>NC_084833.1:25164715-25789715 GCF_033115175.1 Lepus europaeus
AATTGCCCATTCCATACTCAATCCTAGACTATGATATAGCCAGGAGGGTCATCTTTCAAAATCGTAGGTACAGACAGCCACTTCCTATTCTTCCTACTTAATTTTTCTAGTGTCAAAATTATAGAACTTTTTTTTTCTTTTGTGAAAATTTCAAATAATTATTGGCACCTCAATTTTAATTGTTTTTGTTTTCTTGCTATTAATGGTATGATGCCATTCTCTCATTTCTTGTGTTATCTTAATCCTGTCTTCATTCTATGGCTTATCCGTATCATAATTCATGGTTGTTTCCTAACCTCTTCTCTTTCACACTTTATTAAAGTGAGTTGATGGTATTATTTCATTTTCAAAATACAGGATATCTAAAACATTATTACTCATTACCTCTCTGCTATGACCATATTAGAAGACTCCATTGTTTTACAATTGAGTAATTCTAGTGGCCTCTAAAACAATACTGACACTTCCACTCTTCTGTTACCCTTCCCTAAATCAAGTTTCAACAGAGTTACCTGTGTGTTTTAATTTAAATGTATCTGCTAATTGCTTTTGTCTCATTCCAAATGAAATCCAGTCCTGTTTTTTTTTTTTTCTTTTTTTCTTTTTTTTTGACAGGCAGAGTGGACAGTGAGAGAGAAAGACAGAGAGAAAGGTCTTCCTTTCCTTTTTACCGTTGGTTCATCCTCCAATGGCCACCGTAGCCGGCGCGATGCGGCCGGCGCACCACGCCGATCCAAAGCCAGGAGCCAGGTGCTTCTCCTGGTCTCCCATGCAGGTGCAGGGCCCAAGCACTTGGGCCATCCTCCACTGCACTCCTGGGCCACAACAGAGAGCTGGCCTGGAAGAGGGGCAACTGGGACAGAATCCGGCACCCCGACCGGGACTAGAACCCGGTGCGCCAGCGCCGCAGGTGGAGGATTAGCCTAGTGAGCTGGGCGATGGCCATCCAGTCTTGTTTCTGCCCTACATAGTTTTATCCACTGTGACCCATGGCATCCTCTTGACTGTTAGCCCTTATTCCTGTCCTCTTTAGTCTTCCTGCTTTTAATCATTTCCCTCAATTTGTCCAGAGACACTTGCTCCTTAGGGCTTTAACATTTGCTCTTCTGTCCACTGGGAATGCCTTTCTACCTGACATTCTCAAAAGTTAATTAAATTGTCTTTCCTGTTTTGGTTTAAATTCACTACTTCATGGATACCTACTTTGAAATTGGCACGATCGTCCCAAAGGTCCTCTCTATCCTGTGTATTAGTCTGCTCCAGCTTGCCATAACAAAATATCTCCAGTTGGGTGCCTAAAGAAATATATCATATATATTACATGGTTGGTGGTTAAAAGTCCAAGATAAACACTCTGGCCAATCTGATTCATGGTGAAGGCTCTCTTTCTCTTTCTACATACAGTCTCCTTCTCACTATGTGAGCAAGGTCTTTCCTTAGTGTCTGAGGTTGATAATATATTTTCATAATTCTGACATTTGATCCTTGGGCATTTTCAATATACTGTAATTCTTATTATTTACATAATTCTGCCCATTTAAAAATTTAACCAAACTAATGATTGCTAGTTGAATGCTTAAATAAAATTTTATAATGTACAATGTAAAGAAAAAGATATCTTCTGAGAGATTATTATGAAAAAAATTATTCAAAGTAGAGGTTATCATTCTGCTTATTTAACACCCTTTGGCCTATAAAAGTGTAAGAATCAACTAATCTCCTTTGAGAAAAAATAGAAATAATTTAGGTATACAACAGGTAATCTGCTAGAGAAGCCAGTAGTTTTGTTTTGCCTCCAAACACACATTTCAGAGAATAGTATCGATATTCAGAATACAACGTTACTTTTCCGTTACTTTTCATTATTTTTTTTTAGATTTATCCATTTATTTGAAAGGCAGAATTACAAAGAGGCCAGGAGTGGGAGAGAGAGAGAGAAAGTCTTCCATCCTCTGGTTCACTGCCCAGATGGACGCAACAGCCAGAAATGAGCTGATTGGAAGCCAGGAGCCAGGAACTTCTTCTGGGTGTCCCACACAGGTTCAGGAGCCCAACGACTTGGGCCATCCTGTACTGCTTTCCCAGGCCATACACAGAGCGGAATCAGAAGTGGAGTAGCTGGAACTCGAACCGGCACCCATATGGGATGCTAGCACTGCAGATGGTGGCTTTATCCACTGCGCCGCAGCGCTGTCTCCTGTGTTACTTTTCATTGTTAAAATGCCTGAACATTAGCCCAAAGTCTTTGATAACAGTACCATGTTTCACTTTTGGTTGGTTGGTTGGTTTTTGGGACTTTCGCTCAGGTCACACTTGAGAAGATGAACTCTCAAGTCATAGAGTTCATAAGGGTGCAGCTTAAACTCAAATTCACATCACTGGACATTTATGGCTTGGCTCATTTCACCAAATTTCAGAACCAGATTTCATATTTTTTTTTCAAAAGTGTGATATTTAATTTCTCCTTAGGAGAATGGCTGTCATGGGTTTTTTGTTTTGTTTTGTTTTTTTAACAGGCAGAGTTAGACAGTGAGAGAGAGACAGAGAGAAAGGTCTTCCTTCCGTTGGTTCACCCCCTAAATGGCCGCTACCGCCGGCGCACTGCACTGGAGCTAGGTGCTTCCTCCTGGTCTCCCATGTGTGTGCAGGGCCCAAGCACTTGGGCCATCCTCCACTGCCTTCCCAGGCAGCAGCAGAGAGCTGGACTGGAAGAGGAGCAACCAGGACTAGAACCTGGAGTGCCAGCGCCGCAAGCGGAGAATTAGCCTGGTGAGCTGCGGCTCCTGCTGTCATGTTTTACTGTCTCTTCCACATCTCACTTTGAGGAGATTTATTTTGAGCAAGGAATGGTATAGAAATTCATAAAGACTTCTTAGAGCAAAAGAAATGCTCACACATTCCTTACACTGGAGAAGAATCTTAAAATGCTTTAGAAAAATGGAAAATAGCTTTTTCATAAGAATTCAACCATTTTAATTTCTATGTTTGCATCTTTACTTCTGTCCCCTAGTTTGGGACTTTCTTGCTGCCCAAGGTAGAAAAACATCATTTTATTATGTAAATTAACACAAAGTTATTAGTGATCTAATGAATGATCCTTCTGGTAATTCAGAATATTTGAAAATCAGGAAGTAAAATTAAGTAATGTGTAATTTATAAAACAAATCCAAGGGAAAAATCCATACAAATGGGAAAGAAGAGACAGAATCTCAATAAAAAGAGAACAGGAGATTGACAGCAGCTCTTTTCATTTTGGAGTTTGGTAATTGTGATTAAAATGAAATGACTTTCAGTGTTATTCAAGTTTGTTCTCTATATGCCAGCATTTTTACAAGAGAAAACTAACAATTACACTCAAAAAGGCATCCTAGAATGGGAACAATTACCTCTATGCCTGAGACATCATTTATTGGATACTATAACAAGAATAAAAAAACATTATTTCTATATATCTCTTTTGTATCAACAACACCTAGAAGATAAAAGGAAGATAGGAGAAGACAAAGCTTTTAAATTTATAAAATGTATCTGCTTGGAATTTGTTAAGGGCCATCTACTTTTAATCATTTGCCCTCCTTTAGCACAGAATCAAAGACTGAAAGAAAAAAAAAAAAGCCCTTTATACCTCTCGATGTAAAATCTAAAACTGACATGTTCTAAAATGAAGGAAGTATCAGCTATTGTTTGAGGGTATGGGAGGTTTTACTCCCTAACCCATGCAAGGAAGTTTTAAAAGTACAAAGTAATTATACCAAAAAGATTCAATGAGAATAGCAATTTAGGAAATGGATTCAAACAAGAATCAAATCAATATTACTATATCTCCTGTGCACAAAATTTTAAATATTACTTTCTATTCCTTCTAAGGTTAGGTTATTGATTGTAAAAATTGCTCCCAAATCTCCATTCTGAATAATTATGCTGTTACTTACTCCTATTTTCTTCTAGTGCCATGAAAATTACAGCATTCTGATCAATAAGGGTATGAAATAAGAGGAACAGAAACAGTGATTTCTGCTTTTTCCAGGCAGTTCACATTTTGGTAAGCACAAATACTTTTCTGCAATCACTTTCCATTGAGAGCTGTGTTTTTTGAAGCCTTTTCAAATCAGAAACACTGGGTAAGTTTTTGTTTGGTTTTGTTTATTTTCCTTATCACATTCCATTGGGTTTTTGGCTGTGTATACCCATATTCATGCCTCAAATGCTTTCATGCATACTTTCATTTTTATATCATAAAAGTAATAATGATAATAATAATGATAATAATAAAAATAATGAGAAATAAGAAGGCACGTTTGCCTGTAGTTAGGAAATGCTGAGAAAATCTTTTTGATTAACATTGCCACTTAAAGTTAAGACAAGCACATAAAATTAGTAAGCATTCATACTATCGATTCAAATTTGTTGAGCTTGCTTTTATTTTCTCAGTGCTAATGTGCAAGGTTGAACTTAATTGGTTTGTGTGTTAAAGGCAAAAGATAAATTAAGCCAGATTTTTTTGTTAGCTAAATGTAAACTCAGATTGTTTTAGAGGCTCTGAAAGATAATGTGACAGAAACTCACCATCCTTCCTGGCAATAGGTAGAGGCACATTGGAATAAATAAAGAGGTAAAATTCCACTTCAGTTCTCTAAATTGGTTCTCTAAATTGTTAAAAAACAGAACAAATAAAAATCAGGATTTACCAAGATGACTCAGAAGTGTTTCATTAGACACAACTTAATAAACTAGAGGTTTATTAAGGAACTGGGTTCTAATATCAGTGTAGGTGAGTTATAATTTTGTCTCCATTGATTACTGGTTGTGCCTTTTTGGCCAAAATGTTTAAATCTCTCCAAGATTTAATCTTGCTTTCTGCGTAATATAACATCTATATGCAGTGTTGAAATAGTAAAGAAAATTAATTTGTTCCTGTAAACTAATTAACAGAATATATGACACATAGTAAGAGTCCATCAAATATGACTATTTTGTAACTATTATTTTTACTATTAAATTATTCATGGCAGCAGTGAGCAACTTTAATAAAGAAGGCGCCATACATGGGTAATTCATCATAGTACCTGACAGATGAAAAAACTTTGGTAGAATAAATTAACAATGCAGATTATATAGGAAAAAGGAGTTTGCAATAACACATCTTGTCTTATCAGGACCTGCAAAGCTGAGAAAGTTTACTTGACTCAGCATAAAAATACCGTTACTTTTTCACTACTGATTCCCATCTTGATTTTGCTGTGGTATAAGGTATTACCAGTTATCAGAGGACATATGGTGGCCAACTCCTAACCTTTTATGAAATTATGGAGCTACTGAAGATCTTTCCTACATGCCTTTTACTCCATGTACTGTATTCAGTTACCTTCACTTGATGACTCCCCAAGGTTTATTGAGAAAGGCAAGTCTGAGCTTTCCAATGGAGAAAGAACGCAGAAGGAGGGGAAAGAGACAATATACTAGGTATCTGTGAATTCAATTCCTTCTCAAATTGTTTTTTCTTAGAATGTTTTCTCTACTGTCCAACTTTCTTTTTAAGACAGTGTTATAGTTTACTTTGTGATATCAGTAGAGGTTCTGATACTTAGAAGGTTCTGATATTTCAATAGAGTATCATTTGGCCATATTACAATATTTTCTTGCCCACATCTGCCTTATTTTCACCTCCACTGATGGTTCATACCTTTCTCATATTATCCATTGATATCTCATTGGCTTTTTTTTTTTTTGCTTTAGTTATTTGAAAGGCTGAGACACACACACACACACACATACACACAGAGAGAAAGAGAGAGAGAGAGAGAGAGAGAGAGAGAGAATCTTTCATCTCCCCAAATGGCTACAATGGTCAGGGCTAGATCAAGTAGAAGCCGAGAGCCTGGAACTCCCTCTGAGTGGATCTCCCACATGGATACAGGGTCTCAAGGACCTGGGCAATCTTCTGTGCTTTCTCAGGTATATTAGCAGGAGCTGGATCAGAAATAGAGCAGCCAGGACTCTAACCATTGCCCAAATGGGATGCTGGCATTGAGGGCCATGACTCAATCCATGCATCAACAATACCAACCCCCAGTTTCTTTATAAACCTATGTTTAATTGTTATATAATAATTGCACACATTATTAGGGTGTAGTGTGATGTTTCATTACATGCAAACAATATATAATGATCAAATCAGAGTAATCTGCTTATTCAACATCTTAGATATTTCTTATTTCCTTTTGTTGAGAACCACTGTTATACTTTCTTCTGATATAAGATTAGTTTCTACTTCTCATTTTCTGGTGGCACTCTTCAACTCTCTACTTTTAAATCAACTTAATGAGATTCCATACATGATTGAAATATGTAGTATTTGTCTTTCTAGGCCTGGCTTATTTGACTTAAATTATGTCCTAAAAGTTCACCCATGTTGCCATAGATGATAGAATTTTATAGCTTTTACGGTTGTTTAATATTCCATTTCATATTAATATCAATTTTTAACCTGTGGATACACATGTTGATTCATCATCTTAACTAGTATGAATAGAGCTACGGCAAGCTTGCCAATAGAATTAACATACTATTTTCCCTATGCTTTTATTTAAAGATACACATAAGTACTTCAAAATCTTTGTGGATATTGAGGTTTGGATAATAATTTGGGTGTCCTCAAGAGACCCATGTGATAATGTTTTGAAACCCATAACCTTAGGTTAATTGATTAAGGATAGAACTTAATCCAATTAAGGTATCTTATGGTAGGGGCCTTGAAAGCAATTAGATTGGTTCGGGTGTGGAATCTCTATGATTGAATAATGATGGTTTTATAAGAAGAGAGCACATATAATTCAATGAAAAAATATACCTTATATCTCTACTTTCCACCTAGATCCTCCCTCCGCCCTTGTACTACAACCCTCATCAGGTGCCAGACTGATGGGGTAGCCTGATTTTGGAATGTGAAGTTTCAAGAATTAGCTAAACTTTCTTCCTAGGTAATTAATTGAAAATATTTGTTCTTGTGACAGTATATTTGACTAGTGCAGTGGGAAAATGAAATTAAAGAATGTTTGTGCTTGTACAAAAATGAAATTCATGCATTTGTTTTCATAATAAGCATTTTTCCATGAATATTTTGAAAACAATTCCTATACACAGTAGTTGGATAGCAGAACCTTATGTTAATTCTATTTTTTAGCTCTTTGAGGAATCCCCATATAATTTTCCACATAGCTGTACTTATTTACATTCACAATAACAGTGTATAAACATTCCTTCTCCATATTGTCAACAGTATTTTTTGTAATTTGTCTTTTGATAACAGCCATTCTAACTGATGGGAGATGATATCTGATTGTGGTTTTGATTTACATTTCCCTGGTAGTTAGTGATGGCCTGCTGGTCATTGTATCTCATCTTTTGAGAACTGTCCATTGAGAACTAATTTAATAGACATATTAATTTTATTGTGCCCATTTTAAGATTGCATCATTTTCTTTAATATGAATCAAATAGCAAATATATGTTTGGAAAGCATATCTGTGGGAACTAATCTCTCATTCAATGCTTGTTGAAGGTGCTTATAAATGGCATCTAACACAAACAATGCAACAAGGAAGCAAAATGTGGGGGATTAAATTTAAATTACATTTAGTGAGAATTCCAGGGGATTTATCTGAAAATTTCAAGCGAATCAGTAATTTTAAATAAGTATTTTAAAGATCTCCTTATAAATGTAATAGGATAAAGAGTTGCATTGTAAACCTTACACGTATAACCTTACAAGATAAGTAAAGATAAGTTTGCCCCATATTGTACCTGTGGTTTGTTACACATGTTCCAGTGATGGGAAACATATCAGGCAAATTTGAACACAAGTTATATGAAAGCAAAAATTACTTGTTTTAAAAACCTAAGCAACTCAAAAACTAGACTCAGTAAGAACTTATGCATTAACGTAGAAGAGGCACAAGGAGAGTTTCAAAGAAATTTTTATGAAATAGTTAAAAAAGAAATATTTGTAAATCACTATAAGACTTTATATTATGCATAATTTCACTTAGCAAGCTAAACATCTTTAAATATGTAATTTTGTCCTCTGATTTTTTCAAAAATATTGTACAAACATGTCTAGCAAGAAAACATTAAACAAATATTCTAATTATGTTTGTGAGGGAATATTGGATTATATTGAGATTTATATTATATTCAGGTATATAGGGCAACTCATTTTAATTTTTAAACTTTACTTATTTATTTATTTGAAATAGAGCAGCACAAAGAAGAACATACACACACACACAAACACATAGAGAGAGAGAGAGAGGGAAAGAGAGAGAGATTCGCTTTCCAGATGGCCACAACAGCCAGACCTGGGATAGGCAGAGGCCAGGAGCCAGGAGCTTCCTTCCTGATTTCTCACATGGGAAGCTGAGGCCAAGCACTTGGGCCTTCTTTTGCTGCCTTCCCAGTTGCCTTAGCAAGAAGCCTCATCAAAAGCAGAACAACCAGGATCCAAATCGGCAATCAGATATGAGATGCCAACATTATAATCAGCAGCTTAACCTGCTATAGCACAACACCAGTTCCTCATTTTTACTATTACATCCATCTTTGAGCTTCCTGATCAGTGACCCAATCTCTTTGCTTCTGGACTGTGTGTGTATGTGTGTATGCATGAGTGTCTGTGTGAGATGAAGGAGTGTAGGAGCAGAGCAGACTGTCAGAAATGCGCATAACAGTAACATAGCCTGTTTTCTATTGCAATAACAAAATAGCTAAGACCAGGTAATTTATAAAGAAAATAAGTTTATTTAGCTCATAGTTCTGGAAGAATTGGGAAGTCCAGGTTTGTGATTCCAGCATCTGCTCAGCATCTGGTGAGGGCCTTCCTTTTCACTGCATTGTAGCATGGCTGATGACATCACATGAAAAGACAGAGCAAATGTGTCCACTTGAGTCTTTCTCTTATAAAGCTAGCAATGCCGTGATGGTGGCAGGGACTACGCTCCTGACATCATCTAATCCTGATTACCTTCCAAGGCCTTATTATCAAATACTATTAACATATGCATTTGGGAATTGTTTCCAACACACCAAATTTTGGGACATATATTCAAAACATAGCACATAGGAAAAAAGCATTTTATATTACCATATAGATCACTGATTCTTTCCTGTTATTTTTTTCTTAACCTCTGTTTGATAGCTCAGTTTGATTTTCTCAACTGAAGATAGAATCCTGGCTTACTCAGCAGAACTTATCATGCAGGACTGTTTGTACATGTGAGCTTTAGGGTAGAAGAGGACAGAAAATTTCTAATAATTCAAATTTTTTCTTGCTTTCAAATACTGCAAGAGGCAAGGGAAAGCATTGTGAAATGAAATATATGCGGTGTTTCACAAATATCAAAAAGAAAGAAATTTCTTTTCTAAACAATGATCCAAGCATTCAGGAGTAAAAAAAACAATTTCTATTACAGTTGAAAAATAGTGTTCATTTTCTTGAAGAGACGTGGTAGGTTTAGATATTAAGATATTCTTCAAATTTTTTTATAATATAACACTTCATTTTTAGCTTTGCCAGAAAAAAAATGCTTATTTGGTTTTAAAAGCTTGAACCTGACTAGTGCATATAGCTAAATATCTGAAGCTATATTTTTGTAATGACTAGAGAACTTCAAGCATTAAATATAGTGTATTGAAATTGAGGCAGCTAAGATATAGAATCAACCCAAATGCCTGTCAACTAAAGATTGAATAATGAAATTATGGGGGGAAGGGGGCGGCGCTGTGACATAGAGGGTAAAGTTGCCACCTGCAGTGCCGGCATCCCATATGAGCGCCGGTTTGAGTCTCAGCAGCACCACTTCTGATCCAGCTCTCTGCTGTGGCCTTGGAAAGCAGTAAAGGATGGCCCAAGTCCTTGGGCCCCTGCACCCATGTGGGAGACCCAGAAGAGGCTCCTGGCTCCTGGCTTCTGACTGGCACAGTCTGGCCATTGCAGCCAACTGGGGAGTGAACCAGTGGATGGAAGACCTCTCTCTCTCACACTGCCTCTCATTCTTTCTCTGTGTAACTCTGACTTTCAAATAAATAAATATTTCAAAAAAGGTAATTATGGGATATGCACACCATGTAATATTGCACCGAGGTAAAAAAAAAAATGAAATCCCATTGTTTGCAACAAAATGCATGAAGCTGGAAAATATCATACTTAGTGAAATAAGTCAATCCCGAAAACATAAATACCATATGTTCTCACTGGTCTATGATAACTAATAGAGCACCTAAAGGGTAATCTATAGAATTGCCAGAACTTGCCTTGACTGTTGAGGAATATTTCTTTTCACAAATTTGTTGAATGCTTTACTTAGCATAGAGTTAATCATACATGTATAAAGTTAACTGAAAATAGAGTTTAGTAAAACATAAGAATGGGAATAGGAAAGGGAGGAGGAGGAAGTATGGGAATGTGGTCGGGAAGGCTGGCAAGGTGGGAAACATCACTGTGTTCCTAAAGTTGTATTTATGAAATGCATGGAGTTTGCATTCCTTAAATAAAATGTTTCTTTGAAAAAAAAAAAGAAATTGAAGCAGAAGATATAGAACATGTTGACAGATGATGCCATTAAAAACAATCCACACTTCTACAAGCAAACTTTACTTTAAATGGCTTACCCAACATAACTGTATACTTTGGTGATTAAATTGAAATACTTGATGCCTCTCCTGAGAAAATCTTTATTGTGTAATGAGCCATATTGTACAATCACCAAAGGCAAAGGAAGGCACTTATAATTTTAGCTAGACCTGGTGCTCTGACAATAAAACTGAGCATGTTATCTCTTAACATGAAGCTGTGTTTGATTGTCTTCCACGGTCATAAACTCCTGGAGTCAGACAGTTATAACAGTTAGATGCTGGAATATCCAATGAATGGCCAGTTAGTATGGATAACACTTTATTTAGCATTTCTTTCTACTCATTTAAATTTGCCACTTTCAGATATTTCTGTTATTTAGACATGTGATTTATTACATTTTAATGGCTTAATCAAGAAATAAAACTTCTTTCTAAAACTTATAGAAAAAATAAAAAATGTTGGAAATAATTTTCAATCATACAGAAACCTAATTGGATCATGTCAAAACCAAAAATAAAAATTAGTTTTATGAAATAACTCAAATATATCTGAACAGCTCTGGCAACTTTGTACCTACTCTGCAGAGATGCATGAATAAATAACTACTTAAATTTGATACAATTTAAGTACACAATTATTTCCATGGAAACATAGTTATATTTTAATAAATTATTTAATAAAATTTATTTTGACAAAAAATATGGGGGTGTGAATTTAGCTTAATATTTCTGACTCTGGTTAAGAAGTCTGTGTACCTGGGTTCTGTTACTGGCTCTAGTTCCTAATTCTAGTTTGCTGCTTATCTAGACCTTGGGAGAAAACCGTAATGATGCAAGAAATTAGCCTCTAGACACCCGTGTGGAAGAACTTGATTGAGTTCTCAGCTCTCAGCTTTGGTCTGGCTCAGCCCTGATGATTGTGGGTGTTTGGGGAATGAACCAGTGAAAAAGAGCTCTCTTTCTCTCTCAGTATTTCTGTATCTTTCTCTCTCTCTCTGTCTCTATCTCTCAAGGAAGGAAGGAAGGAAGGAAGGAAGGAAGGAAGGAAGGAAGGAAGGGAGGGAGGGAGGAAGGAAAGAAGGAAGGAAAGAAAGAAAGAAAGAAAGAAAGAAAGAAAGAAAGAAAGAAAGAAAGAAAGAAAGAGAGAGAAAGGAAGGAAGGAAAGAGAAAGGAAGAAATGAGGGAATGAAGGAAGGAAGGGGCTATGTTCTAAACCCAGTTGCAATTACATTTCTGATATAATGAACTTTGATTCATTTAACATATGCATGGAATAAAAAGTGTGATTATTCTGTGTTCTTATAAAATTAATTAAATCATATGATTCCATTAAAATGAAGCTAATATTTTCAGTATCTACCTTAGAAAGAAACATTGACTTAATTAGAACATCAACAAAGTGAAGAATTTTTTATAGTGCTTCAGTTTTAGAAATAAAATTCATAGTATTGTTCACTAGAGAGATGGAAATAGACAAGTGATTGAACATTTTCATTCTGAGAAAAAAGTAGATATTTTTACTTTCTGTATTCTATACCAAAATAAAGGATTTACGTTATAGTCCAAGGCTTAATGCTCTACTACATAGTTCATTAAACTAAAATAAAAAAGACAATAGTTCAGCAGGAAAACAGTCAAAAACTGCCAGAAACAGCAATGAAGGGCCAGCACCGTGGCTCACTTAGTTAATTTTCCCGCTGTGGCGCCTGCATCCCATATGGGCACCAGGTTCTAGTCCAAGTTGCTCCTCTTCCAGTCCAGCTCTCTGCTGTGGCCTGGGAGGGCAGTGGAGGATGGCCCAAGTGCTCAGGACCCTGCACCCACATGGGAGATCAGGAAGAAGCTCCTGGCTCCTGGCTTCAGATCAGCACAGCGCTGGCCATAGCGGCCATTTGGGGTGTGAACCAATGGAAGGAAGACCTTTCTCTCTTTCTCTCTCTCACTGTCTATAACCCTATATGTCAAATAAAAAAAATGAAATTAAAGATGTCAATGATCATTAATATATAGGAAACTTCAAGATAAACTCAGAAGATCAAAACTCCAGTCAAATATAGCTCCTAACAATTTGTGCAACAAATATTTAAAACAAAGTTTGACAAAGCACTGTATTTGCAGCAAGACTGATGTGCACAGGCATTTCTATCTTTTCGTTTTTGTTTTTCAAATTTTGGAATTTTTTTCTCCCACATAACTGAGGACATGTGGAATTTGTCTTTGTGTGTCCGGTTTATTTCGGTCAACATGATGTCCTCCATTTGCAAGCATTTTGGTGCAAATGAAACACCTTTGATTATGTATGTATACTTTCATGAGCATATGTTTAGGTGGTCATCACATATTGAAAAAGTACTTCAGAAAGTAGGGAACAGAGTTTTTAAAAAGTAATAAATAATGATAGAAATAAGAATTTGAAGCATGTCATTGTTTGGAATGAATAGATACCTTTAAACTTACTTCAGTTCACTTTTCCTTTATTTAATACATTTTTATTTATTTATATAATGAGAACAGATTTCTTGTATTTCACAAACACAGGGTTTTAAAATTTTTATCAATATAAACAAAACAGATTCCATGTATTTCATAAATAAGTTCTAAGAAGATAACCATATTTCCCTTCCTCTCTGCCCTCTCTTTCAATAACCCATCATTCTTTCCTTTCTTTTTTAAATTTAATTTTTGCAATAACATAATTTGAATTTACTTTAAAATCACAGGCTTGATATACTACTAACCATAATGCTCAATAAGTAAAAAGTAGAAATACCAGTGTCCCACAAGAATATAGACAAGGACTATAAAACATCAAATCACAACATGTGAGTTTAATTGTTGTAAAATGTGGATGATTTTTGTATTCTATATTAACTATCACATATCAGAGAAAGCATGACATTTGACTTTTGGGGATTAACATATTTCACTAAGCCTAATGATCTCTAGTTGCTTTCATTTTGTTGCAAAGGACAGGATAATATTCTTTTTAGGGGTGAATAGTATTACATACTATATATATACAAAATTTCTTTATCCAGTCATTAGTTGATGGAAATTTGGGTTAATTCTGTATCTTAGCTATTGTGAATTGAAATGCTCTAGACACAGGGGTACTAATAACTCTTTGATATGCTGATTAAATTTCCTTTGGGTCAATTCCCAGGAGTCATAAGTAGATCTATTTTCAGCTGAGAAATCTCCATACCGTCTTCCATAATGGTTGCACTAGTTAAAATTCCCAGCAGTGTATTAGAGTACCTTTTACTTTGCATCCTCATCAGCTTTAATTATTTCTTGATTTTTGGATTACAGCCATTCTAACTGGGATAAGATTATACCTTGTTGTGTTTTTATTTGTATTTTCCAGATGGCTGGTGATCCTGAGCATTTTTCTTTTTTGACAGGCAGAGTTAGACAGTGAGAGAGAGAGAGAGAGAGACAGAGAGAAAGTTCTTCCTTTCCATTGGTTCACCCCCAAAATGGCCGCTACAGCTTGCGTGCTGCACCAATCCGAAGCCAGGTGCTTCCTCCTGGTCTCCCATGAGGGTGCAGGGCCCAAGGACCTGGGCCATCCTCCACTGCCCTCCTAGGGCACAGCAGAGAGCTGGACTGGAAGAGGAGCAACTGGGACAGAATCTGTATGTTGGCTACCTGTATTTCATTCTTTGAAAAATGCCCATTAATATCCTTTGCCCATTTCATAACTGGATTCTTTGTTGTTGCTGAGTTTCTTGAGCTCTTTATATATCCTCTATATTAATCCATTATCAGATGGATAATTTGCAAATATTTTCTCTCACTGCCCTTAGGCAAAAGGATGAAGACTACTCTGGCTGCTTCAGATTGGGAATGGATGTTGTAGAGGGGTGACAGTCAATGCCCTCCCAGAGAACTATCCTGGAGTCCTGAGTAGTAAGCAGTTTCCAGGCAAAGTTTCATTTGCTACTCCATTGACTCTAGAGAGGATATGAATAGCACTGGATTCAAGGTGCAAGGACCAAGAATCAGTGTTATCAAGAACAGAGAAGGGCCACTAAGAGCAATAACTATTTAAGAAGCTGGCTTTTTATTGAGTTCTACCTTTCAGAGAAGTTGTCTATCAGAGTGATGATGTACTCAGCCCCATCCAGGTATGTGACCAGCAGCTGTGTGTTTTTTATGTAAAAACAGCACTCAGCCATTATGTAGACACAGGTCCCTCCAGCTTGTGTTGTCAAGAGATCAACGGCTCTTCAGTTTTGGAATACTAGTCCAGCCAGGGAATCTGTTCGTTGAACTTTCTTATTCCTTCTGTAGTTCCTTTTAAGGCTTTCGCCAACTGAATTGAGAGGTGGGCTGAAGTGCTCCCTGTAGTCACCCTCACTACACTAAGTCCATCATGAAAGGAATAAATACCAGTGCTAACACTACTCTCCGAGTTTGAGGATAAGAGTACTTGAGAACTCATGACATAGAGGTGTCTCCAGGAGCATAATCCTCAGTGGGAACTACAAATGCAAAGGAGCATTGGTCCTTCTGGCAGTGGTTGCAGGTGCAGCTGTAGGGGATGGGTAGGAAATACAGGCAGGCCTAAGTTATGAATATAAAAATGTTCTTGTTCAGGGTCTAAAACAGCTGAAACTAGTAGATAAAAAATGTTTTAGAGGTGCTAGTATGTTTTCCCTTAAATCTGTTGTAGATATTCCCATACAAAGAAAATATTTCAGATGTGGATGTGGCCATTCTTTCCCCAGGGTAAGACTTTAAAAAGAACCCCTGAAAGCCCTTTGGGTATAGGAATTTGATGTTTACTACAAGTCACAGATTCCCATCTTTCCTTATAGGTACCATTGGTTTTGGTACAGAAAGGGGATGTTTTCTTTGGGAGGAATGTAGTCCTTAGGAAAATACAATACTTTTTCAAGGTCTATATACAACCTATGTTAGGTCTATTTGCTTGAATTCAAGGGATCTTCCACTAAAGAATAAATAACTTGGAAGATGAACTGGCATCAGGTTTTGCTAAGCCTTCCCACTTCCCTACTTCCTGGGATATAAGAAAAGTTTGCAAAGCATACAAGAAATTTAGTTCGGTTAGATATTTGCAGTTTTCAGGACTCAGTTATCATTGGGACATTGCTGGTGTTAGGGAGGTCAGAAAATTTTGAAGCAACATCTTCCTTTTGGGACCCTAGAAAGACATCTTCTGTGGCCTTGTATTAATAACCATATATATGACCTCTTACACTGTGTTAGTACCAAGGTATTAAAGCTGACATTCTGCCAGTCACTGTAGTTGGCAGGAACAACTGTCCCCAGGGAGTTCTTCCCACATATCCAACAATCAGTTAAATTGAATGACATAGCTATTAGCTGAGCCCAGGTAATGGCTTTGCTCCTTTTTCCAGAAGGAAATTAGATTAGAGTGACACCACAGGGTTAGGTCAGGAAAACAGAAGAGTAAGAGGGCAAGGTAAACAATAAGGCAAATATAAAGCTTATTCCAAATAAGTTGGCACAATAGTAATGAAGCAATGACCTATGGACTGAAGAGGCAGGGCTTGAGAAATGAATAGTTTCTTATCTGTACATGGTGTATGCTTTCTTTTGAATAGTAAATTGAGCCCTTCTGTGGTCTCATTACCATCCTCTAATTACCACCCTCCTTCTCTTCAGAGAGGAGCAGGTCTTGAGATGAATTACAAGGTTATGCAGCAGTAATGCCTGGTATTTTAAGAGATGACTGTTAACCAGAGGTCCCCTTTGAGGCTAGTAATGCTGTCACATTATGGAGATTTCCTAAGGTCAGTTTTGTAGAATCTGGGATCAAAATGGCCATGGCAGCTGCCTCTCAAAGACAAGCTGGCTATCCCTTGTCCACCAGGTCAAGTTCTTCACTCAAATATTCTGTGGGTTGTTGAGGTTGTCCCCTGTCCTCTGTTAATGCCCCCAGGAATTATCTTTCTGTTTTCTATAAGGATGCAATTAATTTCTATCTCATCCAGGACACAGAATCTGTCCTGGAGCCATGATTCAATTTCAGTCTTGCTTATTGGCCTTTTTAGGTGTTCTGTCCTCATGGGTCAAATTAGGTAGGTTCTATGTATGCAGGAATCTACCATTTCTTCTAGGTTTCCTGGTTTGTTGGCATACAGTTCTTTGTAGTCATTTCTGATGATTCTTTTTATTTCTGTGGGGTCTGTTGCTACATTTCCTTTTTCATCTCTAATTTCATTCATTTGGGTCATCTTCCTTTTTTTTTTTTTTTTGGTTAGTTGGGTCAATAGTGTGTAAATTTTCTCGATATATTTCAAAAAAACATGTTTTCATTTTGCTGATCTTTGGTACTGTTTTTGGTTTGCTGTTCTAGGTCCTTGAGATTGTTAGCTCATTTTTTGGTGCCTTTCCAATTTCTCTGTGTAGGCACCAATTGCTGTAAACTTTCCTCTTAACACTGATTTTGCTGTATCCCATAAGTTTTGATATATTGTATTGTTATCTTCATTCTTTTCCAGATACCTTTTGATATCTCTTCTGATTTCTTCAATGATACACTGTTCATTCAGGAACATATTGTTCAGTCTCCATTTGTTTGCATATGTTCTAGAGATTCCTGAGTTCTTGATTTTCAACATCACTTCACTGTGGTCAGAGAAGATGCCTGGTATGGTTTAGAATTTTTTGAATTTGCTGAGACTTGCTTTATGACCTAGAAGGTGGTTTATGCTAGAGAAAGTTCCATGCTCTAGTGAGAAGAATGTGTACATTGCACCTGTAGGATAAAAAGTTCTGAAGATATCTGTTAGGTCTATTTGGCCTATAGTATTGATTACCTCTGTTGTTTTCTTGCTGATTTTCTGTCTGGTATGTCCATTGCTGAAAGTGGGTATTGAAGTATCCCATTACTATTGTGTTGGTATATGTGTCTCCCTTTAGTCCCATTAACCTTTCTTTTAAATAGCCAGGTGCCCTATAAGTAGTTGTGTATATGTTTATTATAATCACATCTTCCTGTTGAATTGATCACATAATTATGACATAGTTCCCTTCTTTGTCTCTCTTAACAGTTTTTGTGTTAAAGTCTATTTTGTCTAATATTAAGATGGCTACACCAGTTATTTTTTAGTTTCTGCTAGCATGGAATAATTTTTTCCATTCTTTCACTTTCAGTCTGGGGGTATCTTTGTTGGTGAAATGTGTTTCTTGTAGTCAGCAAATAGATGGGTTTTGTTTTTTAATCTATTCAGCCAGTCTGTGTCTTTTAACTGGAGAGTTGAGGCCATTTACATTCAAAGTGACTATTGATAAGTAACCTCTTAGCCCTGCTACCTTTCCATAAATATTCCTCTTCTTTACTTTGGATTTCTTGTGTACTCTTACTGGGAGACTTTCTGCCCTCACCTTCTTTTGTAGTGATGACTACATTTCTGTGTTTCTGTGTGTAGCATTTCCATCAGCATTTGTAAGGCTGGACATGTGGTGACAAATTCCTACAATTCTTGTTTCTTATGAAAAATCTTTATTTCATCTTCATTCATAAATGAGAGCTTTGTGGGGTACAGTATTCTGGGTTGACAGTTTTTTCTTTTAAACTTGGAATATAACTTGCCACTCTCTCCTAGCCTGTGGGGTTTCTAATGAGAAGTCTGTTGTGAGTCTAATTAGAGATCCTCTGAAAGTAATCTAGAGTTTCTCTCATGCATATTTTAGGAATTTATTTTAATATTTTATTGTGGGGAGTTTGACTACAATGTGTCATGCTGAAGGCCTTTTCTGGCCATATGTATTAGGAGTTCTTTGTGTTTCCTGTAGTTGGATGTCTCTTTTTTTCTCCAAACTAGGGAAGTGGGTTGCTGAGGTTGTCCCCTGGCCTCTGTTAATGCCCCCAGGAATTACCTTTCTGTTTTATATAATTATTTCACTAAAATGCCTTCAAATCCATCTTCAATTTTCACACCTCAAGAAACTCGTAGGACCTATGTGTTGGATTTTTTTATAGTATCTCATAGATCTCCAAAAGTGATCTTTAGTTTTCTAATCTCTTTTTTTGGTCTAACTTAAAAATTTCCAGCAATTTGCCTTCTAATTCATATATTCTTTCTTCTGCTTTACCGAGTCTGCTGTTAAGGGTTTCCACATTTTTATTCATTCTATTGAATTCTTCATTTCCAAGGTTCCACTTTGAATTCTCTTTAGGATATCAATTTCATGGGAGAAATTTTCTTTTGTTTTTAACATTTATTTAGAAAATATAAATTTCCAAATTAGAGTTTATGGATTACAATGGCTTCCCCCACTCATAATTTCCCTCCCACTCGCAGCACCCCATTTCCCACTCCCTCTCCTATTCCATTCACATCAAGATTCATTTTCGATTATCTTCATATACAGAAGATCAATTTAGTATATATTAAGTAAAGATTTCATCAGTTTGCACCCACACAGAAACACAAAGTGTAAAATACTGTTTCAGTACTAGTTATAGCATCACTGCACATTGGACAACACATTAAGGACAGATCCCACATGAGAAGTAAGTACACAGTGACTCCTGTTGCTGACTTAACAATTTGGCACTCTTGTTTATGGCGTCAGTAATCTCCCTAGGCTCTAGTCATGAGTTGCCAAGGCTATGGAAGCCTTTTGAGTTCGCCAACTTTGACCCGATAGGGTCATAGTCAAAGTGAAAGTTCTCTCCTCCCTTCAGAGAAAGGTACCTCCTTCTTTGATGGCCCCATTCTTTCCACTGGGATTTTACTCACAGAGATCTTTCATTTAGGTCTTCTTTTTTTTTTCCCAGAGTGTCTTGGCTTTCCATGTCTACAATACTCTCATGGGCTCTTCAGGCAGATCCGAATGCCTTAAGGGCTGATTCTGAGGCCAGAGTGCTATTTAGGACATCTGCCATTCTATGAGTCTGCTGTGTATCCCACTTCCCATGTTGGATCGTTCTCTCCCTTTTTATTAGTTAGTATTAGCAGACACTAGTCTTGTTTGTGTGATCCCTTTGACTCTTAGACCTATCAGTGTGATCAATTGTGAACTGAAATTTATCACTTGGACTAGTGAGATGGCATTGGTACATGCCACCTTGATGGGATTGTGTTGGAATCCCCTGGCACATTTCTAACTCCACCATTTGGGGCAAGTCAGATTGAGCATGTCCCAAATTGTACATCTCCTCCCTCTCTTATTCCTTCTCTTATATTTAACAGGGATCACTTTTCAGTTAAGATTTAAACACCTAAAAATAATTATGTGTTAATTACAGAGTTCAACCAATAATTATAGAACAAAAAAAAATACTAAAAGGGATAATGTATTACATTGTACATCAACAGTCAGGACAAGGGCTGATCAAGTCACTGTTTCTCATAGTGTCCATTTCACTTCTACAGATTTCCCCTTTGGTGCTCAGTTAGTTGTTGCCGATCAGGGAGAACATATGATATTTGTCCCTTTGGGACTGGCTTAATTCCCTCAGCATAATGTTTTCCAGATTCCTCCATCTTGTTGCAAATGAAATTTTCTTTCATGTCATGTATGTGTTTCTTTATTTCATGCATTTGCTTCTGATCCCTTCTAGGTAATCCATTTCTTCAATCTCTTCATCTTCACATTCTAATATTGAAGTGTGGTGTTCTTTTGGGGACAGCATGTTGCCTTCCTTATTCTTCTTTCTTGAATTATTTCATTTATTCTTCAGCATTTGTGGAAATAGTCATTGGTTTCTTTTTTGTTTTGTTTTTTCCCTGTGATGTCTTTTGTCTTTGGACTATGCCTCTATGGCTTAGTGTACTGTCCACTGACATGTATGAGATGTGGCCAGGGAACTTTGTTCAGTGCTCCAGGGTGAAGAGGGTGTCCAAAGTGACATCCAGGTTGCGTGTGGTAAATCTCCTCTTTTTATTTTTTTTTTCTTTTTCAACAGAGCAGAGGGTTGTTCTGCTCTGTTGGTGTAGTCTCAAGATCACCTCCTCTCCTTTAAAGAGGCCAAGGCCTAAGTGAAAACCCCAGTAGGTATTATATTCATCCGTGCTGCCACAAGAACAACACAAAGGATCTGTGCAGTCCTCAGTGTAAGCACAGATTCGGTGGCAGTGACCCTCACCAGGGAATCAGGGAGTCCTGAGCATGTGGAGCCTCCCACAGTGACTGTCCGAAATCCCAGCCACACCCTGAACTCTCCCATTCAGCCACAGTATTTTCACAGTCCTGGCACACAAGTCTCTCACAGTCAGGAGCACCCAGACCCCTGTCAGTTCTCCTAGCTGGACTCAGGCATCTCTGCTCAGCTAGTTGCTAGGCACGTGGACATGAGTGGCACAGCTATTACTTATATCCAAAATGGTACCAGCCCTCTCTTGGCTTGTTACAGGACACCAGTGCAGGGTGGTTGGGGGGAGAGAAATGTACCCCCATTTTATTCTTCTCTGGTTTGGCAAGTACACCATCTCCTACAGAACTCCAAGCCAGATTCCCACCAGGCTGTTCCCACTGCTTTATTGTCAGTGGCTTGGGTTGCTGCAGACTGGTCTCACTTCACTCCAAAGCTGGCACAGAGGTTCTCCACTGCTGGAGTCCTGAGTTGTGCATGTCCAGACCCTCCACATATGTATACAGTGTCTCTAATTTGTGTGGAGTTTACTCTGCCATTTTCTCCCTAACTCTTTTTTGAGCCTGTGCTCTCTCCACTGCCATCTTGGATGCTCTAAAACTTTAAAGAATTGTCAGAGGTTTAAAGTATTTGGTTAAACTAAAAGTAATAATCAATTTAATTTGAGCATTTCAACCAAAGTTGTGGGCCAGATCTAATCAGAATTAAAGTAATCATTCAACATTTAAAACACACTGACAACTTTAACTTCTTTGCGACTCAATTTTCACAAGAAAATCAAGAACCAATGACAACAGCAAACATGAGAAACTCCCAAGACACATCAAATTTTCATTACTTAGGTCAATTACAAAATCATAGAAGAACCTTGATTGAAGGGATTAGCATATGACATCAGCATATGAACCCATCATGGAATAAAGAAAGAGAATCAGGTAACCCTGCTATCTAAACTTCTAAGACAAAAGAGCTTATTATTTTTTAATTAATTAATTAATTTTTGGGAGGCAGATTTTCAGACAGGAAACAGACAGAAAAGTCTTCCTTCCACTGCTTCACTACCTATATGGCTGCAATGGCCAGAGCTGGGCCAATCTGAAACCAGGTTCCAAGCGCTTCTCTGGATCACCCATGCAGGTGCAAGGCCTCAAGCACTTTGGCCATGTTCTGCTTTCCCAAGCCATAGCAGACAGCTAGATCAGAAGAGAAGCAGTTAGGACTTGAACCAGTGCCCATATGGGACGCTGGCACTGCAGACAGTGGTTTTACTGGCTAAGCCACAGAAGAGCTAATTTTAAAATAATTTCCTTCTAATCCCATCCAACTTAATAATAAGAGAAATAAATCCTCACTTAATAACTATTTTAGGATGTTTAATTAGAAATCAATCTGGGTAGCAGGACAAATTATCTAACTGGACACCCTTATATAGGAAAGGTTGAAATAAGCAAAGCTCAGCATCCAGTTAGGGAGATTCAGGTGACTCTGGGAAGTCACCCCAGCTGGAAACGTTCAGATGTCCTAAGACCTCATTCCAGGCTCATATATCAGAGATATCTCCATAAAAGGAAACTGAAGCATGATAGCAAAAATGTTCCCAGCACCAAAAGGTGGAGAGGGTACTCTACTCGTTGAGTCTGCCTGAGCAAGCATATCTTCTGAGTCTTAATATAGATAGCCATGCTAGTTACTTTCATTTGTCTAACAGAGACCTGTACTTCCATTTGAAAAGGACTACAGTGGAGTCCAGAATCCCCAAAGAAAAAAGTGAGAGCAGTCTGTTTTATTTACCCTTCTAACCATCTTGGATGAATTCCCAAAATGTTGCAGGTAGATTTTCTTTCTGTCAGTTTTTTTTTTTTAGACGTGTTAATGTTATAGCTGTTGCGACAGGAGTTGTGGTATATTGGTAAAGCTGCAGCCTGCGATTCCAGCATCTCATATGAACTTAGTTTTGAGTTCTGACTGCTCCATTTCCAATCCAGCTCCTTGAAAATGCACCTGGGAAAGCAGGGAAGGATGGCCCAAGTGTTTGGGACCCTGCACCTATTTGGGAGACCTGGACGAGATATCTGGCTCTTAGCTTCATTCTGGCATAGCCCTGACCATTGTAGCCATTTGGGGAGTGAACAAGCAGATGGAAGATTCTCTCTCTGTCTCTTCTCTCTGTAACTCTGACTTTCAAATAAAAAATAAGACAAAAATAAATACATATTTTAGAAAGAGAAATGTTTCAGCTCTTTATATTACAGTTTTTTTTTTTTTTCCCTCCTCACTGAATTCTTTGTCTCAAGACCATTAAGGCTGAGGCACACAGGCAAGGAAGAATGTCCAAAGCAAAGGAAATTTGTTAAACAAAATGTAAAGCAACTAGGAAGGAACCCCAAAAAGATGCAAGTAAAGGGCTGTGTTTAGAGGTTTTTATGCATTTGTAAATAAGGAGGTTTGTCTGATTGGCCTGTACATATGCAAAAAAGTAATAAATTGTGAGCCAATTGGGGGACTGACATCAATGTATTCTATTTTGCATAGAGAAAGCTCACAGAGGCTCATTCAGGTCCATGATGGACAATATGTTCAGCAAATACAACATCTGAAGATTACATTGCATGTATTTCTCCTGTCTCTTTTGTTGCCTGAGGGGTTACACTGTTTATGTTTTTTCCTTTCCTTTCCAAGGGCACTAGAGTCCCTATAAACAGGTGAGTATGACTCACAAAAGTGTGATACTAGGGGTTGTAAGAAGAAATCAGATTTAGATATTTTTTGACCAAAGAAAGATAGGATTTTTCAATGACTCTGACATAAAGGGAAAATTTTAATCAAATATTCACTTAATGTGTTTGCCTAAAAATACCACTGAGATACCCTTTACTGAAATTGGAGAGACCGTGGAAGGAGCTGAAATGAAGGGTGCATTGTTACATTAGAAACAACTTGGAATATTTTGAGGCTGGGATGCCTTTTAGATTTTTAAGAGTAAAAGTAGAAAAGGAAATTGAATTTCTGAGTCTGTAATTGGAGTCCTCAACAAATAAATGTTTGTGTATGCCATATTTCTTTGATTTCTTTGTCTTTACTTTGGTAAAGTACTGAGGGCAATGATTCAGAAGTGAATGCCTTATTAGGTGTTGTTAGGAAAATGGCACAGTCTTATCTATGGTGCAATCTACACCCTGGCACCATCCTAGGCTCTAGCCTCCACTGCCATTGCTGGAAGCCAGGTGGCCACATGGACCAACCACCAGTGTCAAGCTCCACCCCCATCCTAATGGGATTCACTGCGCTTACTTCCCTGCCTGCCCCCTGGCAAAGTTTTAAAAGGACCTGTTCCTGAACACTTGGCGCTCCCTCTCTGGCCCCTCTCGTCCTCTCTTCTCACACTCGTGCTCTCTCTCATGCTGCTGCTCTCTGCTCTCTGCTCTCCTCCTGTCTCCTCTATCTCTTTATTTCTCTCCATCTCCTGACCTCTATCTTTCTTATGCTCTCCTTCTCCCTCTTTTCCTTCTGCGCCCCTTCCCTCCAGTCTGTCAAGTTTCTCCCAATAAACCCTTTCCCTTACTCTGGTGTCTGGTGTGTTTCATGGCGGCCTTACATTGGTGCTGAAACCTGGGACCTTACAGGTGTAGCACGAAGTAAACTTGGGTGTGAAAGTGAGGTCCAAGTTAATCTATAGTCATTGATCACATGTACTACCTCAGCCAATGTTGAAAAACTTTATTTCTTATTATGAAAAGAGATTGCAATGTTGATCATTATAAAATAATCGTAATGACAAGGATATATCACTCTGATATTTCTTCTGTAGTTCCAACAGCCAAAACTGATGGATGAGGGGCATGGAAGGGATGATTGTTAGGTAGGAAGTCAGATATGAGCTTATGTGTGTGTGACAAAGGCCTAAGGAGACATCTATGTCCAGCATATGCATCTCAAAGTCATCCCAGTAATCTTCCACGGGCAGCCCTGTATCTTGCACTTCAAATGCCCTGTCCCTTCTACCTGATAACCATCCTTTCTCTAACTGGGGCGATGCCAGCCAGGCTTCCTCCTGTCTGATAACTTCAGGGGGAAAACTCAGATAGGAATTTTTCATATTTACATCCAAAAAGTCCTTTGTTCCAGGAGGAACAAAGGTGGGGAGGCCAGGCCCATCCCCTTAATCCCCCCCCCCCCCCCCCCCGCCTCAACCAGACTGCGCTCAGCCCTTTGCCTCTCTGCTGAGCCACCTGCCTAGCCTGCCCAGGTGTACTCTTTCCACTCAACCATGTAACCTTGCTCTCCCCCAGTCTGAGCGACTGGGTACTCTCTCTCAGATTCTGTCTGGATAGATGCCCATCCGTTCTTATGGATGTCCCTGCCCTAATAAACCTTGCTATTTGCTTTCCACTTACTCTCTGTCTCATACATGAATTCTTTCTTGTGTGAAGACAAGGACCCTGCAGTTCTCCGGTAACAATGATGACCTGAACAACCCTGACAATGGTCACGCCATTTTAACTACCCCAGCACCATCTTAGGGAACTCTAGTAAAACATTCCCTGGAAATTGGGCCGAAACCTTAAGTCAAGGGCAGGCAGCTGCGGTGGTTTGAGATAATGGCGCCAGATAAAGGCATGGGAAGCACCCAACCGCACCCGGCAAAAGTATGCAAGGTATTTTCTGCATGCCCCCACCCCATTGTCTTATTGAAACCCTGTAACCATGCTTTTTTCTGCTTCTGTATCACCCGCTTCTGCTATCTCCCAGGTATATAAGCGCTCCCCAGACACTACTACGCACGCCTCTCTCCTGCCTCCCGTTGAGTTGGGTCTGGAGACGGCGTCCGCGAGCGCTCGTGAAATAAAGCCACCTCTTGCATTTGCATCGTCTGGTCTGAGGATTTTTGAGTCTGGGGTCGCAATCTAAAGGGCCCAGCGGGGATTAGGGTCCTTCAGACCAAGTAAGCTACTTGGTTTCAATTTTAGTTTACACCTTGGCCAGAAGTATAAGAGAATATACTCCTTCTTGACAAGTTCAACAGAAATTATCTTGAAATTTGGCTCAAAACATTTTTAACACAAATGTCTCTCTAAGAGGCAACTATATTAGAGCGGGATCCAGACTGTCTAATTCTAACTACACATTGGCACAATTAAATTGGTCCCTGTAATTAGTAGGGCCATTCTCAGCAGACCTCTTTTCCTTCTTCTACCACAATACCTACTCCTTAAAGCAGCTCATTCTGTGAGACCAACAGAGAAAAATGCATGAGGCTATTACTCAGACTGTTCATACTCAAGGGATGGTTTCTGCCTACACTTGACCTACATTTGGCACTGGGATCATCATCATTTTCTCTTATGATGAAATTTTCTTATTAATTGGCACAAGTGCTCTCCATGGGGACAAGAAATTGTTGGGTTAGCATTATTTGGAATAATTATTTCACTTCCATCTACTAGCTGTATGTCTGTGAAAATTAAAAATATATACATATTATGCAAATAAATACTCTGGGGATATCAGATGCTATACACTTTACTTTCTAATTGGAAAGATTGGAAAGCAGGCAAGATATGACCAATAGGTAACAGTGAAGAAGCACATAAATAAAAACTATATTTTTCCCACCCTGGGATAAGTGACAGGCTTTGCAATCAGAATCCATCATTTATTGTGGCCAAGTTTCAAAGAGGAAATCTCAGTAGCTCCAAATCTGGTGAAAAATGCTACATGAATGACCTTTTCAAGGTGTTAGTTTGTTAATTGAGAATACTGGCAGTTTTGAATTCTTCAGCTCTGAATAGCTATTTATTGTTCCTGTGAAGAGATGGTTCTACTGACAACATTACTATTTGTGAGTAGAAGGACAATAGACCCTTGACATTGAGGAGAGTTTCTAAGTGGCTCTTTATTGAGATGCAAATACTGGGTGGTCCCCTGACTCCTACCTACTTCTTGATTCTTCCTGCTTAGGTTAGAAAAACTACATGTGCAATTCAAAACCATGCCTGACATGCATTGTTTTATTCATACTTAACTGCTCTGAGATGTAGAAAATATAATATTTTCATTACAAATAACTACAAGTCATGGATGTTGATGTTCTTTACAAAAATGCAAACTCTGAATTGTTAAGCATTTGAATATAATTCGTTTACTGTTTTGTCTATATGTTATAGGTAGATAGATAGGATTAAATCAATTAGATTTGTGAACTGGAGACCATGCCTTCACCTCACTTCCTGTGTGATCTCATGCCCCTGCCTGGTCTCATCTGTATGCCCACCTGCCAATCATACTATGTAACCACTCCCCTTTGGAAGTGAATAAAAGGGCTATGGCAAGGTGTGCCCCTCCCTTGTTGTTCTGACCTTCGGGTCTGTGGCCTTTTGGCTCTCTCTCAGCCTTTGCTTTCCTGGCTATAATAAGCTACTTCTGGCTGCTCCTAACTGCACACTTTGCTCCATGTGGCTCCTGGCCTGCTCTCTGCCTTGTATGGACCCAGCTTGTGTTTCTAGACTTCTTTTTGCCCTAAATAAAGCCCTCACTTTCCTGTGCATTTCTTTCACTGAATAAATGTTAAAATGTTGCCATTTAACATTGCTTATTTTGAGCCAATATTCAGAATTCTTATCCAAATAGATGGCAGGAATCCACCAAATTATTAATATCTGAAAGTATTAATAAGGCTAGGCAATATCACATGTAGTTCTTTTATGTCAGACGCTGGATTATGTGTTTTATCTTATTGCATATTTTTCATAAGATTTTTTAAAAGGCATCCTGTCTCCAACCTTTTTTTTGGAGGACACAATAGTTGCTCACTTAGTTTTTCAAATTGATCTATTTTGTCAAAAATTTCTGTGGGGAGCTTACAGTGCTATATCTTTTTTTTTTTCTCATTATTGAATTTTTGAAATTCCTGTTTCAAATAAGCAGGATGAAATATGAAGTTTTTTCCTTGCATTCTTAAATCACACCTGGACTATGTAACTATCTAGGAATTGAGCATGAATCCTTGCCTATTTGCCCAAGTTGATATATTTAATTCCTTTAGAGATTTCCCACCTATCTATTAATTCTATAACTTAAATTTATAATTTCTGAAAATGGACTAATTAAGGGTTAATGACATTCTTTATCAAAAACTGACTGAAATGCTCTTGAGTTTAATACCATTTGTATAGGATATACAAGTTTTTAGTTTCTTTGCTGTCAGATGCCTTCTTGACTTGTAGGTATTAGCTGAGATTATTTAATTCAACTGCAGAGCATGTTAGCCAACATTAAAAGTCAATAAAATACAGGTAAATTGCAAAAGGATATTGCAGTAGCATCAATGATTTAACTATTTGTTTAGTAGTCTCTTTGTGAGGGGTCAAATGGGCTAATGGGAGGTTAGAGGAAATTGGGGTACAGAGTGCTTGTTTTCCCCCAAGGATTATCTTTTAGCAAGGTCAAAAGTGATTCCCTGTCCACTCCTTGGGAGTCATCAGAATAGCTAGAGAGTGGTGATTTCACCCTTTTGAGCTCACAGTTTACTGTAAAATAAATTAGTTATTCCACCCTTTGATGACTCTTTTGTTTTACCATAAGCAAACCAGACAGGGTAAAAGATTGCAAATCAGTTCTTCTGATTGGTCCTGTCCACACCTTGTAACTGAATGTCAACCTGATCCTCAAGTTTTTTCCTCCAAAATTGTGCTTAAAAACCCCACTACCACCAGCCCCTTTGGGTTTTTCCTCCTTTGGAGCCCCTCCCCAAATGCTGCTCTTGCTGGAGGTCTTCAATTCTAATAAATCTTACTTTTGAATCTCTCTGCTTGTCTGCTTGGAATTTCTTCTTTCATTTGAGGCAAAGAACAGATATAGTAATATCTTTTACACTGCCATTTCACCTGTAACATCTTTAGGAAGTTATCACCTGACATCTCCTTTAGACTGCCAAATCATAAAATATACGTACAAGAAATGTGGGAAATCTAATGATAATAGGTGAGAAAACCAAGAATACCTTTATTCAATATAAGCCTGCAGAAGAATTAAAACATATTTTCATTTGCTACAGTGTCTTTTTTATGGAATGGAAAATTTTACTTCATGGAAACTGTGAGAATGATATTTTCAAACATGTGCAGTTGAGTTCAATCTTGTCTTTGCATTCTCTTAAAATAATGAAAACAGCACAAATATACAAAGAGCAATAAAGAGAATCTACATGCTTGTATTCCTAAATAAGCTTTCATAGGCTGGATTGCTTAATAACAGCATGAAACAAAGGTTTGTGCACAAATAATTCATTTAGGATAGAATCTTGGTGAGCAGGAATGAACAGCTGGGTGAAGAAACAGGAAGGAGGAAGTAAAAGTGAGTGCTACTGATGTAGTAACTTTCCATGAGACTTTCTACTCTAGTTCATGAGACCTTTAGAAACGTCTTATTGGAGACATACTGCAGGACTTTCTACCTAGTAAGCAAGAGTGATACAATCATCCCTAATTTCTCAATACTTGTTGGCTAATGTCTGTGATAAGTTTTCTGCATGTCTCTTACTAGGGAAACATCAATGAAGAGGAGGACCTCCGTTTCTGCCTCATATAAACATTTCCATGTGACTGAGGCAATGAACAAAGCAATATTCATGTAAGTCAGAAGCCTGCTGCAATAGCCAGGAGACAGGCTCCAAGAGAGGACGACCTTAGAAACTATGTAAGTGGAGTCTTTTAAGCATGATTTGGGGAAAACAGAGCAACAGCTAACAATCAGAAGATAGGGACAAAACCCATCAAAAAGTCAGAACAGTAATCTTTTCTAGTTTGCTCATGAAAAACAAAACAAAACAAAAAGCATCTTTCTTTTCTCAGGATTAACTAAAAACTCAGAATAGTGGAATCACTGCTTTGCTATTCTCATGATAAAGCTGGGAACTCAAAGCAGTGGGATTGGCACTCTCATATTGCTAAAGGCAGTTTCTGGGGGAAAAGCATGCATCCTGTACTCTCTTAAAAAGACTTTCTCTTCCCTCATTCTGTCAGCCAGACCTAACTGAGTCCATCTACCTCCTCCAATTTCCGCATTGCCTGTGGTTAAGTGGGAAATCAAGAGTGTCCAATTTCCTGAGACAAGGCAATACCAACATGAAGTTGTATGAAGTGGGTTGATGCCACTGTGGAACTGGATACTGCAGCAGTGGTATGAATAAGAGGTTAAGTCAAGCGGAGTTGAAGTAGTACTTAAGAATCCAGCAGCCTTGGAATTTAAGTTTATTTCTTCCTATAGTGGATAGGACTGTTTCCTATTGAGTATTTCCTGAGAAACTTTTCTGAATATAATAATCTGATTCCTTATTTTAAAAGCAATTGCTATATTTTGATTTTTAATCGCCAATGACAAAAAAAAAGTTTCACTGAAATATTTGCTTAAGAAAATCCCATTTTGGGGGCCAGCACTGTGGCGTAGTAGCTGGTTAAGCCTCTGCCTACAGCTCCAGAGTTCCTTATGGTAACCGGTTCAAGGACTGGCTGCTCCACTTCCAATGCAGTTTCCTGATAATGCACCTGGGAGAGCAGCAGATGATGGCCCAAGTCTTTGGGCCCTTGCATCCATGTAGGAGACATGGAAGAAGCTCCTGGATCCTGGCTTCAGGCTTGTCCAGCCCTGGTCTTAAGGCCATTTGAGGAGTAAACTAGCAGATGGAAGACCTGTCTCTGTCTCTCCCTCCCTCTCCTCCATAACGCTGCCTTTCAAAATAAATATCTTTTAAAAGTTCAATTTTTTTTCTGAAAAGACAGTAGTAAGAAAACAAACAATGATGATAAATGTTATTCCACATAAAGACCAAAAGGACTTTACTAGTTTAGCTAACATATTGCATGTAATTTTGCAAAAATATGTTTTGTTGTTGTTATTTGAAAGGCAGATTTACAGAGAGTAGAGGCAGAGAGAGACAGAGAAAGAAAGAAAGGGCGAGGTCTTCCATCTTCTGGTTTATTCCTTAGATGGCCCCAATGGCTACAGCTGTGCCAATCTGAAGCCAGGAGCTAGGAGCTTCTTCTGGGTCTTCCACACAGGTGTAGGGCCCAAGGACTTGGGCCTTTTTCTACCACTTTCCCAGGCCATAGCAGAAAGCTGGATTGGAAGTGGAGCTGCCGGGACTCAAACTGGTGCCCATATGGGATGCCATCACTGCAGGTGATGGCCTTACCCACTACACCACAGCACTGGCCCCAAAGTCATATTTGGCGAATGCTAATAATACCATTTTGCATTTCAAGATATGCCGGCTAATTAAAAAATTCAAAGTGTACTTGTAAATAAAATATAAAGACATAATATAAAACCTAAAGAATTATTTGAAAGAAGGAAAATTGAACTAAAAAGTAGGGAGTGCAGATAATTGTTTTTTAACTTTTATTTAATGAATATAAATTTCCAAAGTACAGCTTATGGATTACAATGGCTTTTTCCCCCCATAACTTCCCTCCCACCTGCAACCCTCCCCTTTCCCATTCCCTCTCCCCTTCCATTCATATCAAGATTAATTTTCATTTCTCTTTATATAGAGAAGATCAGTTTAGTATATATTAAGTAAAGATTTCAACAGTTTGCACCCACATAGAAACACAAAGTGTAAAACACTGTTTGAGTACTAGTTATAGCATTAAATCACAATGTACAGCACATTTAGGACAGAGATCCTACATGAGGAGTAAGTGCACTGTGACTCCTGTTGTTGACTTAACAAATTGACACTCTTGTTTATGGCATCAGTAATCACCCTAGGCTCTTGTCATGAGTTGCCAAGGCTATGAAGGCCTCTTGAGTTCACCAACTCTGATCTTATTTAGACAAGGTCATAATCAAAGTGGATGTTCTCTCCTCCCTGCAGAGAAAGGTGCGTCTTTCTTTGATGACCTGTTCTTTCCACCGGGATCTCACTCGCAGAGATTTTTCATTTAGGTCATTTCATTTTTTTTTTTTTCCATAGCGTCTTGGCTTTCCATGCCTGAAATACTCTCATGGACTTTTTAGCCAGATCTGAATGCCTTAAGGGCTGATTCTGAAGCCAGAGTGCTATTTAGGACATCTGCCATTCTATGAGTCTGCTGTGTATTCCGCTTCCCATGTTGGATCATTCTCACCCATTTTTATTCTATCAGTTAGTATTTTCAGACACTAGTCTTGTTTATGTGATCCCTTTGTCTCTTATTCCTATCGTTATGATCAATTGTGAACAGAAATTGATCACTTGGGCAGTGCAGATAATTAATATTCCACATTGTGGTTCTGCTTATTTATTTTATTTTATTAAAATTTTATGTATTTGTACTTATTTGAGAAAGTCACAGAAAGAGAGAGAAATTGTTGTTGTTGATTTGAACTCCTGGAATTTGTTCTATTAACAATGAAGAATGTGGTTGATGAACAAGCAGACTACAAGGCAATTTTAGTGTATTTATTGGAAACAGTGAAGAGACATGAATTCCTACACCTGATCGATCAGGCAGGCATCTCAATAAAGGATTGAGATCCCAGTATGCATTCAGATGGGGGTTTTATGGACATGAGGATGGGTCCACCATTTCTTTCCCCCTCCTCCATCTTCTGGGAAAGTCTCTGTGGAGGATTTTTGGATGTGGAATTCCCCTAAACAAACTCTCTGGACAGTACTGGCCATCAGGATTCTTGTATATTGAAGAAGAAAATATGTTTTCAGTCCAGTAGGGTCAGGTGTATCACTCCCTCAATTCACTGAATTCCTTTTGGTAAAGGAACTAAGAGAGACAGACAAGAGTATGGGTCAGTCTTTTTGGATTTGTTTCTATTGCATATGAATATATATGAATATATGAATATATATATGAATATATATTCATATGCAATGGAAACATATGTGTGTGTGTGTGTAAACTTCTCATTTCCTTATCCCCTCTTACACACATAGGCCAATATCTATCTAGCAGCCTTAACAAGACAACAAGACAAACACATGCACACACACACACATAAACACACACATATACACACACAGAAGGGGGGTGAGGATCCTCCATCCACTGGTTCATTCCCCAAATAGCAATAGCCACTGCTGGGACAGGCTGAAGCCAGGAGTCAGGAATTCCCTCCAAGTCTCCCATGTGGATTTTAGAAAAAAGTACTTGAGTCATCATCTGTTGTCCACCAGGAAACTAGACTGGAAACGGAGGTGAGATGTGATCCTAGGCACTCTGATACTCTGATATAAGATGAAAGTGTCCTGAGTGGAAGCTTAGCCAGGATGCCGACACCACTGCTGGATTATTTTAAAACAGCATCTCAGGTTCAGTGCTGTGGTGTAGTGGGTAAAGCCACCAAGTTCAGAGCCAGCATCCCATATGGGCACCTGTTTGAGTTGTGGCTGCTCCACTTCAGATCCCACTTTCTGCTATGGACTGGAAAAGCAGTAGAACATGGCCCAAGTCCTAGGGCCCCTGCACCCACGTGGGAGACCTGCAAGAAGCTCCTGCTCCAGGCTTCAGATCGGCTCAGCTCTGGCCACTGTGGCCATTTGGGGAAGTGAACCAGTGGATGGAAAACCTCTCTGTCTCTCTCTCTCTCTCTTTTTCTCTCTCTCTCTGTCTTTGCCTCTCTGAAACTCTGCATTTCAAATATATATATATATATATATATATATATATATATATATATTAAAAGCAGCATCTCAGGGGGCTTTTAGAATATATTTTATATACCAGCAATGTTTTTTTTTTTTTAAATATTGAGTGAATCTGGTTAAAAAGCCCATGAGAGTTTCATAGGCATGGAAAGCCAAGACATATAGCAAAAAAAAAAAATGTCCTAAATGAAAGATCTCTGTGAGTAAGATCCCAGTGGGAAGAATGGGCCATCAAAGAAGGTAGTACCTTTCTCTGAAGGGAGGAGAGAACTTCTACTTTGGATATGGTCTTGTCTAAATAAGATTGGAGTTGGCGAACTCAAGAGGCTTCCATAGCCTTGGCAGCTCACGACAAGAGTCTTGGGTGATTACTGATGTCATAAATAAGAGTGTCCATTGTTAAATCAACAACAGGAGTCATTGTGCACCTACTCCCCATGTAGGACCTCTGCCCTTAATTTGTTGTACTATGCAAATTAACAGTAAAACTACTACTCAAATAGTACTCTATACTTTGTGTGTCTGTGTGGGTGAAAACTGTTGAAATCTTTATTTAGTATATACTAAGTTGATCTTCTGTATATAAAGATAATTGAAAATTAATCATGATGAAGAATGGGATGGGAGAGGGAGTGGGAGATGGGATGGTTGCGGATGGGAGGGAAGTTATGGGGGGAAAAGCTGCTATAATTAAAAAGTTGTACTTTGGAAATTTATATTTATTTAATAAAAGTTGAAAAGAAAAAATATTGAGTGAATAACATGAGTCAAAGTTCTTTGTTCCAGAGTTATTTTTGATATATCAGGCACAATTGAATTATATGGAAACCTTGTCATAAAGTCTACAAAGCACTTGTTAAGTCATACTCTACAGGGTTAAATAAGTGAAAATTTTTCTGAAACTTGTTTAGCTTACCTTGCAGAAAAACTAGAAACCGTTGAAAATTCATCAAGATAGCTAAAACTTTTCAGGATCATGTAGAGTAAATGGTGCTGTTGACAACCAACTGAACATGCAATCTTTTTTTTTTTTTTTAAAGATTAATTTATTTGAAAGACAGAGTTGCAGAGTGAGAGAGAGAGAAAGAGAGAGAGAAGTCCTCCATCTGCTGGTTCACTTTGCAAATGGCTGCAAGGGCTGGAGCTGAGCCAGTCGAAGGCCAGGAGCCGGAGCAGCCTGGACTTGAACTGGTGTCCATATGAGACGTCAGCATGGCACGCCAGGGCTTTAAACTACTGCACCACATTGTCATCCCCTATACATATAATCTTATTGGTCAAAATCCCTACCCTCCAAACATGCTAATAGTCTCATTTTTTTTTGAATACAAAATATATGAAGAGGCAAGTAGCTGAGCTGTGCATGCACAGAAAACCAAAATCTCCCCTCTTTGTATGACTATCAACTCTTCTGCCTGATCTCTGATCCTGATAAAGGTCACTTGCAAAGCTGGTTAGGGCATCAGTTTTGAGTATAGCTGCTGGCAATTTACCTGGTAGCCTTGTAGTAAAAAGATTGTGGCTTCAGTGTCTGACAAGCAATGCAGATGAGCAGCTGAGTAATATTGGTGTAGTAATCACATTGGCAATCCAGATGGAATTAGAAAGCCTTTTTAGGGGCTGGTGCTGTGGCCTAGCTGGTATAGCCATCACGTGCAGTGCCGTTATCCCATATGGAAGCTAGTTCGAGTCCCAGCTGCTCCACTTTCGATACAGCTCTCTGTTATTGCCTGGGAAAGCAGTTGAGGATGGCCTGAGTCCTTGGGTCCCTGCACCCATGTGGGAGACCCCGAAGAAGCTCCTGGCTCCTGGCTTCAGATTAGTGCAGCTCTGGCCATGCGGCTATCTGGGGAGTATACCAGAAGATGGAAGATACTCTCTCTCTCTCCTCTCTCTTTCTCTCTCTCTCTCTCTCTCTCTCTCTCTCTCTCTCTGCCTCTGCTCTCTGTAACTCTGCCTTTCAAATAAATAAATAAATCTTAAAACTTTCGCCCATGGTTCACCAGTCCCACGTCAGAGAATGGAATTCTGCTTGTTGGTTTGAGTAGCTGCCCAATTGTTTGGCTTGATGTTTGTCTCCTATTTCCTTTTCCCCATTTCTTTTTTTTTTTTTTTTTAATTCAGTGCTGTTGGGTTAACTTTTTAGCAGAGAAACTTCAGGCTTCAAGATATCTTTCAATAAGAAACCTTAGTGCAAAGTAATTCATCTCTGAAACCTCCCTTTTTCCTTGTCTACTCAAAAGGAGAGGTCTTTTACCCTGTTTTGTTAAGGGATTTTATCCCTTTTGGTAGAAGGCAGATTAGTAGAGGAACTGCACTCTGAGGTTCTCGTAAGTTGATGTAAACTTCGTGTTTCTGGTAAATGAATGTGAGTTTAAGAGTCCAATGGTAAACTGTTAAATGGTTAATGTCTAAATAGTGTCTTGTTTCCTTTATCTGTGAATATAAGTCAAGGTGGTGTGTTTTTTGTTGTTGTTGTTGTTGTTTTGTTTTTTTTTTTTGTTTTGTTTTGTTTTTGACAGGCAGAGTGGACAGTGAGAGAGAGAGACAGAGAGAAAGGTCGTCCTTTTCCATTGGTTTACCCCTCAGTGGCCGCTCTGGCAGTGCACCGAGCTGATCCGAAGCCAGGAGCCAGGTGCCTCTCCTGGTCTCCCATGCGGGTGCAGGGCCCAAGCACTTGGGCCATCCTCCACTGTACTCCTGGGCCACAGCAGAGAGCTGGACTGGAAGAGGAGCAACTAGGACAGAATCCGGTGCCCCAATCGGGACTAGAACCCGGTGTGCCAGCACCGCAGGCAGAGGATTAGCCTATTGAGCCATGGAGCTGGCCATCAAGGTGGTATCTTAATCTTTCCGGTGACTTTAACAACATTTCCCAAAGAAATGCGTGAGGGTCTCTGACTCACAAGAATAGATGCAAAATTTCCCTCTGGAACAAAAGGCTGTCACCAGGTGATTGGTGATCTTGTAGATACACTAGGGAGCCACCATATAGAACATGAATCAACCTCTTAGGGGCTCCCACTCGCAAAAGAAACACATACTTCATTCCTGGATTAGATAGAAGAACATATGGTTTATCCAGGAGGACAGAGGAAATGAATTGGTTCCCCACTGACCTAGGGAAAAACTGGCCACTTGCTACTGTTTGAGGAAGCTATTCCTAGGATGAGCACACCTTGGACTTCATACAGCACTTGTAAGTTTTTCCTATTTAAGTCAACAGGAAGATTGAAGGATTATAAACTGGAAAACACTGGCAGCTCTTTAGACTTCATTTCACAAAAGTGGGCAACATCCAGTTATAAGATTATTAAAAAGAAAAGGAATGTATGCTTTTGTAGTTCTGTCTGGCCAGTGTACTCCCTAAATTCAGAACAATGGCTAGAAAATGATCTCCTAAAGTGTACTGCTATCTTATAATTATATCTCCTTTGTAAAATGGAAGAAAAGTAGGATTAAATATCATACGTACAATCGTTTATGCTACTGCACCAGAAGAAGTTGATTTAAATAAAATGTGGGGTATGAGTTCGAAAGGAAGATACTTAGAAAACCCTGTTTTATTTTAATCTAGAGTTGAGAACATTATTCAATATTGACCAATTAAATGGCCCAACTGCTTAAAAACCTAAGATGGACCTCTTAGAGTATCAGGAGCTGAATTTTAAGGACTATTAGTAGTATATGACGTAAAGCCTGAGGCCCCAGAAACCCAAAAATGATACAAATGACTTTTACAAGCCAGATGACCTCTGACATACAGAGAAGTTACAGAAAGTATAAGGAGCTTTGGAGATGTGCATGTCCCAGTTGGTGAAGATTATTTTCAAGGTAATCTAAGATCTGAGACCAGATCTTAGATAAAAAGGAGAAATGGAGATGAAACAAATGGCTATTCTGCATGCAGTGACATGGAATCAAGAAAGACCCAAACCTTGTCAAAGTTCACTGCAAAGTGAAACCCAACCAAAAGTAACTTGGCCAGGTCCCCTGAATCCCAGCTCTAAGGAATATTCAGCAATGGGACAACATCACTACGCCTATCACAAGCACAGGGCCATTGGAAGAAGGAATGACTGTCTCTAAGAAACTGAAAGGAGACAATTCATGATCTTGTAAACTGTTGCAGTCATTGAAAGTGACAAGGAATAGTGGAACTCACATCAAATCTCCCAGTTCTATTAAGATTTCCTACTTGAAGCACTGGGTAATCATGGCAGAAGACATTTAATCACGGGACTTTTTGGTGAACACAGGCATCATCTACTCACTACTGAATACCAGAGTGACTACACGATCAGAAAAATATAACTATTAATCTGAATATCAGGGGAACCTCTTCCAAAAATATTTCTCCAACCATTTGAATGCCAGTTGGGAAAAACCTTCCTTAAGTATAGCTTCCTATACATACCCAATTGCTGAATACTTTGTTTAGGGTGATATTTTTTACTAAATTTAATGCCCAAGTTACTTTCTCACCCAAGAAAGGTAAAGTTGGGGTAACACCTGAAAATGCCTGCCTGTTTCAAACAGTACTACTTCAGCACAAACACAAAGAATTAGCAAGCAGATGTCCCTGAAGAGATTTTACAGTGGATGGGGGTAGATTTGTAGGCAAGTCAAGGAGAGAAAAGTAGAATTAGCAGGGAAAATAAGTTCCACCCTATTGATTAAAGTCCAACTTTTAAATAATATCCCTCCAAGGAAACAGCCCAAAAGAACCATCTACCCACTAATAATTGGTTTTTCAGTTTTGGCCAGGTGGCTGCATGGCCCAGCTACCTGAGCCAGGCTCCACCCCCATCCTAATGGGATTCCCTGCTCCTGCTTCCCTGCCCACCCTCAGGCAAAGTTGTAAAAGGGCCTGGTCCTGAACAAGTGCCCTCTTGGTTCTTTTCTCTTGGCTCTGTTCCCTGCTCTCTTGGCCTCTCTTGGCTTCTCTCATCTATCTTCTCCCTCCTCTCTGTCTTTCTCTCTTACAGTCTCCTTCTCTTTTTCCTTCGCCACCCCTTCACTCCGGTCTGTAGGGTGTTCCCCAATAAACCCTTTTCCTTAAAAAAATACCAACACAGTTGCCCTGTCATTCTTCATAAAATAGCCCATTTATGCCAGTGAAGAAACAAGAGACAAGAGAATACTGGCTGGTGCAGGATCTTATGGATATCAATAAGGCTGTGAAGGACATTCATCCAGTAGTACCATTTCTGTGCACTCTGCTCATTACTTTAACAGGAGGTTTTTTTATCTGAAGGTTTTTTTCTTGTATACCTATGAGTCCATATTCTCAGGAATTGTTTGATTTTCAATGGGATTATCCAAAGACTAAAGCAAAATAGCAATGTTGTTGGACAATGCTTCCAAACTGGGTATGCAGTGGGAGACAGCACCCCTGAATCTGGAGGTGTCTGCTGAGTAGGATCTGAGTGTTCTGGGGGCCTTCAGGTTGAGTCAGGCTTTACACATTCCACACGGATTGAGGAAACAGTTGGGATATTTAATTGCTCAACAATGAATAATATTTTTCAAGTCCAGATTGAAGGAAAACAGACTTTTTCTGAGTACTCTTCCTTTGAACTCATATCTTACATTTTATTTAAATCAACTTATTCTGGTGCAGTAACATAAAAGATTGTTCATCTGGGGGCCAGCATTGTGGTGGAGGGGGTACAGCTGCTACCTGCGACACCGACATCCTATATGGGCACCTGTTAAAGTCCAGCTGCTCTACTTAAGATCTAGCTCCCTGTAGCAATGGGTGGCAGGCCTATTAATGGCTGATCTGTACAGTGATCTGCCCTCAAGGAGACCCAACAGGCCAGTCCACTGCAGTGGCTTTCAATGTGGTAAGCCTGGGCTTCAGCAGAAATCAGCTTGTGAAGAGCCCTGGCAGCTTTGCCAAGAGTTGGATCACTGGAAATGGACCTGCCCTGGAGTCGAAGGATGCCCAGGTCAGAGCCACAGATCTTATTGGCTCTAAGCTGAAAAGCCCTTCACTCAGCCCAACTTCCAAAGTGACCACTGCAGCTGAAGGTGTGGTCAAGTAGGGTCAGCAACATTGCAGGCAGAACTGTAAATTTCCTGTTAGAGATGCCCCCTGCCTTTACCTGGCCAGCTCTCCTCCCAGGCCAGCCAAGTAATGAAAGTCAACAGAGTGCCTTCCCCTAGGAGGTTCACACCTCCCTTAGGATATACCCCATGTGAAGAGATAGATAGGTCTGGGCCTCTTAACTTACAAGATCTAAAGCCCACCAGATTATTATCAAGCCCCTTCTATCAGGTTCTATTTGCCTCTCAATCAGAAAACTTAATTGTAGCTTAGACAGCACCTTTCTTAGCTCCTCTAATAATGACTCTGTCCTTTGTTCTAGACCCTGTCTAGCGTACTTGGGCCTCATTCCTTTGTAATCATAACCTCTACTCTACCACCAATGGCTCTACTCCCAACCTGTGTGTACTGATGGTCCTCTTCCCCACTTAATGCTGTATAATTGTTCAAACCTGGTTAATGCCACTCTTAGGATCATTGGTTACTATCCTCACTCTGTCTTTTATGACCTTGTCTAAATATGATCAGAGTCGGCAAACTTGGAAGGCTTCCATAGCCTTGGCAACTCATGACGACAGCCTAGGGTGGTTACTGGCGCCATAAACTAGAGTGTCAATTTGTTGGATCAACAACAGGAGCCACTGTGCAGTTGCTCCTCATGTGGGATCTCTGTCCTTAATGTGCTGTACATTTTGATTTGATGCTATAACTAGTACTCAAACAGTATGTTTCACTTTGTGTGTCTATGTGGGTGCAAACTGTTGAAACCTTTATACTAAATTGATCTTCTGTATATAAAGAGAATTGAAAATGAATCTTGATGCAAATGGAAGGGGAGAGGGAGCGGGAGAGGGGAGGGTTGCGGGTGGGAGGGAAGTTATGGGAGGGGGAAGCCACTGTAATCCATAAGCTGTACACTGGAAATTTATATTCATTAAATAAAAGTTAAAAAAAAAAAAAAAGATCTAGCTCCCTGTTAACAGCCGAGGATAGCAGTGGAAGATGGCCCAAATACTTGGCCCATGCCACCCCATGTCGGGGACCTGAATGAAGCTCCTGGTTCCTGGATTTGGCCCTGCTCAGCCTTGGCTGTAGGGGCCATTTGGAGAGTGAACTAGTGGATGTAAAATCTTTCTATCTCTCTCCCTCTCCCTCCCTGTTAACTCTGATTTAAAAAAAAATATTTGAAAAATATTGTACATATGGTATTTAATACATCTTTTATTCCCTTTTGTAATACAGATCTAACTATAAGGTACCATTATACTTCAGGGAATAGTTTTCTGGCCATTGTTCTCCTGAATTCAGGGAATACAGTGGCCAAAAATATTGCAAAATAATATCCTTTTTCTTCTTAATGGCCTTATAACTGAATGTTGCTCAGTCATGTGGCATGCAGTCTAGAGGGCTGCCTGTGTTTCCTAATTTATCATCCTTCAGTCTTCCAAGTGACTGAAATAGGAAAAAAATTGTAAGTGCTGGTATGAGGTCCTAGGTGTGCTGGTTATGGGAATAGTTCTCTCAAACGTTACCAAGGGTCCAGTTTTTTCCACTTTTCTTTGTCTTGGGTTTGTGTCAACACCAAAGGAGACATGAAGGGGTCAAGGTCAATGAGGAACCAATTCATTTTTTCTTCTTCCCAGGTGAACCATAGGTTGTCCTCAGTAACCCAGGAAGAGATGTGTTCTTATTTTGAGAGTGGAGGTCCCTATGAAGCTGTTACAGGCTCCAGATGCTGGCACTCTGATTCTATAATATTACCAGTCACCTAGTGACACTAATTTGTCCCAGGGGGAACTTTTGCGTCTATTCTTGGGAAAATGTTAAGGTAACCAAGAAGACTATGAAACCAACTTGACATATTCACAGATAAAGGAAACAAGACACTAATAGACATTAACTCTTTAGACATTTACTGTTGGACTCCCAAATTCACATTCATTTACCAGAAAGAAAGTTTCCAGAAGGAAAGAAGATTAAAGAACTAGATCTGCTGAAGTAGTTCAAAGTTTGGGGTGTTATTTTAGCATATTTTGCAGTTATTTTAGCATATTTAGCGATCTAACCACTGTACTAAATTATCTCATACCATTTATGAATCACTTAAAGGCTAATACATTAGAGAATATTATCTTTAGTTATGCAAATATGAATACCAATTATTAAGGATTACATTTAAATATGATTTTTATTGAAAGGAAATTTTCTTCCAATGATGCTGGAACTCTGAAACAAACTATATTTTCACAAGAAAAAACAGATTAGTATCAACTTTCAATGTGAATCAATTATTTTTCAGATTTTTGTTTGTTTTTAATGACCATAAGAGTTCTGCATAAGAAAACTAGATCATATTTTCTCTTGAAACAGCACATGACATCAAATGGTAAAAATAAATGTATATTTTGGAAGAACAGAAGAGCTTCTACAAATTACTTTGACATGCATGATAATTTAAAAACTAACCAATCAAACCTGGAGCCAGGTTTAACTGAACTCAGAAAAGCTACAATCAATTCATACACCAGTGTGTTTAAAGTCAAAGATATATTGAATGCCACAGATTTTTGGAGGATGTTTCCACCCAGCATTTTTGCAGCAATAGATAAATGTTACAATAGCTTTCCAAAATGAAACAGAAAAGCTTTAATTTCCAAAACGAAACAGAAAATCTGGCATTTCTTTTTTCCTGTGATTACGATTTTATATATTGTCTTCTATTTGTAGAAGACTTCTCTTTAAGCAGCATAGAATTACAGTATAACTATAGCTCTTATACACAAATTTAAATGTTATAATCTGGTGCATTTGCTTCCTCAGAGAGGACAATGGTTGGTCTTCTGTCCTTCAAGCCTAGCATGGTAGATGTGGAACGAAAGTGGCAGTGGTGACTTCCTAGTACGTTTTTAGGTGTTTTAATAGCATCATCAGTCTCTGACAGGGCTTCATAGTGCTGCGAGACCTAATATCCCTTTGAAGTGTTAAGGAAGCTTAAAATAACTGAGTGGATTTTATTGTTTAGAGATAACAACCCTGAATGATGCTTGTTAACACTGATTCAATCTTCCTCCTCCCCCTCCCCATTCTCCTCTTACAGATTCTACATGGAATGACGATATCTTCTTGAGTCTCAAAATAGCCTTTTATAGTTGACCATAATTTTATACAAAGTGTTATGTACAATAATGTATATATCTGCTTCAATAACTGCTGTACCATCAGATTTTCGCATCTGGCTTTGTGTATTTCATATTCTCATTTCTTTTTGCCACACTAATCATGTGGCAGTCATATTTACATTGGTTTTAATTCTGAGCCACACCACCAGCAACACAGGGACTCCAACCCACAGCTGGGTAGACTTCTGTCCTACTACAATCATGTGAGTCCTCCATATACATGTATTGTTATCCTATCAATTTTGTAACTCTAGAGAAACTTGTCTAATATATCTAGGTAATCAATTCTAGATTGCTTATGGCATCTCATACCAGGCAATATTTTTTAATATTTTCAATATGTGATTTGATTTTACCCAAAGATGTAGAACCTATAGATTAGCAAACAGAACCCATAGATTGACTAGAGTATTAAAACTGGTTATTTAATTGGATTAATTTATCTCACTAACCTTTCAAGTCTCTCACTGCTTTTAAAATCATGATAATTTCCCTTATGTGGATTGTTTTTCATTTCTAGTGCAGGAGCCATCGTAAATATTTTGTGGATAAAAATCTTGTGTAATTTATTCCATATAGATTACTTTCTTGAATTAATTCTTTAACAATTTTCTATATTTCATTATGTTCTGATTTCCTTGTAGGTGCGCATTTTATTCAGGTATTGGTCCACTTACACTGAACCTCTAATTTTCTTTTATGTCCCTACTTTCAATCTATCATCATCATCATTGTTATCATCATAATACTAATCAGGATACTATAAGCAATTTTATTTTGCCACCCTTAAAGTTTTAATTTCTTCTACTTTTTATTTTAAATTTTCAAGGCCTGGTTCTGCTCTCTAAATGTTGCTTTTCATAGCATGCTGTTATTTCATATGTACAATGTGTTCTTTCTTCTCTCAGCAGAAATTAATTATAGCTCTTTTATGCATTTTTACTTTCCTTATATTGTTTCTTCTTATTCCAAAATCCTTTTGAATTCATTTTGTTTTCTCTTTACTCTGATAGAATGTTTTCTGCAGCATCTATTGAAATTTGGCTATTGCATATAATTCAGAAGGCAAGCTAAAGAAATTGATGTTATCTCCGTTATCTAGAGGGGTTTCCTGTTGGGTTTCAGTGTATATTGATCTGGTTGGGATAGTTCATTCCAAGATCCAAATGGTCAGGAATTACATATGAATGTGTGTCAACATGCATACATATGTGTATATATATATATATATATATACACACACAAATTTGCATATATATATTCCCCTTTTTGGGGAAGAATCTTCCATTTTCTACCCATAGATTATAAACTTCATTTTCATTATTCTGAGCCCTAAGTAGGAGGGTATTAATAATCAATATCTTTATATTGCTTATTGTTTACTAAAACTGGAATGTGTGCTTTACATATATTCAGTTATCTTTTAAATTTTACATAAATCCGATAACCACAATTATACTTTTTTTTTCAGATGAAATTGAGGCACAGAGAAGGAAACTAATGTATCTAAAGTTATGGGGTTTGTTAGATCCAAAGATGAGATTTCAACTCAAGGACTATACTTCTAAATATGATATGCCAGGTTTCTTACCTAAGTTTAAGTATAAACTCCCACACTGCTTTTCTTTTCTTCTTGATGAAATTATTTGGCTGTGCCTAATGTTCTACCAGTTCCATGTATATATTGTGAACTGTTTCTCAATGTTAAATCTATAATCTTTGTAATAGAACAGGAAAAGGGTCATTGCCAGTCTGAGTCAATTGGCGGTGAGTGGAAGAAGTGTGGTATTGGATTAAAGTATGCAATAACTTCTTAAACATACACTATAACTTTCTTATTATTTTTAGCTCCCTCTATGTGCGTTTATAGAGGTCTGAAGTTCAGCAATATCTTGAACATTTTAGGATAATCCAATGCCAAGCAGGTGGTTCTCTGTCTTTCTGTACGACTATCTTAAGTTTCAGCTTTCTCTGGTCTGCTAAATTTGTTAGCACTACCCATCTGTGTTACATTTCCATATTTTTTTATTTCCACTTTATTTGTCCTTATATGATATTCCTTTAGAAATAAATTTACTCTCAATTATGTGATGATTTAGGAAGAATCTTGGGTAGAGAAATATGTGTTTATTCTTACATCTTTAATAGAACACATCTTTCATTTTCTTGAAATGAATCATTTGTGACTCTTATATTTGTAGCTAGTGTAATCTATAGCTGAGAACCATGTACAAGATTAAAAAAGTTCTCCATTTTCAACTCACAATTGTCTGATTTCTCTTTGTTGATGAGCACAGCAACTCCATTTCAATCTTAGAGAATGACTCAAAACAATGAAACTGACACATCATTAAAGGGCTTTCTATTGTACAAGGTCCACTAACTCTAAGTTGAAGACAGAGGACATAAGGATGACTCCCCTTGGCTCTACTCAAAAGTCTAGGAACCTGTTATGGGTATTGTGGCACAGAGGTTATGTTGCTGCTTGAGATAACTGCATCCCATATAAGAGTGTCTGGGATCAAGTTGCACTTTACTTCCATTCTGTCTTCCTGATTGTGGGCATCCTGGGAAGCTGTCAGTGATAGCTGAAGTACTTGGTTCCCAGCCATTCATGTGGGAGTCATGAACAAAATTTTATCTCTTGGCTTCAAGCTGCCTAGCCATGTTATAGTGAGAATTTGAGGTGTGAACCAGTGGATGGAATATCTTTCTCTGTCTCTGTCTCTCTCTCTCTCTCTCTCAGTCAGTTTGCCTTTGACATAAATAAAAAAAAGACCAGAAATCAAACACTCTAAGAAAAACTTGATGTAGCATCTCTGTATGCATCTTTGAAGTTCCTTCATCATTAAGCTCCTACATCTAAAGTTTACAGATACTGTGTCTGAGAAGTAGACAATATAGCCATTACAAAGAAAGATCCATCAATATATTTTATTATTCAGTGCAGTTTTGTTAGTTTCCCTGCATATGAAAATCACCTAAGGAACTCTTTAAAGTCCCAATTCAAAGGCTGCCCACAAGAACAACTACATCTGAATCTCTAGCCATAGTATTATTTTCAGGCTCTTCATATGATTTCCAAATGTGACCTTGTGAGCTGGTCTTATCCTTTGTCTGAACAAACCTGGATCTAAACACTGAAACTGTTACACAGATCTACTTGTCAGGCTCAAGCTGGATAGCCCAGGATCTTTTGGTGTGAGAATAATTCTAAGCAAAGCTAAAGAAATTGACTGGTGATTTAGTCTTTGACAGTCCCTCTTGCTATTCTTTTCAGAGCTCACTCATTTTAAGCAGTTCTAAGAAGTTATTTTTATAATCCATTTTAAAGTTCTTTATCAGCCCGTTTCTTCCTAGCAAAGATTTTAGCAATTAGAGACTACTTTTACAAGATGGTGGCTTGGAAGACAATAAAAGTACTGCGATTCTGAGCTGCTGCAGTCACTGGTTGAGAAGGATTATGGGAACCTGAATTTTAGTGCTGTTGTGTTCTGTTATGAAGCAAATTTTCTCCTGAACAGCCAACTTAATTTAATTACCGTTTTCTCCATTACTGGCTGAGTATGGGACAATGGCATCTTTATATGTCTCTCTTAATAGGAACTGAGCCAAGCTCCCACTTGAAGCATCAGAGTCAGTGCAACAGTGGTTGAAGTACCTCAGTCCATCACTTGAGTGGAAGAGCTTTCCAGCTAATAATATACTTCCCTCCATCATTTGAGAAATAGCATCCTACTGGCTCATAACTGTGCTAAGGAACACAAAAGCTCGTTTACAGAAACAGTTGTAGGTCATATAAGAAAAAAGGAGAGACTTGAAATCTTGAAGATTTTGAAGAGGAAAGTAAATGTTTAGCTCCATGTGATACTCTTCCATTCAGTCAAAGATAAAAAATAGTCATTATGGGAATAAGCACAATGGACAGGGTAGTGTCCTCTCTCAAATAAATGGAATCACCCAAATGCAAGCATATGCTTATGATCTTTTCAGGTCTATAAAGTGACCCATGTGAGGAACATGAATGTCCAGCACTCTAATTTGCTTTTTTCCTTGTCTTTATGAAAGGGATAAACATGACAATGTGAGATCTGTAAGTGGTTTTGAAAGAAGAAATAAACAAACAAAAGGCTTCTCTGACCATATGAGGTATTTTCATTTCAATTTCAACTTTTTAGCCTAAAATTTCTCCATAGGATAGTTAGAAAGAATTGCAATAATAATTTAGTAAAGCGTGGCTTTCATTAAAAATGAAGTCCCTTACTGAAGGAGTTTGGCACAGCAGTGAAACTGCAGCTTTTTTTTAATTTCAATTTTGTTTATTTCTTTCTTAATTTTAATTATTTATTTCCTCCTACTAATTTGGGGTTTGGTTTGCTGTTCTATTTTTAGGTCCTTGAGATGTACTGACACCTCATTTATTTGATAACTTCCCAGTTTCTTGATGTAGGCAATAATTGTTATAAAATTCCCACTTAGCACTGCTTTTGTTGTATCCCATAAGTTTTGATATGAGGTTTTGTCATCTTCATTTGTTCCAAGCAAATTTTAAATTTCTTTTTTGTTTCCTTTTATGGCCAATTGTTCATTTAGGAGCATATTGTTCAGTCTCCATGTGCTTGCATATGTTATTGAGATTCTTAAGTTGTTGGTTTCAATCTTCAATCCACTATGATCAGAGATGATATGGTATGATTTTGTTTATTTGAATTTGCCTTGTTTTATGGCCTTCATCCTATCATTATGTTTTAAGATTTGGACTGTATCTTGCCACTGGGTTACCTACTTGCCTGTAGGGTTTCTGATGAGAAGTCAGTTTTGAGTCAAGTTGGAGATCCTCTGAAAGTATTCTGGCATTTGTGTCGTACACATTTTAGAATCATTTCTTCTTGCTTTACTGTGGAAAGTTTGATTACAATGTGTCATGGTGAAAATCTTTTCTGGTCATATCTGTTAGGGTTTCTATGCACTTTTTGTTCTTGGACATTTCTTTCTTTCTCCAAATTAGGGAAGTTTTCTGTAATTTCACTAAGTAAGCATTTTAGTCCCTTCTCTCTTTCCACATCTTCAGGCACTCCTGAGACCCATATGTTGGGTCATTTGGTAGCAACCCATACATCTTCAACACTATTTTTTTTTTTTTTGACAGGCAGAGTTACACAGTGAGAGAGAGAGAGACAGAGAGAAAGTTCTTCCTTTTCTGTTGGTTCACTGCCCAAGTGGCCATTGTGGCTGGCGCATTGGGCTGATCCGAAGCCAGGAGCCAGGTGCTTCCTCCTGGTCTCCCATGTGGGTGCAGGGCCCAAGGACCTGGGCCACCCTCCACTGCTTTCCCAGGCCACAGCAGAGAACTGAACTGGAAGAGGAGCAACCAGGACAGAATCCACCGCCCTGACCGGGACTAGAACCCGGGGTCCTGACCGCAGGCTGAGGATTAGCCTAGTGAGCCATGGCGCCGGCCTTCAAGTTTTCTAATTTCTACTTATTTTTGGTCTCACAATATAATTTCCAGAGGTTTATCTTCTAGCTCACATATTCTTCCTTCTGCCTTACCAACTCTTGTTAAATCTTTCCACTGCATTTTTTATTTGATCTATTGGATTCTTCATTTCTTGCATTTCTTTTTGATTTCTCCTAAAGATCTCAATTTCATGGAACATTTTTCATTTATATTATATATTGTTTACTTTATTTCATTGATTTGTTTCTGTTCACTTGTGAATAACCCTATGATTAATTTTTTGAATTCCATTTCTATCATTTCCTTAATCTCTTCATCTTCACATTTTAATATCGAGATATTGTAATTTTCCTTTGGGTGACTCAAAGTGTCTTCCTTAGTCATGTTTCTTAAATTTCTGCATTTATTTTTAGGCAATTGTAGAATTTTTCTTCATCTGATGTTTTTTATCTTTGATATGCCTCTGTGGCTTAGTGGAATATCTACACCTTCAGTGAATACCAAAAAGTGTGTACTGGATGTTGCCAGGAAGCTCTGTTCAGTGCTCTAGGAGGGGTGAGTATCCAAGTAACACTCAGGTAGGGAGTGGTAGCTTGCCTCTGGTCAACTGGATGGAGAGGAATGGTTACCTCCATTGGTATGACTATCCCTTCTCCTCTCAGCTGAGGAGTCCCCAGGTGTTAGTCTCCATTGTGTTCAAAACTCATTGTACCACCATATGAACTGCACATATGATCTGCAGAGTCCTTCTTGTCCCTTGCTATGAGTTGCTCTAGGAAACCAAGGAGCTCTGAGATTTTGAAGAAGCATCTGTGATTGCTCAGAATCCAGATACACCCTGACTTCTTTCATGCAGTCACAGTGTTTTCTCAGTCTCAAATCCTAGGCCTCTTAGGGTCAAGATGTGCCAGTGGGACCACTCCACCCTTCCAGCTCATCCTGTCTGCAAGGAAACTAAGGTGTTCCCAGAGTTGCTGGCCTTGTGTGTTTCAGCCTGCTGATTGGAGTCTGGACCCCCAACTAGATTCGATGTCAGTGGCGAACACAGGTTTTTCTCTCTGGTAACATCTGGGGTTCACAGGAGTGTAAAATATCACCAGCCCCAGCCCCATTCGTTTCACAATTGTGCTGGACATGTAGGGGAGTCCCGCTGGAGGTATTTCCCTTCTATATGGATGGCTCCCTTTCTCCTCCCATTGCTGGCAGGGTACATCTGGCAGGGTGGAGACTGTCTCCCTCTGTTGCTCTTGAACTGCTGATTGCACCTGCTGACTGGGTGGAGGGCAACCCCAATAATTGCTGAGTGCAAGCACAAGAGCAAGGGCAGCTGTTAAATGCCTCTGTCCAGAAATGGGCACCAGCCTTTGGAATTGGTCTTTTCTAACCTTACAAACACAGGACAACAGGTAATGGGCTTCAGTATAATGACTATAAATGTAGCAAACACATCTTATTAATTTTCTGCTTGGTTTTGTGATCTTAGCCAAAATCATAGTTTAATTCACTATTCTCATTTTTCATGATAGCTACCACCTTGGAATGTTATGGGGATTAACTAGATCAGGAAATATGCACTTTAACCAGCAACTAGTAGTGGCCAAAATAGAGATAGTTTCACTTCTCTTTTAGATTGTTTATTTTACCCATCTTTGATTTCTAGAATGCTATCAAAATAATCGTTTTCTGGTATATCAACACTTTGTCATGTAACATATATCTAGGTAAATAGATATACAGCATTTGAGGAAATATATAATTCAGTTTAATTTTCTTTTAGTTATCAACAATGATTTTCTTAAATGAAAGTGTATACTCAATTGAGAAGTACCAAGTTTTGAAGCAGCAGCATTTTGCCTAGAACTACTTCCAAAAGGACTAAATTCTTCATGCTGTTTGATTTAGAGAGTAAGCTAGACATTTAATAAAGCAAGATCTGAACCTCACTCTGACGAAAGCTCAGGTAACACAAGCATTTGCATATTTTATATAAAATTTTAATTTTAAGACAACGGTGCAAAGAACAAAGGAGTAGAGTATCTCAAATCTTCCAGAGTTCTACCAGTAAAAACAGGACAATTAAAAAATAATAACCACATCACAGATCTAGATTATATGCCTTTACACTGTCAATAATTGTAACAGTGTCTGAAATGATTAGTGATGAAACACTGTCACCTTTCTATTAAAATTCATTCAAAGATATGCATTTTATCTGGGATCTAAGTCATACATTTTTGGAACTTTAATGCAAATTGTATGGAGATATGAGGATGAGGTAGTGATAAAAAATACATTGCTACATATACTCAATTTTATTGTCTTTATCTCTACAGTATTTGCTCCTCCTTTATCATTATTAGAATTTTCAGATTACTGAATAATAAATTTTATATAAGAATTTTAACTTCTGATACAGTTTTTTAATCAATTGTAGATTGAAAAAATCTTTTAATCTTTATCCATTAACTAGTACTAAATTAAACTAAAAAGCTTGTATTAGGGCAATATTTTATTGGCGAGAAGAGGAAAATAATCTGAAATAGACATTTGTTTGCCTAAGAGAACACAATTCTTAAATATGACTGTGTACTCTCTTATAATCAGCATCTAAGATCCAACTCCAAATTAGCATTTGCTGTAAATGAAAGATAGCCATTACCCTCTGACTCATTCACACTTTGCCCTTCTCATCAGAAATATCAGAAAAGATGCTAATTCATGTCAAGCTATGACACTTTTCAGATATCATTTTTTTGGCTTCTTGAATAAATGGGCTCTTTTTGGCTATAGTCAGTCAACAACTATTCATTATGCACCCTCCTTGTCCAAAGTTACTTTGGTATGGGAACACAATAAAATCTTATAAAACATACTAAAGAAACTGGCTCTTCAAGAGCTTAGTATATAATTCAAAAAATAATTCAGACACGCTAAAGTTGCTATTTGATATATACATTACATTTTAACTATCAATATAGATAATAAACACAATAGGAAGAACTGGAAGTGAGTGGAGACCCTTGTTCTGCTGCATATCTCTGCCTTGGAAAACTATATAACACAAAATTTCCCTATAAGTTTTTATTTTTAATTTATCTAACACCATATAATAATTTTGTTTTATTTTTTGATTATTTTTCAAAGATTTATTTCATTTATTTGAAAGGCTGAGTCACAGAGAGACAAAGATAAGGAGAGAGAGATCTTCCATCCACTGATTCACTTCCCAAATGGCAGAAATGGCCAGGGGAGATCAAGGTGGAAGTCAGGAGCTTGGAATCCTTGTCTCTAACTTGAGTGGTGGTAGACAAAGTACTTGGGCTGCCTTCTGCTATTTTTCTAGGCACATTTGTAGGGAGGTGGAACAGAAGTGATGGAGTCAGGAGTCCAACAAGCACTCCAGTGTGGGATTCCAATTATTTTTGTGATTGTGTACCCCACTGAATGTTTGTTTTCTTTTTTTAAAGATTGATTTTATTTATTTGAAAGATAGAGTTACAGAGAGAGGTAGAGACAGAGAGAGAGGTCTTCCATCCACTGGTTCACTCCCCAGATGGCTGCAAGGACCAGAGCTGTGCTGATCCAAAGCCAGGAGCCAGGAGCTTCTTCCAGGTCTCCCATGTAGGTGCAGGGGCTTAAGGACTTGGGCCATATTCTACTACTATCCTTGGCCATAGTAGAGAGCTGGATGGGAAGAGGAGCAGCCAGGACTAGAACCAGTGCCCATAAGGGATGCCAGAGCTTCAGGCCAGGGCTTTAACCCACTGCACCACAGCGCCAGTCCCAATGGTACAGTATTTGAATATAATTCACTGGGTTATAACCAAGTTTGACCACTGTTACTTTACTAAGTATAAGTATTTAAGGTGTAGGTTGAATATTCAGATGTTTGATTTAATAGCTAGAAATAAGGTCTACTAAATATAAGAACTATACTTATGAAATTACTGAAAGAAAACATATAGGAAATCTTTAAAACATCAGTATACACAATAACTTTTTATGTAAGTCCTGAATAGTTCAGGCAACAAAAGCAAAACTAGATAAATGGGATTATATAAAATTAAAAAACTCTTGTACAGCAAAGAAAATTGGTAGAATGGGAGGAACTACTTGCAAGTATTTATATCCAGCAAATGATTAATATCTAAAATATATCAATGCATAAAAATATTCAACAACAAAAAATAGCCAAGCAAATTAAGAAATGGACAAATGTCCTGGATATATATTTCTCAAAAGAAGAAACACAAATGGGCAACAAATCTATGAAAAGAATACAATATAACTAGTCATCAGGAAAACACAAATAAAAGCTGCAATGAGAATATTAGCTCACTGAGTAATAATAGCTCTTATAAAAATTCTTTTTAATAGCAAATGCTAGTGAGGTTGTGGAGAAAGGGGAACTCTATAGCCACTATGGAAAGCAGTGTTGATATTTCTCAAAAAGCTAGACATAGACCTGCGTTATGATCCAGGAATCAAAAGTGAAATCATTACATCAAAGAGATAACTGCACCATCATATTTATTGTAGTACTAGTCACAATAACCAAGACATGGAATCAACCAGGGTTTCCACCCATGCCTGGATGTGTAAAATATGATAATATATACAAAGGAATATTATTCAGACATAAAAATGAAATGCTGTAATTTGCAGCCAAGTGAATGGAACTGGAGAAAATTATGCTGGGTGAAATAAACTAGACATAAAAAGATAAACATCTCACGTTCTACCTCATATATGGTAGCTAAAAGAACTCAATTTGAACATAGAACACTAATTACTGGGAGCTGGGACAGATTGTGGGTAGATTAGAGAGCAAGTGGATAGCAGATAGCAAATCAGAGTTGGCCAGGAAGTGTGTGTTCCTAGCGTTACACAGTGTAGTGGAATGACTATTGTGCAAAACACCCTGTTTTATAATTTCTGGTCAAAGAGAGAACTCCAAGGCTTCAATCATAAAGTACTGACAAAACAGGAGTAATGTTAATTACATATTTTGCACACTCATTGAAATGTCACAATGTATCCAACACATATATACAATTATTAATAATAATTTTAATAAGCAAAAAGATTAAAAAATAAGTTCTATACTAAGACATAGTAGTATCACAAGCAATTAGAAGCTAGAAAATGAGCAGAGGATAAAAAATTAGCAATAGATAATCTTGTATTGAATATAAATTTACAACATGATTTCCTGATGTCCAGTGTTTTGTCAACAATTTCTTCATACAGCTTTTGGGAATTTTCTTGTTTTCTTTAGACCAAAGAGTAAATTTTGTGTGTATTTCTGCATTTGGTTGACTTAAAAGATTGTGATAAGTTGTTAAATGAGAATTATTCTCAAATATAACACTACAACTTATGATGTTGGTTACACATCAGCTGGTCAAATTCTCACACAGTTTGTCTAATTATACTTTTTTTTTGTAAAAAGCAGGATAATTTTACATGGAATTATATAAATAACTATATTGCCATGAAAATCCCAGGAGATTCAGTAAAATAACTTTAACCCAACTCTAACAAAAGCAGAATTCATGAAAAATGGTTAATTTTAGTTTGGAAAATCATAGCTTACAAGTTTAAGGGTTAAAATTATTTTCTTGTATATATGAAAAAATAGAATAATAAAATGCTGCCAACAAGATTTCAAGCAAAGCACCACAATTAAATTTTCCTCACCATTTCATTCAGTCATAAGAAATTTTTGCAACTATGGATCTTGTATAAACAGTCTGCCTTTATAAAATAGTTCTGCTTCCAGGCCGGCACCGTGGCTTAACAGGCTAATCCTCCGCCTTGCAGTGCCAGCACACCAGGTTCTAGTCCCGGTTGGGGCGCTGGATTCTATCCCGGTTGCCCCTCTTCCAGGCCAGCTCTCTGCTATGGCCCGGGAAGGCAGTGGAGGATGGCCCAAGTCCTTGGGCCCTGCACCTGCATGGGAGACCAGGAGAAGCACCAGGCTCCTGGCTTCAGATCAGTGAGATGTGCTGGCCGCAGCGGCCATTGGAGGGTGAACCAACGGCAAAAAGGAAGACCTTTCTCTCTGTCTCTCTCTCTCACTATCCACTCTGCCTGTCAGAAAAAAAAAAAAATAGTTCTGCTTCCAGACAGAAAGCGTATGGAAAAGATTGAGTCAGCTGACTGTGTAAGAGTATTCCGTAAGCATTGTCATCCTGGAAGCTGTCTTTTAAGCATCTTTTCATTGAAATACCAATAATTTAGAGTATCAGGTGCAGTTCATTCCATGGATATTGTGACTGCCTTTTTTGAGGTCAAGATTTAAATTCTAACCTATAGTTTATAGAAAGATTTTCTGTCAAGCATCAGGAGCAAGCAAAAACCTGTTACATGATTAGGGTGACCTAGAATATCAGAAAGGAGGAACATAAGTTCTCCACTGGGGTACAGTATCTAGCTATTTCATGAGTTTGGTCAGTATTTCTTCTATATGTAATAATAATTAAAGATAGTAAAGGAATTGGAAAATCCCTAGGATCCTCCAATTAAGTATATAATTTTTGAAATATCTGTCTTACTTGTTTCTTTTTTCTTTTACCTCAGTAGGGAAAGGTGAGTATTTTCCTGCTTTGAAATTCAAGTAGCAACATACAGCTATCATTTGTTTATAGAATAGAAAATGATTAACAATATAATTAGCAAAATTCACCTTAAAATTGCCTGCACCGTGGCTCACTTGGCTAATCCTCCGCCTTGCAGCGCCGGCACACCAGGTTCTAGTCCCGGTCGGGGCACCGATCCTGTCCCGGTTGCCCCTCTTCCAGGCCAGCTCTCTGCTGTGGCCAGGGAGTGCAGTGGAGGATGGCCCAAGTCCTTGGGCCCTGCACCCCATGGGAGACCAGGGTAAGCACCTGGCTCCTGCCATCAGATCAGCGCGGTGCGCCAGCCGCAGCGCACCTACCGCGGCGGCCATTGGAGGGTGAACCAACGGCAAAAGGAAGACCTTTCTCTCTGTCTCTCTCTCTCACTGTCCACTCTGCCTGTCAAAAAAAAAAAAATTCACCTTAAATATATAACCTTGTATTCTCACCATACTTCTAAGATAGCAGAGTAATTCATAAAGATTTATCTTAGTACTTTTAGAATGTTATGGATTCATTTTTATTCATTTTTTGTGAAATTTGTAGTTGTTCAAATTTTCAGACATATTTATGTCTATAAAATAATCAGAGAATGAGTAATTTAAGAAATATTATGATAAAATATTATGATAATCTATACACTCTAGAAATAGGGAAATATTTTACACTTAAAATGAAAAATCAAAATCTTACTCAACTATAAACATATAGACAGCTTATGTCTTAATCCATCAGTAAGAAATAAACATAAAATTGAGAAAAAAAAATCATTTGGTCTGATTCTAAAGAGCTATTTTCCATCTAAATGAGTGTGCCATTCTTTTTTTTTTTGAGATTAATGCATTTATTCCAAATAATTAACACATTAAAAATAAAGTTAAACTTTTCCAAGCCAACTTATAAATTCTTTAATTTTTTTTAACAAAATGTACAACCCAAAACATCAGAGTGTGCGATTCTTAACTGACAAATGAACAAGTTAAAAAAAAAAAAAAACACGAACAACTAAACAAAGCATCTGTCTTTCACTCTTTCGATCACCAAAGAAAAGATGTTTGTAGTCTATCTGACAAAGACTCAAATATTTAGACCATAGAATCAAATATCCAATTTTTATTACTACCAAAATGGAATTACATCTCCTCTGTGCACAAACTAGAAATGAAAACAAAATTGTAAAATCAGAAGGAAAAGGTAAAATCCAGAAATGTTTAATTTCTATTGACCCTGGGATTTCACTATTAGAACCAAGAATACATGCCTTAGACACTATGTGGGGTTCCACTCTCTGCCATGGCAGTTTACTGGCTCCAATATGTGTGCTCAATGGTATCTCAGTTGATGATTTTCACTTTTTTTTTGTTTGCTATTGATACAGTTTTATTTTTCTGAGTCACAGTAATATAGAGATTTAGTATCTGACATTTCCTTATTTTGCTAGAAATTTACAAAACATAATTGGGATGTAAACATTTACGACCTACTTCTAGTTTATAGGTCGTTACAAAAATAGAAACAGCTGTTATCCTTATTCTACGGGGTGTCAAGGATAATGAATAAACAGCACCTGTGTGCTTTTCAATTTATATGCACAATTCCATTTAATTCATAAATAACCTAATGAGATTATTAGGTTTTATATTATATTTATATTAGATTATAATGTTATGTATATATTATATTTGTATTATACTATAATATTATGTATATATTATATTTGTAAAATATTTCTATTTTACAAATGAAGACCCTGAGGTCAAGGTCTCCTTAAAGAAAGATTGTATTTAGGGGCTAGTGTTGTGGCATAGTGGGTAAAGTCTCTGCCTTCAATGCCTGTATTCCATATGGGCACTGATTTGCAACCTGGCTGCTCTACTTCTCATCCAGCTCTCTGATAATGTGCCTCAGATAGCAGCAGAAGATGGTCCAAGCATTTGGGCCCATGCCACCCATGTGGAAGACCCAGAAGAAGTTCCTGGGCCGGCGCCGTGGCTCAACAGGCTAATCCTCCGCCTTGCGGCGCCGGCACACCGGGTTCTAGTCCCGGTCGGAGCACCGATCCTGTCCCGGTTGCCCCTCTTCCAGGCCAGCTCTCTGCTGTGGCCAGGGAGTGCAGTGGAGGATGGCCCAAGTGTTTGGGCTCTGCACCCCAGGGGAGACCAGGATAAGCACCTGGCTCCTGCCATTGGAACAGCGCGGTGCGCCGGCCGCAGCGCACTACCGCGGCGGCCATTGGAGGGTGAACCAACGGCAAAAGGAAGACCTTTCTCTCTGTCTCTCTCTCACTGTCCACTCTGCCTGTCAAAAATAAAAAAAAAAAAAGAAGAAGTTCCTGGATCCTGGCTTTACTTGGCCCAGCACTGCCATTGTGGCCATCTGGGGAGTGAACAAGCAGATGGAAGATTTATCTCTCTCTGTCTCTCCTGCTCTCTGTGTTAACTCTGACTTTCAAAATAGTTAAAAGGAATATAGAAAGAAAGAAAGAAAGAAAGAAAGAAAGAAAGAAAGAAAGAAAGAAAGAAAGTAAGAAAGAAAGAAAGGCATTTGACCCATGATAGGTTTAATCCCAGAGCTAGAGTATAGTCTCCTCTCACTAGATTATTTACTGAATGCTCTAGGAGCTCAACTGGAGGAGTACCTTAAAGTACTAAAATAGAGTTACCCCTTTTGTAGATTTTCAATCTTTGATTTTCATAAAGCCAAAAGATTACTTTGTAAATACATTTGAATTTCAACCTTTGTGTTAGCAATGCATAACCTAACCTTCTATTTACTGTTTTTCATTAAAATTTATTTTTAAAAATTATATTATTATTATAAATATAAGTTTAGTGTAATTTGTGAAATTGGAAAAAAAAGGCAAGAAATATTTATTAAAAGATGTGAGTCCATGCAGCCTCCATCAACTGTTTCCATCTTGTTCTGAGGGGCAGGAAGGGGATCTCTCCAACATAGGACTGGGAAGTAAGGCAGTTCATGGGTGCAGGATAATGGTCTTTAGCAAGAATCTCAGAAAGGTCACATTGGGCTTCACTGATGTTAACAAATCAGTCACTTTTTCACTTTCAGACATCAGAGATTCTTGACACTATTGCAGAGACTCAGCATATTATATAATTTTTTCTTATTTAAACATGAGAAAAATCACAGTAACCATGATCCATATGTTACTGGAGAAAGGACTTAGAACTCCAGATGTAGCAATCAAAAGAAATTAGTTTCTGGTGTGTACTTATTTTTGCTTTTCTTGATATAAAATCTTGAACTGAATGCTTATTTGCATAACAACCAATAAGTATGTAATCTTAGATCATAAAATAAACCTTTAAATGTGCTGTACCTATAGTGCAAATCTGGCTAAACACTGTTCCTAATGGCTCTGGGCTCCAAAAGTAACAATTCCAGAAAACTACAAATTCCATTGATGTCGGGAACTTTTAGCAAACTGTCTATCTCAAGGAACTCTTCAATGAAAATGCATTGAGCTGGACACAACTTACTCTGTGTTTGCTAGGTGTGATTAGACTTAAAATTTAAGAACACATCATATGAGCTTCACAAAATTCAAAATTATTTTTTATATATCTATGAAGTTTTAAATTGCTATTCTTTTTGTACTTCTATAATTTGCTGAAATCCAGTATTAGTGTGACAGAAATCTTGGAATTATATTAGGATATCTTGAATGCCTAGGTGGAGTGAATGTGTATTTGTAAGGTTCTCTAAAAGCAGAATTATCTATGGAAGTGATACTATTAGAGGTCAGAATGACAGAATTAATAAATTCACATAACCATGAACCAGAAAATCCTGAAATAGAGATCCATCAGTGGAGAGCAGAATTTTTAATCTTTGTGACTTATTTACATATTTTTGGATACATTTTTTTAAATCAGATAACAAAGGACCACTGATCATTGTACAAAATGAAGCTATCAGACAGTGTGACTCAGTCCCTGCTTCTCAAGCTTAAGAGAGAGATTGGGATGATAAAAGATGAGCAGAATCCAAATAAATGTGGTAGAGTTCTTGTCCTCAAGGGTTAAGTGTGGAAATTCAAGCAGTAGTGACAATGTGACCTACATCAAGTGTTATGGTTATGAATTTGCTGCATCTCAAAGGCCGATGAGCAGAAAACTTGCTTTTAAATATTTATTTATTTATTTATTTATTTATTTGAAAGTCAGAGTTACACAGAGAGAGGAGAGGCAGAGAGAGAGAGGTCCTCCATCTGATGGTTCACTCCGCAAATAGCCGCAATGGGTGGAGCTGTGCCGATCCAATGCCAGGAACTTCTTCCGGGTCTCCCAAGTGGGTGTAGGGGCCCAAGGACTTGGGCCATCTACTATTGCTTTCTCAGGCCATAGCAGAGAGCTGGATGGGAAGTGGAGCAGTAGGGAATAGAACCAGTGGCCATAGGGAATGCCAGCGCTTCAGGCCAGGGTGTTAACCCACTGCGCCACAGTGCTGGCACCTGAGCAGAAAACTTTTGATAGAGGATTAGGGTGGCAGTGAAACAAGACCCTCGATAGAAATATCTTGGAGAATCTCTGCAGAAAATCAAAATGAGGAGACTTGTCATGTTTGAAAGATATGAATTGAGAAAATCCCAAGATGGCAGTATAGTAACAGGATGATCCGAATCACATGGATCAAAATAGATATAAAAAAGGATTGAAGATATATGCCAGAGATAGAGCCGTGGAAATTTGCTATGAGAAGCTCAGGAGACCAACAGAGACTGGGCAGGTTCACGTTGAAAGAGAAAATAAGAAAGAGAAGCAGTAGAGGCACAACAGAGATGAAGACCAGGGAGGCTGGCACCAGCCCCCAGCAGATCAGGTGAGATGGGAAATCACAAGTCCACAGAGCTACATCTCCTTACACACTCATAGTGGGCTTACCTCATTTGAAATACTCCAGTAGTAGGGAGAAATGTGGACCTTGACATGGGGCAAAATTTGGAGAGCATAGAGAGTTAGTAAAATAGTAGGTTAGAGTAAGTGTTTGAATATAGGAAAAATCGGATTGAAAGCAGTTAAGTTTTCAACAACCTTTCTCTATAAATGATCTTTTCTCCCATTTGCATCTTAAAGGTTAACCTCTTGAGTACATTCCATTATAATCTGCCAAAAAAAAAAAAATATGTGGCATGCATCTCTAAGTGTTTTCCACCTACACTAGAATTACTTTTCATTTATTTAAGCCTTTAATTCTTACATACCTATATATTTTATGTAATAGTGCTATGGAAAACAAAGATCTATGACAGTAAAGTTAAATATTCTCTCGTTTATCATAAGCTCTTTAATAGCCTTGTGTAGAAGAGTTCTGAATCCCTATCCAGGAAGTAGTGACCAGATGTTCCAGAAAGATGACCCAATTAAAGACTTTGGAAACAGTAGGTAATAAGCAGGACAGCTCAATCAGCACTGAAAAATAGATAATTCACGAAGAAATGAAAGTGAAATCTATTTTTGATTTTGTTGTGCTAGAAGATTGACCCTGGACAGAGTGGTTTGGAAGATGAAGGAACTTTTTCAGAAATTAGAAAATTGAATATTAACATGCGAGACCACAGGCATGGTGCTAGACAGTAGCATGTGCAAATAAAGTCCAAGATCTTTCAGATCCAAGTACAGTGTTCTTTTCATTGGTTTGGTTTCCTTGGACACAATAGAGATGAAGCCCAGTCAGGTCCCACCTAAGTAGTAGAGAAGACAGAATGTTTTTCACAGTGAAGAACCAAAAGGAAAAATACCAAAACCCGGTTTCCAGATTCCACTGGCCTTATGGGCCAGCAATTATCTACATTGATCCTGTACTCATGTATAAAATGGATATGTGTTTAAATATTTATTTATTTGAAATAGTTAAATAGAGAGAGGGACGGACGGACACACACACACACAGAGCGCTTCCACCTGCTGGTTCACTCCCCAGATGGCCAGGAGCTAGGTTGCAGAGGGTAGATTCATGTGGGTCTCCCACATGAGTGACAGGGGCCCGAACACCTAGTCAATCCTCTGATGCCTTTCCTAGGTCTCCAGCAGGGAGCTGAATTGGAAGTGGAGCAGCTGGGACAGAAACAGGCACCTGTTTGGGATGTCAGCTTGTTAGTAGTGACTTTATCTGCTATGCAACAATACCAGCCCAGAAATGGATATTTTGTTTTGTTTTGTTTTCTATTCTCTTTTTTTAACTTTTATTTAATAAACAGAAATTTCCAAAGTGCAGTTTATGGATTACAATGGCTCCCCCCCCCCATAACTTCCCTCCCATCTGCAAGCCTCCCATCTCCTGCTCCCTCTCCCACTCCCAAAATGGATATTTTAAGACCTTACTGAGGATCTCTGTTAGTGAGACCCCAGTGGAAAGAAGAGGCCATCAAAGAAGGAGGTACTTTTCTCTGAAGGAAGGAGAGACCTTACACTCTGTTTATGGCCTTGTCCAAATACTGATGGAGGCTATGGTCACAAAAGGCTTCCATACCCTTGGCAGCTCATGACTGATGTATACATAACAGTGTTAATTGTTAAATGAACAACAGGAGTCACTGTGCACTTACTCCCCATGTAGGACTTCTGTCTTTGGTGAGTTGTATTATGAGAATTAACTGCAAAACTTGTTCTCAAACTGTACTTTATATGTTGTGTGTGTGTGTGCAAACTATTGAAATCTTTACTTAGCATAGAGTTGGTCCTCAGTATGCTAAGTTAAACTAAAAATGAAACATAATGAGTAATGGGATGGAAAAGGGAAGAGAGGTAGGACAGGAGCAGGGGTGGGAGAGCTGGTATGGGGGAAAGAACCACAATAGTTAAACTAAAAATGAAACATAATGAGTAATGGGATGGAAAAGGGAAGAGGGGTAGAACAGGAGTAGGGGTGGGAGAGCTGGTATGGGGGAAAGAACCACAATATTCCTAAAGTTGTACCTATGAAATATGCATTCATTAAATAAAAGCTTTAAAAAAAGATCTTCCAGGAGTTTGGTTGTGATATACTAGTCCATATCTAAAATAATAATAGAAATTTTTTGTTCACCAAAACTGCTGATGTTATGAATGTTGTTGACAATGAACAATCAGATATTTCCAAATCTTTTAGTCAACACTGATTTTCTTCTTCTTTCTTTGAATTTACCCAGATTTATACATTTATTCATTGAACAAAAATTATCCTCATCAACAGAATATTATTTCCTTATATTAATATCTCTTCTCTTCTCTCCCATACTTAGAAAGTTTTCCATAGTGGAAATGTGATATTTGTTATATGAATAAGTATTAAAACTGAATTCCTCAGTGTCCATATTTTTTCTGGTTATTTACTTCCTGCTAAATGAATAAGAATTGGTCCTCGTCCCAGAATACTCAATTTTGTTTTCTGTCTTGAATATATGGGTTTTTAACCAACGTGTTCTACTCTCCAGTTTATCACCAAATGAGGTTATTTTAAATGAGGAAATCCATATATTTGGATCTACTCACATGCTATACACATGTAACCAGCCCAGTGAATAACAGTCTGTAATTACCTCCTTACCATGTTGTGACATCATATACCCTTGTCACCTTGGACAGCTGTACAAATACCACTGGTAGGGTGACTTACACAACAGAAATTTACTTTTCACAGTGCTAAAGGCTAGATCTGAGATCCAAAACAAAGGCGCTGGTTGATTTGATTCTGGTGAGGACTATACCTGGTTTGCAGATATCAACTTTGTTGCCATATTTTCACATTTTTGGTAGACAATTCATCTCTCATTTTTAAAAGATTTTTTAAAATTCATCTCTGTTGTGTCTCTTCTTATTAGTGCCCTTACCCCATATCTGAAGGCATCATCCCACTCTAAATTCCAGCACCTTGAGAATTAGATTCAGCACGTGAATTTTAGAGTCACACAAGCATTCAATCCACAGTACAGGGTAAATTCAAGTTCTCTGTGATTACCAGGCTCATTTTTAGTAATGCAGGGTTTCAAACACTGTGTGCACATGTATTTTTTTAGATGTGACCATAACAAAAATCTTAGTAAATTTTAATGAACCTTTTCCAGTTTAGGCTCTTCTAATACAGAAAATGATATGAATTTAGTGATTGGCCTTCAATAATCCTTCTGTGTCTGCCTACCAAAGGTACATGGTGCTACAAACCTTGCAAAGTGTCATCACACTCCTGCTAATACATGTGCAAGTGAGGCGAGGAGTGAAGGTAAAATAAGTAATAAGGGATAAAATGTGCTTCTCATCTTCAGATGATCTCTTAAACCTCCATGGGCTTCTACAGGCCACTCTTCAGCAAGACAAAGGGCCCCTGTCAAACAAAAGCCTGCATTCTAACTTGGTCTTTCTCAGGCTGGCTGCACCATGATTAATTTACCTTCACATAGTTCCTCTTATCCTCTCATTTTTTCTTTTATTTTATTACAAGTTTCCACTCATCTGGTGCTTTTTTTTTTTTTCTGGTAATCTGTTGTGTGTTTACCATTTCAAATGAAAATTTACTTTAAAATTACTGTGGAATTTACATTCTTTGATTTTTTAAATTTCTGTATGTAAAAATAAAATGCAAAGTTTTTTATATAGTTTCAAAATTATTTTTAAACTATCTATTCCATTTATATAGCAACTTACTTAGATCTACAAACTGAACTAAAGTATTCTATCAACTTCACACCCACAAGGATCTGTTTACCATTTTTGTTCACAGTTATTTCTAATTTTGTGAAAAAAAAAGATTTTGCTCCATAATTTTCTAGGAGACGATAAATTTCTGAAGTTTCTGTTTTGTTTTGCTTTTCAATACCTTTATTTGGTGCTCCGTCAAAGCACAGTGCCTTTCAGGAAGTACCACAAGGAAAGAGATATTTATAGGTGGGAATACCTATAATAATAATAACAGCAGAAGACCTCAAACAATAACCTTATTTCCCATCTTAACACTGTAGAAAAAGGGCCTGGTGCTATGGCATAGTGGGTAAATCCGACCTGCAGTGCCAGCATCCTGCATGGAAGCTGGTTCAAGTCCTGGATGCTCTGCTTTTGATCCAGATCTCTACTATGGCCAGGGAAAGCAGTGGAGGATGACCCAGGAGCTTGGGCCCCTGTACCCACATGGGAGACCTGGAAGAAGCTCCTGGCTCCTGGTTTCAGATCTGCCCAGCTCTGGTTATTGCGGCCATTAGGGGAGTGAACCAGCAGATGAAAGATTCTCACTCTCTTTCTCCTTCTGCTTCTCTGAAACTCTACCTTTCAAATAAACGAATAAATCTTAAAAAAAGAAAGACTAGAAAGAAGCAGAAATTCAATGTAAAGTAATGAGAAGAAACGAAATAGAAAACATTGGAGAAGAATAATTGAAATATACTAAGAAACACAATAAAGAAAATCTTTGTTTAGCTCAGAGGAAGAAGTATTTATATCTGAACCAAAGGTGGCTCATGTGAGAAGTGTTTCATAAAAAATGAGATGTTCACTAAGAAGAAAGTTGGACAAAGGTCTTTCCTGACAAAGGGACCATTATGAAACTTAGGCTTAAGGTCATATAGGTAGAATATGACAGTTCAGGGTTGTCAGTCCAGCTCAGTGTATCCACAGAGTTTGTGCAGGTCTTTCTGAGTTCATGTGCAACACGAAATTTACTTGTTTGGAAAGCTCTCTGAAAGTACACAAATCATGGCAATCAGGTGACCCTTCAGTTGAAGATCTAAGCAGATTCTGGATATAGCTTTTTTCTGTTTCTTAATTTTTAAAGTGCTATTTATAGAAAACGCATTTTGAAACACTCATCTCAGAATATGTGAGAGATCTGGATGGATTCCTGGCTGCAGTCTTTGGCCTGTGCTGGGACTGCTATGGGCATTTGTGGCATGAACCACCAGAAGAGATTTCTGTCTTCTCGCTCACTTTGTGCTTCTCTGCTTCTCAAATAAAAACAAAGTATGTGTTGGAGCCAGGGACAAAAGCCTTAGATCTGTTTTGACCTCTAGATCTCTGCCCTCATGGAGAGGCTCTTCTGCTATTTCCTCAGACTCCAGCTTATGTGACTGAAGAAGCATTCCTCAGCCCCCACTCACCGAGATATCCTTCTGCCTCTTATTCTAAACCTTCAACTCACCCCACTCCCACCTTTACTCCCACCCAGCTCAACCCACGCCCCACCATTGACCCTAAAGAGAAACAGCCTCACAAACCAGCTCAGCAGCGCTGTCCCCCTCGTGGCCCTCGGTGGTTTATGCTACATAAATCCAGCTTGCCACTGAATTTTTGCTCTCTGCCATGTGTTCGCCCTATGTCCATGCGAGCAGTTAGCCCCTCTCAGATTTATTCCCTTGTGTGTAAACTTGCTCTGGATGTGAATTTGTCTCTTGCCTCCTGTTTGCCCTGTTCTTATTTCCTTACAAGTATGTATTCATTACCTTTCACAATATCAGGAGTTTGGTGTAAAGTTTCTTATAGATGGAAATTGGGTCTGAGAGGTACCTGATCAATGCACATCCAACTTCCTGGTTGGTTATGGGTGCTTATGAACTTCCTTTGATTGGTTAGTGATGTTGTGCTCTTTGGGGGATTTATGATGGCCAGGTAGACTCCACTTGGTCTGGGGGTTACAGACCTGGAATTCCCCTAGATGAACTCCCTATATAACACTGGTCATCAAAGTTCTTATGTATGGGCCAGCGCCGGGGCTCAATAGGCTAATCCTCCGCCTGCAGCGCTGGCACCCTGCGTTCTAGTCCCGGTTGGAGTGCCGGATTCTGGGATTCTGTCCTGGTTGTTCCTCTTCCTGTCCAGCTCTCTGCAGTGGAGGATGGCCCAAGTGCTAGGGCCCTGCACCCGCATGGGAGACCAGGAGAAGCACCTGGCTCCTGGCTTCGGATCAGCTTGGTGTGCTGGCCGCAACGCTACAGCTGCAGCAGCCATTGAGGGGTGAACCAACGGAAAAGGAAGACCTTTCTCTCTGCCTCTCTCTCTCTCACTGTCCACTCTGCCTGACAAAAAAAAAAAAAAAAAAAAAACTTCTTATGTATGGGAGAAGCAAATGATTCCTTGAGTCCTGTGACTAGAGCCTTGCAGGGGCAGTTGTGTCCAGCCCTCCACTTAGTGAATTTCTTTTTGTAAACGACAGGCAAGGACACCTTAGGCTGAGGGAGATAGATGTGAGACTGGGCCATGCCTTTACATTATAGAGGGCTTGGTTTCAATGTGAAAAAAGATAGATTCCCCATTTTCTTTTTATACATCCAATTTACAAACATAATTTGTCATTTCCCTATTTTGCTGCAGTGTACTTTTGTCACGCCTGCGTGTTTATGTAGTTCCATGGTCAGCTTGTGTGTTCTAATTATATTCCCATACCATCGTGATAATTACAGCTCCATAATAGAGGTTGCCCCTTAGCAGTACTTAGCTTTGTTCTTTAACATTAATTTTGCTATTGTTACCCATGATGATTTCTATAAGAATTTTAGATAGCATTTAGAATCAACCTTTCAATTTACTTACACACAATACGTACTTTAATGTTGACAGTGGCTGATTTAAAGCCATGGAGCTAATAAACAAAAATTGATTTCAGTTTTAGAATTTTGAGTCTTTCAATCCATGAACATAAACTTAAATGTTCTTTTAAATGTAGATTAAGAAATTTAACTATCTATTTTTTTAAAGATTTATTTTATTTATTTGAAAGACAGAGTTACAGAGAGAGGTAGAGACAGAGAGAAAGGTCTTCTATCTGCTGGTTCACTCCTTAGATGGCCACAATGGCTGGAGCTGTGCTGATCCAAAGCCGGGAGTCAAGTGATTCTTCCAGGTCTCCCATGCGGGTATAGAGGCCCAAGGACTTTGGCCATCCTCCACTGTTTTCCCAGGCCATAGCAGAGGAGCAGCCATTACTAGAACCGGCGCCCATATGGGATGCTGGTGCTTCAGGCCCGGGCTTTAACCTGCAGTGCCACAGCACCGGCCCCAGATTAAGAAATTTAGAAAGACATAAGCAATAAGGGTTCAATATTGGATACTATTGATCAAAGGGGAAATGTATATTAGAACACTCACCATTTATAGCACTTGAAGTAGACACTGCTCAGTTGATGAAAAATTTTTTAAAGAATTATTTATTTATTTTGAAAGAATTACACAGATAGAGGGAGAGTCAGTGACAGTGAGATCTTCCATCTGCTTGTCTAGTCTCCAGATGGCTGCAATGGCTAGGGCTGGGCCAGGCCAAAGTCAGGATCCAGCAGCTACATCTGGGTCTCTCACTGCTTATCCCAGGCCACTATCAGGGAGCTGGATTAGAAGTGGAGCAGCTAGGACACAAATCTGTGTCCACATGGGAGTGCTAGCATTTGCGTACTAATTCTAGAAAGAATTTTCTTTAGTTTATCTCCTAATAATCTATATAGTTTGGAAAATACAATTGCTTTATTTAATTTGACTTAAGGGTAATTAACAACTGTGGAATGATTGCTTCCCTGATGCTTCATTTTAAGAATAAAAGTTAACAGCTATAAAGGAGCTATAAAGTGAATTTTTTTTGTCTTAAAACTTAGAATAAGTTGAGATAAGGAATTTGAGAAAAGGGACCAGCCTCCAAGTCGGCTGTTCACACTTTAGATTTTATGTTAGAAATTACTGGTCAAACGTTTTATTGATTACGATTAGTAGCAAAACACTAAAAGTTTGATTGTGGAAAATTGAGTATCAAGATAATAGATGGAGCTCTCTGATGTGCTTTTATTTTAGCTTCAAAGCAGACTAAAGCCAACACTAATTGCATTTATAGTACTGGAATGGAATCACTTCATTTTCTTCTTATGTCAATAACTAACATTTTTATTGCCTGGATTTAAACCAATCATAAAAGAAAACAAGGACACTCACCATTCATAATAAATCATTTTCCACTCCAAAAATATAGTTGAATGTATCTTTTACTGTACTGTTTTACTTATTCATTCAGTTGTATCGTGAGTTGTAAATTCTTAAATCTATAGTTCCAATGATTAATTTTACATTTGAAAGACTGAAGGAAACAGAAAGAGAAACAGACACAGAGAGATATCTCCATACACTGGGCCACTTCCCAAATGCTTGCAACAGTGATGGCTGAATCAACAAGAAGCCTTGAGTCTCAACACAATCTAGGTCTCCCCCATGGGTGGCAGGGATGCAATTACTTGAGTCATCACCTGCAGCCTCCCAGTGTGCACACTAGCAGAAAAGTGGAGTTGATTGAAAGCCAGCAGTCAAATCCAGGCACTGTAACATGGAATATAGGCATCCCAAGTGTGTCTTAACTGCTGTACGAAGCATCAGTACCACTAGTTCAGATGACTTTTTGAGCTTTCATATGATTTTAAATACATGATAAAAGACATTAGTCTATTGTACTTCTGTCTGTTTTATTCACCTGCCTACAGTACTGATGGTAGTTCTCATACTTAGTTCTACATGGTATGAATAGCTCTTTGAGATTTGGACTTGTGACATTTGGCCTTTATATGCTTTTTTTTTTTAAAGAGTCATTTATTTATTTGAAAGGCAGAGTTACAGAGAGGCAGAGTCAGAGAGAGAGAAAGAGATCTTCCATCTCCTGGTTCACTCCCCAGATGGCTGCACCGACTGGAACTGTGCAGATCTGAAGTCAGGAGCCAGGAGCCTCATCCAGGTCTCCCATGTGGGTATAAGGGCCCAAGCACTTACACAATAATGGTAAGAACTGATAGGGTTTTTTCATTCTCATTCTTTTAGGAATATTGCTGTGCTCTGAAAATTCTCGCCAAACTGATGTTGAAATTTAATTCCTGTGGTTAGGAATTAAGATGTAGGACTTAAGAGGAGTTTAGGCTCATGAAATCCGTGTCCTCATGAGTAGACTGACTGATTCATGGATTGATGGATTAATGGGCTGCTGTAGGAGTGGCTGTGTTATAAAAGTGAGCTTTCTTCTATAGCATCTCACCAGGTGCTGCCCTGCAGCACCTCGGGACTGCAGAGAAGCTCATGGTTAGGAAGTCCTTTCAGCAGATGCAGTGCTTCATCTTGGACTTTCCAGGCTCCAATCCTTAAGAGATAAAGTTCTTTGTACATAACCCAGTCTGTAGTATTCTGTTATAGCAACAGAACACAGACTAAGACAATTTGGTGGATTTGTTTAGAAGGGACTTATAAGGTGACTATACTTTTTAGAGAACTAACAGTACATTTTCTGATAGTTTGTAAGACTTTTAAGATTATAGATTTTGTGAGTAAATATGTATATTTTCAGAACTTAAATCAGTGTGCTCTTAGTAGTACCTTTATGCTCTTACTAGATATCCTGCTACCATATATGTAATAAGTATTATTGTCCATTTTTACTTGATAGGATGACAAGTGGGCAAACCATGGTTGTTCAAGCTTGAATATAGAGCAAAAATACTTTTTAAAAATATTTTATTTATTTACATGAAAGCCAGAATTACAGAGAGGCAGAGGCAGAGAGAGAAAGAGACAGAGACATCTTCCATCTGCTGGTTCACTCCCTAGATGGTTGCAACAGTTGGCGCTGCACTGATCCAAAGCTAGGAGCTAAGAGCTTCTTCCTGGTCTCCCATGTGGTGCAGGGGCCCAAGCACTTGGGCCATCTTCTACTGTTTTCCCAGGCCATAGCAGAGAGCTGGATCGAAGTGGAGCATCTAAGACTTGAACCATTGCCCATATAGGATGCTGGCAATGCAGGCGGTGGCTTTACCCACTATGCCACAGCCATGGCCCCAGCAAAAATTTTCTTTAAAGTGAATAATTGAGTCTGGATAAATCAAGGAAAGACTGACAATTTGTTGCCATTAACAAAATTTAAGCTTCAGAGCCGGTACTATGGCTTGGGGGTAAAGCTACCACCTGCAGTGCCTGCATCCCATATGGGCGCTAGTTTGATTTCTGCTGCTCCACTTCTGATGCAGCTCTCTGCTATGACCTGGGAAAGCAGTAGAAGAGGGCCCAAGTCCTTGGGCCCCTGCACCGATGTGGGAGACCTGGGAGAAGCTCCTTGCTCCGATCTCAAGATCAGCACAGCTCCACCGGCCATTGTGGCCATTTAGGGAGTGAATCAGTGGATGGAAGACCAATCTCTCCCTCCCTCTCTCTGCCTCTGCCTCTCTGTAACTCTGCCTTTCAAACAAATAAATGAAAAGCAACTTTAAAAAAGTAAGTGCCAGCGCTGCAGCTCACTAGGCTAATCCTCCACCTTGCGGTGCCGGCACACCAGGTTCTAGTCCCGGTCGGGGAGCCGGATTCAGTCCCAGTTGCCCCTCTTCCAGGCCAGCTCTCTGCTGTGGCCAGGGAGTGCAGTGGAGGATGGCCCAAGTGCCTGGGCCCTGCACCCCATGGGAGACCAGGAGAAGCGCCTGGCTCCTGCCATCGGATCAGCGCGGTGCGCCGGCCGCAGTGCGCCTACTGCGGTGGCCATTGGAGGGTGAACCAACGGCAAAAGGAAGACCTTTCTCTCTGTCTCTCTCTCTCACTGTCCACTCTGCCTGTCAAAAATTTAAAAAAAAAAAGTAAGTGTCCTTCAGCATGATCTTAAGAAATTTCCAACTGTAAAAAGTAATTTCTGATGACTGCTGGTTGTGTTAACTAATATATATATATATATATATATATATATATTTAACATTTATTTTTTATTTACTTGAAAGACATAGTTACAGAGAGAGGTAGGGACAGAGAGAGATCTTCCATCTGCTGGTTCACTCCCCAAATGGCTGCAACAGCTGGAACTGAGCCGATCTGGAGCCAGGAGCTTCTTCTGAGTCTCCCACATGGGTGTAGTGGCTCAAGGGTTTGGGCCCTCCTGCACTGCTTTCCTAAGCACATCAGCAGGGAGCAGGCTAGGAAGTAGAGCAGTCAGGATTCGATGGGATGCTGGTTCTGCAGGCCAGGGCTTTAACCCACTACACCACAGTGTTGGTCCCTAGTTTTCATGTTTAGTTTTGATATCAAAGATTCCTATGTGATCTAGCATTGTACCATTTAAAATGCAATATCTTCAGTAGGACTTATACATTAAATGCTTTCTATGTAAACAGTTATTTGTAAAAATTCCTCAAAGGACAAACTGTGGTGTGTGAATTTTTACATTTTCTAGGCTAGAGATTCTTTTGGAGAATTCATGAAATTCTTCCTCCTTTGAAGCACTTTAGTCCAACTCATCATGAGGGACTATAAATTCACAGCTTCAAAGAATGTACTTTATTGAAAGAACAATGAAGAATAAGAAAATGGAGTCTATTCTTCCAAAAATGAATTCACTAGGGTCCCATTTAAAGCTAATTGGAATTTCAGAATAATGCTAATATATTTTTAAATATTTTATCATTAATTTTTTATATTTGGAAGAACTATGTTTCAATGAAGCAATATTTTCCAAGCAATCAATGAAATATCATAGAGAAGCATGCATGAATAAAATATGTTATTCAAAGTATAAGATACATAAATGGATTTTCAAGACACAGAATATGTAAAGTTTACTAATACAGTTTAAAATGCCACAATGCAAATAACCTTTAAGAAATAACACTTGTCATGTTTCTGTTGTTGTATCAAAGAAAAAGATCTACAATGATATGAAAAGGTTATTCAAATACACTTTGTTTTTCTAATTACATATCTGTTCAGGCCAGATGTTCTACATAAGCTTCAATCCATAATCTGAATGCAGAGGCAGACTTACAAAAATATAGAAAGATATGGTTTTCTCAGTATTTTATTTGGGAAAGTACAGTTCATTTTTATAACATTTTATATACTTTTATGTTATTGATTTTTTATTTTTAAGTGAATGTATGAATTTTTTTTAAAAAGAGAATGTATGAATATTTTAAAGGTTTATTTGAAGTGTCTAATTAATTAAATGCTGAGAGATAACCTTCTTCTGCCATGAAAGCAAATTTTTCTCAGATTTTAGGAATGTAAAAAGTTGTTGGTACTGAAGTCAGAGAACTGCTGTGGTCGGTTTTTCAGAGTGAGAAAGAGAAGGAGGGAGAGAAAATCTCATAAACTACTTGCTCAGGAGCCCTTTCTTACAATATTCCCAGCTTACATTACAAAAGAGAATCCTTGACCAAATCAGATCACAACAACTGTAGCTGAGAACAGAAGAGAGGAATTCACCAAAGTTGAAAAGCACGGAAAGGAGAAATCTAGTGGGGTGACTTTCATTACTTGTTTTGCCTCAGGATGGCGTATATAATAGAAGGTTTTACACTATCAAATCAGATTCCTTAATGAAAGTTTGAGATAAAAGCTAACATTTTTGCTTTAGAATATACTCAATACATCATTCTCAAGGAAGTTTGTATGATTAATTAACTCTCCTTGTAGAAGCTATATAGATAAATAAACCAAAATATATTGAATTTGTCATTATTTTTGGTTAAGGACAATCCCTGGAGATGATTGATTATCAAGTTGGTGGGATCAATAAGAAAAATTATTTACAGCTCTCTTGGAAAATAAATACAATTTAGGCTCTATAGTCTTCAAATATATATTGAAACATTCCTAATGATCTAGAGAATTGAATCTGTTTAATGTTGCTGTTAAGTAAAAACTCTTAACTATCAATCACACACTAATGTGTAGATATTATCCAATAGAATATATATACATATATTATAATAGATAATGCATGTAATATTTGTTTAGGAGAAAAATAAATCCATACGTTATATATTGTCCTGAATGCAACCACTTGGTTTTGTTTCTAACTATGTAAGCTATTTTAGAATCTCTTCCATAATGCACTAATAATCATTCTTTCTGTAATTCTCATCTGAACCAGTTATCTTCTGAGTAATGAACTGAATAAAATCTTTGTTGTGTTTTCATTCTACTTAAAAATATCACATTTTAAACTTTCTGGAATAGACTGAGCACTTTTCTAAAATGTGAATTTACCCTTGCCTTGTAAAAATTAATTCAGCAATAATGACTTTGAAAACTTGATTACCTGTATCTTGTCCCCATTTCATATTCAGATCTGACATTTCAGTAGCTAGAAAGCAGCTTTGGCGGGCATATTTATGTTATAGGAATTGGCAGAAAGCAAAAATCATGCTGTTTTATCCTTTGAAGAGTCAATTTACCAGCATACCAGTTTATGTCTATAACCAAATAACTTATTTCTTGGTTTTGCCTATTTTTAACTTCAAAATTGGTTGAGTTTTTACTCATATTATGCTTCTTAGAGTTCTCTATATATTTGATCTAGTATAGTGCACTCTTTTATGCTGATATATTGTATCTACATGTGTATATTACTGTAACTCATTCTGTTGCTAATCAACAATTTGTTATTTCTAGTTGGGGCATTCCTAATTGTTATTGTTTTGAAAGATATAAACACCATTGTACATTTTTATGAAAGATCAGCTTAAAATTTATCTATATTTTAAAGTCTATATTTGCTGTAAATAATTTCTCCCACTCTGTAGTTTGCACATTTATTTTTGTGGAAATGGATTTTTTGATTAATTCATATTCCTAATTTTGATGTAGTCCAGTGCATTATCTTTTCCCTGTAGAGTTAGATTTTCTTTGTATCTTGTTGAAAATAATGCCTTTGAATATCCTGAGGTAAATCATATATTTTACTAAATAATTGCACAAAATATGTCTAATTTTCTTTTATTGTTATTTTGTACATAAATGGAAATCCAAATTGATCTTATGTAATATCAGTTTTATTTCTTCCTATATGAGCAATTTTCCTGGCATCTTTATTGAGAAGGCCATTGGTTGCCTATCATGATTTCCCTGCAAATACATGTAGCCTCATATTCCCACTCTTTATTTTGTACAATTTTTGCAGCTTATACCAATGCTATATTTATAAAATGCTGCATTGTCATATGTATTGTAACTTTGTGATCACTGTCAACATTTAGTAAAGAAAGTATTCCTATTCTATCCTTCTTCTTTGAAATAGTTCACCTCTTGGCCATTTTCATTCAAAAATAAATCTTAGGTTCATTTTTTCAACTTCCCCAAAATTCCTATTGGATTTTGAATCAAATTGAACTAAATTTGGAGAAAAGTACAGCCTTCAAAATATTGTCTTCCAACCAATAAATCTGATAAATCTCCCAATTTATACTGCTGACAGTTTTATATATTTCTACATGGAAACCTTTCAAATCATTTGTTAAATTTATTTCCAGGTTTATGACATTTTGTGCTACTGCAAATGGTACACATTTTTATATTTTGCTTTGTATTTGTTTTTAGTATACAGTGTGAAATCATTTCTTTTCTGAGGTTTGTTTCATGTTATAACCACCCAAACAAAAAATAAATATGTGGAATAGTTTAGCTCCTGTATTTTACTAGATAGAACTATACTATAAGAGCTAGCACAATGATTTCCTCAAGTAATGCCTAAGATCACTGAAAGTTCCTTTTGTGGAAATAGTAACATTCAATAATTATTCTTAAATAATGTTATATTTTAGGAAAATAGTGATATGCCTTAGAAAATATGTGGCTTAGGGATAATTATTTTATATACAACAAAGCTGAAAGAATTTCAAAAAAATAACATGTCAGTGCTTTGCTATGGCCCAAGTGCTTGGGCCCCTGCGCCTGCATAGGAGACCAGGAAGAAGCACCTGGCTCCTGGCTTCGGATCAGTGTAGCTTTGGCCATTGCTGCCATTTGGGGGATGAACCATTGGATGGAAGACCTTTCTCTCTGTTTCTCTCTCTCTCTCTCTCTCTCACTGTCTGTAATTCTACCTGACAAATAAATAAATAAAATTTTCAAAAAATTTTTAACAATTAAAAAAAATGTTTCCTCTCTCTAGGGTAATTTATAAATATATTCAAACTAGAGTTAATGTACTTTGATAAAAGTCTTCTTTAATGTCTAATGTTAGGTCTAATGTTAGTTTATTAAACTTTCCAATGTTTATTTTTTAGTTTGGAGGAAATTTCGCATAAAAAAGATTTAAATGTAAATTTCTAATTATATGTTCCATACAATTGTGGTGTTCAATAACAGTTGCCTTCAAAAATTATTGTACAATGACCTGTGTACTGCAGCCTTTTATAACACCTAGACCCTAGTTTGTAATAGTTCACACACCATATACAGAAATGATTAAATGCCAATAGTATTCAATCTCTTAATTCAAAGATGAGGCAACTGAAATAATTTATGTGAGTTTATCCGGATCAAAAAGTCTATTTAGAAGGCATTGGAATTATTTTTGAAAGTTGAAAATATCAATATGTGGGCATGAGAAGAAGGATCCTCCAGGAAAGAGGGCTGTGCCGAAAACTGCCTGAAGGTCAAATAGCAGAGGAGCACATCTGGGAGGAAATGGAATAACTGAGGTTGAATAGAATAAAAGTAATATAAAGAAGGTAGGGTGCATTCCTGTAGGATGAAGAGATGATTACACAACGTGAAATGTATCTTCACATAAAATGAAAACTTACATGAAGAGGAATGTACATTCAATTACTTATCATAGCCTGAGAAAGGATGACCACTTTTCAAGTTCAACTTATGAGTCATGGAACTGAAGGAAATTTTGAAATAATACTTAATAAATTTAAAAGTATTAATTGTCTTTATTATAGATAATGAAGATGCTAAGGAGGTAAGGCAGCAAGTTTGAAAAGTGCTTGCTGATATGAAAAAAGCAGAACCTGTTTTCATTTAATAGGATGAGAGAAACATGGTAATAAATGAAAGAACAAAGGAAAAAGCAATTACCCATAGAGTAAAGATGATTAGTCAGAGGAAGATGTGAAAGAGAATGGCTTAGAAGGTACTTTTTATAGAGTATTGAGTAAATATTTCACAAGGTATAGTTAACATCTGAAAAACATGAAGTGTCATCCATGAAATAATCTGGATAAAGAATATTCCAGAAGAGGAAAAAGCCAGTACAACAGCCACAACATAAAAAAAGGCTTGTGTATGAGGCTCAGAAGCAAGGACAGGGAGCTAGAGTCTGAGGAACAATTGTATGGATAGTGGTATGTATCATATGATCCAGCGTCTTATAATTATTTATTCATTTCTTTTTTTATTTTTTGAAAGGAACTAAGTGAGACCGTGAGCAAGCAAGTGAGCTTGGATCAGCTGGCTCCCTACCCACAAGGCCATGGTTGATCTTGGTTAAAGTTGGAAGCTGGTCTCCCAAATGGTTGGCAGGGACCCAATGACACCAGTCATCACTTGGTGCCTCCCAGTGTGTACATTAGCAGAAAGCTGGACTCAAGAGTAAGGCAAGGAGTTCAACCTCAGTATTCCAATGTGGTATGCAGTGTCTTAATTAGCAGCTTAATGGATAGAGCAAAAGTTTGCTTGGACCCAACTCTTAAAAAGTCTTATAGGCTCAAGATGAGAATTTGAGTTTGATTCCAAGTCTGATAAGATTACACAATATACTAAGAGTTAATGTCCTCCAACGTTTCTTACAAAGATTATTCTGCATTATATTTTAGAATTAATTTGTAAGGTAGTAAGTGCAAAAATGAACCGCCTTAGTCTACTATTTTCAAGGTGTCCTTTCAAGGTTAAGTCAATAGCATTTGTGTGTATATTTCTTATGAGAGTGATCCTTTCTGAGGACTCCCAGATTAAAAAATATCCACTTAATCAATTAGTTTGATGGGTATTTGCCTTCTTGTTTACTTATTTAGTTATTTATGTAGCAATGAGAGACCGGGAGTAAGAATGCTTCTAAGGAAATATTTAAGAATTATTTCTTGTTCATAAAGCTTGGTGTACTTATAAGACATTACAGAAGGGAGCTGGCACTGTGGCGTAGTGGGTAAAGCAAGCACCTGCTGTGTCTGCATCCCATATATATGCTGATTTGAGTCCTGGCTGCTCCACTTCCAATCTAGGTCTCTGCTATGACCTGGGAAAGTGGTAGAAGATGGCACAAGTCCTTGGGTCCCTGCACCTACGTGGGAGACCAGGAAAAAGCTCCTGCTTCCTGACTTTGGATGTGTCCAGCTCTGGCTGTTGTGGCTATATGGGGAGTGAAATAGCAGATGGAAAACTCTCTTTCTCTCTGCCTCTGCCTCTGTGACTCCACAGTTTGAATAAATAAAGGATTCTTCTTTCAAAAAGAAATTACAAGGATACTGCAAGTAGTTTGAAACACAAAGGATCAATCTTAGTGTAATGTAAATGTGGAAGTTATTGGCACATGTACAGATTTAAATCTATGAGACTGCTGAAAGTCAGCGACATTGTTCTAAGACAACTCACACATTTTCTTACCTCATTGTCAGTATTTCTACACAGTGAGTGCACCCATCATTCACTAATGCTCATCAAAGTTCATCTAGGTACCTTCTTGTTAATTATCATTGAATTTAACAAAATTGCTGGGGAGCAGCTACAAAATAAGTTCACTTAAAAGGTATTTGTAGAAATTTCCGAGCTGTAATAAGCATTACATGGATACTGGTATACTAATAAAGGTCCAGTTTTACTAAAATAATTTGATCTTCTTCCTCCAGAAAGAGTTTAACAAACATTTGAATTAAATTTGTAGCTCTAAATACTCAATATAATCAAGGATGCAAAAGGACAGGCAGTATTGATTCTCAGGAGTAAAAATGCATAGTGATCAGTGATAAGAAAGAAAGGAGAACAACAACTAAGAATAATTGTGTGTTAATTACAGAGTTCAACCACTAGTAATAGAACAACAACTACAACAACAACAACATTGAACTCTGTAATTAACACACAATTATTCTTAGATGTTTAAATTTTAACTGAGAAGCGATCCCTGTTAAATTTAAGAGTGGAAAAAGAGAGGGAGGAGATGTACAATTTTTGACATGCTCAATCGGACTTGCCCCAAATGGTGGAGTTAGAAATGTGCCAGGGGATTCCAGTACAATCCCATCAAGGTGGCATATACCAATGCCATCCCACTAGTCCAAGTGATCAATTTCAGTTCACAATTGATCACTCTGATAGGTCTGAGAGTCAAAGGGATCACACAAACAAGAGAAGTGTCTGCTAATACTAACTGATAGAATCAAAAAGGGAGAGAAGGATCCAGCATGGGAAGCGGGATACACAGCAGACTCATAGAATGGCAGATGTCCTAAACAACACTCTGGCCTCAGAATCAGCCCGTAAGGCATTCGGATCTGGTGAAGAGCCCATGAGAGTATTGTAGGCATGGAAAGCCAAGATACCATGGAAAAGAAAAAAAAAAGAAGAAGACCTAAATGAAAGATCTCTGTGAGTGAGATCCCAGTGGAAAGAATGGGGCCATCAAAGAAGGAGGTACCTTTCTCTGAAGGGAGGAGAGAACTTCCACTTTGACTATGACCCTATCAGAATAAGACCAAAGTCAGCGAACTCTAAAGGCTTCCAATAGCCCTGGAAACTCATGACTAGAGCCTAGGGAGATTACTGACGCCATGAACAGGAGTGTCAAATTGTTAAGTCAGCAACAGGAGTCACTGTGTACTTACACCCCATGTGGGATCTGTCCTTAATGTGTTGGCTAATGTGCAGTGATGTTATAACTAGTGTTGAAACAATATTTTTACACTTTGGGTCTCTGTGTGGGTACAAACTGATGAGATCTTTACTAATTATATACTGAATCGATCTTCTGTATATAAAGATAATTGGAAATGAAAAAAAAAACTGGTGTTAAATTGGAAATGGCATAGAAAATTAATTAATTTTTAAAAAAAATATTATGTAGGATCTCTGTCTTTAATGTGCTGTACACTCTTATTTAATGCTATAACTAGTACTCCAACAGTATTTTTTTTTCATTTTGTGTTGCTATGTGGGGGCAAACTGTTGAAATCTTTACCTAATATATACTAAACTGATCTTCTGTATATAAAGAGAACTGAAAATGAATCTTGATGTGAATGGAAGGTGAGAGGGAGCGGGAAAGGGGAGGGTTGCGGCTGGGAGGGAAGTTATGGGAGCGGGGAAGCCATTGTAACCTATAAGCTGTAGCTTGGAAATTTGTATTCATTAAATAAAAGTTTAATAAATGAAAAAAAAAAGAAAAAAAAAAAAAGAAAGAAAGGAGAATGTATACGGTCCCTGAAATGAATAGGTGGTGAGTGAATGATCCAGATGGTTTTCTTTACTTTCCTATTAGAATGCAAATTTATTTTGAAAATAAAATTGCTCAAATTCAACTCTCTATTATATTTTAACTGCTTTTGTAAATGTGTTTATAGAAAGTTATCACATGCCTGACACTAAAGATACAGCATAGTTAAGACACCCGAATTTGAATTTGGAAAAGTTGGAGTGGAGCACTTTTGAATGAGTATGGTAAAATATATAAGTAATTTACTATAAACAATGGCTGTTTACAGATATGAAGGTCTGCGTTAGACTCCTTGTTATTCTTGAAAACTTTGGTAGATGAATATTCCATAGCAGTGTGTGTGTGTGTGTGTGTAGAAGGATTTTAAAGAGAGGAACAATATGATCGATTTGACTTGCCATCTAGGATGCCAATGTCCCTTATCAGAACACCTGGGTTTGATTCCTGGCCCAAGGTTTGATTCCAGTTTGTTACTAATGTGGACCCTGTGGGCTGTAGCATTGATGCCTCAAGTTGTTTGTTTGCTGTCATTCTTTTGAAAGACCCTAATTTAATTCCTGGTTTCCAGCTTCAGTTTGGGCTAGCATATTTATGTTTAAGTGGGTACATATATGTGTGTATAAACATGATTTAATCTTGATATGTTCTTAGGTAAAATACTGTCATAAAAAAGGAGGAAGAATTATTTGTCTGAGTGGCCTACTTCAATAAAAATAAATTAATGATTGAAGCTAAGCTAGCATATCCTGTCACACATTTTCACAGCACCTTAGAATGGAGACTGACAAGGGACCTTCAATTAAATGAGTAGGAAACAATTCAAATGAAATTTTGGTTCTAACCTGAATAACACTGAAAAATTATGAGTTAAAAAAAAGTCAGTTTTAATGACAGCACTTTGTCTCCAATTAGTTTGCAATAACAATGGGATTTATTTTTCATCATTTTGCTCCATAAACTTTTACACCCAGTGTAGACCAGTGACTTTGCTGGGGAGGATGATTCAAATAATTGAAAACTGGGGCCCCAGCTATTCATGTCATTGTCCAGGAGCTTCCCTTACACTAATATCTATCATAAACACATATAGCTTGAGAAGTTTTCATTTACTCTGTCCGCATTTCCAAAGGATTGTGCTTTGAGATTACAGACAGGAAAATGGGAAGAGAGACTCTCAGTTTTGTTGAAAACTGCATACCTGTGTGAGAAATCAGGAAAAACTTCAGTAGGTTTCTCTAAGTGTTTCACATTAATGCAGTCCTTATTCTACTGGGTATTCAACAGGACTTAAAGGCTATGGTTATCTGTGTGTTTTTAGTGAAAAAAACACATAGATGGTAAATAATAGTATTTAGGACAATAACATCCAATGACATTACAGTGTTTGTATGTTCAGGGCACTCAAGGAACATACTTCATTCCACTCAGCCTTGACTATACTCTGTGATAGATGATGGTTTTAAACATAAGATGTTCAGTTTTAGAAAGTATAAATATTTTGCCTAAGAAAAAAAGTTAGCATGTTTCAGAGCCCTGATGCTTAATAAATTTTGTGAAAATTTATCAGATCTCTGAGAATTTCACTATTTATTTTCATTTCAATTCAAATATCACAGGAATCTTTGGAGCATATTTTTCTCTAAGTAACATTTCTACACAGTGTCACTAATTCAATTTTTATTATGTTTTGTATCCACTTTCATCTTATTACTAGGGCCTGGAATTACTTTTATTCACAGACTTTCCAGTGATCTCTCCTTTCTTTTATCTGTACTCAATTTTTGCTTGCCTGATTTATGTCATCTTTATTGACTAGACACCATTTAACTACTTTATTCATATTGTTATTCTGCTTATATGTATTTATTACTCATTTCTAAATGTACCATGTTGAAATTGCAGATTTATTTAAATTCTTTGCCCATCAAGTGGGAATAAGAGGTAATTGTCAAAATCAATGAATCTTATCATTACAAATATGATACAATACAAAACCTTATTATGAGACAGTATGTACTTTCTTGTCATATTTTTATATTTTATTTTTAGGAATGCATTAGTAATTTGACAAGGTACTTAAATTGACATACCTACTTATACTGTGCAGTTCTGTTAGTTGGACTTAGGACATTTTGAATTTATTATTTAGTAGAAACCTGGACATTGAATTTGATAATTTCCCCGGTTATCATAAAATATTCTTTCACCATGTTGGGTAGCTGCTAGTGACCCAAACAATCAACTGGGTACATGGCCAACACTCTACAATATTCTGTGTTGCTAAGGTATGGTGTTTGATAGATTAGGTGTATTAAATGCATTTTTGACTTTCGATATCTTCAGTTGAAAAATGTGTTAATAAGGAAATAACCTCAACATAAGCTAAATAGAATCTGTAGTTAAGACTAATTTGCTGCCTTAAATGAGGTGATGTGTTGAGTTAAAATTCCAAAGAATACATGTGTTCAACATATGTTAATCTCTCTCTGTATACATAGTGCATTTGTGTGCATGTGTGTATATATGTATGCAAAATCAAAAATTCAAAAAGTTCATGAAAATGTATATTATAAAATAACTATACATAGATTTAAAACAATTTCACATAAAAATAAACTTATCTTTAATATATTTCCATGAACCTCTTGAAATATATTTGAATGTAGGATTTGCTATGAAAATATGTGTCCCATATCTAATAAATATAAAAGTTTGAGATGATGTACAGAGTTAAATTTTTTGTTGAAAAATTATTTACAGTATTTAATACATATCATGACTCTCTAAAAATAAATTTTCAATAGATTTGCATATAATTAAACATTGGTAACATGTACATTACATATGTTCAAATTTTTATCAACATCTATACTTTTTCTAACTATATAATTTGGTGCCACTTATAATTACAGTACATATTATAAATTAACCCAAGGTTCAATATACATGAATTTTCAGAGCAGCACCACAAGAGTGATTTTCTATTTACTTGCTTAGGCAGTTTCTATAAATATTATGGTTAAGTACAAAGGACTGCTGATATGTAAATTACATGATTTAGTTTGATATTAGATTGAGACAGCTAACTCATATAAAATATTGGCGGAGTAACAATTTTTACCATAGGTTACATAAATTTATACTATTAGCAGTTTTGTGTGTGATCTCTTTAAGGACATTTATAAAAAACTTGTTATGAATGAAATTATCCAAAAGAGAAAAAAGCAGAAATAATAATGAAACACTCTGTACTTTATCTTCAACAAATATCATCTACTTGCAGATCTTTTTCATGCGTCCCTCCTTTCCAAAAACTATTTCTTATTTGTTTACTTGAAAGTCAGAGTTTCAGAGAGACAGAAGCAGAGGCAGAGACACAGAGAGAGGTCTTCCATTCACTGGTTCACTCCCCAAATGGTAGCAACAATGATCAAAGATGGGCTGATCAGAATCCAGGAGCCAGGAGCTTCTTCTGGGTCTCCTATGTGGGCTCAGGGGCCCAATGACGTGGGCCATCTTCTACTGCTTTCCCAGCCCATAGCAGAGGGTTGGATTGGAAGTGGAGCAGCCAGGACTTGAACTGGTGCACATATGGGATGACTGCACTGCAGATGATGGCTTACCTTCTATTCCACAGTGCCAGCCCCTATATTCAGATTTCTGAGGTAACTCCACACTGTCTTCTATAGTGGCTTTACCAGTTTACATTCCCACCAATAGTGGATTAGGGTACCCTTTTCCCCACATCCTCACCAGCATTTCTTGCTTGTTGATTTCTGTATGAAAGCCATTCTAACAGGGATGAGGTGAAACCTCATTGTGGTTTTGATTTGCATTTCCCTGATGGCTAGTGTCTGCTGGCAATTTGGATTTCCACATTTGAAAAATGTCTAAGTCCTTTGCCCATTTCTTAACTGGGTTGTTTGTTTCATTGCTGTTGAGTTTCGTGATCTCTTTATACATTCTGGTTATTAATCCTTTATCAGTTGCACACTTTGCAAATAATTTCTCCCATTCTGTCACTTGCCTCTTCACTTTCCTGTATTTTCTTGCAGTACAGATGCTTCTCAATTTGATGTAATCCCATTTGTCTATTTTGGCCTTGATTGCCTGTGCCTGCAAGGTCCTTTCCAATAACTCTTTTCCTATGCCAAAGTCTTGCAGGGTTTCTCAACGTTCTCTAATAATTTGATTGTATCTGGTCATAGATTTAGGTATTTAATACATTCTGAGAGGATTTTTGTGTAAGGTGTAAGGTAGGGGTCTTGCTTCATACTCTTGCATGTGGTGATCCAGTTTTCCCAGCATCATTTGTTGAAGAGACTGTCCTTGCTCCAGGGATTGATTTAGCTCTTTTGTAGATGCTTGGGTTGACTTCTGAAATTTTTATTCTGTTACATTTGTCTATCCATCTGTTTTTGTACTAGCATCAAACTGCTTTCATTACATCTGCCCTGCAGTATGTTTTCGGGAAATCTGATATTGTGATGCCTCCAACTTTGTTTTTGTTGTATAAGATTGCTTTAGCTATTTGTGGTCTCTCGTGTTTCCATATTAATTTTTAGTATTATTTTTTCTATATCAGAGAAGAATGTCCATGATATTTTGATTGTTATCAAATTGAATGTGTAAATTGCTTTTGGAAGTCTGGACATTTTGATTGTATTGATTCTACCAATCCATGAGCAAGGGATATTTTTTATTTTTTTGCATCTTCTTTCTTTAATGGTTTATAATTCACATCATAGATATCTTTGACATCCTTGGTTAAATTTGTTATAAAGTATTTTAATTTTTGTAGCTATTGTGAATCAGATTGATCTTAGATCTTTCTCAGCTGTGGCATTATGTATACAAAGCTGTTAATTTTATATGCTTCTACTTTACCAAACTCTTTTTTTTTTTTTTTATTTTTGACAGGCAGAGTGGACAGTGAGAGAGAGAGAGACAGAGAGAAAGGTCTTCCTTTTGCCGTTGGTTCACCCTCCAATGGCCGCCGCGGTAGCGCGCTGTGGCCGGCACACCGCGCTGTTCCGATGGCAGGAGCCAGGTGCTTATCCTGGTCTCCCATGGGGTGCAGAGCCCAAACACTTGGGCCATCCTCCACTGCACTCCCTGGCCACAGCAGAGAGCTGGCCTGGAAGAGGGGCAACCGGGACAGGATCGGTGCCCCGACCGGGACTAGAACCCGGTGTGCCGGCGCCGCAAGGCGGAGGATTAGCCTGTTGAGCCACGGCGCCGGCTTTACCAAACTCTTGAATGAGTCTCTTAGTAGGATCTTTTGGATCCCATATATATATATATATATATATATATATATATATGATTGCAAGAAAGCTGCAGAATCTTGGGAAATATGTGCACATACTTTAAAAAGAAAAAACATATTAGAGAAGTATGGTAGCTGGGTCAGCAATCTACATTGTGTGCCAGGCAATAGGTCTTCACCATATTTGTTTAAGTATCTATTTAATGATGTATGTTTGGCAAGATTAAGCTAGTATCAAAAATATACATTTATTTACAACATATAAAATTTGGTGCCAACACAAGAAATATTTACTCCTTGACTTGAAGAATACATTCATATTTCAAGTCTGCATATTTCTACATGCCGTTTTCATGGGTATTTTGACAGCTCTAACTCCAAATATAGAATTCTATATCTTAGATCTCAAATTCAATTTAAAAAGCCTCAATATTTAGTCTCTCTTACCATTGTGATGCTTTCCCTATTCATTATCTCTTCCAAGTCCTGTATTAACTTCTACCTGACATGTATACTTCAAATAAAGCTAATGTAAAAAGCTAGGGAGTCATCTGCAGAGAGAATGAGTGTCCTTATTTATGATTCATTTGCCTTTTTAATCTGGTATCTCCACTGGAAGCCTCAGATACTGACAGTCTGAAGAGACAAATAGGAGTACTGCGGCCATTGCATAGAGATATACTCAAGCACACTGAAATATTCTTGTCTCCTCATTTTATTTGTGTAGTTTCTGAATATGCTAAGAATGGAAAGTGTTGTTCATCAATAGCAGTTTTACCACAAAATAATTAGCAACACAAAACAAATTTTGGGTTAACCAGAGTTGAGAAAATTATTGATGTAAATCAGATTTATTTTTTCATAACTGTCTTGTCAGAAGTTTTACTATTGAATACAAGTGTGTCCATTAACCACTCTGGCACATTTAAGGTGACACAAGCTAGAAATAAGAATAGCAAAGAAGCAAAATATTGTGAAAAATAATGTGTTCACTGCATAGAATTTTAGAAAGAGAGATGCTTTCACTTCAAAGGGGGAATAAAGAAGAAGACAAAGAAATGGGAAAGGGGTAAAGGAGATAGAAAAGGAGAGAAGTGGGACTGGCACTGTGTTATAATGGGTAAAGCCACTGCCTGTGGTACCGGTGTCACATATGGGCACCTATTTGAGTCCTTCTTGACTGCTCCACTTTTGACCCAGGTCCTTGATAATGCACCTGGGAAAGCAACAGAAGGGGCCCCCTGCACCCACATGGGAGACTTGGAGGAAGCTCCTGGCTCCTGACTTCAGATCAGCCCATTTTGGGGGTGAACTGGCAGATAGAAGATCTCTCTCCCTCTGTTTTATCTCTCTCTCTCTAACTCTGAGGGAAATAAAATGCACATTAGATGGAAAGAAGGAAGAGAGAAAAGGTAAAATTATAGGCATGCAGGCATGCAGAAGAAAGGAAAGAAAATGCAATCTGTGTTGACATTCAGAACCTTAGGTTACTTCATAATGTAGGACATAGGCAATGGGCAAAGATTTTGACCACAGTAAGCCATCTCTCTAATTAAGTTAATGGATGACAGCACTAGATTTTCCTATGCTTCTCTTAATGATGTTATTAAGAGAAAACATTAAAATTGCAGTTGCATCTCATTTTCTGCATTTTCTCTAATATGGCATAGAAACACAGATTGGTCCCAAAGAAAAAAAGCTCTGTAAGTTTGACAGTTTACCCATTATCTTTTTTATTATTTTTTAAAGATTTCTTTTATTTATTTATTTGAGAATGAGAGTTATACAGACAGAAAGAGAGACAGAGAGGAAAATCTTCCATCTGGTGGTTCACACCCTAACTGGCCTTTTATAGCCATAGCTGGGCTGATCCAAAGCCAAGACCTAGGAGCTTCTTCTGGGTCTCCCACTTGGGTACAGGGACCCAAGCATTTAAGACATCTTCTATTGCTTTCCCATGCTATATCAGAGAGCTGGATCGGGAGAGGAGCAGTCGGGACTCAAACCATTGCCCATATCGGATGCTGGTGCCACAGATAGTCTTAGCCTACTAAGCCAGAGTGTTGACTCTATCCATTATCATTTTACAAACAAGTAGGCTGTTAATCTGGGCCTCTTTCTCTTTATAGGGTGCCTATCAAGGGCTACGTGGCTAAGTCTGAAAGAGACATTTGTTATGGGTGTTATCAAAGCTTCTGAAAACTTATTGAAATATTTTAATTAATTTTTTAAATATTTAAGTCAAAAGACTCAGTAACAACAACACTGACAGTTAATAAAAGCATAAACATTCAAGTCTGATTTATCAGAATTTCTTGTTCTGGCTTGTTGTCTGAGTGAACTTGAAGGAACAACAAAGCTTTTGCACTTCTTAATACTCCATCCAAGAACTAGAGTTAATAACACACATTTCAGAAAGGCTATTAAGACTTGGTGCTGTCATGGAAGCCCTGCACATAGCCCAGCCTCGAGCTTTCAGGCAGGAACAGCTTAATTCCTTCATGCACAGGTTGCACATTGTTCTATAGTTATCTATTTGAGTATTAAGGTATTTACCAAATGTCAAAAAGCTTTCTAAGTGAAAGTCACCATAATAGGCATGAGAAAATGATTTTTAAATTTTATGCAGATAAATAATTTTTCTTTCAGGGGCAGAAGAAATGTAAGACTTCATAAAAGATGCTTTATATACTTAGGAATTTCTCTGCTCATATAATTTATTATTTTCATTCACTGAGCAAATTGTGATGATGTGCATTATGAGAGCTGTTATTTAATTCACATTGTATTTACTAAGTATATAAAAGTCTATGCTTAAACACCTGTGTTTTCCCTTATAAAGTTTTAATGTAGGAATTCTGTATTATGGTTTTAAAACTTCCCACAGACCCAAAGACACAATGGGACATGTAGAAAAATTACTGATAAAAAAAATAAATAAATAAATTAAAAAAGAAAAAAAGAAAAAAAAAGAAAAATTACTGATAAATTGCTAAAGAGTTCCTACTAATTCTCTGAAATTCAGAAGCCAGAAAATTGATTTTATTACTCGACCCTGTTAGACTGTTTTATATGATTTTTTGAAAAATCATAACCTAACACCAAAAAAAGTTTTTGCTTATGGCCTAGTTTCAAATTATTGCTTAAGTGCAACTCAGTCTGCCTTCTTGTAATATGTCAAATCAATGAGAAAGCATGCACTCCAACTTCTTTAAGTAAGATTTCAATTGACAGATACTCCTTCAGAGCATGAAAGAGTTACACAAAGAAAAGTGAACATTTCTGGAAATACTGAAAGCCACAAATATAATGGAGAACATTGTTCTGTCATACAAGATTACTAGAAATATTAAAAAGTTAAATATATAACAATGTAAACAGATACAAATATCTTATTACATTTTATGCATTATAAATATATGGTACATAATTGTAACTGTTTTAAAAATTTCATTAAAAATATTGAAGTAAGTTGATGATGTCAGACTTGTTTATTTAATATATATAAAGGTTATGAATACTAGTTTGCTTCTTGTGAGAAACATTTTTAAAGTAATTGTTTTGATACACCTTTTAATTGTTCATGCCTTAATCTCTTCTTTCCTATTTTATATTATGTACACTTTCTGCTTCTTCTGATAATTCATCTGTCATTCTTTTCTTTTTTTTTTCTTTTGACAGGTAGAGTGGATAGTGAGAGAGAGAGACAGAGAAAGGTCTTCCTTTTTGCCATTGGTTCACCCTCCAATGGCCCCTGCGGCCAGTGCATCGTGCTGATCTGAAGCCAGGAGCCAGGTGCTTCTCTGGTCTCCCATGCGGGTTCAGGGCCCAAGCACTTGGGCCATCCTCCACTGCCTTCCCGGGCCATAGCAGAGAGCTGGCCTGGAAGAGGGGCAACCGGGATAGAATCCGGCGCCCCAACCGGGACTAGAACCCGGTGTGCCGGCGCTGCAAGGCGGAGGATTAGCCTGTTAAGCCACGGCGCCGGCCATCTGTCATTATTTTCAAGTTCAATGAAAGTGATGCTCTGGAAATGAAAGTGAATTACTAGAAATGAAATTAGGAATTTTTGCTTGAAATCAACTCTGTGGTAACAAGACCGTGTAGTAAGACTGTGGCTAGCTTTTACTTTCATTGAGTACAATTACTTCTTCTGTTAGCACCAAAGTATTTTCCTGAAGAGTTAGTGAAGTGATGAATGTAAATGTACTTGAAACTTTGTAGGAACTTGAATATTTTCATTGATAAACCACACTTACTCTTCAGTATTGTAACAAACTCTTACCAGTGTTTACTTCTGTAAAATCTTTTGATGTTTAAAGAGATCAGTAACATATTTATCTTTCTGAGAATCATTACTGAAGAAGAAACCCTGAACATATGCTACAGCTTTTTCTTCCTCTTGCAAAACTGATAACTCCTAGAATCATGAGTACTTCATTTTGTGCATTTTTCACTTGCACTGTTGTTTGCTTTCAATAATCTAATCTTTTTTCACTAAAAATACTAAATAATTTTAAATTTAAAAATTAACTTTGTCAGTCTAAAAAATTACATGGATTCAAGCTGGTTTCTGGATAGCAATGGTGTATATTAATTTTCCTTTTTTTTTGATTTTCTAGTTTGTTTTTTTAACTTTTATTTAATGAATATAAATTTCCATTGTACAGCTTATGGATTACAATGGCTTCCCCCTGCCATAACTTCCCTCCCACCTGCATCCCTCCCCTAACCCGCTCCATCTCCCCTTCCATTCACGTCAAGATTCATTTTCAATTCTCTTTATATACAGAAGATCAATTTAGTGTAAAGATTTCAAGTTTGCACCCACATAGAAACACAAAGTGAAACATACTGTTTGAGTACTAGTTATAGCATTAAATCAAAATGTACAGTACATTAAGGACAGAGATCCCACATGAGGAGCAAGTGCACAGTGGCTCCTGTTGTTGACCCAACAAATTGACACTCTAGTTTATGGCGCCAGTAACCACCCTAGGCTCTCGTCATGAGTTGCCAAGGCTATGGAAGCCTTCCAAGTTTGCTGACTCTGATCATATTTAGACAAGGTCATAAAAGACAGAGTGAGGATAGTAACCAATGATCCTAAGAGTGGCATTTACCAGGTTTGAACAATTATACAGCATTAAGTGGGGAAGAGGACCATCAGTACACACAGGTTGGGAGTAGAGCCATTGGTGGTAGAGTAGAGGTTATGATTACAAAGGAATGAGGCCCAAGTGCGCTAGTCAGGGTCTAGAACAAAAGACAGAGTCTTTATTAGAGGAGCTAAGAAAGGTGCTGTCTAAGCTACAATTAAGTTTTCTGATTGAGAGGCAAATAGAACCTGATAGAAGGGGCTTGATAATAATCTGGTGGGATTTAGGCCTTGTAAGTTAAGAGGCCCAGACCTATCTATCTCTTCACATGGGGTATATCCTAAGGGATGTGTGAACCTCCTAGGGGAAGGCACTCTGTTGACTTTCATTACTTGGCTGGCCTGGGAGGAGAGCTGGCCAGGTAAAGGCAGGGGGCATCTCTAACAAGAAATTTACAGTTCTGCCTGCAATGTTGCTGACCCTACTTGGCCGTCCCCTCAGCTACAGTGGTCACTTTGGAAGTTGGGCTGAGTGAAGGGCTTTTCAGCTTAGAGCCAATAAGATCTGTGGCTCTGACCTGGGCATCCTTCAACTCCAGGGCAGGTCCATTTGCAGTGATCCAACTCTTGGCAGAGCTGCCAGGGCTCTTCACAAGCTGACTTCTGCTAAAGCCCAGGTTTACCACTTTGAAAGCCACTGCAGTGGACTGGCCTGTTGGGTCTCCTTGAGGGCAGATCACTGTGCAGATCAGCCATTAATAGGCCTGCCACCCATTGCTTCTGATGCCTAGCTTTCTTTTCCTCATGGTTTGTGTTAAAGCAGACCAGAGGATGCAAGTCAAGGGAGTGCCCATGTCCCATCTCTAATCTTTGGTGGCCTGAACTACAAGTCTATAGTCACAGGCATGTTCTGTAGTAGTTTTTCTAAGGTAGACAATGCCCATGAGGAAAATTATATTCTCACTTTAAAACTGTCTTTCCCTTTGGTCTGAAAGGGAGGTTTTTTCTACTTACTGTATACTTCGCTGATGGCGAAGTGAATCTAGCTATGAGATTATTATTTAAGTTCTTATTTTGGCTATGCTATTACAGAAAAATGTTAGCCATCTCTTTTATAAGGTCTAAAGATTAAATTGTGCGTCCTACAGATTCCTTCATAATAGAATTAGTTTCCTACCTTGAAGATAATAGAGAAATGAAAGAACAAGTTGGGCTTAGAATAGAGAAATGAGGGAGCAAGTCCTAGATCGCTTGCTGACAATAGCAATATCACATGAATACTTAGCAAACCGTTTCAACCATTAGATAACAACTTAAGAAAACATTTACCGGAAGGTCCAATGCCTTCTATAAATTTTAAGAATCATGTATTTGAAAACACCTCTTAAATATCTAACATGGTGTAGTTTGTTTAACCAGTAAACTTAAGCACAACCATCTAAAATGTTTTTAGTTTCTTTCTACCAACAAGTTTAAAACATATGATACACAGATTCAGGTCACACAAATTAAAATGTATCTTTGATTGATTTTAGCAGCTTAAATTTATGGACAATCTTATCTATAAACCATTTAAAATAAAACTCTTAATAAAATTTCCCCATGTGGACATACAATATGTACACACATATAACATAGCATAATAGACCAATATAGCAATTTTAATAATAGCTTTTAAAATCTTTAACTCTTTTTGTAGATTGCCAATTGATTTGAATTGCTTTTTGTTTTGAGTAACCTCAGTTAACCATACTTTCTCTCAGTTGGTACTGTTAATACATTATTGGCTTCACCTGTTTACAGAGCCATCCCAAAGCACTGAATACAATAGAAGTGGCTGGAAAAAGTCCATAGGAACCTATAGGAGGACAGCTAAACACAGAACCAACAACGCTTTAGTTTTATGAGCAGCAAATCATATACAACTGTGGATGACAAAAGACTTTAAGTCGCCATGTTTAAAATTATAAACTCATCAATCAACAAGAGGCACTTGCTTACTTCACAGTATTTTTGAAAGCACCTGTAGGATTTTACATGTATTTAACCCTTTAGGCCTCTGGGGCTTTCTCATTAAGATAACTATCATGTCTAGTAACACAAGATCATTAGACTTTTTAATTCTCAAACATTTGTATTAATAGCATTTTCCATTATAGAAACTTAAAATTTGGTACCACACCACATCTTGACAGTACTTCTAATATAATCCAAATAGCCTGATTAGAAGCATCTTAGTACAGGAAGCTTATGGAACCCCTAATAAACATGACCAAAAGAGATCATCACCACGACACGTTGTAATCAAACTCACCACAGTAAAACATAAAGAAAATATTCTAAAAGGTGCAAGAGAGAAACGTCAGATTACTCTTAGAGGATCTCCAATTAGACTCACAGCAGACTTCTCATCAGAAACCCTACAAGCTAGAAGGGAATGGCGAGACATAGCCCAGGTACTAAGAGAGAAAAACTGCCAGCCCAGGATATTATATCCTGCAAAGCTCTCATTTGTGAATGAAGGTGACATTAAGACTTTTCATAGCAAACAGAAACTGAAAGAATTTGTTGCCACTCATCCTGCCCTGCAAAAGATGCTTAAAGATGTGTTACACACAGAAACACAGAAACATGGTCACCAATATGAAAGAAGGTAAAGGAAGGAAACCTCACAGCAAAAGATCACAGGAAGCTCAATTTCTCTTTGACATAGAATTAAACTCTGATGCTCTGTTAAAGCAATGTGTTAAAGTAATCTATTATGTTCTCTTGATGTCTGTTAAATTCTAATTGTTCAAAAACAGCTGAATTTTTATTAAGAGCTATGGGTTATTTAAATATGTGCTTATTTTCAAAGATTTGAATAATTACCTTGTAACAATGATCAAATTTGGTCTATGTTATGTCATGATTTTAAGGAATCTTATTTCAACCAGATATTTTGGATTTTGAGCCTTCTTGGCATTCTTGACAGGCATTCAAAAAATCAAAGTTTCAAACAAGCTGGACTCTAAAATTTCCAGTAAATTCTGGACTTTGGTTTTTCCAGTTTGGGCCCAACTGAAAAAATCGAAGGACCTATATCTCTCATCTTATGTATATTAATTTTTCTATAAGCTTCTCTAGAATGCTAGGCTCATCTTGCCTTTTCTGGTTTATTATTTAATTATAATCACTGAAATTATCGACCTTTGTGGGAGGAGGAGTATAGCATTTCCAACATTTTCAGAGACTAATGAGATCTTAGATATCATCTAATTATTGCTAGCTCTCCTGTCTTATTTCTACAGAATTACTGATAGGCATTCTGTACTTGTTTCCTGTGAATGGTGATCCATTTCTGCAGTCACCCATTTCAGAGTGTTCAACTAGTTCCTATTTCCTTGGTTTTCCAAGATCTCAGAAGATATTTTGACAGACTTAAACAAAGTTAGGCTTAAAATGGAGTTGGAGAAGATTATGACATTCATTATTAAAAGATGGCCTCTTAAAAACTCCTTAACATGAAAAAGGTAAATATCCATGAAGACTTCCCATGTTCCTGTCACTTTATCAGTGCTTTTTATATAGTGCCAAAAAAATCCTAGGAAAGTTGATAGGACACTATATGTATTCCAAACTGGGCATATTGAAATCATTCGTGCAAATTGTCAGAATCAGGATTTAAGACCATAGAAGATTTGTTGGCCATACTGATTATGCATTATGGAATTGAGACCTCACATAAAATGTAAGGCTGTGGAGTGAGGACATGATGACACCTCCTGAACCCAATTCAATCTCTGGATCTAAAATGGATATGAACAACATATCTCATGTTGCTGCATGAAGTTACGTAAAAGAGATACATATGGCCACATGCAAATTATCCTGGTTTAAAACTTACAACCTGAGTGTTACTAGTCTTCTTGATCTAACTGCAATATGCCAGAAATTGAAGGGATGAAAGAACATGCCAAAAATATAATGAAAACACAAACACAAAATATGTGTGATTGTATAGAATAAATAAACCAATTTCTTTAAGAAATAATTTAAAAAGATGAGAAACACTATTATTATAGGATAGGATAAAAGCATGATAAGATCGAGGAGGAGAAGTGGAGAATTAGGGAGCAGCATATTATGAGGGCTGGAAAGAAAAATTGCAAAGAATAAAGTAGGAGGTATAGGCTCAGTGGAGAAGAGCAGAGGAAACCGCCTGGGAAGCCCCACAGGAGACCGGGATATGGCTGGAAACTGCATGATGAGTGCTAATGCGCACACAGAGAGCCATGGCCAGAGACAGCCTAAGGTGGCAGCATTATTGAGACAGTGGGAGGAGGTTGGTCTGCACCAATTTATGGGGATAGAGCCAAAAAGTACAAACTGCAGCCTGTGGTTGCCCAGAGGTTGCCTGGGGTCCTAATGAAAGTGAAAGTAGACAATCATTCAAACAAATCTCCTGAAAACAAAACCCTTGACCCAGCAGGCACAATTTTAAATCAGTGCTACAACTCAGAAGCCTGCAAGCGCATACATAGTAGATCACTGAGACAGACCACAATAATGTAGTGCTGCCAGCAGTGACAGGCAGGCATTAAACCATGTGTGCACTTTAATGTGCACACATGATGCAGAGCTACCAACCAAGGGAACATCCCACATTCCCCACTGCCCCAGAGTTCAGGGGGAAGGTGGCCATGAAAATGAAAAAAAAAAAAAAAAAAAAAACAGAAATAGAATTCAGGAAATTAATCATAGGATTACTCAAAAAAATAGCATAAGCAAATACACAATCTAAAGAAAACCATGCATGACATGAATGAAAAATTTCCCCAAGAAATTGAGGATATAAGAAGAAATCAAAATGAAATTTTAGAAATGAACAATTCAATGGATCAAATAAAAAATGCAGTGGAAAGTCTTAACAGCAGACTTGATGAGGCAGAAGAAAAAATATCTGAACTAGACGACAAATCCTTGGAAATCTTACAGTCAAAAAAGCAAGCAAAAAAATACAGAAAACTTAAAAAAACAGTGTTGGAGATCTATGGGATACTACCAAATGAGCCAAGTTATGGTTCTTAGGAGTTCCTGAAGGAGTGGAAAAATAGAAGGGAATAGAAAGCACATTCAGTGAAATAATTATAGAAAGTTTCCCAAATTCAGAGAAAGAATGGGATGTTCAAATAGAAGAAGCACGTGCAACTCATGACCAGAAAAGACATGACCAGAAAAGACTCTCACCACAACACACTGTAGTCAAACTTTCTACAGTAAAACATAAGAAAAAAATTCTAAAACGGGCATGAGAGAAATGACAAATCACTTTCAGAGTTATGCCAATTAGACTTACAGCTGACGTCTCATCAGAAACCCTACACGATAGAAGGGAAGGCAAGATATAGTCCAAGTCTTAAAAGAAAAAAATAAAAAAGCTGTCAACCCAGAATACCGTACTGCACAAAGCTCACAATTATGAATTAAGGAGAAGTAAAGATATATATATATACATGTATATATATATAATACGTTCCTCAATGATGGTATATTAAGGGTGGCAGATTGAAAACACAGAAAGCTCCAAGACCCTTGATGAGATTAGAAATTAGCTTTGGAACTATTGAGTTTCTAAATTTTCATTGGGAAATGTCGTAGACTGGAGAATCTTAGAGAGATTTATATTCCGTTGTTTTTCTAGTTTGTTGTGAGATCAATGTACTCCTGTGGTAGCAGACTATAACTTTTTGTCCCTTTTGCAATGGAAGTGTGGAAAACATGGTTGGCTCTTGAGGCTTTGAACATGTGCAAGACGTGTAAGCAACTCCAAGGAAATCCTTGTGATCACAATGTACTCTTCTCTCTCATGTAACCGTTCATAGATCATCAAATTTTACTAAATGTATTCTCCATTAACATTGAATGGATGTTAGAAGCAGGCGCTTTGCTGTGTTCACTGTAAATGCACTGATATTTTGTCCCTTGACTACTCTACAGTAGGAACACTGTCTTATTACTGTTATCGGAGCCTGCGAAGGATACTCTTGCCTCAGGGCTCTCATATCTCTTTCCTTTCCTTCTGCCTGACGTGTTCTTAGTTTAAACATTCCATGGCTTCTTCTTTGTACATTGTGCAAACCATCTTCCAACAGGAGTGACTTGGGTAGGAAGGCAGTAAGGAATGTACAGAATTGTAGCTGGTAAAAAGCAAAGTGTAATAGAGGGCTGCTACTCAGGAGTCGGATTTCACAAAAATTATTTTGCAGTAAGAAAGAAACATTTGAAATTCAGGACTTAAGTAGAGTTAGACGCCTTTCTAACTTTAATAAACATATTTAACCAATTCTGACTCAGGTCAAAATACAGAGAAAAGCTTCCTTCTGCCTATGACTAGGCCATGAAGCTCACTCTGTAAAAGTTTCTGAACCTAGTCAAAGTGATGTGTGCTGGCTTGGTGCAAAGAACACTGAGGACAGATTCTTCTCTTTATTTAATCTGTTAATCAAAAACTCTAAGGTTGCTGCATTGAAGGGGCTAGTGGTTTGGGCTGTTTCTTTCTTTCTTTCTTCTTTTTTTTCTTTCAAGATTTTTTTTTTTTCTATTTGAAAGTCACAGTTACACAGCGAGAGAAGGAGAGGCAGAGAGAGAGAGGTCTTTCATGTACTCTTTCATTCTCAAACTGGTCACAATGGCCAGAGCTGCACTGATCTGAAGCCAGGAGCCAGGAGCTTCCTCCAGGTCTTCCCATGCAGGTGCAGGAGCTCAAGGACTCGGGCAATCCTACATTGCCTTTCCAGGCCATAGTAGAGAGCCGGATCAGAAGTAGAGCAGCCAGGACTTGAACCGGTGCCCATATGGGATGCCACAGTACCAGCCCAAGGCTGTTTCTTTTTTTTTTTTTTCTTTCTTTCTTTCTTTTTTTTTTTTTTTTTGACAGGCAGAGTGGATAGTGAGAGAGGGAGACAGAGAGAAAGGTCTTCCTTTTTGCCGTTGGTTCACCCTCCAATGGCCACTGCGGCCAGCGCATCGTGCTGATCTGAAGCCAGGAGCCAGGCGCTTCTCCTGGTCTCCCATGCGGGTGCAGGGCCCAAGGACTTGGGCCATCCTCCACTGCCTTCTGGGGCCATAGCAGAGAGCTGGCCTGGAAGAGGGGCAACCGGGATAGAATCCGGTGCCCCGACCGGGACTAGAACCCAGTGTGCCGGCGCTGCAAGGCGGAGGATTAGCCTGTTAAGCCACAGCGCCGGCCCCAGGTCTGTTTCTTAATATAAACTCAGTAACTCAAGATTCTTAAGTCAAAAGTGAGAGTTTAGTTTCTCTCTACCATCCCCATATAATGTGGATTTGTCTTTTTTCTTCTATGAGTAATGGTGACATGGAAGTTAGGTAAATGTCTGTTTTAAGACTTGCACCAAAAGTGGAATCCCAAGGGGATCACAAGAGGGTCATAGGTCTGAACAGTAGGAGGCCTGGATCAGAGCTATGCCTTTGCTGCCATTCCTAGGACCAAGAAAAAGCAACAGTCAGAATATATGTGGAACTAAATCAGCCAGAGACCTACTCTTATCCAGGTAATAGAAACAAAACCACAAGTGACAATAGTGTACTAAAGAGTACCCAGGGGTAGGCCAGTCACAATTTAGGAATCATGTGTACACACAAAGAAAAACACAGCTAAGGCAGTTTTCATGCTTCTTCAAATGAGTGCACATCTGTAGTGAGCACTTTTACACAAGCAGACTTTGAAAGTTGAGAAGAGGCAAAGGAGGGGATCTTCAAGAATGAATATTTAACCCAAAGACACTAATCTGAAATAAGTCTTTTGGAAAAGAAACCTATCTAAGCACAGGCTTTTATTTTCTCCAAATGAGAAAGATAATTGTTTTGTCATTAATGCAAGACCAAATTGATGACCCTCTAATTATATTTGGTAAAATAACAATGGATCAGGGGGCTGGCACTGTGGTGTAGTGGGTAAAACCGCCACCTGTAGTGCTGGCATTTCATATGGGAGACGATTCGAGCCCTGGTTGCTCCTCTTCTGATCCAGCTCTCTGCTATGGACTGGGAAAGCAATGGAAGATGGCCAAAGTCCTTGGGCCCTGGCACTTGCATCGGAGACCAGGAAGAAGCTCCTGGCTCCTGGCTCCTGCCTTCAGATCGGCACAGTTCAGGCCAATGTGGCCAACTGGGGAGTGAACTAGCGGATGGAAGACCTCTCTCCCTCTCTCTGCCTCTCCTTCTCTGTCTGTGTAACTCTGACTTTCAAATACATAAATAAATCTTAAAAAAATAAAAACTGGATCTTCATAGAAGTGAATCTAAAAGTATAGCTCAAATTATGAAATCAAGCCAAAACAACTAGATTTGACCTTCTCATAATTTATGTCAACTACTCTTCTTACCCAGAGGTGGCATGGGATGCAGGAGATACATACATATATATATATATATATATATATATATATATATATATATGTATATATATATATATATACGATTATATGATTAAAAATAAGATTAGCAAACCTGAGTGTCCTGTCCATAACCACAAAATCAATTCATCTAGACATCTCATTTTGTGTTTTTGTTTGTTTGTTTTTGGTTTTTTTGGTTTTTTTTACAGGCAGAGTGGACAGCGAGAGAAAGAGACAGAGAGAAAGGTCTTCCTTTTTGCCGTTGGTTCACCCCTCAATGGCCGCTCTGATGATGCGCTGTGGCCGGCGCACTGCACCGATCCAAAGCCAGGAGCCAGGTGCTTCTCCTGGTCTCCAATGGGGTGCAGGGCCCAAGCACTTGGGCCATCCTCCACTGCACTCCCTGGCCACAGCAGAGAGCTGGCCTGGAAGAGGGGCAACCGGGACAGAATCCAGTGCCCCAACCGGGACTAGAACCCAGTGTGCTGGTGCCGCAAGCGGAGGATTAGCCTAGTGAGCAGCGGTGCCGGATGATTTAATGCTACATATCCTACACACACTTTAGAAGTACACACATGTTTAAACTTATTCAGGCTTGTCTATTAAATTCATTCTTGGTTCTGTCAGTTCATTGAATTGACATTGATCTGATTTGATTGTATTTAGATAGATGATATCAGCTTTAATATAGAGGAAGTAGACGTTGCAAAGTAATTAGTCACAAAGCTCTCTTGTAAGCCTCCAATATAATGAACTCTGGGTGAATTAGTCCGTACGCATAATATCTCCCATTTTAATTTGATTTCTGAGCACCAGAATTAGGAAGGCCATCAGGAATATCCGTTGTTATTTTGCCCAATATAATTAGAGGGTCAGCAATTTGATCTTGTCTTGATGACAAAACAGTTAGCTATGGCATCCCCTTTCCATTTAGGATAAATAAAATCCTGTGCTTTCTTAGGTTTCTTTGTTAATTAAGTAGGGTTAGTCCTAGTTTCTCAGAGATGGAATGGGCAAAACATAAATGTCAGAGCTGTAGCTCAGTGTGAGTGTAAAGAATGTGTTAGGCAGGAATAATTACAATCACAGCAATTGTGACTCTTCTGCTCTCACATTATTACTGTCCTGTCTCTGTATAAGCTGTCAGGCTTCTTGCTCTTGATCTGATGTGACTACTGCTTTCGCCTTCCAACCTGCTGATGTTTGGCGTGTGAGCTCCCCACATTTCCTGGTATACATTTGGCAATCTCAAAATTCCCTGTTTCCTTAGTTGCATGACTTGGGAGTTTTTCAATGGCACTTGTTTAGAAAACTCTAAGAAATTAGAAATTAATCCAAAATGTTACAGAATTTTAAAAGCATATTTGTTTAGAGCCTTTAACTTAAATCAGATTGGATAAATGAAAACATATGTATTGGGAGAAATAGTATTCTTAAAATATGCATACTACTTCCAGTGACTTATAGATACAAGACAATCCCCATGAAAATTCTGTGACAGCTTTCATAGAACTAAAAAAGAAAATACCGCTAAAATTTGTATGTAGCTACAAAAGACCCTGAAAAGCTAAAGGGAACTGAAGCAAAAAGATAAAGCAGAAAGCATCATGTTACTTGACTTTAAAATATATTACAAAGTTGCAGTAATTAAAATAACATGGATTGGCATAAAAACAGATCCATAGAAAATGGAATAGAATAGAGATCCTAGAAATAAACACCCACTTAACAGTCAAAAGACTTTAGAGAGATAATATATATTGGAAAAAGGATCATCTTTTTAATAAACAGTGGTGTGGCACAGCGGGTTAAACTCACAGCTTGCAGCACTGGCATCCCATTTGGGTGCCAGTTCGAGTTTCTGGCTGCTCCTCTTCTGATCCAGCTCTCTGCTGTGGCCTGGGAAAGCAGTAGAAGATGGCCCAAGTCCTTGGGCCCTGGCACCCACATGGGAGACCGGGAAGAAGCTCCTCACTCCTGGCTTCGGAGCTGCGTAGCTCCAGCCATTGCGGCCATCTGGGGAGTGAACCAGTGGATGGAAGACCTCTCTCTTTCTTTCTCTGCCTCTCCTTCTCTCTGTGTAACTGTGACTTTCAAATAAATAAATCTTAAAAAAAAAAATCTCTCAGAATTTGCAAAAATTAACTCAAAATGGATTAAAAACCTGAATGTAAGACCTGAAACTTTGAGACCACTAGATGAAAATATGGCATTAGAATAGGAAGCAATTTTCTGGACCAAAATTGAAAAGGAAATAAAGCAAAAGTAAAAAAAAAAAAATGGGATTTTAGCAAACTAAAAAGCTTTTGCACAGCAAACAAAACAATCAACAGAGTGAAAAGACAACCTACAGAATAGGGGAACATGATTGAAAACCATAGGTCTAGCCGGCGCCGCGGCTCACTAGGCTAATCCTCCGCCTTGCAGCGCCGGCACACCGGGTTCTAGTCCCGGTCGGGGCACTGGATTCTGTCCCGGTTGCCCCTCTTCCAGGCCAGCTCTCTGCTGTGGACTGGGAGTGCAGTGGAGGATGGTCCAAGTGCTTGGGCCCTGCACCCCATGGGAGACCAGGAGAAGCACCTGGCTCCTGCCATCAGATCAGCGCGGTGCACCTGCCGCAGCGCGCCAGCTGCGGCGGCCATTGGAGGGTGAACCAACGGCAAAGGAAGACCTTTCTCTCTGTCTCTCTCTCTCACTATCCACTCTGCCTGTCAAAAAAAAAAAAAAAAAGAAAACCATAGGTCTACCAAGGAGTTAATATCTAGAACGTATAAAGAATTCAATCAACCCAACAGCATGAGTCACACAATCCAATTAAAGCATAGGCATTTGCTCTAAATAGACATATCTTGAAAGAAAGCATATTAATGGCCAAAGATGCATGAAAAAATGCTCAACACCCCTGATCATCAGAGAAATGCAAGTGAAAACCGCAGTGAGTCAACATTTCAATCCACTAAGATTGGCTATTATCAAAAGAACAACAACAAAAAAGCAAATGTTGGTGAGGATCTGGAGAACAGGAAAACTTCTTTTCACATTGTTGATGGAAATGCAAACTGGTAAGCTGTTGTGGAAAACAGTATGGAGTCTCCTAAAATAACAAAAAAATAGCACTGCTATATAATACAGTAACTCTATATCTAGATATACATCTACGAAAAATCGAATGCATCTGTTGAAGAGACATCTGCAGTATCACGTTTATTGAAGCACTGTTCATAATAGCCAGAAAATGGAAACAATCTAACTGTTTATCAACTTATAAATGGCTAAAGAAAATGTAGTAAATATACATAATGGAATATCTTGCAACCATAAAAGGAAAAAAATGTCATTTACAACCAGATGGATAGAGGTGGAGATCGCTATGTTAGGTAAAATAAACCAAGCACAGGAAGACAAATATTACATTATTTCACTCGTATGTGGAGTCTTACAAAGAGTTGATCTCATAGAAATTGAAAATATAAATGTGGCTACCAGAAACTAGGGAAGAAAATGGAGAAGGGGTTTCAGGAAAGGTTGGTTGACAAGTGCTAAGTTAAAGATAAAGAGAATTAATTGTTCCATTGAACAGTAAGATGAAGATAGATAAGATTAATTTATTTAACCTTAATTTATTTAAATTATTATATATTTCTCTTTTCAAAAACTAGAAGATAGGATATTTCAATTTGGAAGAATTATTAAATGCTTCAAAGTATAAAATACTTACTATTTATTTATTACACTATATATATGTAATGAAACATTAGATATATATGTACAATTTTAATATGCTGATTATTTTTAATAAAAAGTTTCTAAAACAGCAGTTTTAAGATCTAGCAATGTCTGTCCACATAGCACAACATGTAAACTACACAGAGTGCTATTTTTTCAATCTTACTTTTAACTCTATTCGCTTTAGGGTAAACCTTCCTCTTACTTCTTTTAGGGCAAGTGAATTTATCAGTTCATACCAAAACCAAGTTTCTGGAGTCAGAATTCTTAGGTGTCAGTCAAATTTAAATAAAGACATTTGCTATAAAAATTTAGCTGTGTGAGCAATTTATATAACCTTGTTGATTTTGTTTTTGTCCTTGTGATAGGAATATCACACTAACCTCATAAAATAATTGTGAAGGTTAGATAAAAAATAGAGTAGGTTAAGTATTAGTATGGTTTCCAAGTCTACCTATTGTTTTTGAGTAATATGAATATATAGTATGCCTTGTGATAGCAGTTGTCCTTTGGCATATAAAAAAAGGACTCACAACTTTTACCAAATCAGGAGTATGTCCCTTCTTCATGTATTATAAAAAGTGCCCCTTTTGAGTTTAAAGAATGAGCAGAAAGAATTAATTAATTATACGTTTATTAAGCTTTTGAACCCTGAGATGATTTTAAAACATAGTTGAAAATTTTGTTAATTTTCTCATAGACATATACAGTTTTCGTCCTTTCTTTTTTTTAAGATTTTATTTGAGAGGTAGAGTTACAGACAATGAGAGGAAGAGACAGAGAGAAAGGTCTTCCTTCCACTGGTTCACTCCCTAAATGGTGTCAACAGCTGGAGCTGCGCCAATCTGAAACCAGGAGCCAAGAGCTTCTTCCAGGTCTCCGATGTGGGTGCAGGGGCCCAAGAACTTGGACCATCTTCTACTGCTTTCCTAGGGTATATCAGAGAGCTGGATTGGAAGAGGAGTGGTGGGGACAAGGACCGGTGCCCATATGGGCCAGGTCCATCAGGCCAGGGCTTTAACTCGCTGCGCAACAGCGCCGGCCCCTGTCCTTTCCTTTTTAAGGTGTGTAAACTTATTACTGCTTCAACCAACACAATGCATCAAAATGGGCTCTGTGTGACTTCTGTGCCCACAGACTCAAAGTCACACAGCTTCTGTTCTATCTCATGGAGCCCTGTGCTACTGTAGAATTTCAACTACTACAAGGCAGCTGTGCTGTAAGAATGAGCACTTACAGTTCAGATAAGCTCAGCCTTGAAGCTTTTGAAGCCCATGTGCCAGATGAGTGAATGTGTAATCCTCCAAAGAAGTTTATCTTGACAATGTCTAACAGAGTCAAGACATATGGATTGTGTCTTGTTCAAATTCCTGACCTGCAAGATATGAAATTAAGAAAAATGGTTGCTGTTTTATACCACCAAGTTACAGGACAGAATGTATAACTAGAACAGTTTCAGAATTTAAGCAAAACTTTTGGGGTCAGAGAGGTGATTGAGTAATTATCAGTTAAAGATTTTTCAAAGAAATCTATTCAGATGGAAGCAATGAGGGCTAGTACTGGACAATAGTACCAAATGAGCTGCTTCAGGGCAATTGGTGTGAGATAAAATATGGGATTTGCCAAATTAACCTCAAAAAAATAGAGAAGCAGGCATAGGGAATGAGGGTAAGGGCAGAATTACAGTTTTCAAGTGATTAGGATGTGGAGGAAGATATGAAACAGGAAAATGGTACAGCCAATAATAATAATAATAATAATAATAAGTAATCAATTACTGAGAGGCCAACAAAATATTGATTGAATGCCAAAATATGTCACTTATAGACAATCTATGCATTTTCCTTCTAACTGCCAAAGTTCTTGGCTAGAGTCAGGGGCTTTATCTGTAAGGCCTGAAGGTTTGAAATGCAGGAGGATATTCTAAAATTCTAAGAGAGTTTCTGAGACAAAAAATTTCTTTCATGTTAGACCTATATCTCTATGAACATCTCAGTTTAACAATAAAATCTTAAAGCAAAATGGAAAGAATCTATTCCACAAAAGAATCACGGATGACTTCAAAACTAAGATTTGCATAGAACAGGTTATTCAGATTAATACCTATAATAGCAGTCATCATGTGACAAATTAGCTCCATTGTGGAATGGTGGCAATTAGGTAGAGAAACCTTCCTACATTTATCAAATTTTTCAGCTTGAAAAAATGGCAAATAGAAACCACACATTCCACTTGAAAAGTCAATAAAATATTGGAGTTTTAAAAACGGCTCTACTATTTACAACCTTGTTTGTATAAAATAAATTAATATAGATGCTTTTCCTAATGTACCTATTTGAATTTAATAAAAGAAATAACGTAGCATACACACACAGAAACAACACAGAGACATTTTTCATACTCTATTTTATCACCTAATTTGAAACTATTTTGCAGCTGAATCCTTCCTTGTTAACATCAAGAACCTGAGAATTGACAGTCAGTTCTTCAGTAAAGAACTAATAATTTCTCTTCTAGACTGTCCTGCATTTGCCTTATAGTGTTCATATTTTATTGGCACATTTCCAGGCTATTAATGGGTGACAATTTGCTATTGGCTAAGAGCTCCATGGTGTTACGATTAATGTCCAGGTGTAATACTCCTCCTTGAAACTCTTAATGGATGCACATCCAGGATGGAAGCCTGGAAAATATAACTGCAGTCTTCAACCAGGCATGGATGTGCACTTTAGATTAGAATGTGTATCTGATGATATTAGAGTCTTGAGAAGTCCCAAGAATTATGAAAATTGGGAAACTAATGGTCAATTTTTTCTCTTTCAAATTTTAAAATATTTGAGAAATAAAAATTACATATGTTTCTTTTTTTCTTATTTGACAGGTAGAGTTATAGACAGTAAGAGAGAGAGAGAGAGACAGAGAGAAAGATCTTCCTTCCGCTGGTTCACTCCCCAAATGGCCGCTATGGCCGGCACTGCGCTGATCCGAAGCCAGGAGCCAGGTGTTTCTTCCTGGTCTCCCATGCGGGTGCAGAGGCCTAAGCACTTGGGCCATCCTCCCCCCCCCTCCCCCGAGGGCCACAGCAGAGAGCTGGACTGGAAGAGGAACAACCGGGACTAGAACCCGGCGCCCATATGGGATGCCGGCGCCACAGGCAGAGGATTAACCAAATGAGCCACAGTGCCGGACCAAATTAAACATTTTCAACAATGCTGGTCAGTGCTCCTGGGTGAGGTGAGTATCCAGGGTGACACTAAAGTTGGGTGTTGGAGTTCTCTTGTTAACAGGAAGGAGGGTAAGCTCACTTGTGTTGGCATAATGACATCCTCACCTCCTCTGTTCCAAGGTGATCATTGCCAAGTTTTTAGCCCACATGGGTGCAGTACTCATCTGCTCTGCCACATGAACTGCACAACCTGTTCAGTCTTTGGTAGGAGCACAGATACCACTTTAATGGCCTACCTCAGGCAATCAGGGAGCTCTGAGTGTGTGTGATCCAGCTACACGCTACAACTTCTTGTGCAGTCACAGTGTTCCCACAGCCTCAGCACGCAAGTCTCCCACAGTCACAGAGTGCAGAGGATCTACTCCACCCTTCTAGCCTTTCCTCTCCTTGGAGATGCAAAGATTTTCCCAGATCCAACTGCCTGTGGGTGCTCTGCCTAGGTGGTTTGAGCCAAGAAGCCTGTGATAGGTTGAGAGGCTGGGGACACCTCATGGTCCTATGTGGGTGCCAGTCCCCTGCTTATTCTCTCAGCCAGACTCAAAGTCAAAGGGAAACTAGGATTTTTCCCTTTGGTAAAATCCCTGGATCACACACACGTTCAAGAGCTCTCTAGCACAGACCCTACTCATTTCACAATGGCACCTTCTCCCTGCCAGGTGTGTGACACACAAGAGCCTCTGCAGCTGGTCCTGATTTCTAAATGACTCCTTCTCCCTGCCCATTTCTGGGTTTGCATACTCAACCACTGTCACTGCTACTTCTTGTCCACTCCAGTTGCTGGGTGCATGCACAAGACTTCTGCAGTTGTTACTTCTTTCCAAAATGGTGCCCACCCTTTCTCAACCATTTGCTGGGCACCATTGTTAGGTGGATAGGTAGAGAGAAATGTGCTCCTTTTGACCATTTGATTAGCAGGTGCCCTGTTCTCCTTGGGGCTCCAGGTTGGTCTCAATGTCAGTGTAATCAGCCAGGCTCTGCCTCTGGCTTTATTAGCAGTGGCATGGGCTGCTGTGTTTTGATATCACCTCGTTCCCCAATACTGGCACTTCCTCCAGCTCTCAGCAGCTGGGTTCGTGTGTTGTGTCCATGCTCATTGCTGCATGTGTACACCTTCCATACTATTCCATGGTGTCCCTCTTCCTTCCGTAGAATTTCCATTGCAGTTTTCTCTCCAACTCTCCCCTGAGGAAGTACTTCCTCCAAATTTTTTTAATGTTTTTCCCTAACCTAAAGCAGCCTTTTCCCTGTTCTACCACATTGGAATCCTGAAGCTTGGCCACAAATTAATTAACACATGCATTCTTTATCCATATTTTAGCATTTTGTGTGTCTCTCTATGTGTGTTTAGCAGGGAAGTGTAAACTCTTATAATCTCTTTCTTATCAAACTATAAGTAAATAATAGAATATTATTAACAATATTCATTATGGTAATATTGTAAATAAATACTACAGTATTTTTAACTACAGTCAACATGATACACAGAACTAGTTAATCCTACAACAGCCTATAAACTTTGACCAATAGCTCCTTATTTTCCTCATCCACAATCAAGGTAGCCACAATTCTACTCTTATTTCTTTGAGTTCAACTTCTTCAGAATATCCATTCAAGGAATATCATGAAATACTTATATGACTTATTTCACTTAGCACATTGTCTTCAAGATTCATCCCATGTTGTCTTATAAGGCAGGATTGCATTATTTACAAAATTTTATGTGTGCGTGTATCACATTTTTCTTATCCATTCATCCAATAGAAATGGATTTTAACATTATTTTGGGTATTGTGATAAATGCTGCAGCAATATCTGCAGGGTTGTATATATTTATTTATTTTTTTTTTATTTCACAGATATAGTTAGACAGTGAAAGAAAGAGAGAGAAACAGAGAGAAAGGTCTTCCTTCCACTGGTTCACCCCCAAATGTCCGCTATGGCCGGAACTATGCCGATCTGAAGCCAGGAGCCAGGTGCTTATTCCTGGTCTCCCACGTGGGTGCAGGTGCCTAAGCACTTGGACCATCCTCCACTGCCTTCCTGGGCCACAGCAGAGAGTTGGACTGGAAGAGGAGCGACCAGGACTAGAACCCGGCACCCATATGGGATGCCGGTGCCGCAGGCAGAGGATTAACCAAGTGAGCCACCGTGCCGGCCCCGGTTTTGTATATTTCTTAAACACATAATTTCATTTTCTTTGGATAGATATTCAGAATTAGGAAAGTTGTATGGTTATAGTAGCTCTATTTTTAATTTTTTGAGGGAGTTCCATACTGTTTTGTGTAATAACCATGCAAATTTACATTTCCATGAACAGTTTGGAGGATTGTCTTTTCTCCTCACCCTGACAATACTTTGATATCTGCTATGATTTCAAAAATAATCAGCTTAACAACTGGTGTGATGTGATACCTAACTGCAGTGTTGATTTGTATTTTGGATATTTATTTGGTGCTATTGAGTTGTGTGAAATGCTTAGACATTTTGGATACCAAATTTTTACCATGATACATGCATTGGAAATATTTTCTTTAATGTTAGGTAGTCTCATTTGATTATTTTTGCTTTTATTGCCTACACATTTTCATAGCCAAAGATTAATTGCCAAGACCAGTGTGAAGTTTTCCTCCATATTTTCTTCTATCATTTTAACAATTTCAGACCTTACATTTAAATCATTAATACATTTTGAGTTAACTTTTTTTTTTTTTTTTGACAGGCAGAGTGGACAGTGATAGAGAGAGACAGAGAGAAAGGTCTTCCTTTTGCCGTTGGTTCACCCTCCAATGGCCGCCGCGGTAGCGCGCTGCGGCCGGCGCACCGCGCTGATCCGATGGCAGGAACCAGGTGTTTATCCTGGTCTCCCATGGGGTGCAGGGCCCAAGGGCTTGGGCCATCCTCCACTGCACTCCCTGGCTACAGCAGAGAGCTGGCCTGGAAGAGGGGCAACCGGGACAGGATTGGTGCCCCGACCGGGACTAGAACCCGGTGTGCCGGTGCCGCTAGGCGGAGGATTAGCCTATTGAGCCGCGGCGCCGGCCCTTGAGTTAACTTTTATATGTAGAATGACAAGGATATAACTTATTTTCCTGTGTGTATATTGGTATTCAACTTTCCCAGCATTTGTTGAAAATATTACAAATTTGCCACTATATATTCTTGGCACTATTGCTAAGGATCAATTGATTATATATGCTTGGTTTTATTTCTGGGCTCCACATTCTGTTTCATTGGTCTATGCATATTTTTAAAAATTTTTGCTTTTTCAATTTTATTCAGTCGGCAAATAGTCAGAGACAGACTAACAGAGAATGATCTTCCATTTACTGATTCATTTTCCAAATGCCTGAAACAATCAGAGTTGGGCCCAAGCAAAGCCAGTAGTCTGGAACTCAATCCATCTCCCAGGCAGGTGGCAGGGACACAAGTATATGAACCCTCACCTGCTGCCTCCCAGGGTATACAATATCAAGAAACTGGAATCAGAGTTGGAGCCAGGACTTGAACCTATGCACTCCTACATTGGTTATGTGAATCACATTGGCAGATTAATTGCTGCACAAAGTATTCACCCCAGTGAATGCCAATACTATGCTGTTTTTGGTATAATAATGTTGTAGTATATTTTGAGTGTGATGCTTCTAGCTTTATTCTTCATGGTTGTTGTGGCTATTTTTTTTTTTTTTGCAGTTCTATGTGAATTTCAGGAGATACTTAGGAAAATAAACTAAATAACTAAATAACTAAATAAAATGCTTTTAGACTTTTGATAGGGATTGCCTTTATAGTTTGTTTTAGAAAATGTGGACAAGTTGAAAATAGTATTTCTTACCTCTATGAACAATTCCTTCTATTTATTTTTATTTTATGTTTCAGTGTACAGATATTTAACCTCCTGGTATAAATTTATTTCTAAGTGTTTTTACATTTGCATGTCATTATAAATAGAATTCTTTCATAAGTTCTCAGATAATTCATTGTTAGGATATAAAATATAATTAATTTTTATATATTGTTTATATAACTTACAACTTTACTGATTCAATTTATCGGTTCAGTTTTGCTTTTTGATGGCATATTTGTGATGTTTTATATGTAAGATCATGCCATCTACAAACACGGATTAGTTCTTTATTTCCAACTCAGATGATTTATATTTTTTTTCTGATTTTTTTTTCAAGTTAGGACTTTCAGTAATGTTCAATACAAAGGAGTGAGTGGGGACATTTGTCTTGTTCCTGATCATTGACGAGATGTTTCCTACTTCCATCTTCAGCTATGATGTTAACTGTGTGCTTGTCATTTATGGATTTTATTATGTTGAAATATTTTCCTTCTATACCTGTTGAGGTTTTATCATGGAAGGATGTTGTTGTATTTTATCAAATACTTTCTCTACACTTACTATGATAATCTGTTAACATGGCATATAGCATTTATTGATTTGTGGATGTTGATTCATTCTTTCTTCCTTGGGATAAATCTCTCCAAATCATGCTGAATGAACCTTTGAATGTACTGTTAAATTTAATTTTGTACTATTTTTTAAAAGAGTTTAACAACTGTGTTGATCAGGGATATTGGACTATATTTATTTTTCTTCTGTGTTCATAATTAGCTTTGGTCTGAGAGTAATGTTGGCCATACAAAATGAGTATAGAACTGTTTCATTTTCAAATTCTTGGGAAAGATTTAGAAGGCTGGCATGAAAGGTCCTTTGTATGCATGTTATAAATTACTTGTGAAGACAGCTGGTCTTTGGCTTGCTTGCTTTATTTATTTATGTATTGCAAGGTTTTTAACTACTGATTTAATCTCCTTTATTATTATTGGTCTGCTCATATCTTCTATTCCTTTGTGATTTTGTCTTGGCAGACTGAATGTTTCTAGAAAGTCATCTATTTATTCTAGTTTATGAAATTTGTTGTTGTATATGTGTACCTGCTTTTTCATTTGCAATTTTGAGTGTTTTTTTACTAGTCTAGCTAAAGGTTTGTCAATTTTGTTTATCTTTTTGAAAAATTATTAGTTTTATTGCTCTTTTGCATTATCTTTCTAGTTGGTATTTCATTTATATTCTTCTAGTCCTTTTTTTCCTTCCTTTTTCCTAATCTGAACTTGCTTTGCTTTGCTTTTTCTAGTCCCAGAGATGAATTTAGGCTTTCATTTGAAATATTTTTTTCTTAATATAATCTTTTGTCACTACCATTTTCTCTTTTAGAGTTGCTTTAGCTATATTTTAGATTTTGATATGTTGTGTTTTCATTTATGCTGTTCCTAATACACTTTTTAAGTTTCTTTCTGATTCCTTATTTGATCTATTGAGTCTTCAAGAGTGTGTTAATTTCGACATATTTATAAATTTTTCAAAGGTCCTTCTTTTCTAATTGTGTACTGTTCTCAGAAGCAATTCTTAACATGATTTTATTCTTTAATTTTTTACTTCTTAATGGCATAGAATTTGATTATCTTGGGGAATGCCCTGTTCATATTTGAGAATAATATGAATTCTACTACCATTGGATGGAGTATTTCTAGTTCATTTGGTCTACAGTGGTTATGATATATGCTCTTTTTTGTTGGTTTTCTGTCTGGAAGAACTTTTGAAAGTGTTATATTGAAGTCAAAAATTTTTAAAAATAAATCCAAAACATTTAATGAAAATGAAAAAAAAAGTTAAAATATTTTTATGATAAGTGGAATATTCTTGGCAGTGGATGTGTATAAGTAATTGATTCAACTAGGTAATTTTAAGGCAATCTGAATAATAACAAAATGTTTAAGTAGGAATCTGTGTAGAATAATTGTTTTCATCCCTTCATTTTCAGTCTATATATGTCCTTTCTAGTACAATGAGTCTTAGGCATTAAGTGTTGGCCTTTGTATTTTTTTAACCCATTCAGACATTAAGTGTCTTTCAAAAAAAGAGATATTTATTTCTTTGAAAAAGAGAGAGAGAGAGGAGAAAAGAGGGAGATACAGAGAGGGTGTCCATCTGCTGGTTCACTCGTCAGTACCTGCAATAACCAGGGCTACGCCAGGCTGAATCTAGGATTCCACAACTACCACATAGTTAGCATGGACTTACGTACTTGAACTATCATCTGCTGCTTACCAGGCACATTGGCAGGAAGTTGGGTCAGAATTAGAACAGCAGGGACCTGATACTATGAATTCTGATGCAGGATGCAGATGCCCAAAGTACACTAAACTTTTGGGCCACTTTTCATTTGAAATTTAATCAATTTACAGTTAAAGTAATTATTAGTATGCAAAGATTCACTATAGCCTGTGATTTTCTGTTTTGTAGTTCCTCTTTTGCCATCTTTCTTTGTGATCTCTTGATTTTTCAGTAGGGGTATACTTTGATTCGTTTTGTCTATCTTTTGTGTATTTAATAGAAATTACTGTGAGACTTAAATTAATTATAGTTATGACTTTTTGTTTTAAGGTGATAACAATTTACTTAAATTACATAAAAAATTCTATGTTTTTATTTCTGCCTCTCACAGACATCTTATGCTCTGGACATTACAAATTTAATTTTAATTATGCATTCATTAACAAAATTTTTGATACTCTGTTAACTTTCATTTAGTGTTAAACATGATTAATATACAATTCTTATACTATTGTAGTATTCTACATTTGTCTATTTATTTACTGTTAGTAGAGACTTTTGCATGTCTACATGTTGTTTCTTTGTATCTTTTCACTTCAACTCAAAGAATTCCTTTTAACATTTTTATAAAGAATATCTTTTGGTGGTGAACTCTTTCAGTTTTTGTATTTTTAGGAGAATCTTTATCTTTCCTACACGTATGGAGAACAGAACAGCTTTACCTGCTTTGTTGGGGGGTGGTGATTCATGTTTTTCCATTTAGCACTTGAAACACATCATCTCATTCTACCCTGGCTCGAAAGATTTCTGTTGAAAAATCTCATAATAGGGTCATGGATGTTCCGTTATAAATGATTAGTTTCCTTTTTCCTTATTGATTGGAAGATTTTCTCTTTGTCTTTAACTGTAGAGAATTTTTCAAAGTTTTTTTTTCTTTTTTCTTATTTGAAAGGCAGAGTAAAGGAGGGAGAAATATTTCCCATGGATTGATTATCTTTTCAATGCCCACAATATTTGAGGATGGACCAGGCTGACACCTTGAGCCAGGAACTCCATCTGAGTCTCCTGCATGTGTGGCAGGGACCCACATACTTAAGCCATCACATGCACATTAGCAGGGAGCTAGGCCAGAAGCAATGCTGCAGCCTGAATCTTGTTATTCTGGTATGAGATTTATACATCCCAAGAGTGAGATGCACCACAGTGCACACAATGATTTCTGACAGTTCCATTATGTATGTTTTATTATTTTTCCTCAATTGGTCATGTCTGAGTCTTTTTTTTTAACAGGCAGAGTGGACAGTGAGAGAGAGAGAGACAGAGAGAAAAGTATTCCTTTGCCGTTGGTTCACTCTCCAATGGCCGCCGTGGCTGGCGCGCTGCGACCGGCGCACCGCGCTGATCCGATGGCAGGAGCCAGGTGCTTCTCCTGGTCTCCCATGGGGTGCAGGGCCCAAGGACTTAGGCCATCCTCCACTGTACTCCCTGGCCACAGCAGAGAGCTGGCCTGGAAGAGGGGCAACCGGGATAGAATCCGGCGCCCCGACTGGGACTAGAACCTGGTGTACCCGCGCCGCAAGGTGGAGGATTAGCCTAGTGAGCCGTGGCGCCGGCCATGTCTGAGTCTTTTGAATTTCCTCAATCCCTCCCGTGATTTAGAAGTTTTCAACCAGTAATTCTTTGAGTAAGGATTCCAAATCCTTTCTCTCTCTCTCTTTATTTTAGAAATCTCAAATCTCTCAGATCCTAGCTGACTGAACTTAACATTGGGTTTCCTGACTGTTTAAGGATCTGATATGGGACTGAAGTGTTCCAGTCTATTGCAGTGGTATGTGTGGCATGTCAACTACTTTAAGCATACAACTGGAGGAACTGAGTAATGGTGAAGTTTCAGGATCTTTTATTGGATCGAGATAAACTAGTGTTTCCCAGTATCCAGGAGTGGATTTTTGGGTCTGGAGCCAAAACCAGAATCAATGGTCAAACCACCCGGGATCAAGGGCTCAAGGGCTCAAGGGTCCAAGTCTGCTCTCTCAAAACTGTCCTCCCAGATCATGGGATCCACCAGCATTGCATAACCTTCTACCTGGATACAAAAACTCCAATAAAGGCAATTTTGTCCATAGATGGCTGAAAAATAATTGTTTCTGAAGAGGAGTTCCAATAAACCTCATATTCTACCATCTTGATGAAGTCACAGTCCAAAACTTTCTGCTTATCCTTCCTGATTTAACCCATAATTCTCAATTGATTTTTTTCCAGAATTCTATATAGAGGCTTATAAATTTGCAAACCACCCAAAAACTACATTTTCACTATCTGTTTTGCCTACATTTGAAAACACAGGATTGGAAGAAAATGTGTCATGGGATTATTATCAGACTCTGAACAAAGGCCTGAGCGTATTCTGTAAACTACTTGGAGAAGTTTGTTCTGTGTCTCCAAAATGAAGGTGCGCTATAAGCTAAAATTCACTTCACAGCCAGACCTTTGAGCAGCCCCCCTGTTTCATGAAAGCAAAGGACTCAGTTTCTGAGTCTGGCAGTTTCCCAGAAGAAAGTTCCTGGGTCACTCTTTGAAGTGTTGTAACAGATCACACCTGTATTTGATGATAGCATCAAAACATAGCTTTGGAGTATATATTTGACACATTTCAGAAGTGTATTCCACTAGTAGTTTCAGGTTCTCTTTGTTGCATAAATACGTAAAGGATGGCATAGAATACAAACACACACACACACACATACACACATATACAAACACACATATGCAAACACACACACATATACAAACACACATATGCAAACACACACACATATGCAAACACACACTTGCGTTAGTTTCTTGAAGCTAACAACAATTTTACAAACTCGGTGGCTTGAAAAATATTGTCTCACACTTCTGGTTTCTAGAAATAAAAAAATCAAGGTTGTAGCTCCCTCTAAAATCTGTAACAGAAAATCCTGCCCTGCTTCTTTGGTGATTTGCCAGCAATCCAGGCCTTGCAGCTGCCTATCTTTGACTGTATTGTCACATGTTGGTCTCCCATGCCTGTGTCTTTTTGTATTTTTTCTTATTATAAGGAATACCAGTCATATTGCATTAAGGTTGTCCTTACTTCAGTATCTTCTCCTCTTAATTCATTATATCTGTAATGATCAAATTTCCAAAATTGCATGCTGATATCACAAGAATTCAAGAGGACTTCCACACACAGTGTGTTTCCAGTAGATATGATTTTAACATCTAGGTATCTCAGAAACTCTCTTCTGGCATCCTTCCTTCAATTTTTATTTTATTTTTTTTTGTCTTTCTTTGTCCTTTGAAAAAGGCAAATGATGCAAGAATGTATCCCCAAATGATTGAATTTATCTATAAATTGCTTCCAGGTGCTCATATATCACTTTATTTTCACCTTCAAACTAAAGACAAAAAAAATTCAATATCAGTGAGGAGCAAAATCATAAAGAATTTTAATGTTTTATTTCCCTCGTTTTCTATATGACATATTTCTTATTTACATTTCTCCCTTTTATATTTACTTAAACTTAGCAGTTTATACTGCTGGTATATTTTGAAAAACTTGGTTTTTTTTCCATTTTCCAATCAACAACGTTTAAACAGGTCACTACATGCATTAACAAAGTGTTGGTTGACTTTAATAAGAAATTATCAAGTGTTTTAAATTAACGTGAAGTTGCCAAAAGCCTAACATCACCATATGGATACACACAAGGTATTTCAAAAAAGTTCATGCAAAATGGAAGATAATATATTTTGGTACAGTTTGTGAAATCCATTCTTCATTTTTTTTCATAGTACACATTTCCCATGAGGTTTTTGAAAATCCTTCATTTGTAAGGAGCAGATTAGAATGACCTGTCAACAATACAAGAAGCACTTTAGACTGTGCAGATTTCTGTTTATATTCTATTTTCTTAGTGTAGATATGGATGCTACTTCTAAGAAGCATAAACTTTACTTTGATATAAACTCAATATATGATACTTAATTTACTTGGTATCTTATACTTTTGTTCCTCATAAGAAATGCAAAGATAAATTTGAAGCAGCTGAAGTATCAACCAGGCATATAGACCAAATTTTTTCTTTTCCTAGAGCTCTATATTTCATGACTAAACAAGTGCAAAGAGAAAAATAAAACACCTACTACAAAGAAATCCTTGTAATGTTAACCCCATGAAATTTAAATATGGATTATACAATGTAAGTCAGGATCAAACCATGGATTTGTTTTGTCTATGTTTGGACTCTCTCTTAATTGATAGTGTTTGTCAACTTCTGTAAAGAATGAAGAAAAATTCTTCTTTAATGGATTCTAAACTAATAAGATTATGTTATTACTTATCATTTTATTTTTAAAAGTATTATTTATTAATTTGGAAGTCAGATTTACAGACAGAAGGGGAGATATTGAGAAAGATCTTTCATCTGCTGGTTGCAACAGCCAGGGCTGGGCCAGGCGAAGCCAGGAGCTAGGAGCCTCATCCAGGTCTCCCACGTGAACACACAGTTCCAAAGACATGGGTGATCTTTTACTGCTTTCCCAGTATGGTAGCAGGGATTGGAAGTGGAACAGCTGGGGCTTGCACTGGTACCCATATGGGATGCAGGAGTCACAGATGGTGGCTCAACATGCTACCCCACTACACAGGACAGATTACCTGCATTTTCAATTCATTGGATACATGTTAGCATTTCAGATGATGTATTGAAACTGCTTGAAGGGATTTGCTGTGTCCAATTGTGTTTTTTAGTTGTGAGTTTTAAGTTTTACATAACAGGAACTCAATTCAACTAGATTTAGTTAAGGGAGTTTTAAACAGACTATGCAATCAGGAATGGCACTATCTTGAAGAAAAACACAAGTATATTAAGTTATAGTTCTGTGTCTCTCCACTTGTATTTCTGGATATCCTTTACTTTTTTTTTCTTGCTATTTGTTCTTGTGATCTCTTGAAATACAGAACCCTGAGGAAAGAAGTAATGTGTTCTGCACAGGTAGATGGTATTTTAGCTGCTGTCAAATTTATCTTTGCATTTCTTATGAGGAATAGAGTTGGTTAAATTAAACAGAAGTGTTGTATTTAACATTATATATTGAATCTATAACAAATTAATATTTTTATTATACTCCTTGGAAGTACCCCGTATATCTACAACAAGAAAAATAAGAAAATAGAATACAAACGGAAGTCCTTAGAGTTTATTGCAATGTGTATGATCTGTTCCTTACCATTACATACTTTGGCAGTACTATGATATTTTGAGTATCCTCAACTTTTTGGGGATCTAGAAGTGTTGGTGAAGTCATAAGTCATAAACCCAGAGAGTTGAAACATGCGTATTTCCCATTTAGAAAGACTAGAGGAAAACGAATGATCTCTCCATCTGTTTACCCATAAAATCTTTAACATTGAATGTGGGCTAGGGGTCTTAAGCCTGAAGCTTGCCCTTGACCACCAGGGGACAGTACAGGCACTCCCCAACAAGGCGAATGGGAGAGGTAAGGTCGAGGAGTCAAACACACAGCAAGCATCCATGAGTTCTGTAGAAACAGGAACTACTTTATTGAGGAAGTACACACTTATAAAGCTTACAAAAGACATGCACAGTAGGGGAGCCAATCAGCGAAAAGGTCATGCAGGCATGGGTAGACCACGCACAGGGGCATCTTAAGCAAAGCATAGGGATCATGCACTGTCCACATGTCCAAAACCAAAGCAGACCTATCCCTGCTGGTGGTCTGACCTTATGTAGCTTAACCACAGCAGCTGCAGACACACCCCTCGAACATCTGCCAGGTGCCATATTGTAATGGAGATTTTAGGCAATGCCCAATAGTAAACTTAATTTTCTTTTTCTGATACAAATGTCCACTCTTGTTTCAGAGGATTTGAAAACTCTGGTTGGAAATTAAGTAGAACTTCATGAAATATAGAGTAAGGGATGTCCCAAAGAAAAGTGACAGGTGAAAAGGATGCTATGTAGAAGGTATAACATACCTACTGTGGAGAGAAATAATTGGGATGATAAATACATCATAGATCTGAACATATAAATAGACTATTAAGATTACAATGCATTATAATTATAAAATGTCAATTGGAATATGACCAAACAGTATTGTTGTGGTGATTGGCTAAGATATGAGTACAGAAAAAGTGATTTTTGTGCTTTGTGTGTTGTTTATTCATTCGGGTCATAGTTTGTTTTTTTTTTTTTTTTCTTTTGTATAAAGATATAGTAGGATGGACTTTCTCTTGGATTCAGCCTCAGACTTGACTGCTGTGGCCATTTGGGGAGCGAGTCAGCAGATGGAAACTCTCTCTCTCTCTCCCTCTGCTTCTCTCTTTCTCTCTCTGCTCTTATAATTTTTCCCTGTGTTGCTTTGCCTTTCAAAATAAATAAATACATCTTTAAAAATTGAGTCCTAATGCCTAAAGATAACATTTTTTTGCAGCGTGATATGGTTCATTTAGAAAATGAGAAGAATACACAGGAACATAAGGGCTTTAGTAAGGAAGTTTCCAGGAAGTGTAAAGCGGGGTTTCCTTATCAGTGTCCCCCTGGGTCCACAAGGGGAGAGCAAGAGTGAGCAAGAGAAAGAGAGAGCCCTCTCCGTTTACCCAGGCTTCCTATTCACTTCCTAAAGGGGAGTGGTTATATGGTCTGAATGATACATAGATTGATACAGGTGGGATTACATGAGGGTGGGAGAGGTGTGGTCTCCAGCTCATAAACCAACCATCTCCTTGACTTTTCTCACCTCATTCCCCCACTCAGATTCCTGATCCTTAATCTTAAGGGGATTCTGAAGGATGTAGACTCCTCACAACTTCTGTAGCTACTTCCTGCTGATCATGGATACAGGCCCTGCCTGTCTTGGGTTGGAAATCTCTACCTATATCACTTACTGAATCTGTTTCATAAGCTGAAGTATTCTCAGGCACCTCCAATAGCTCGGTTCCCTGTGTGGTCATCATTACTCTCAGAAGTTATTGAATTCTGAAACACACAGGTTTATCATTCTGTATGAGCAAAACTGAAACAAAACACATTGTAAGTGGAGTGCCTTTTAAACTGGAAAGAATATATTTTACAGATTCCCAGATAGAGGGTGTTGATAGGCTATCCTTGTGAGATTATAAACTATTTAGCCTGAGTGTAGAGATTTTTAATGTCTCTTTCAGTAAACGTACTACTGTTCGAGTAGAGGTGGAAGATCCCAGTAATCACTGCAAGTGTTCCTCCTTGTTCAATCACTATATATTCTAAGACCTGTGTATTGTCCATAACTACCTTAGACAGGGTATCCACAGAAGTAAGTATTTGCTGTAAAAGTTGACCTGAAGTGTAAGCCAGACTTCCTAAAGCAATGGTCAGGTTTTTAAAAATCTGCTTCTTGTGGCACACTAGGATCTTCTTGTATTATAATAGGAGAACCCGCTAAGGAGTTTTTCCACCAATAATAGCTTCCAGAAAGAATCCAAAGAAGATGTAGCTACAACATGTATGCCTTAAAGTGTAGCAGTTTTGATGTGACAAAATAAAAGCTTTACTTATCTTTTTGAAGATGTATTTAAGATCTTCGATTGGCTCACAGGAGTAGGCACTTATCTTTCAAGTTCACCTACGAAGACTCAAGAGGTGGAAGTTTAATCCTTGACAAATGTACCCAGTTTTGGATGGCCTGTAATTTCACTGAGGTAGACGTGCTCAGTAGCACTTGGTAGGGTTCCTTCCACTTAGGCTGCAACTGGTCTGAAAAGGATACTTCCTTACAAATTTTTAATAAAGATAATATTTCTACATTGAGGATACGTCCAGGTTCATAGCCAGTACCTGGAGTAAATGAACTCAGATACACTCATAGAGAACATGAAACTTATTTTAATGTTTAATCACATTTCACGGTATGGACGTTTGTACTACCAGTGTTGCCACAGCATCCCAAAACATGTTTAAAGGTACCAACCCAACTTGAACTCATATTTCACATGTTGCTCCTGAGAAATTAATGATGATGTGTATTTATAAGATATGAACACACTAAACCTAATATTAAAGTAAAACACATATGGCACAAGAAGTCAAAATCTGGGGAAAGGCATTAGAAATGAACTATTAAATCTTTAAATATTGAAACCTTAGTAGTCTTTTGCATATGGTTTCTTACCAGATTGAAACAGCCAGACTTTTTTTAGGGCAGATATTCTGCATATCACCATATGTTCAAAGAAATTCTGTAATTTTATAATCTGTTCGAAATTTCTTTATTTCTTTGTTTTTGCTGCAGAGGGTGAATTTTCAAAAGCACCTGCACAGTTTGATGTTTATAAAAATGGTAATTATGATGATGTAGCATTGAAATAAAACTTTGCTGGATAGAAATTAAAGAGTGAAAACAATGATCTGCTAAAAACTATTATTTTGTCAGCCATTCCATTCATCAAAATTGCAATTAATTTCTTCTTTTCCATCATCATTGTCGTTGAAACAAAGAACAGTAATCTCACATCTGGTTAAAGATTTCAAAAGAAAATACTTCCGCCTTTCACAAAGCCCTGCAAGTATTGTGTTTACATTGTTAGATGAGATAGTTAAAATTCCATGGTGTTCAGTGTTTGCTATTTATTGTGATTTAGACTCTAGAAAATTTGCAACCCAAGTATGTAAGCAACATTTGATTAAAAATAAATATTTCAAATGTCTCTCCTGCTTTTCAGTTGCTTGGAAGTGTCTGATATCATTAAGAACTACAAAAATAATTCTAATACACTACTACCATTCATTTTATACTTAATGGAAATGGTAGTACAGTTGATACTGAAAATCCAGTGTGGAAGCACTGGTTCTCATTGTGTCATCTGACTTGCAACCCAACTTTTCCTTCAGCTTGAATCACCTTACTATATAACCTCTACCACGTTCCCTTGCCTTTGAACCCTTTGATTTTTGCAATCACCTCCTGGCTTCTCCCTCTAAGTCACTACCACTATGTCAATAAGAAATAACAAGGTTTCAGATATGGTTCTTGGTTTCAAATAGCTTATGTTGTGTTTTTATATTTATGGTGGCTCCTTGAATATTGTCTTTGATGATTACCCAAGTCAGAAAATGTGTTCTTTTGCTAGAGCTGACATAACAAAGAGCCTCAGACTCTTGTTTTAAAGAAGATATACTAATTGTCTCACAGTTTTGGAAGCTGGAAATTTGAGATCAAATTGTCAGCAGGATTGGTTTTCTCAGAGGCCTTTCTCCTTGGGTTTTAAATTCACCCTGAGGCCCTCCTCATTGGCCAATGCATAGTCTCTTCCCTGTGAACTTGCATGGACCCCCTTCAAGCATGACAGGAGACTAGTTCTTCTTCATATAGGGACACCAGACATATTGTTTTATAGTTCAGCTTAATGGCCTAATTTAAATTTAATTATTTCTTTGATTCTATCCACAGATAGTCATATTCTGACATACTGGAGGTTAGAACATCAACATGAATTTTGGACTGACACAAATCAGCCCATAACAGCAACAGTATTCAAATATTTCAATATTACTTCTCTTGATTTTCAGCATTAACTACAGTCTTTTTTTCTTCAAATTAAGTTTCAGTAGCTCCTGGGTGCACTGCTTTCCTCATTCTTTAAATACTACTCACTAGTACGGGGGCAATTATAAAGCCACATTAAGCCCCACAGTTTGGTTTTAACATATCTCAGTAATTCATTCAGTACATTTTATCTGTGAAATTATGTTCTAGATAATGAGAATACAATAATAAGCAAGTCAAATAATGTTCCTATTGGTAAGAATTTCTAGTTATTAGAGGAGGAGGCCAAAACTAAAGGAATGAGGGCCAGCACTGTGGTGTAGTAGATAAAGCCATCACCTGCAGTGCCAGCTTCCTATATGGGCAATGGTTCAGGTCCTGACTCCTCTACTTCTGATCCAGCTCATTGCTATGGCCTGGGAAAGTAGTAAAAGGTAGCAAAAGTCCTTGGGCACCTGTACCTGTGTGGGAGACCCCTTAGAGGCTCCTGGCTCCTGGCTTTGGATTTGGATGGCCATGGTGGTAGCCATTTGGGGAGTGAACCAGTAGATGGTAGACTTTTTCTTTCCTTCTCTCGCCCTGCCTTTCAAATAAATAAATAAATCTTTTAAAAAATGAAATAAAGTAATGAAGAAAGAAACAGACTTGTTTGAATTGTAAATATACTGCACACAAACACACATGCACACACAGATGTACAGTTAAATAAATAAATGGTATTCCATTAATATAACTTTGGTTAGCAAGATAGAAGGTAAAACTTTAAATAGTTGGCCAGAAAGACATTTCTAATGAATGAGCTAAAACCTGAAAAATGAAAAGCAGTTGGCTACAAAAATATTGAGAAAAGAAAATCACTGGAAGAGACCATAGCAAGAGCAAAGGTCCTGATGTGCCAAGGAGATTGGTGTGTTCAAAGAGCAGAAAGCAGGTCAGTGTGGCCAGAGAACACATGAATGAGGTGACATTAGAATGAGGTGTTTCTGGATCCTACAGGACCTTATAAGCCTTGATGTACCATCTGGCTTCTGATCAAAGCTTCTGTATTTCCAGTATCCTTCTAGGCGGATACTTTTCTTACACCAGTTTCCCTGGTTTCCTGATAAAATATAACATTGAAAAGCAATCCACAACAGGAAAAGAATATTCTAACCCTTTTAATTCCTGTACTGCTGATGAAAATAATATTTTCAAGCTGAATAGCATAATTTGAGTCAATGTTTCTAGATAATTGTTTAGCTTAATCTCATCTACAATACCCATTACATTTCTTTGTGTGGTGATAGTTCTCTGCATAAATATTAAAAGCTATTCCATACATGAATTAAGTACTTCCAACACTTACAAATTGTCCACGTTACAATGAAGTCAGAATCAAAAAATGAGTATAAGATAATTTTTCCCTCAAGGAGCTTACAGAGGCAAGGGGACAACAATACATAAAAATAAACTAAAAACAAAAAAAAAATAAAAAAAAAGTTTTTGTTTTTGGTGTAACAAAAGACTCTACTCCCACAGAGGATTTATCTAAACAGGCATTGGGCTGAAAATCACAATCAAGGAAAAAAGACATGGATGACTATTTTTTTTTTAATAAAAATACTGCTAATTAATTATCCAGATTTTTTTTAAAAGAAATAAGGAAATATGTAGGTGTTAAAGTAGAATGGGTCACATAATGTGTCTGAGTTATGTTCTTTAGTACCAAAAAAGTATGACCCAAAGTATCAGATTTGTGGTGCTATAATGTGTTGACTGTAGTTGTATGCTTACCTTAGTTCACTTAATAAACTTATTTCAAAGAACTACATGTTGTTTCATTGAATGCCAAACAGGAATTTTGTTGTTTATAACTTAGTGTAATTGCTCTAACAGAGACTCCAAACAATAATGGTGTAATCAGGGATGAGATATATTATTTTCAAGACACATGCTTAAGGTAAGAATTCCAGATACAAGTTGGGGCATTCTATAAGGGAAAACTAAAATCCTCTGTTTTATGACTGAGCCATCAGTAAATTGTTGTCTTATCCTCATGGTCCAACATTGCTTTCAACATGTCTGCATTTCTGCCTGCTGAAGAGGGAAAAGGTGATGGAAAGAGCATGCCTTTCCTTTTTCAGGGTCTTAAGCATAGATTGCATATAGCTTTTCCAATCATTTCACTGGCCAAATCTTAGTCTCATGACTAAATACAAGTTCCTGGGAAGCTAGGAAATGTGGTCTTTATTTGGAGTGGTTAAGTACTTGATGAAGGGGTTTTGGATGGATGTTGGAGAAAAAGACTGTTTCACTACAGCAGACTGTAAGAATGTCAGAATCCCTAATTTTTTTTATCATGGGCAAGTCATTAATTATTTTAAGTCTTTCATATTATCTCTAAGTTAGATATTACATTTTATGATGCCCTCAGGACAGTGAAGACATAACAGATCCTGTCACTTGAATGACCCCTATTAAATGTTAATTATTCTGATTATTTTTAAGTAAATATATTAATATTCATGTCACAGGCCATATATCCATTTTTATTATCTTAAATCTTTCTAACCCATTGTACCAGCTGACAAAAATTCACTTTGTATATTAGGAAATTCATTTTATACCTTTGGGACTGATTTTTTCTTCAGATTTTTGCACTAAAAGGTTAATAAATTCTCCAACCTTAAAATTCAATTGCTTAATAATACATTTATTTTAGAATGGTAGCAATGTTTAATGTCTAATATAGTTTCTTACTAACCAATGAATGTTTTCTGGTGCTAATACTTGAATAAACTTGTTTTATCAGGAGGCATATTAAGCCTAAACTATATGCTAAAAACACATAAATGTTCTATTACAACAAGATAAACCTAACATTTTGTCCTTTTCCATGTTTCCCACAGAGTAAATGCAGTTGATTAAAACACAGTGAATTTTATAGGATTTAAGAAAATGCAAAATTAATATTTTTACATTTTGGAATAATGGAAAATGAAAGGTTTGCATTTTAAGTCCTTAGCTTGAGTCCCTTAGATACGTTACTTATCATCTATATGAAATCAAAATAATAATTTTGACTTTCTGAGTGTTAATTTCTATAATAGGAATATGGTCATTAAAAATGTGCCCATTTGAGTTAAAAATTTAAGATAAATAATCTTATATAACTGGCTATATATCATAAAGGAATGATGAGAACGAGTAGTAGTTACTGTTATAAAATGCAGTAAGTGGTCAATCATTGAGAATTTTGTTTTATATCCAGAGTGAGAATAGATTCAAGACATTGAATCTCCATGTCATCTCTCTTGCCTTTTTTCTTGAAAAGTAATAAAAATACAGCCATAGTAATACTACTGGTTTCTCATAAATTATTTTAAACTTCTGAATCTTGGGATTTATTCTGTCTGCAGATCTGAGTTTTTCTTACAACACATCACAATATTATACTGAAATGTATTTTCTGTAATCATTGAGATTGAATCCATAAATAATAATTGCAATAGTGGAGTCCACTAAGAGCAAGGAGTATGAAATTCAATGGCTGTTTCTGGTACTGAGAGAAATCAATTCAAGTCTTCCTGATGTAGAAAATGCTGGGCATAGAGAATATGATGTGGACTCAGACATCATTTGGCTGAAACCTAACTTAGTAGATGTAAGTTGGATGCAAAATAGTATTCATTTAGCAGGTTCATAGTTTGTTATTCTGTTTCTGATTCCTTGATTTTAAACATTGACGAAGAATCACTACTGTCTAGCTATAAAACTCTTCATCCATTCCTTGATACTTTAAGAAGGTAAGAATGATTTTTTTTTTTTTAAGTAGAGACCTGCTGCTAATGTAACAATTAGCACACGTGGACCTTTAAATTTCACTGATCTTGTAAATGTGGAAAAATTTGAATAATTTGAACAGAGAAGACCAGATATAGCTTTTATATTTTATCTATCCTTTTTCTAGTTCTATTCACTTTCCTCTCAGCTTCTATTATGTTGGCTTTTAAAATTGAACCTTCAGTCTCTGAACTCTAGAACTGATAAATACATTTGTATGAGAGGCAAAAGGAAATGTCTTGAAATTTTATGTTGTTAGATAGTTTGAGAGACTTCAGCAAGCACTTTATTTAGATATTTATGAAGGTACTGTTTCTCAGAGAATACATTTTTTATGTATCAACTAGCAGCATTTTAATCTCTCTCTTTTTGCTAGTAAGTGTAAGCTGATGACATATGTACACGGGTAAGATTACCCTTCTTCAAGATTCATTATTTCTTTCTTAATGCTTCAGAATTGTGATCTTAATGATTTTCTCACTGAACTTAATGAATGATTTTTCATTCTACCTGCTGCTGTCCAATTCTTTATATAGAGAAAAATATTTTAGGACAGCTATAGATATGCAAGTAGTGATTCTCCATTAGTAGAGATTGGCAGTGTGAAGCACTCTGGATTAAGAATATTATGCCAATCAGCCAAAGGGCACCACTCAAGCTAATGGAGTCTTCATTTCCTGTAATCACTATCCTACCCTTTGCTATAAGCAAAGGACAAAGTACCAAGGAAACTTCTTTACAAAAAAGTGGTTAAGGAGAAAAGGAGAAGAGAGATAATCTTTTCTGTGCTTTCTGAATGTTCAGGACTTGATATTTTTATGTTCTCTCAATATTTTGTTTTTCTAATTTACATTAGGATGCATATGCATTCCGTACTTTCAAGTTTAAAACCAGAAGTTAGTTTTTCACATAACTTGAAAGGTACACAAAAGAAATGAAGCCTGAAAAAATTTAGGACTTATTTTTCTTTATTCTTATTCATAAATTGGAAACCTTCATTAACACACATAAAAATAAACTTAGGGAAAAGCTAAAATAAATACATTTTTGGTTAAAACAAATCTATTTTTAATGTCATAAAACTTCCAGTTCAGCAATTTTCAGAAGACATACAAGAATTTACCCCACAGAAATGCAACAAACTTTATTAACGCAATATTTAATTTCATTATACAAATTTAGGTACATGCATTACAGTTTAAAACAAACATACTATGGTATCAGTTGTATTTAGTTAGTCCATTATACAATTGAGAAAAAGGAAGTTTAGAAAAGTTCAATCATAAGGATAAACTAGCCCTTCTAGGTAATTCCCCAGTGCATTCTGAACAACGCACCTACTGCAGACTTGGGTCAAATCTGTTTAAGGAATATTGTAAAACTGAAACAGTAAAAGATAGATTGCAGCAGTGGAACTGCAGCAAACTTTAACTTAGGATTTAACTATTACTAAAACAGCAGAATTTTCAACAGGTCCAGAGAAAAATAAACATAGTTCAAGCATGTCTAGAAACTCAGTTCAATAGAAGCCTTATTACTGTAAGTAGTCCTTTAAATTATAGATTACATTATTTTCAGTGGGTCTCAAGAACTTCCAAGGGACCAGGAACTCAACTAATGAACAAAATAAGGTGTCAGAAACCAACCATCTAGAAATTGAAATGTGGACTGGCATTGTGATTTAGTGTGTAAAGTTTCTACCTCGGACAATAACATCCCATATGGGCACTGGTTCATGTCCTGGCTACTCCACTTCCCATCCAACATCCCTGCTAATGTTCCTGGAAAACAACAGAGGAGGGCCAAAGTACTTGGGCCTCTGAACTCACATGGGAGACCTGGAAGAAATACCTGGCTCCTGACATGTCTGGCCTTGTCTGGCCTAGCATTGGCTGTTGTAGCTATTTGGGGAGTGAACTAGAATATGTAAGGTTTTCTCTCTCTCTCTCTCTCTCTCTCTCTCTCTCTCTCTCTCTCTCTCTCTCTCCTCTCCCTCCTTGTAGCTCTGCCTTTCATATAAATAAAATAAATCCTTTAAAAAATTGAAATGTTCAAATGTTCAGAAGATTTCAAAATAGATGTTTTACAGAAATTCAACAAAATCCAAGAGAATACAGAAATGATTTAATACTTTAGCAAAGAGACTCAATAGAGAGTAAATAAAACCAAACATAAATCCATCAATTACAAAGTACAATAAGCAAAATTAAAAATTTAATAGAAGGCATAAATACTGGAATAGATCAAATTGAAGAGAAAATCAGTGAACTCAAAGACATGCCCTTTGAAATGCATAGCTGGAGGAGAGAAAGGAAGAAAGAATGAAGAAAGCTTATTGGAACTTTGGGACAACAAGAAAAGCAAAAAAATATGCGTTACAGGGGTTCTGGAAGGCCAAAGGAATACCAAAGGAGAAAAAAAATTCAAAAGCAAAAATAGATAAATGGGACTTCATCAAACTATTGAGTTTCGACACAGCCCTGGCTGTAGTGGGTGTTTCGTGAGTGAACCACCAGATGGAAGATCACTCTATCTCTCTTTCTCTGTGCCTTTGAAATAAAATGAAAAATAATTGTAAAAAAAGACAATATATAACAAATATAAGGCAGAACATGGAGGAAAATAGAATCATTGCATCCTGTCAGTGGGAATGTAAACCAGTTCAGCAATTGTGGAAAACAACATGGGGTTTTCTCAGAAAAGTATAAATAGTTTGCATATTAACCAGCCATTCTATTACTGGATAGATATTTGAGGGAAGTGAAATCTGTTTTTTGCGACGTATGTGCTCACATGCTTGTTACAACACTATTCACAATAGCCAAGATATGGAAACAATCTATTGTCCTTACACTAATGGACAGACAAGAAAATGTGGTATATATACACATTGGAATACTACTCAACCATAAAACAAATGGAATCCTATGGGTCACAACAACACTAATGGAAAAGGATGTCATTGCATTACATGAAATAAGCCAGAGAAAGATAAGTATCACATGATTGATACTTTAAAAAATGGAGCTATTACAGAAGTGGCTACCCAAGGCTGGAGAAAGAATTATGAATGGAGAGAAGAGGGGAAAAATGATTAATGGGCACTGTTATAGTTAGATAGGAGTAAGAAGTTATGGGGTTTATGGCACATTATAGTGATTATAGATAATACTAATACATGGTATATTTTTCTATTTGAAAAACTGTAAGATGTGATTTTGGAAGTTTTCACCATAAGGCATGCTAAATGTTTGGAGAAATATCTATGTAAATGGGACATTATACAATGTATACATCTACTAAAACATTAGTACCCTATAAATATGTGTAAATTTATATGTATGTTAATTTTTAATGAAACAATTTTTGAAAGTAAACTAATTTTTCTAAAGTCATATGTCAATATAACTGGGTTAGGAGAGGTGATGCATGATTTTTCTTTGCAGCATTTTTTTTAAGATTTTATTTATGTATTTGAGAGGCAGAATTACAGAGAGAGAGGAAGAGACACAGAGAGAAAGGACTTTCATTTGCTGGTTCACTTGCAAATGGCCACAGTGGCCAGAGCTGGGTCAATCCAAAGCCTGGAGCCAGGGGTTTCTTCCAGTCTACCACATAGTGCAGGGAGACTGGGCCATGTTCCATGCAGTGGAACACTTGGGCCATGTTCCACGTTTCTCCCAGGCCTTAAAGGAGAGCTGGATCAGGTGATGAGCATCCAGGACATAAATGCTGGCAAATTAGGCGGAGACTTAGCCTACTATACCACAGCACTGCCACATCTTTGCAATATATTTAATTTTGATAATTTTACTACTGCTTAAAGATCTAAATATTTTATCTTTACATTATCAATCTTCCACATGCTTACAATTCCCTTGAATATTCCTTGTAAATCATTTCTTCCATAAATATTTTTGATTAAAAATTATGTTCAGGAAACAGTTTTGGGATATTCTTTTACTAAAGTGAATCTTAAAAGTTGGGTCTTGGATAAGGATTTTTTATCATCACATGTGACTCCTAAAATTCTCTGTGAGGTTTGAGGATAGAGGATTATTTGATTTTCTTTTCTTTTGATTATTTATAAGATAATCATTAGCTATTATAGAACTTTCAAAGGTAAAAGTTTTCTTCATATTTTTCTTTTTTTAAAAGATTATTTACTTATTTATTTTGTTTATTTGAAAGCCAGAGTTACACAGGGAGAGAAGGAGAGGTAGAGAGTGAGAGAGAGATCTTCCATCCACTGGTTCACTCCCCAATTGGCCGCAATGGCTGGAGCTGCGCCCATCCGAATCCAGGAGCCAGGAGCTTCTTCCAGGTCACCCACATGGGTGTAGGGGCGCAAGGACTTGGGCCATCTTCTACAGATTTCCAGGCCATAGCAGAGAGCTGAATCGGAAGTGGAGCAGCCAGGTCTCGAACCGGCGCCCGTATGGGATGCCGGCTCTGCAGGCAGCGGCTTTACCAGCTATGCCTCAGCACTGGCTCCTCATATTTTTATTTTTCACCTTTTATTCATTGTAGTAAGATACAAGTTCTTTAATGATTTTAACAAAGCAAGTTACTTCAACTGAGGGAAGTATACTGAAGGTAGTTACAGTCCAAGGCAGACAAGCACATGTTGTCAAACTTGTATAATAAAGTGATAAAATAAGTGTACACAATTTTTAATTACTGTTCTATTTTTTAGAAGACTTATTTCTCCTAATTGTGAACTCGACATTCTGTCTAGCAGTTCCCAGCCTATCTGTACATATAGCAGTAAGAGATTGCTCTTTTATATATGTGTATTCAAGTCTGTATATATAAAAAACATACTCACACACATTTATATATGCATATATACAGATTATATGCAATTACTCATTCACTTTAGCTCAATATCCTAAAGGATTAGGATAAATAGCTAGAATTTATTTTGCAATAAATTATTCCAAATCATAATGTTTTATATTAGTCTCAGCAGAAATATGATGGAAACTGAGGAGCCGAAGTGCTTCCATTTTGAAAAGCAGCCTCCATTTTCTGGAGCAGGTCCGAGTTCCCATAAAGGCAAGCATTTTGGAGAAACTGAAACTTACAAAAGGGCAACTCAGAGATTACGACCAAATAAGGAACTTCCCTAGACCCAAGCCAACCAGCAAAAGCCAGGCCAACCATGAGTAGCCCTGACCAATCACAAGTGGCCCCGTACTGTAAGCCCCTGCTGATGTAACCCTATGGTTTTTTCCCTTTAAAAGCTCTCCCCCAGCAAGGCTCAGGGACTTCCTCCGCTGCGTCTGTTGGTTAGATGAGGTCCCTGACACGGCTTGTACTCCCAGAAAAAAACCTTGCTTTTGTATTTCGGTGAGATGGAGTCTCTGGTGATTTTTTGGGGATTCAACGGTCTGGGCATAACAGAAGCCTGTATTCAAGTAGTATAGAAATATTATTTACTTATTTGGGGAGGGAGAGGGATAGGGATTGGAATGAAACCGAGCGCAGTTGAAAATATTACAGATCTTACCTAGATATGTGCATCTACAAACATTTTTTCCTGAGAGTAAGCATTTAGACTAACATCTAAGTTGCTTGTACCCCATATTGGATTGCCTGGACCTGATTTATGGCTCTGGCTCCTGACAACATCTTTTTGTTAATGTGGACCCTGGGAGGTAACAGTGATGGATGACAATTAGATTACTGCTACCCACATGGGGGAATTGGAGCCCAGCTGCCACAACAACTCAATCTGAACCTTTGCAGGTATTTGGATAGTGAGCTAGTAGACAGGAGACCTCTCTGTTTATCTCTCTCCAACTCTCAAATATAATTTTGGAAGAAATTTAAAGGGCCTGCACTGTGGCATAGCAGGTAAAGCCGCTGTCTACAGTGCCAGTTTGAGTCTTGACTGCTCCACTTCTGATCCAGATTTCTGCTATAATCCAGGAGAGCAGTAGAAGATGGCCCAAGTCCTTAGGCCCCTGCACCTGCATAGGAGACCCGGAAGGAGCTTCTCCCGGCTTTGGTTTGGCGCAACTATGACCTTTGTGGCCAACTGGGGAGTAAACCAGTGGATGGAAGACTTTCTCTCTCCTTTTCTGTGTAACTCTGACTTTCAAATAAATAAATAAAAATCTGAAAAAAAAAAGAAAAAGAAATGTAAAAATCTTCTCTAGAACTATCATTACAGTCATGTCATTTTCAAGCCCTTATTATTCCTTTCAAAAAATGTTTATGTTTTCTTTTCCCAAAAAAGGGAGGAGATAGGAAATTGTTTGTTATATAAGGCTTTTAAAAAGAGATAATGAAATTTTATGAACTGATAAATCTCACTGATCAGTGACTTTACTTAAATATCCAAATATCTAAAAGGTAAGGAAAGAATGATCAAATTAAGCAAAGATTATTATGTATTTTGTGGAAGAAATGGCTTTATGTTTTTAGTGAGTAGCATTTTATTCTCCATATTAAAATCTTAAGGTGAATTGCAGCATAATGATTCAACGTCTATATCATAACTCACAGGTATTAGTAACTTATATGGTCACACTTTTGTGCTGATGTATATCACCTGGTTTATAATTAAAATTATATATAATTTTTTAAAATTTTTATTTAACGAATGCATTTTTACATAGATACAACTTTAGGAATATAGTGCTTCTTTCACTGATACCCGCCCCTCCCCTGGCTCACATCCCACCTCCCATTCCCTCTCCCATCTCCTTCTTCATTATGGTTCATTTTTAGTATGACTTTATATACAGAGGATCAACTCCAGGCTAATCACAAACTTCAACAATTTGCACCCACGCACACACACAACATATAGAGTACAGTTTGGAGAGAGAATTTGTAGTTGATTCTCATATTATAATTCAATAGAGACAGAGGTCCTATATGGGGAGCAAGTGCATAGTGACTACTGTTGTTCCTTTAACAATTAACACTCTTTTTTTTTAATTTTTTAAACTTTTATTTAATAAATATAAATTTCCAAAATACAGCTTTTGGATTACAGTGGCTTTTTGCCCCCCATAACCTCCCTCCCACCTGCAACCATCCCATCTCACGCTCCCTCTCCCATGCCATTGACATCAAGATTCATTTTCAATTATCTTTAAATACAGAAGATTGATTTATTATATACTAAGTAAAGATTTCAATAGTTTGCACCCACATAGAAACACAAAGTGTAAAATACTGTTTGAGTACTAGTTATAGCGTTAATTCACATTGTACAACACATTAAGGACAGAGATCCCACATGGGGAGTAAGTGCACAGTGACTCCTGTTGTTGATTTAATAATTGACACTCTTGTTTATGGTGTTAGTTTAATTTTAATTCAAATGTTTCACTGAATTTAGGTGTGGTATATTTTGTACCACTGAAATCAATGCTTAGCTGACAAGCTATCTCACATAGCACAACAATTCAGAGGAAATGTACGTTAGTAGATAGATCATTGGTTCTTTATGGAGACAAAATATGTATGAACATTCCAGCTTTACTTTTTATATTATAAATGAAAGTGGCTTTCATTTAAAAATATGACTTTAGTTTTCATGGAAAACAGTGAAAAACTAAGTTTTTTGAAATCCATGTGTAGTCATATGTAAGCATTTATTTAACTTCTGTCTGTAATCTCAGTTTTCCCATCCATATGTAGCAGCATGATATGTTCTTCACTCTTAAGTTAAATGAATGAAATGAGATACCATATATGAAATTTGTGTTCCACATACTTTGACACAGAATAAGTTAGGGAAAGTTTTACTTTTACTTTTCTATTTTTTCCCTTTCAGTAATCCCTTTTTCATATCCGTGATGTGATTCTCATTTGTTCCTGGCCGATGCACTGTTATTTTCTTGGTTTCTTTTAAACGTATGTACCTAGAAGTCTAATATCTCTTGGAACTGTTCCATCCTCATGTAACTCATGGGAGCTTTGTTTCTTCTTATAGTTTTTGACTGAGTAGATAGATATTGACTGTTCAATAGATACATACAATGTTAGCCAGGGCAGGTGAGGATCAGAGTCTGACTGATAAATATTTAGGAATTTATGTTTCATTCAAATCAGTTCTTACCTCCAATTTTGATGGAAAGTTAGCCAAATAAAATGCATGTTGTATTAAAATATGGCTATCCAATAATGACCACACAATTTGAATAGAAATAACAAGTGGATTCCTTCTAACTCATTAGCATTATATCAAAAACATGTATGACATTTCACTTTTATTTTGTTATTTTAAGCCAGATGCTACTGGCAGTTTAATGGGAAGCAAACTGAAACTAAGAAAGTTTTAACTGTTTGGTAAAAATTTCATAAAGAGTAGAACAAAATTTAAATAAATAGTTTTCTATAGTCTCTTATTATTTTAGTCAATCTGGGCAGCTATAAAAATAGCATAAACTGGGTAACTTATAAACAACAGGAAGATATTTCTTACAAATATGGTTCCTAGGAAGTCCAACACCATGGAATTGGTGGATTTGGTGTCTAGCGAGGGCTTTCTTTCTTGTTTGCAGGTGAAAGTTTTAGTTGTGTTGTAAAGTGGTGGGGGGTGCAAATAATCTCTCTGGGGCCAGTCTCTCTCTCTCTCTCTCTCTCTCTCGCTCTCGCTCTCGCTCTCGCTCTCTCTCTCTCTTTCTTTTTTCTTTTTTTTTTATAAAGGCATCACTGCCACTCAAGTCTTCTGCCCTCATTTTTCAGTCAGCTCCCACAGACCTTGAGTTTATCACTCTTTGGTGATAAATTTCCATTGGTGATTTTGGTAAAACACAAATATTCAGACAACAGTTCCTCTTTTTAAACTATGATTGTTCAATGGGACTGTGAATTGTTGAATGAAAGGATCCCTGTTACTTTTCATGAGCATTAGCTCCACAGGACCCAGCAGATTTAAAAATCCTTTCAAAATTTCCAGTTCTTACAAACCCTGCATAATTTTCTGAGTTATCAAACTGGTTTACTCTTTATTTTTCCTTTAATTAAAGTACTAGTCTTTAATGAATGATATAAAAATATCTAGCAACTCAATAAAATTGCTCAGAATTGGAGAAGAAAAAAATCCCTACAATATATTCTGATAATCAGTGACTAACATTTGACAAATAAAAATCATATCAAAATAATGGTAGAGAATTTTTGGGTCTCACATTTTACTTTCATTCTGATTTCATTCCCTGGCCTCCATTCACTAGATGAAGGTAGGTACTCTCCTTCCCAGTTCTGAAAAGCAGTGTCAACCTCACCAAATATCCCCTGGGCAGTGGGGATGAGGGGTGGGAGTGGATTACTGCATAACTGAGAACATTACAAAGACTTTATGTGAATTAAAAAAAAAATTCGCACTCCTTATTCTAGTATTCAAAACTCCACAATGATCTTTTCATATTCAATTTTTCTCACATTATATTGTACACTCTTGTTCCATTTCTATCACACTTTGTATACAACTTTGTTCTGTTGCCAGAAATTGCCAAGTTGATTCTCAACATAACAATCTTGAAATATGCTTTTTTTAAAAAAATGGGACTCACTATATTCATATTGCTAGCTATTTTATATTTCATATCAATTGTCACTTTCTCAGACCATCCTAGCTCACTCTATTTAAAATAGCTACCTAGTTCCTTTCTATCACATCACCTCAATTTTTATCTTTTAAAAAAATCCCATTTCACTGAAATATTAGGTTTGTATCATGTAATTTGATTTGTTCAACATTATTTTATTAAACATATTTTTTAAAGATTAATTTTATTTTATTTGAAAGAGAGTTACAGAGAGAGGTAGAGACAGAGAGAGGTCTTCCATCCGCTGGTTCACTCCCCAGATGATCACAATGGCCAGAGCTGCAGCATCCAAAACCAGGAGCCAGGAGCTTCTTCCAGGTCTCCTATGTGGGTGCAGGGGCCCAAGAAATTGGGCCATCTTCTACTGCTATCCCAGGCCACAGCAGAGCTCTGGATCAGAAAAGGAGCAACCAGGACTAGAACCGGTGCCCATATGGGATGTCGGTGCTTCAGGCTAGGGCATTAACCTGCTGTGCCACAGTGCCAGCCCCTTATTAAGCATATTATTGTAAGAATGAAGAATATATTATTGGGGCCTGTGCTCTGGTATAGTAGGTAAAGTTGCTGCCTGAAGTGCCAACATCCCATATGGGCACCAGTTCCATTCCCAGCTGCTCCACTTCCAATTCAGCTCTCTGCTGTGGCCAGGGAAAACAGTAGAAGATGGCCCAATTCCTTGAGCCCCTGCACCCCTGTGGGAGACCCACAAGAAGCTCCTGGCTCCTGGCTTCAGATTGGTGCCGCTCTGGCCATTATCACCAATTGGGGAGTGAACCAGTGAATAGAAAACCTCTCTCTCTTTCTTCCTCTCCTTTTATCTCTCCGTAACTCTTGCTTTCAAATAAATGAATAAATCTTTGAAAAAAGAACATATTATTAAAATTCTAGACACATATGCTATGAAATCAAGTAGACGAATGTAAAGAGGGACCAATGAGGTAAGCACAAAGATAAACAGTTGGTTCAGTTTTACCAAGACGTATCAGAGGTGATTAATATTTTAAAATCTTTTAATTCATAACATAATTAGTTTTAATATTATTGTTATGATATGACAATGTATGGACTGCATATGAGAATGAAAGAGAATGAACAATGTGAGAATGAATAAATGAGAGGCTCCACACATTCTATAGTAGCTCCAGGTAGGTCCATGCCTGTTCTTTCCACTGTATCATTTATCTGCACCTCAATAATTGGCATGATGCCTCCACTGTAAGCTTGTTGAATAAAGAACCATGATTTTCATCCTTTATCTAGCATTTTTCATAGTCTTATTACAAGTAGACTACCAATAAGTATTTCTCTATTGATTATCTAGTGAATGCATAGCATTTGGGTAGTGATTGCTTTGTTCATGAATCTTAATTTATTTATCCAACTAAGAATTATAGTTTATTTGGCAATAATGAAGTGCTATTTTAAGCATGATGGTTTCAATAGATTTGCCTTTGCTTTTTCCTCCCTTGGGTACCCTGAAAAATACAACAGAGTCTTACTTTACCCTTTCCCCCACCGAAACCCAAATCAATAACACCACATTGATGGAGTTTCATTGTTTGAGCTTTATTTTTCTCTAATTTGGAAGCCTGCTATTCTGTCAATAAAATTAATGATGAGGAAATTGAGAATCAATGGAAGAAAATACATCCTTTACATTGTGTGTAGTCAAGCAATAGAATTCTGACGCAGATGAGGTCAAGTCAAATAATGCAGTTGGATATGAAAATAGAAGAGATAGCTTTATCTTCATCTATAGTGCTTGTAGTTATTACTCTATTGATCAAACTGAGGAGAAATTCATCTTTTGCTTCTAGGGCTATTGATATGTTGATTGTCTGCAAAGATAAATGCGCAATATTTTGATCTTCTGTGAGATTTATGTTTCAGTGTGAACACAGGGTAAGGCTGATGTATGGTATTGATCCTGGTGCTTCCAGAAAAGCTGGAGACCAGATACCTGAGCTGAACTTGTGTAGGGAATAGGATGATACAAATCTTGTTGACTTAGACCTTCAATAGCAAACGATGAAACAGGCATTAAATTATAAAAAATTAAAAGGTAAAGTTATTTTAAATATCCGTTATGTAAAATAACACTAGATTCATAGAAAGAGAGCAAAATATTTATAGAGTACTGATTATAAGCTAGGCATGGCTTAAGTGGTCGTACCTGCTATCTTAATGATTTTAGAAAAAATAATAGATGATAATTTTAATTGAAGCAAATGGTAAAAATTATTGCACATATTAGTTATATGTATATAAATTTTAATACCCTAAACGATGTGTAAAATGGTTTTGTCATTTTTATTGAGGATGAACAGTTTAAAGGAGATGACTTGTATAAAGCAGTGACAATGCTATGGCTCTTGAGTAACCAAACTTATGTTTAAGCTTCTCTAAACTATTTTGCCAAAGAGTAAATTGAAGCTCATACTAGATAAACAATTTAGTTACGGTGTATCACAATAAGAGAGGGTGGAAAAAAATTTTGTGAATCTTTAAAATATGCTCTGCCGAGTAAAATGACTATTGCTTTCTTATCTTCTATTTAAAAGCAGCCCTGGGCCATTACTTTAACACTAAAGGATTTAATTTGAACATTTCAAGTGTGCTTTTAATAGAAAAGAATTTCTAGAAAAAAGAAATAATCATTTGAGACTAAAACTTAATTTAAATACTATCCTGCAAGCATTCTAATATTATTTGCTATAGAGTAGAATTCTATGAGAAGATTCATCTATATTACATCTCAGTGTTCATTTTTGTATCCCAAGGGTTTTATTCAAAGGATTCTAAGCATCAGAAAACAGTATACTGTATACAGAGAAACAAAAGCTTGTTAGGTGTCAGCTTTGAATGGGAGGAGTACCTGAATGGAATTATCAATAAATCACTCTTTTAAATACAAACTTGTACAATAAACAGAAATAAAGAAGAAATAACCTCAAGAAAAATACACAGGGGCTGGCATTGTGGAGGAGGAGGTTAAGTTGCCACCTGGAGTTCTGGCATCCCCATTTGGATGCTGATTCAAGTCCGGCTTCTCCACTTCCAGTCCAGCTCCCTGCTAATGTGCCTGGGAAAGCGGCAGAGGATACCCCAAGTACTGGAGTCTCTGTACCCATGTGGGGGACACAGAAGGAGTTCCTGGTTTCTGGATTTTGCCTGGTTCAGCCCTGGTGTGTAAGTCCATTTGAGGAGTAAACCAGTGATCTCTCTCTCTCTCTCTCTCTCTCTCTCTCTCTGTGTGTGTGTGTGTGTATGTGTGTGTGTCTCCCTCTCTCTCTGTAACTCTGACTTTCAAATAAATAAAATAAATGTTAAAGAAAAAGAAAATAAAAAATGCAGAGACACAGGCAGTTACATAGACTTTGTTGAAGTCTGTGACCTCTTTCTCTTCTTCTCTCCTCCCACCCCTCTCTTGGTTTGAAGAAGGGGGAGAAATAGAGGGGAAAGGAAGGTGGCAGACAATTCTGTGATTTAAAATTTTGCTTGAAAATGACATATGTCACAAACATTCACATTCCATTAAACATAGCAATCGAATGACTGACTTGTAATAAAAAGAGTAAGGATAAAAAATCCTCTGATGGTGAAGAGGGGCACAGCATAACAACATAAAGAGCAAGTGAATTTATTTATAAATAGTACAACGTTCCTGTGACCATGTATTTTTACTCTTTGTTTCATGTAATTATTTGAGTATCTATTCATGTATGTTGACAAAAGTGTCAAAGGGAGGGTGTACATATGTGGATACTTCAATGAGAATGTTAGGATGATTATACAGGTCATCAAATTGTCATGTGATAGGAAACTAATTGACAGGATGAATGATTTAATTTTAAGGTAAATAAACCCATAAATATTCAGAATCTTGTTACTCAGAAAAAAGTTTATATTACCCTCAGTTTCTCATTGGCCGCTAGGTAATGAAGTATGAAATGAGACATTTGACTATGCCAATGGCCCTTCACTCATGGCATAGGTGAACATTCACGGTGGTATTATGGGATTACAGGATTTATAACATTGTTATCTAAACAAGGAAGCATGAGCTTTGCCATTTCTGTAATATAAGACATATGGTTTAGACTCTCCAACTATATTTTATGATTCTAATATATTTAATGGAGACACTCAAATAGCTTCTACTCAAAGCTGTTACTCAGTTCATATTCATCACGGTTGTCAATTTTATAAGATACCCTGGCTTTTATCAGCTTAGATTTTTCTAAGTTTCTCTGCTACATATTCCATTGTCCATTTATGTAAAAATCTTGGGAGATTTTGTTTCATGATTCATTTATTGGACTAATATGTTATCAGAAGCAAGTGATATAACTTACATTTGAATTGGTTTAAACATATATGAGATTAATATGCATAATTTTAAACATAGAAAAGTCTATTAAAGTTATGTATTGTCTTTGAAAATGTAGACGAGTTGATTTAGTGCCATGATAAAAAGAACTGGTAAAAAGTTTTTGAGGAGGGACCAGAGCCATCGAGCACTAGGTTAATCCTCTGCCTGTGGTGCTGGCATCCCATCGTGGAGCCGGATTCTGGTCCTGGTTGCTCCTCTTCCAGTCCAGCTCTCTGCTGTGGCCTGGGAAGGCAATGGAAGATGGCCTAAGTACTTGGGCGCCTCAACCCACATGGGAGACCGGGAGGAAGCACTTGGCTCCTAGTTTCAGATCGGCATAGTTCTGGCCGTTGCAGCCATTTGGGGAGTGAACCAATGGAAGGAAGACCTTTGTCTCTCTCTCTCTCTCTCACTGTCTATAACTCTACCTGTCCAAAAAAAAAAAAAAAAAAAAAAAAGAGTTTCTAAAGAAACCAAGGTAATATCTGAGAGTCACAAAATTATTTAAGAGAAAGGGAATTAGGAACTCTAACACCAAAGCCTTTGTTTTTATAGATAAGACCTTGAGACACATAAGGTAATTTTCCTTTCTCTGAATGATATAAAGTTAGTAGCTTCAGTTAGATTATTCACTCATTGATTGGCAAATTTGTTTATTTTTTAGTTCATGCAAGTATTTTTCTATATTTATTAATAAACATACACTGAATGCAAATAATATCCAGGTACAAGTAAGGTGTTGGGAATACAACAGTAAGCAGAATCCTTACATTTTGAAAGTTATAATCTATTCAGAAGACACATATTAAAAACAATTAGAAACTGGTGATTGTGAGAAAAAGATAGAGTATATCATGGGGGTGGGAAGGAGAGAAAAATTAGAATCCAACAATGATTACTTTCTGATAGGGCTTATTTCATGATGCCCAGTAATGTTTTGTGACTCATTATAATAATTTCTATTTTGGTTTTTATCTGGTAAGAGTATTTTACTGAACTTAACTTTATTTAGGTGTACTTATCCACTCTTACTCTGCATATCACCTTTTAATATTTTTTTGCTTTTATTAAAATAATTTTTCAAAGTACATCCTGTTAATAGAACTCCTTACCATATGAACATATATATCTGTTAGGTAGGCCATGATACAGGATTGTTGGCATAGGAATATACACATTTTAAGTTTTAATCGATATTTTCAAATCACTTTTGAACAGTAGTTGACTACATTATATTCATACTCAAAGTGTTATATACTTGCCAATAGCTGATATTATTGAGCATTTAATTTTTGCCAATCTTATATGTAAAAATGATTTGTCATTATTTTAAAGTGAATGTCTCTGGTTTCTAATTGTTTTGAACTTTTGGTCAAATCTATATTAAGTGTTGATTTTTATTTTATTGCTCTGTGGTTTTTATTGATTTTAACACCTAACTATCCACCAATTATAGCTACATTATTTTACAGACCACATTGTCACTCCAGAATGGCAATGGAGGTTTCTTACAAGGATTACTATAGTATCCTACCTTAGGTTGCCATATTCACTGCATGCAATCCTGCCCTTCAATAAATTTACCACATGTAGTTAAAGAGACCGTTTTCAAAATGCAAACATGAGAAGAGTGTCCCTCTTCCTCGGGCATTTTGACAGTTTAAACCATTTTGACAGTTTCATGCTTTAGGATTAGGACTACCCTTATAAACATTGGATAACGCCCCTAACAGAACTTTTAAAAAGAGAACAAGTCCCTTAAATATTTCGGACAACCCACCTTCTCCTCCTTCTTGCTTATGGTTCTGAGAATAACTGTAGAAAGAAAGATCTCACTTTATGGAGGAAATTTCTGAACAACACATGGTGTGTCCTTATTCTGCCAGAAAAGGATATTCTGCAATGCTTGTGTTCATTGATCCAAGTTGGACCCAAGTTTTAAAACTGAGTTTAGTGTGTCTGGAGTCCCTCAGCTGTGGTGTGTTGTGTCTTCTATACTGATGACACTCCATCCAATCTGGGATATTTTCCACAACCTTAAGGAACTGACTTACCATGGATCCTACTCTTCTGTTTATCCTTACCCTCTATATGAATACATGAATAATAAATTTCCTCTGCTCGACTTAGTGTGCAAATATGCTTTTTTAAAATTTTTTAATTTTTTTTGACAGGCAGAGTTAGGCAGTGAGAGAGAGAGACAGAGAGAAAGGTCTTCCTTTTTCCATTGGTTCACCCCCAAAGTGGCCACTACGGCTGGCGCATTGCAGCCGGTGAGCTGCGCCCATCCGAAGCCAGGATCCAGGTGTTTCCTCCTGGTCTCCCATGCGGGTGCAGGGCCCAAGGACCTGGGACATCCTCCACTGCACTTCCGGGCTACAGCAGAGAGCTGGACTGCAAGAGGAGCAACTGGGACAGAATCCAGTGCCCCAACCGGGACTAGAACCCAGGGTGCCGGCGCTGCAGGTGGAGTATTAGCCTATTGAGCCGAGGCGCTAGCCAGTGTGCAAGTATTCTGTATCAGTGCACCAGATCTAAAATGAAAATGATATAGCTATGTCTGATGCAGCAGAATTGTCTGTTTTGAGCCCCTCTAGAGTCAAGAAGCCTTGCAACTTGTGCCTGACTTTCTGTAAATTTTCTCATTAGACAATGATGCCTTCCAAACATAATGGCCTTTCCTTAGGACCTATGATGTCCCTTAACAACAGAATGCCTTGGACTTTGTATTCTTGTCTTCCTGCATGTCTGCTCAGCTTCACGTGGTTTACACTTATATACCCTTCAATTACACTTTCCTTCTACATCATTTGCTCTTTTGTTAGATCTTGATTAAATACATAATTTTAACTATTTCCATATCCCAATACATTATAGGTATAGGTATATAATTTCCCTATGTGTTTTGATTTGCACACATATCTCAAGTACTGATATGCATATTCTCATTTTAGCTTTTTTTTAGTTATTGCTTCACTTCCTTTTTTCTAATAGATTTTTTTAAATTTAGAAGTCAGAGTTATATATAGAGAGGGAGGGACACAAATGGAGGTCTTCCATTTGCTGGTACACTCCCCAAATATTTTCAATGACTGGGGTTAGGCCATGCTGAAGCCAGGAGCTAGGAGCTTCTTCTGGTTCTGCCGTGTGGGTGCAGGTGCATTAGCAGGGAGACGGATTGTAAGTAGAAAAGCTGGGATTTGAACTGACACCCATATGGGATGCTGGTGTCACAGGCGGTGGCTTTATTTGCTCACACAAAGAAGCACCATCCCCTGCTTCTTTCTTTAACAATGGCAGTAGTTTGTGTGAGCACACTCAACTTTCTAGAAAGATGACTGTTTTGAGCTCTTTATTCATTGTTAGTTTCTAAATTGATTGCATTTTGAAACAGGTACTATGCAATATTTGCATCATTGGCTCTAATAGTGAAGTAGTGATATTTTGAGGATTATATGAAAATAGTTGAAAAATGTGTTCTTATTTTTTGGATATAAATTTAAACAAGAGTTAACTGAAATTTCCAAAAATCTTATATCCACTAAATTTGTTAATATTGCTGAAAAAATGCAAGTTTTTTCTTTGTTCTGAGAAGTCTCTTTATATGAATCATTATGATATTTTTCCTTCCAAAAGTACTTATGGATGAATACTTGATGATATTTTTAAAAATTTTACTTCTGTCCTTCAACTCTTTGTGTTACATGTGCTCACACCAAAAATATTTATCCAATTTAGTGTCAACAATGAAAATTAAGCAGTGAACAAAACAACAGATAGAGTCACTCCCATATAATCTACAGTTTTATAGTTGGGAGTTTATAGTGCAGTGTTAATGGAATTTGCCATTCTAGCATAATCTTTGGTTTGAATATTTATTTGACTATTTTGGATTTAGTGTTTTCCTCCAAACCTACCCTGCTTCCTGGCCACCCTCCCCATTGTAACTCCTCCTCCATCTCTTATTTCCTCTCTTAATTTTTACAGTGATCTACTTTCAGTTGATTTATACTCATAAGATTAACCCTACACTAAGTAAAGAGTTTAACATTGAAACTCAAATGCAAATTTCACACCTACAGATTACAGTTTTAGGTACTCTACTCTACAGATCAGGTAGAAAATATGGCATTTTTCATTTTGGGACTGGCATTTTTCACTAAGTATAATGATAACCAGCTGCATTAATTTTGCTGTAAAATACAATATTTCATTATTTTTTATAGGCTGAGTAGTATCCCATAATGAATTTATACTATAATTTTTTCATCCAGTCATCAGTTGGTGGACGCTGGGTTAACACCATAATTAGCTATTGCAAATTGAGCTGCAATAAAAATGTTGGTACAGGTAACTCCTTCATATGCTGTTTTCTATGGTTAAATTCCCAAGAGTGGGATTACTCAGTCATATGGTAGATCTCTTTTCAGGTTTCTGAGGTATGTCTTACAGTCCTCCACAATAGCTTTACTAGTTTACATTTGCAGTGTATCTTTTCCCCCACATCCTCACCAGCATTCATTGTTTGCTGATTTCTGTATGAGAGCAGTTTTAACAGGGGTGAGATGAAACATCACTGTGGTTTTGATTTGCATTTCCCTGATGTCTAATAATCCCAAGCATTTTTTGATGTGTCTGTTCACCATTTGCATTTCCTTTTTTGATTAATGCCTGTTAAAGTCCTTTGCTCATTTCTTTTTTATTTTCAAGTTCAAATTTCTTTTTTTTAAACTTTTATTTAATAAATATAAATTTCCAGTGTACAGCTTATGGATTACAATGGCTTCCCCCTCCCGTAACTTCCCTCCCACCCGCAACCCTCCCCTCTCCCGCTCCCTCTCCCCTTCCATTTGCATCAAGATTCATTTTCAATTCTCTTTATATACAGAAGATCAATTTAGTATAAAGATTTCAACAGTTTGCACCCACATAGAAACACAAAGTGAAACATACTGTTTGAGTACTAGTTATAGCATTAAATCACAATGTACAGCACATTAAGGACAGAGATCCCACATGAGGAGCAAGTGCACAGTGGCTCCTGTTGTAGACCCAACAAATTGACACTATAGTTTATGGCACCAGTAACCATCCTAGGCTGTCGTCATGAGTTGCCAAGGCTATGGAAGCCTTCCAAGTTCGCCGACTCTGATCATATTTAGACAAGGTCATAAAAGACAGAGTGAGGATAGTAACCAATGATCCTAAGAGTGGCATTTACCAGGTTTGAACAATTATACAGCATTAAGTGGGGAAGAGGACCATCAGTACACACAGGTTGGGAGTAGAGCCATTGGTGGTAGAGTAGAGGTTATAATTACAAAGGAATGAGGCCCAAGTGCGCTAGTCAGGGTCTAGAACAAAGGACAGAGTCTTTATTAGAGGAGCTAAGAAAGGTGCTGTCTAAGCTACAATTAAGTTTTCTGATTGAGAGGCAAATAGAACCTGACAGAAGGGGCTTGATAATAATCTGTTGGGCTTTAGGCCTTGTAAGTTCAGAGGCCCAGACCTATCTATCTCTTCACATGGGGTATATCCTAAGGGAGGTGTGAACCTCCTAGGGGAAGGCACTCTGTTGACTTTCATTACTTGGCTGGCCTGGGAGGAGAGCTGCCCAGGTAAAGGCAGGTGGCATCTCTAACAAGAAATTTACAGTTCTGCCTGCAATGTTGCTGACCCTACTTGACCATCCCCTCAGCTGCAGTGGTCACTTTGGAAGTTGGGCTGAGTGAAGGGCTTTTCAGCTTAGAGCCAATAAGATCTGTGGCTCTGACCTGGGCATCCTTCCACTCCAGGGCAGGTCCATTTCCAGTGATCCAACTCTTGGCAGAGCTGCCAGGGCTCTTCACAAGCTGACTTCTGCTGAAGCCCAGGCTTACCACATTGAAAGCCACTGCAGTGGACTGGCCTGTTGGGTCTCCTTGAGGGCAGATCACTGTGCAGATCAGCCATTAATAGGCCTGCCACCCATTGCTTCTGATGCCTAGCTTTCTTTTCCTCATGGTTTGTGTTAAAGCAGACCAGAGGATGCAAGTCAAGGGAGTGCCCGTGTCCCATCTCTAATCTTTGGTGGCCTGAACTACAAGTCTATAGTCACAGGCATGTTCTGTAGTAGTTTTTCTAAGGTAGACAATTCCCATGAGGAAAATTATATTCTCACTTTAAAACTTTCTTTCCCTTTGGTCTGAAAGGGAGGTTTTTTCTACTTACTGTATACTTCGCCGATGGCGAAGTGAATCTAGCTATGAGATTATTATTTAAGTTCTTATTTTGGCTATGCTATTACAGAAAAATGTTAGCCATCTCTTTTATAAGGTCTAAAGATTAAATTGTGCGTCCTACAGATTCCTTCATAATAGAATTAGTTTCCTACCTTGAAGAGAATAGAGAAATGAAAGAACAAGTTGGGCTTAGAATAGAGAAATGAGGGAGCAAGTCCTAGATCGCATGCTGACAATAGCAATATTACATGAATACTTAGCAAACAGTTTCAACCATTAGATAACAACTTAAGAAAACATTTACCAGAAGGTCCAATGCCTTCTATAAATTTTAAGAATCATGTATTTGAAAACACCTCTTAAATATCTAACATGGTGTAGTTTGTTTAGCCAGTAAACTTAAGCACAACCATCTAAAATGTTTTTAGTTTCTTTCTACCAACACGTTTAAAACATATGATACACAGATTCAGGTCACACAAATTAAAATGTATCTTTGATTGATTTTAGCAGCTTAAATTTATGGACAATCTTATCTATAAGCCATTTAAAATAAAACTCTTAATAAAATTTCCCCATGTGGACATACAATATGTACACACATATAACATAGCATAATAGACCAATATAGCAATTTTAATAATAAAGCTTTTAAAATCTTTAACTCTTTTTGTAGATTGCCAATTGATTTAAATTGCTTTTTGTTTTGAGTAACCTCAGTTAACCATGCTTTCTCTCAGTTGGTACTGTTAATACATTATTGGCTTCATCTGTTTACAGAGCCATCCCAAAGTACTGAATACAATAAACGTGGCTGGAAAAAGTCCATAGGAACCTATAGGAGGACAGCTAAACACAGAACCAACAATGCTTTAGTTTTATGAGCAGCACATCATATATGACTGTGGATGACAAAAGACTTTAAGTCGCCATGTTTAAAATTATAAACTCATCAACCAACAAGAGGCACTTGCTTACTTCACAGTATTTTTGAAAGCACCTGTAGGATTTTACAAGTATTTAACCCTTTAGGCCTCTGGGGCTTTCTGATTAAGATAACTATCATGTCTAGTAACACAAGATCATTAGACTTTTTAATTCTCAAACATTTGTATTAATAGCATTTTCCATTATAGAAACTTAAAGTCTGGTACCACATCACATCTTGACAGTCCTTCTAATATAATCCAAATAGACTGATTAGTTGGTGTCTCTATAAGATGAGAGACATAGTTCCTTCGATTTTTTCAGTTGGGCTCAAACTGGAAAAACCAAAGTCCAGGATTTACTGGAAATTTTAGAGTCCAGCTTGTTTGAAGCTTTGATTTTTTGAATGCCTGTCAAGAATGCCAATAAGGCTCAAAATCCAAAATATCTGGTTGAAATAAGATTCCTTAAAATCATGACATAACATAGACCGAATTTGATCATTGTTACAAGGTGATTATTCAAATATTTGAAAATTTGCACATATTTACATAACCCATAGCTCTTAATAAAAATTCAGCTGTTTTTGAACAATTAGAATTTAACAGACATCAAGAGAACATAATAGATTACTTTAACACATTGCTTTAACAGAGCATCAGAGTTTAATTCTATGTCAAAGAGAAACTGAGCTTCCTGTGATCTTTTGCTGTGAGGTTTCCTTCCTTTACCTTCTTTCATATTGGTGACCATGTTTCTGTGTTTCTGTGTGTAACACATCTTTAAGCATCTTTTGCAGGGCAGGATGAGTGGCAACAAATTCTTTCAGTTTCTGTTTGCTATGAAAAGTCTTAATTTCACCTTCATTCACAAATGAGAGCTTTGCAGGATATAGTATTCTGGGCTGGCAGTTTTTCTCTCTTAGTACCTGGGCTATGTCTCGCCATTCCCTTCTAGCTTGTAGGGTTTCTGATGAGAAGTCTGCTGTGAGTCTAATTGGAGATCCTCTAAGAGTAATCTGACGTTTCTCTCTTGCACATTTTAGGATCTTTTCTTTATGTTTCACTGTGGTGAGTTTGATTACAACATGTCATGGTGAGGATCTCTTTTGGTCATGTTTATTAGGGGTTCTATAAGCTTCCTGTACTAAGATGCCTCTGTCCTTCTCCAAACCTGGGAAATTTTCTGCTAGTATCTCACTGACAAGGCCTTCTAATCCTTTCTCCCTCTCCATGCCTTCAGGAACTCCTAGAACTCGAATGTTGGGTTTTTTAATAGTATCCTGTAGATGCCCGACAATATTTTTTTTCTAAATTTCTAATTTCTTCTTCTTTTCTTTGGTTTGCCTGTTTCCTTTCCTGTTCTCTGTCTTCTAAGTCTGATATTCTCTCTTCTGCTTCTCCCATTCTGTTTTTAAGGCTCTCTAATGTGTTTGTCATTTGATCTATTGAATTCTTCATTTCATTATGATTTCTCGTCACTATCACAGTTTCTTGTTCCACTAGTTGTTTCATTCCATTTTGATTCCTCCTTAATATTTCATTTTCATGAGAGAGATTTTCTATCTTGTCCATTAAAGATTTCTGTAGTTCAAGAATTTGTTTTTGAGAACTTCTTAATGTTCTTATCAGTTTTTTGAGATCTGCTTCTTGCATTTCTTCAATCTAATCATCTTCATAATCTTGAATTGGGGTGTCTTTTTCATTTGGGGGCATCATAGTGTCTTCCTTGTTCTTGTTAGCTTGGTTTTTGTGTTTGTTGTTTGGCATGTTGGAGATATTTGGTTTCTTCACTGTGGTGTTTTTTCTTGTTACACTATGGCTCTATATTAAGTGGACGGTCTGCTTTCGGTGGAGCCTTAGAGGCTTGAGATGAGTGTGGATTGAGAGCTGTGTTTGGTTCCTCAGGGTTGAGGGTGTGTCAAAGATGACACTCCCAGGTTAGGTGTGGTAAATCTCTCTTTCTTTTTTTGATTCAAAAGGGAAGTAATTCCACACAGCTGAATGTAATTGGAGGTAGTTAGCAGGCAAATGATATACCCACAGGAGCCAGAGATCAGAAGCTCTTTCCCAAGGACCACACAGGGAATCTCTGCTGCCCTCAGTGTGGGCTCCAATTCTCCTGCAGTCTCCCACTGGGTGGCCAAGTTAGATCCTAATCTCCTGTTATTTCACCCCTCCCCCCAGAGTCAGGTTTTTCTGCTAGGCTCAGGGCTGGTGCAGACCTGAGGTCGCCCTGCTTATGACGTATGTCCAAAATGGCGCCTGCTCTGTCTTGCTCGCCTTTGAGAGGTGAGCGGAGAGAGAGAAACTTGTGTCCGTATCGGTCACTTTTTAAATTTTTTTTCCTCTCTCTCTTCTAGTTAGCCTGGTGAATTTTTCCCCACAGAGTTTCAAGCCTCGTTCCTTCTAGCCTCCTCTTTCCGCTTGCCCGCTGGTGTCTCGGGCTATTGAGGTTCGGCTCACCTCGCGTTCCAGCGCTGGTGTGTTGAGTCTGCCGCTGGTGTCCCAAACTTGGGCTCCCACGCTCTCCACGCAGGTCCACTGTGAATCACTAGTTCCGGAAGAGTTTCCTCTGCTGTTTCATCCCCTACTCTTCCTTGACCCTGCAGTATCTCCACTTATATTAAACTGTCTCTCCCCAGGACTAATAGTGTGCTCCCTGCCTATTCTGCCATCTTGCCGCTCCTCCTTTGCTCATTTCTTAACTGGAATGCTTGTTTTATTGTTGTTGAGTTTCTTAACCTCTTTATAGATTATAGATATCAATCTTTTATCAGTTTCACAGTTTGCAAATATTTTCTCCTATTCCATCAGTTGCCTCTTCATTTTGCTGAATGATTATTTTGTAGTTTAGAAGCTTTCAGCTTGATGTAATCTCATTTTTCATTTTGGGTTTGATTGCCTCTGCTTCTAGGGCCTTTTCCATGAAGACTTTGCATATGCCAATTTCTTGCAGAGTTTTTCCATTATTCTCCTCTGGTGATTTGATGATATTGGGTCATAGATTTTGATCCTTGTCCATTTTCAGTTGAATTTTGTATGAGGTGAAGATAGGGGTCCTGGTCAATACTTCCACATGCGGAGATCCAATCTTCCCAGCCTCATTTGTTGAAAAGACTGCCCTTTATTCAGGGATTGATTTTAGCTACTTTGTCAAAGATTAGTCAGATGTAGATATGTGGATTTATTCCTGGAGTTTTCTGTTCCATTGGTCTACATAACTATTTTTTTTTCCAGTACCAGACTGTTTTGATTACGAATGCTCTGTAGTATGTCTTGAAATCTTAATTGCGATGCCTTTGGCTTTTTTTTTGTGTAAGATCTCTTTAACTATTTGTGGTTTCTTGTGTCTACATATGAATTTTGGCATCATTTTTTTCTAGATTTGAGAAGAATGTCATTGATGTTTTGATTGTGATCATGTTGAATCTATAAATTTTTTGCTTTTTTAGTTTGGACATTTTGATTATATTAATTCTTCCAATCCATGAAATTTGAAGAGATTTTTTTTAATTTTTTGTCTTCTATTTATTTCTTTAATGTTTGTAATTTTCATTATAGATATCTTCCACTTCCTTGGTTAAATGTATTCCAAGTTATTTAATTTTTTTCTGTTCCTATTTTGAAATGATTGGTCTTATAAGTTCTTTCTTAGCCAGGGCATTGTCTGTGTATACAAAGGCTATTGATTTTTGTGTGTTAATTTTATAGACTGGCACTTTACCAAACTCTTTTTTGAGTTTCAATTGTCTCTTAATGAATTCTTTTGGTTCTCCTAATGTAGAATCATATCATCTGCAGTTGGGGATAATCTGACTCTTTCCTTTCCAACTTGTGTCTCTTGAATTCCTTTTGCTCGCCTAATGGCTCTAGCTGAAACTTCCAGGACTATATTTAATAGCAATAGTGAGAGTGGGCATCCTTGTCTGTTTCCAGACCTTAGGGGAAATGCTTCTATTTTTTTCTCTGCTAAATATGATGCTGGCTGTGCATTTGTCACCAACTGTCTTGACTGTTTGAGGCATGTTCCTTCTATACCAAATTTGCTTAAGATATTCATCATGAAAGGACATTGTGTTTTATCAAATGCTATCTCTGCATCTGTTAAGATAATCATATGGTTTTATTATTGAGTTTCTTAAAGTGATGTATCACATTAGTTGATTTGGGAATGTGAACCATCTTTGCATGTCAGGGATAAATTCCATTTGGTCTGTATGAATGATATTTCTGAAATGCTGCTGGATTTGATTAGCTGGTATTTTGTTGACATTTTTTGATTCTATGTTCATCAGATATATTGGTCTGTAGTTCTCTTTCTCTGCTGTATATTTTTCTGGCCTAGGAATTAATGTGGTGCTTCCCTCCTTTAAGGAGCTCAGGAACTCCCTTTCAATTGTTTCAAATTTTTGAAAAGAATAGGAATGAATTTTTCTAAAAGTCTTGTAAATTCAGCTGTGAAGATATCTGGTCCTGGACTTTTCTTTGTTGGGAGGGTCTTTATTACTGAAGGAATCTCTGTCTTGGTTATTGTTCTGTTTTCTTTATCTTCATGACTCAATTTTGGTAGATTGTATGTATCCAGGAATCTATCATTTTTTTCCCAAATTTGCAATTTGTTGGGATACAGCTGTTTGTAGTAATTCCTGATGACTCTTTTTATTTCTATGGTATCTACAGTCACATTTCCTTTTTCATCTCTGATTCTATTAATTTGGGTCTCCTCCCTCTTTCATGTGTTTAGTTGGGCCAATGGAGTATCAATTTTTTGCTTTTTCAAAAAACAGCATCTTCATTTCACTGATCTTTTGAGATGTATTTGTGGTTACAATTTTTTTTTTATTTCCTCTCTAACTTTAATTATTTCTTTCCTCCTACTAATTTTGAGTTTGGTTTGTTTTTTTTTATGGTTGAGATGCATTGATAGGTCATTTGTGGTACCTTTAGAATTTCTTGATGTAATCACCAATTGCTTTAAGTCCTCTTAATACTGCTTTTGCTATATACCATAACTTTTGATATGTTGCATTGTAATCATTGTTTGTTTCCAGACATTGTTTGATTTCCCTTCTTTGTCACTTTTAACATTTTTCATGTTAAAGTGTATTTTGTCTGATATCACAATGGCTACACCTGCTTGTTTTTGCTTTCCTTTAACACAGAATACCTTTTTCCATCTTTTCACTTTCAGTCTGCATATTTTGTAGTCATGAGATGTGTTTCTTCTAGGCAACAACTAGGTAGGTCTTGTTTTTAATCCATTTAGCTAGTATATATCATTTAATACAGAATTTAGGCCATTTACCTTCAAGGTGACTATTGATAAGTGCTGACTTGGCCCTTCTTTTTTCTGTAATTATTGTTTGTTTTGGGTTTCCTTTTATCTTTTATTGGGAAATTATATGCCATAACATTCTTTCATAATGATGACTATCCTTCTATGTTTCTGTATGTAGCACATCCTTAAGCATCATTTGTAAGTCTTGAAGAGTGCTGACAAATTCTTTCAATTTCTTTTTCTTATGCAAGATCTTTATTTAAACTTCATTCTTAAATGAGAGCTTTGCAGGATACAGTATTCTGTGTTAATAGAACTTTTTTTTTTTGTATTAAGATTTGGAATATGTCTCTCTTCTCTTCTAACCTGTTATGTTTCTGATGAAATGTCAGCCATGAGTCTAATTGGGGGTTCTCTAGTAAAAACCCCAGTAATCTGATGTTTTTCTCTTGTGCATATTTTAGAATCTTTTCTTTATAATTTTGTGTTGAAAGACTATAAAGTGTCATGGTGAAGATCTTGATTAGAATCAAGTCCAATAGAAATCCTATGTGCCTCATCTACTTGGACATCCATTTCTTTCTCTAAATTATGAAATTTTTCTGTAATTATTTCACTAAATAGGACTTTTAAGCCATTTTCTCTTTCCATATTTTAGGAACTCCTAAGACCCATGTGTTGGATCAATTTATAGTATCCCACAAATACTATGCTTACTATATTTTATAAGATTTATTTATTTATTTGAAAGTCATAGTTACACAGAGAAAGAAGGAGAGAGAGTAAGAGAGAGAAGTCTTTCATCCACTGGTTCATTCCCCATTTGCCTGCAGTGGTCAGAGCTGTGCCGATATGAAGCCAGGAGCCAGAAAGTTTCTCTGGGTCTCTGACGAAGATGCAGGGCCCCAAGGATTTGGGAAATCTTCTACTGCTTTCCCAGGCCATTGCAGAGAGCTGGATCAGAAGTAGAACAGCTGGATCTCAAACCAGCATCCATATGGGATGCTGGCACTGCATGTGGCAGCTTTATCCATTATGCCACAGTGCCAGTGCCTATAGTATCTGATAAATCTTATTTACTATATTTTAAAATAGTTATAATATTATTGTATGATGTGAATGTGTTCAGCTAATGCTTAGAATGCTATGCTGTGTTATGCCTTTATAATAATAATTCTAGGGCTATTTATCAAAAGCATATATACGGAGGCCACCCGACAAACCACACAGAGACGCAGCACTCAGTCAATTCATCACCACGTTTATTGCCTCGTTGCGTTCCAGGCCAAAGTAGGGGGCCCTGCAATGAGGGACTGGAGGCCGTCTCCCTGGGGAAACTCTTCAGCCTCCTGCAGGGAGCACCAAGAAGAACAAGGATATATACCCCAGGCCCCATACAGATAACATTCATTGTGTGCAATCATGAATAGCACAAGAACAAAACAAGTTTACAAGGTAGCAAAGATCAGGGTACAAGCTCTGCTGATAGAGCAAAGAACATCATAAACCTTCATCAGAAGTCACATCCTGCCTGCAGGAATGTGGGATGGAAAGTCTTGTGCCTTCAGCCTTCAGAACAATAAGCACAGGAAACAGGATTAGATAAGGGACAGCCTCAGCCTGCTGCATCTCATGTCCGGCCAGAGCCACTGGCCCCGACATCTCCCCCTTCTTGTTTGTACAAGAATGGCCTGGTGTTTATGGTAACCGGTGTCTACACTGTCCAGAGGGTCGCGGGGGAGGGCCCATCCCCCACAAGTCCCTCGCGTTAAACGCTGAACGGCGTGGACTCGTGCCTGTCTTAGGTGCCCCGCAGTGCTTACTCTGCTTACCCGTCATCAAGGATACAGGAAGCATGTCCTGTCCTCTGTCTTAGGTTGCTAGAGAAGCCTGCAAGTGCTTACCCGTCGTTGACTACCGGTCCACCCTAAGAACAGCGTAGGAGCAAGCGGTCAATGAGACAATTAGGAAGAGAGAGACCGAGGCTTCCACGGCATATCACATACCGCAGCCTCCTGTTTTAGAGAGTGTCCTTGAGGGTATGTACTGTCCTTTTGATAGCCTCTCTGTTTGCACACATTGGAATGGTGGGAACGTTTGGTTGTTTTACTTCACATCAGTCTACAGGCAGGGCTAGGCAGGCAGGCAGAAGACAGAGGTTGTGGGGGGCTGGCTCCCCACACATATAGTTTAAAATTTCCATTGCTTCTCATTGGATAATATTTTTAGGAATTGATCTTAAAATACACAGATCTTTATATATAAAGACAAATTTAAAGCCAATATGTTAATAATACATTTCGCTATATTCAAAATAGAAAATTTACACTATAATTTAAGTTACGCCTTTTTAAAATTTAATTATTTGACAGATAGAGTTAGACAGCGAGAGAGAGAGACAGAGAGAAAGGTCTTCCATCCGTTGGTTCACCCCCCAAAATGGCCACAATGGCCACAGCTATGCCTATCCAAAGCCAGGAGCCAGGTGCTTCCTCCTGTTCTCCCATGCGGGTGCAGGGGCCCAAGCACCTGGGCCATCCTCCGCTGTCCTCCTGGGCCACAGCAGAGAGCGGGACTGGAAGAGGAGCAACCAGGACTAGAACCTGGCACCCATATGGGATGGTGGTGCCGCAGGCAGAGGATTAACTAAATGAGCCACGGCGCTGGCCAGTAAGTTATGCTTTTTGATATTGCTTAATAACATGAGAAATATGTCCATTTTTTAGCAACATTTATGATCACAATGTTATGAAATAAACTTTTGTGTGTGTAGCTACATTGAAGAGATCCAAACATAAAATATTTAGTCCTGTGTTTTCTAAAATATATGTCTTTTTATAAAAGATTTATTGATTTATTTGAAATACAGAATGATAGATAAACAGGAAGTGACAGACACCCAAAGAAAGATCTCTCATCTGCTGTTTCACTCTTCAAATGGCTGTAATAGCCATTTATGGGCCAGGCAAAAATCATGAGCAAGGAACCATATTCTTATCTCCCCCTTGGGTGCTGGGGACTCCAGCACTTGGGTCACTATCCACTGCCATCCTAGTAGCATTAGCCAGAAGCTGAATTGAAGGCAGAGCTGCCTTGAATTAAACCAACACTCTAGTAAGGAATGCTGCATCACAGGCAGCAGCCTAACCTACTGCATCACAATACCCTTTTTTGCTATTGGTTGTTTTGCTGATATTTAGAGTCAGAAGAAAAATTGCTAAAGCTATTGCTAGTAAACTGTTGATTAATAATACTGATTTTTGTGTAGAGACATTTGATTGCTATGTCCATGCAAATTGTTTTCCATTCCTCAAACCAACATTATCTATCAACAGAAAGCTTTCTGAACATACGTTCCTTTGAAATTCAAGCTGAAATTATTATGAGCAGTTTTTTTTTTTTTTTGGATCAAAGTACATTAGAGTCTATAATAGCCAGATACTTACAAATTTAGGGATTGAATATACATCTAGAAAATATATGGGTTTTTTTGTTTAAATGATAAAATTTTTAAAACAATTTTTATTGGATTATACTCAATATATTACCAAATTGTTTCTTCACAATGAGATCCATTTTAAAGTCTTTACCCCATCAAGAGTAAGTCAGTTTAAAATGAAATAAAATTAGTTTTAGTCATCTATTGAAGTAAAAGAGTATTTTAATATCCTAATTATTTTTAAATCACAAAATTTAAATGCAAAAATAATATTGCATAAATTGATTTGACTTTATTGCATCCCATGCAGCAAGGTGTTTTGTCTATTCCCAACTAACAATTACCATATGGGCAACACATTACACTGCCACAGGCATACAGTTACCTCTGGGTGCTATGTTCAGCTAAAGAAATTTCTAAGATGAGGTTAGAGTCACTAAATGAGAGTAAGAAAGACTTAATTTACATTATGCTATTAGCAGCTGGGAGACATTAGCTTCTCATTATCAGCCCAGTGTACTCTGTTGACTTCCTGTGGTGGTGAGACATTGAATGAATTTCTTTTGTGTGCCAGAAACTATTCTAATATGTAAACTACATATTTAATTTTGAAATAAAAATATATCTTAAGGTAGTTTTTATTATTCCTGTTTTATAATTTTACTAGTTCAGTAAGATTAAAATATATATTAAAGATTAGACTATCAGTAAAATTTTAAAGTATTTTAACTTGGATCTCATACCATAGAATAAATGTGGAAGATCTTAAAGAACACTGGATACATTTTTTTTGTTTCAAATATTTCTGCTCAGGGGCCAGCATTATGGCACAGTTTGTTGTTACTACCTATGGTGCTGGAGAGCCATTTGGGTGCCCATTTGATTCCTGACTGCTCCACTTATGATCCAGCTCCCTGTCAATGTGCCTGGGAAAGCAGCAGAAGATGGTTCAAGTACTTGGACACCTGTGTATAACAAGCATCTAAATGGAAACCAGATGAAGCTCCTGGCTGCAACCTGGCCTAGCCCCGGCTGTTGCAGCCATTTGGATAGTTAACCAGCAGATGGAGGATCTTTCTTTGACTCTGTAACTCTGATTTTCAAATAAATAAATAAATCTGTTAAAAATTTTCAACAGTTTCGGATAGTTGTTGTTGTTTTTTTTTTTTTTTTTTTTTTTTTTTTTTTTTTTTTTTTTTTTTTGGACAGGCAGAGTAGACAGTGAGAGAGACAGAGATAAGGTCTTCCTTTTTTTTTCCATTGGTTCACCCTCCGATGGCTGCTGTGGCCAGCATGTTGCGGCCTGCACACCACGCTGATCTGAAGCCAGGAGCCAGGTGCTTCTCCTGGTCTCCCATGCAGTGCAGGGCCCAAGCACTTGGGCCATCCTCCACTGCACTCCCGGGCCACAGCAGAGAGCTGGATAGGAAGAGGAGCGACCAGGACAGAATCCAGTGCCCCGACCAGGACTAGAACCCGGTGTGCTGGTGCCGCAGGCAGAGGATTAGCCTATTGAACCGTGGTGCCAGCTGTTTTGGATAGTTTTAATTGCTTTTGTATCTATCTTATTTTTTCAAATTTTATTTAAGTAGACAAATTTTATGCATTTCCTACATGCAGATGCAGGAACATAGTGATATTTTCCACTCTACCCTACCTCCTGCCTGCACTTCCACCCTTTTTCCTCCTCCCTCTCCTATTCCCATTCTTGTTTTTACAAAGATCTATTTTCTTTCTTTCTTTCTTTCTTTCTTTCTTTCTTTCTTTCGCTCTCGCTCTCGCTCTCGCTCTCGCTCTCTTTCTTACAAGTAGTGTTATAGACAGTGAGAGAGAGGCATAGAGAAAGGTCTTCCTTCCATTGGTTCACGTCCCTAATGGTCACTATGGCCGGAGCTATGCCAATTCGAAGCCAGGAGCCAGGTGCTTCCTCCTGGTCTGCCATGTGGGTGCAGGGACCCAAGCACCTGGGCCATCCTCTGCTGCTCTCCCGGGCCACAGCAGAGAGCTGGACTGGAAGAGGAGCAACCGGGACCAGTACCTGGTGCCCCAACAGGGACTAGAACCCAGGGTGCCAGCGCTGCAGGTGGAGGATTAGCCAAGTGAGCCACTGCGCCAGCCCTATAAAAATCTATATTCAATTAATTCTATATTCATAAGATTAATCCCACACTAAGTAAAGACTTCAACAAGTAGTATGAAGGAAAAAAACCGTTCCTCAACAATCAGGACAAGTGCCGTAAAAAAATCATTGACTTTTTTTTTTTTTTTTTTTGGATAGGCAGAGTTAGTGAGAGAGAGAGACAGAGAGAAAGGTCTTCTTTTTCCATTGGTTCACCCCCCAAATGGCTGCCACGGCTGGTGCGCTGCTCCTGGTCTTCCATGCGGGTGCAGGGCCCAAGGACCTGGGCCATCCTCCACTGCCTTCCCGGGCCACAGCAGAGAACTGGACTGGAAGAGGAGCAACCAGGACAGAATCCAGTGCCCGGTCTGGGAGTAGAACCCTGGGCACTGGCGCCACAGGCGGAGGATTAGCCTAGTGAGCTGTGGCGATGGCCAATCATTGAATTTCAAAGTGTCAGTTTTACTCATATACGTTACCTTGTAGGTACTCTTAGTTACCACAGATCAGGGAAAACATGTTGTTTGTATTTTTTGGGTTAGGCTTATTTCAATAAGTATAATGTTTTCCAGTTATATCCATTTTGCTGCAAGGTGTATTTATTTTAATAATGGTGCTATTTATTATTTGAGGTTTAAAATAATTTCCTTATTTGCTACACATTATTTAATTATTTGACAACTATTATAAATCTCAGCATCTGTTTTTCAGTTATCTTTAATATGTATTTCCTGTCATCACATTAAATGATTTCTGCAAATTAGCAGATGTAATATCGAATATAACAGAGTTGAAATTTGTGCATCAGCTTAACACTTGTGATTCTCCTTCCCTGTATATTAAATATTGTTCCTATATTGTCAAAGGTGGAAAAGATGAAAAGATGAGTAGTTTACAATTTTGGATAGTCTTCATTTTTAGTCTCTCCACAGCCAAAGCCCCAGCTGACCACAAATCATGAGCAACTCCTGTTGAGATCTGTGAAGCCTAAACCAAATCAATAGAATTCCTCAGAAAACCCTTGTCTGGAGGGGGAAAAGAAAGATTGTTGCATTTAGCTTAAAATTGTCTTTTGACAATCAGATCTTTATTCAAATAGCACTATGAAAATAAATAATAGTCATTTTTAGTATCTTAAATTTGATTTTTCTAAACCTATATTCTCATTCTCTGTGTTGATTCTTCGGGTTATAAATGTAAAATTTTCTCCTATGCTATCCATTTTGGTGAATAGCATAAGATCCTGTGTGAAAACATATTTTCTGTTATTTTTAATCTTCCCTCTGGTTAGCCTCCTCCAGATTATGAATTTTTACCAAATTCTGTTAATTCTATCTTGCATTTATCTTCAAAATCCATTTTTCTGTATTTCCACATTGAAAATGTTTTGTTAGGTCCCTAATTACAGTTTGCCTAACTTTTTTTTTTCTCTTTAAGTTTAAAATCATCTTTCATCAGTATTTCTTGCTTCAAAAATTTTTTTTACTTTGATCTCACAATCATCTTTCTCAAGTGCAAATGTGTTCAGGCTGCTTTCCTGCTTACATTCTTTTGTTATTACTCTGGAAAGAGTTGGCATGACTTTGATAGTACAAAAAGCCCTTACTGTGGAGCCCTCATCTTTTCTATTTATTCCCAGCCAGTTGAGTTTTACAAGTCATGCACGTGAGCTATTGCATATATGCTCTCCTTTTCTGGCATGACTTTGCAGCCATTACCTTCAACATTAAATCTTTCTTATTCAGTAGAAGATGGCTCAAGACCTTGGGCCTCTGCACCGATGTGGGAGACTTGAAGAAACTCTTGACTCCTGGCTTCAGATTGGCTTAGCTCCGGCCGTTGAGTCCATTTGGGGAGTGAACCAGCAGACAGAAGACCTTTCTCTCTGTCTTTCCCTCTCACTGTCTGTAACTCTACCTCTCAAATAAAAAAAAAAAGAAAAGAAAAGAAAAGAAAAGAAAAGAAAAGAAAAGAAAAGAAACACAAAGAAACACAGCAAGCCTCACTGTCTCAGATGTGCAGGCAGAGAGTGAGACACTGAGAGAATGTGTGTTGAGAGAGACAGAGAAAGAGAGAGAGAGAGAGAGAGAGAGAGAGAGAGAGAGCGCTCTTCCATTTGCTGGTTCACTTCCCAAATGATGGCCATGGCCATTATTGGTGCAGGTTGAAGCTAGGACACAGGTGCCCCATCAGGAGCCCAAGTACTAGGGCCATCTTCCACTGCTTTCCCAGGCACATTCATGGGTAGCTGGATAGGAAGTGGAGTAGCCAGGATTGTGCTACTATTAATGGTTTTAATTCACCTCTATTTCAACACTGTTTAGTATATTTTGCCTTATGCATATACTTCTTAAGGCAGGAAACATATCTGACAGGACACAATCTGATATTCCCCCGTGAATTAGAACTGAAATTAATTTTTGTCTTTTGAATTATTTCTTTTGGAGAAATTTCCAAGAGTAATTATAATGATATGGTAGATTATATCTCAAACTAGCAATAACAAAATTATAAAACTTTCCCTTTAAAATCTTTTTTGATTGTTGAATAGGTAATAATATAGTATTTTTTTATTTTTTAAATATTTGAAACTTGATTTAGAATAATTGAAAGCTTGGAATCTCTTTAAAGTTTTCCTAAATTAACACCTAGTTCCGAAGTTTACCTACTCTGAAGTATATCATGCCCAATCCCTCTGAAGTCTGATATTCATTAACCTATGTATTTCTTGAAATTTTTCTCAATAAAAGTGAAGAAAGCTACAGAAATACATGAGAAAAGTCGGTACAAATATTTTAGTACTCTGTACAAGTCATAAGCTTTTAATCAGAATGACGATTCATTGAAGAGCTATAGTCGAAGACTTTGAGAAGTTGTTAGCATTAAAATTGCTCTCAGTCTCTATCAATAATATGGGCCTTGCTGGATTCCAAGATAGCAGATAAGGGAATGACATAGTACAGTAGGCTAGGGATAAATAGTGAAAAAAAAAAGTGTAAGAAGTGCACTCTCAGGAGAGAATTGGGTATAAAACCACACTGGAAATCTTAGATGAGGAAGAGAAACACTGTGGACTTATATGGAGGGTGCAACTTCTGTTTAAAAGTGAAGCTCTAACTTGCCTAACTTGGGTGTCAACCTGGATACTTGCCCCACACTGGTGGGCTGATCAGAGTTCCATAGGAGTACCCTCCATATACTTCTTGGTGTTCACTGAAAGTGCAGATATTTTACAAGCCATAGAGACATAGCTCCAGGATAAAACCATCAGGGGAAAAACAACAATTAAATACACAAATGCTTAAAAATAAATGCAATGCAGAAATTCAAGAAAGAAGAATAAGGAAAACACTATGCCTCCCATCAAAGGAACACAACAACATATATATATATATATATATGTATATATATATATATATATATATACATATATATATATATATATAATGTGAAGATGAAGAGATTGAGGAAATGCCAGAAACAGAACTCAAGAAATTAATCATAAGATTTTCAGAAGCAATCAGAAGTAAATCCACGAACTAAAGAAAACTGTACATGACAAGAATGAAAATTTTCCATGAAATTTATTTTAAAGAGAAATCAAAATAAAATATTAGAAATGAAGAATTTAATAAATCAAATAAAAAACATAGTGGAAACCCTTAGCAGCAGACTCGATGAGGGAAAAAAAGAATATCTAAGCAAGATGACATATTTTTGGAAAACTTTCAGTCAGACCAAAAAAAAAAAAAAACCCAAAATTAATGAAAATTTATAGGGTACTATCAAATGACCCAACAATACTTCTATTAGAAGTTCCAGAAGGTGTGGAAAGAGAGAAGGGAATAGAAGATGCATTTAGCAAAATAATTACAAAAAACTTCCCCAATTTGGAGAAAGGGACATCCAAGAACAGGAAGCACATAGAACTCCTAACAAACAAGACCAGTGGAGATCTACCACTTGAAACATTGTAATCAAATGTTCCACAATAAAGCTTAAAGAAAAGATTCCAAAATGGGCATGAGAGAAGCATCCCATTTCCTTCATAGGATCTCCAAATAGACTCACGGTTGACTTTTCATCAGAAACCTTACAGTCTAGAAGAGAATGATGAATACAGTTCAAGTCTTAAGAGGAAAAAAAAAAAAACTGTCAACTCAGAATACTGTACCCTGGGAAGCTCTCACTTATAAGTGAAGGTGAAAAAAAGACCTTTCATTACAAACAGAAATTGAAAAATTTTTGCCACAAGTCCAGTATTCCAAAACATGCTTAAAGATGTGCTATACACAGAATCACAGAAAGATGATCATAATTATGAAAGAATATAAAGGTCAAAAACCCAAGTAAAAGTACATAAGAAACCCCAAATCAACAATATGAATATTTATGAAAAAATGGCAGGGCCAAGTTGCTACTTATTAATAGTCACCTTTATTGTAAATAGCCTCAACTCTCCAGTTTAAAGATACAGACTGGCTGAATTTGTTTAAAAAAAGACCCATCTATTTGCTGCCTACAAGAAACATATCTCAGTAACAAAGATACATCCAAACTGAAAGTGAAAAGATTGAAAAAGTTACCCCATGTTAATTGAAAACAAAAAAGGGCAGGTGTTGCCAACCTAATATTAAACAAAATAGACTTTAACACAAACACTGTTAAAAGATAAGAAGGGCAGAATGTGATGATTAAGGAATCAATTCAACAGGAATATGTGACTATAATAAATGTATACACGCCCAATTACAGGGTGCCTGGCTATTTAAAAGTAATGTTGGTCAATCTAAAGGGAGACATAGATTCTGATACATAGACCTGATACAATAATAACAGAATTTAAACACCCCACTTTAATCAGTGGAGAGAACAATTAGACATATTATCACTAAAACTCTGAGGTTATTGACTTTATGGACAAAATGGACTTAACCGATATCTACAGGACTTTTCAGTGCACAGTTGCAGAATACACATTCTTCTCATCAGAGAATGGAATTTCCTGTAGGATAGAAGATATGCTATACCCTAAAGTAAATCTCTGCATATTAAAAAAAGAGAGAGAAATCATACAATGCATCTTCTCTGATCACAATGGAATGAAGCTGGAAATCAACAATTCAAGAATCTCTAGATCATATGGAAACACATGGAGATGAACAATATTCTCTTGAATGAATAATGTGTCATTGGAGAAATCAAAAGAGAAATTAAAAAAAAATTCTGTAGACGAATGAAGATGGCAATACATCATATCAAAACTTCGGAGATACAGCAAAAGTCGTGTTAAGACTGAAGATTATAGATGCCTACATGAAGAAACTGGAATAAGTTTAACCAAGGTTGTCAAAGATATCTACATTAGAAATTACAAAACATTAAGGAAAGAAATAGAAGAAGACATTAAAAATGGAAAAATCGTCCGTGTTCTTGGATTGAGAGAATCAATATCATCAAAGTATGCATTCTGCCAATAGCAATTTATAGATTCAATGCTATTCCAATTAAAAAACCAATGGCTATGAAAAGTCTTAATTTCACCTTCATTCACAAATGAGAGCTTTGCAGGATATAATATTCTGGGCTGGCAGTTTTTCTCTCTTAGTACCTGGGCTATGTCTCGCCATTCCCTTCTAGCTTGTAGGGTTTCTGATGAGAAGTCTGCTGTGAGTCTAATTGGAGATCCTCTAAGAGTAATCTGACGTTTCTCTCTTGCACATTTTAGGATCTTTTCTTTGTGTTTCGCTGTTGTGAGTTTGATTACAACATGTCGTGGTGAGGATCTCTTTTGGTCATGTTTATTAGGGGTTCTATAAGCTTCCTGTACTAAGATGCCTCTGTCCTTCTCCAAACCTGGGAAATTTTCTGCTAGTATCTCACTGACAAGGCCTTCTAATCCTTTCTCCCTCTCCATGCCTTCAGGAACTCCTAGAACTCGAATGTTGGGTTTTTTAATAGTATCCTGTAGATGCCCGACAATATTTTTTTTCTAAATTTCTAATTTCTTCTTCTTTTCTTTGGTTTGCCTGTTTCCTTTCCTGTTCTCTGTCTTCTAAGTCCGATATTCTCTCTTCTGCTTCGCCCATTCTGTTTTTAAGGCTCTCTAACGTGTTTGTCATTTGATCTATTGAGTTCTTCATTTCATTATGATTTCTCGTCACTATCACAGTTTCTTGTTCCACTAGTTGTTTCATTTCATTTTGATTCCTCCTTAATATTTCATTTTCACGAGAGAGATTTTCTATCTTGTCCATTAAAGATTTCTGTAGTTCAAGAATTTGTTTTTGAGAACTTCTTAATGTTCTTATCAATTTTTGAGATCCGCTTCTTGCATTTCTTCTATCTCATCATCTTCATAATCTTGCATTAGGGTGTCTTTTTCATTTGGGGGCGTCATAGTGTCTTCCTTGTTCTTGTTACCTCGATTTTTGCATTTGTTGTTTGGCATGTTGGAGATATTTGGTTTCTTCACTGTGGTGTTTTTTCTTGTTACACTATGGCTCTATATTAAGTGGACTGTCTGCTTTCGGTGGAGCCTTAGAGGCTTGAGATGAGTGTGGACTGAGAGCTGTGTTTGGTTCCTCAGGGCTGCTTTTCATAGCAAACAGAAACTGAAAGAATTTGTTGCCACTCATCCTGCCCTGCAAAAGATGCTTAAAGATGTGTTACACACAGAAACACAGAAACATGGTCACCAATATGAAAGAAGGTAAAGGAAGGAAACCTCACAGCAAAAGATCACAGGAAGCTCAATTTCTCTTTGACATAGAATTAAACTCTGATGCTCTGTTAAAGCAATGTGTTAAAGTAATCTATTATGTTCTCTTGATGTCTGTTAAATTCTAATTGTTCAAAAACAGCTGAATTTTTATTAAGAGCTATGGGTTATGTAAATATGTGCAAATTTTCAAAGATTTGAATAATCACCTTGTAACAAGATCAAATTTGGTCTATGAGTTTATAATTTTAAACATGGCGACTTAAAGTCTTTTGTCATCCACAGTTATATATGATTTGCTGCTCATAAAACTAAAGCGTTGTTGGTTCTGTGTGTAGCTGTCCTCCTATAGGTTCCTATGGACTTTTTCCAGCCACTTCCATTGTATTCAGTACTTTGGGATGGCTCTGTAAACAGATGAAGCCAATAATGTATTAACAGTACCAACTGAGAGAAAGTATGGTTAACTGAGGTTACTAATAAAGCAATTCAAATCAATTGGCAATCTACAAAAAGAGTTAAAGATTTTAAAAGCTATTATTAAAAATGCTATATTGGTCTATTATGCTATGTTATATGTGTGTACATATTGTATGTCCACATGGGGAAATTTTATTAAGAGTTTTATTTTAAATGGCTTATAGATAAGATTGTCCATAAATTTAAGCTGCTAAAATCAATCAAAGATACATTTTAATTTGTGTGACCTGAATCTGTGTATCATATGTTTTAAACTTGTTGGTAGAAAGAAACTAAAAACATTTTAGATGGTTGTGCTTAAGTTTACTGGTTAAACAAACTACACCATGTTAGATATTTAAGAGGTGTTTTCAAATACATGATTCTTAAAATTTATAGAAGGCATTGGACCTTCTGGTAAATGTTTGGTAAATGTTTTCTTAAGTTGTTATCTAATGGTTGAAACTGTTTGCTAAGTATTCATGTGATATTGCTATTGTCAGCATGCGATCTAGGACTTGCTCCCTCATTTCTCTATTCTAAGCCCAACTTGTTCTTTCATTTCTCTATTCTCTTCAAGGTAGGAAACTAATTCTATTATGAAGGAATCTGTAGGACGCACAATTTAATCTTTAGACCTTATAAAAGAGATGGCTAACATTTTTCTGTAATAGCATAGCCAAAATAAGAACTTAAATAATAATCTCATAGCTAGATTCACTTCGCCATCAGCGAAGTATACAGTAAGTAGAAAAAACCTCCCTTTCAGACCAAAGGGAAAGAAAGTTTTAAAGTGAGAATATAATTTTCCTCATGGGCATTGTTTACCTTAGAAAAACTACTACAGAACATGCCTGTGACTATAGACTTGTAGTTCAGGCCACCGAAGATTAGAGATGGGACACGGGCACTCCCTTGACTTGCATCCTCTGGTCTGCTTTAACACAAACCATGAGGAAAAGAAAGCTAGGCATCAGAAGCAATGGGTGGCAGGCCTATTAATGGCTGATCTGTACAGTGATTTGCCCTCAAGGAGACCCAACAGGCCAGTCCACTGCAGTGGCTTTCAATGTGGTAAGCCTGGGCTTCAGCAGAAGTCAGCTTGTGAAGAGCCCTGGCAGCTCTGCCAAGAGTTGGATCACTGGAAATGGACCTGCCCTGGAGTCGAAGGATGCCCAGGTCAGAGCCACAGATCTTATTGGCTCTAAGCTGAAAAGCCCTTCACTCAGCCCAACTTCCAAAGTGACCACTGCAGCTGAGGGGACGGCCAAGTAGGGTCAGCAACATTGCAGGCAGACTGTAAATTTCTTGTTAGAGATGCCCCCTGCCTTTACCTGGCCAGCTCTCCTCCCAGGCCAGCCAAGTAATGAAAGTCAACAGAGTGCCTTCCCCTAGGAGGTTCACACCTCCCTTAGGATATACCCCATGTGAAGAGATAGATAGGTCTGGGCCTCTTAACTTACAAAGCCTAAAGCCCACCAGATTATTATCAAGCCCCTTCTATCAGGTTCTATTTGCCTCTCAATCAGAAAACTTAATTGTAGCTTAGACAGCACCTTTCTTAGCTCCTCTAATAATGACTCTGTGCTTTGTTCTGTACCCTGTCTAGCGTACTTCGGCCTCATTCCTTTGTAATCATAACCTCTACTCTACCACCAATGGCTCTACTCCCAACCTGTGTGTACTGATGGTCCTCTTCCCCACTTAATGCTGTATAATTGTTCAAACCTGGTAAATGCCACTCTTAGGATCATTGGTTACTATCCTCACCCTGTCTTTTATGACCTTGTCTAAATATGATCAGAGTCGGCAAACTTGGAAGGCTTCCATAGCCTTGGCAACTCATGACGACAGCCTAGGGTGGTTACTGGCGCCATAAACTAGAGTGTCAATTTGTTGGGTCTACAACAGGAGCCACTGTGCACTTGCTCCTCATGTGGGATCTCTGTCCTTAATGTACTGTACATTTTGATTTGATGCTATAACTAGTACTCAAACAGTATGTTTCACTTTGTGTGTCTATGTGAGTGCAAACTGTTGAAACCTTTATACTAAATTGATCTTCTGTATATAAAGAGAATTGAAAATGAATCTTGATGCAAATGGAAGGGGAGAGGGAGCGGGAGAGGGGAGGGTTGCGGGTGGGAGGGAAGTTATGGGAGGGGGAAGCCACTGTAATCCATAAGCTGTACACTGGAAATTTATATTCATTAAATAAAAGTTTTAAAAAAAACAATTCTAACTCCAGAATAAAGGCCAAAAAAGTTAAAAAAAAATACCAATGGCATTCTTTATACGTCAAGAAAAAAATGATGCTAAAATTCACTTAGAAACACAAGAGACTCTGAGTAACTAAAGCAGTATTCTTTTCTTTTTTAAAGATTTATTTATTTATTTTGAAACTCAGAATTACACACAGAGAGGAGAGCCATAGAAAGAGAGAGAAGTCTTCCATCCTCTTGTTCACTCCTCAACTGGCTGCCAGGCCGGAGCTGTGCTGATCTGAAGCCAGGAGCCAGGAGCTTCTTCCAAGTCTCCCACGCTGGTGCAGGATTTGGGACATCTTCTACTGCTGAAAATACATCATTGCGATTTTTAAAAATGAGAATGTACAATTTGGGACATGCTCAATCAGACTTGCCCCAAATGATGAAATGTGCCAGGGGATTCCAATACAATCCCATCAAGGTGGCATGTACCAATGCCATCTCACTAGTCCAAGTGATTAATTTCAGTTCACAGTTGATCACACTGATAGGTATAAGAGTCAAAGGGATCACACAAACAAGACTAGTGTCTGCTAATACTAACTGATAGAATCAAAAAGGAGAGAACGATCCAACATGGGAAGTGGGAGACACAGCAGACTCATAGAATGGCAGATGTCCTAAATAGCACTCTGGCCTCAGATTCAGCCATTAAGGCATTCGGATCTGGCTGAAGAGCCCATGAAAGTATTTTAGGCATGGAAAGCCAAGATACCATGAAAAAAAAAAAAAAGACCTAAATGAAAGATCTCTGCGAGCGAGATCCCAGTGGAAAGAATGGGGCCATCAAAGAAGGAGGTACCTTTCTCTGAAGGGAGGAGAGAACTTCCACTTTGACTATGACCCTATTGGAATAAGATCAAAGTCGGCGAACTCAAAATGCTTCCATAGCCTTGGCAACTGAAAACTAGAGCCTAGGGAGATTACTGACCATAAACAAGAGTGTCAAATTGTTAAGTCAACAACAAGAGTCACTGTGTACTTACGTCTCATGTGGGATCTGTCCTTAATGGGTTGTCCAATGTGAAGTAATGCTATAGCTAGTACTGAAACAGTATTTTTACACCTTGGGTTTCTGTGTGCGTGCAAGCAGATGAAATCTTTACTTAGTATATACTGAATTGATCTTCGGTATGTAAAGATAATCCAAAATGAAAAAAAAAAAAAAACCCTGGTGTTAAATTGGAAATTGCATAGAAAATTAAACAATTTTTAAAAAATATTATGTAGGATCTCTGTCCTTAATGTGCTGTACATTTTGATTTAATGCTATAACTAGTACTCCAACATTATTTTTTACTTTGTGTTGCTATTTGGATGCAAACTGTTGAAATTTTTACTTAATATATACTAAACTGATCTTCTGTATATAAAGAGAATTGAAAATGAATCTTGATGTGAATAGAAGGGGAGAGGGAGCGGGAAAGGGGAAGGTTGCAGATGGGATGGAAGTTATGGGAGAGAAGCCATTGTAATCCATAAGCTGTACTTTGGAAATTTATATTCATTAAATAAAAGTTTAAAAAAAGTAGAATGGGATAGGAAAAAGGAAGGGTTGTAGTGTGATTGGGAAGGAGATTAGAGTGAGAAGTATCACTATGTTCCTAAATCTGCATATATAAAATGCAAGCGACTTGTATAATTTAAATCAATATTTTAAAAAAGGAAAAAAAAATGAGACTTTATATATAAGGTAAGTAGAATAGCATTTTATGTTCACCATAGGGATTTTTTTAAATTGTTGATTGTATGTTTTGCTTGTGTTTTCTTTGGAATTGTGAATCACTTTGAGAGTAGTCCAAGAAAAGGCTCTATCAATGGACATAAGGAATTATTGACAGATGGCTATTTGTTGCAAAAGACTAATGGTTACAGAAGTCTGAGAGAAGGTAATGCATGAGTAGAAATTGCATTTACTATTGCCTTGTTACTATGTCAGTTCACCTCACATTGATTTTTTTTTCCTTTTTAGTCTGATAAGAAGCTCTTATTTATTTTTCACTTTCCTGTCATATTCTTTTTTTTTAGACTTATTTTATTTATTTGAAAGACAGAATTGCAGAGATAAGTGATAACAGGTAGAGAGAGAGAGAGAGAGAGAGAGAGAGAGAGAGGTCTTCCGTCCGCTACCTCACTCCCCAAATTGATGCAATGGCCAGAGCTGAACAGATTCAAAATCAGGAGCCAGGATCTTCTACCAGGTCTCCCACATGTGTGCAGGGGCCGAAGAATTTGGCTATCTTCTGTTGCTGTTCTGAGCTGGATCATAAGTGGAGCAACCGGGTTTCCAACTGGTACTTATATGGAATGCAGGCCAGGGCTTTAACCCGTTGCATCAGAGCATCAGCCCATGTCCACTTCCATTTAAAAATAATCTCAACAGTCTATTTTGTCATGTGTTCTAAGATAATTTTATAAAAAAAGCTCATGTGGCAATTACATTGAATTTACAAATATATACTTGTACCCTACTGGAGTATATGACATGAACTCATTAAATGACTGAGGTTTAAGCTATATTCCCAAACTATGTTTTATATAAGATATAATCAATAAATAATTATTTGGAATCTCTTTAATCATTCATCTATGTAACAAATATTTATTGCATAGATATGAATACTAGGACAATGTTCCAGAGGCTAATGACATTACAGAGGTATAACAGGGGATGACTTTTGGTCATGGTTTTATGTATTTGAGATAATGAAATGGACACACTACAAAAGTTAAACCCTACCCTATGCAATTAATATTTTCTGATGAATAACAAAGGAAGAGGAATAATGATAATAAGACATTGAAAATTATAAACGTATCTTTGGAAATCTGGCTTCATTATATTTTTCATGTTATGTGTAGTTGAGAGAACAAAGCCGGGTTTTTTTTTTTTTTTTTTCTAAGCACTTTAGGTTTTTATTGACTTCGCTTTTGTTAACTTAATTGCCTCTGTCATGGCTTACTTTCTCAGGAGGTTCAGTCAATAAAAGATGCTACTTTCTTCCCAAGAAGTCCTTTGTTTTTAATTAATTGACAACACAAATAAAGCATGCGAAGCTAAATCTATTCTCTGGAATGCATATATAAGACAAGAGAAATATTGGAAGGCAATGAGAAAAATTTAATTTAGAACTTGAAATGTAATTGTTGTACTTAATGTGAGACAGTCAATTGACGTCTGAATATTTTTCACCCTATTTTAAGATTTATTTACTTATATTAAAGTCAGAGATACAGAGATAGGGAGAGAGACAGAGGGAGAGAGTGATCATCCACCTACTAGTTCACTTTCCAAATGGCTGCCGGCCAAGGCTGGGGCAAGCTGGAGCCAGGAGCCAGAAGCTGCTTCTGGGTCTCCTATGTAGGCTCCACCCTCTTTTTACCTACCAGTTATGAAATATACTGATCTTCTTTTAAATAATACATGTGTAGAAGGATCAAAGTACATTTTTCATAGAAGTGCAAAATTTCTAATTTTTAATCTATAAGTTAAAGACAAATCACAACCCTTTTAGAAAGTAATCATGCCTTATTTTTTCCCACTATGTTTCAATAGATCCATGGCAAGCTCATGTCAGAAACATGGATAAAGCAAACTGCGTTTTTAGACTGTGGGATCTTCTAAACAGGAAGTAAAAACTGTTATTTTTTCCAATTTGATGAGATAACAATGGAATTTAACTTAATTTAAAAGATGACAATGTGTTGATGTTTTAGGAAAGGGCCTTTTAGTCAAAGGGAGCTTCTGAAAGGAGGCAAAGCTAAAGGCTTTTTAAAAACAAATAGAAGGGGCTGATGCTGTGACATAGTAAGTTAAGTCTCAGCAGTGCCAGCATCCCATGTGGATACTAGTTAAAGTCCTAACTACTCCAATTCTGATCTAGATCCTGGCTACAGCACCTAGGAAAGCAATGGAAGATGGCCCAAGTTCTTGGGCCCCTGCACTCACATGGGAGACCAGGAAGAACCACCTGGCTCCTGGCTTTGGATAGGCTCAGCTCTTGCCCACTGCAGTCATTTGGGAAGTGAACCAATGGATGGAATACCTGCAAACAATAACTTAGTCATTTTTTGCCACATGGGTTAACACTGGTTAAAGAATTATACATCATTTCTAGATACATAGGTAATTCAAAAAGGGAAAATACCTTGATTTTGATTTTCCATTCTCATAAATAAATTGTTCAATGCCATTTTAAAATAGCTAAAGTGAACAAACAAAAACAAAAACCATGATAATTTCCAACTAGCAAAATGGAAACAATGAGAATTTGAATAAAAGCACTTCTTGGTGAAGCAGTAGATACTGTTTTTATTCCTTTTGCCTTTCCTCGTTGCAACGGCTTACCAGTAATTCATATATGAGCCAGGATACAACCCAAACAGCAGTGCTTTATATGAGAACAAAATCTTTAGCTATATTATATCAGAAAATGGTTGGTGTTGACCTTTTAGCTCTGTAATGTTACATACTTCAAAATTTAATGTGTTCATTCTAGAATCTTTCTTCCAAACTTATTTCATAATCCTACAATGGCCAAAATGAAATGCTTCCTTCTTATACTCTTTGCAATTGTCAAAAACTGAACATTCTGTTTAGTTTCAGTAGAAGATACCAAAATGTGGAATGAATCATGATATAGAATACTCCTTAAGGATCTAACAGGAATGTTTTTATGTTAGCATATTTTATAGACATATCTTTCAAATATGATTTAAATATAAATAAGTTTTGCAAATTTAATGTTTCTCACCCTGTTTGAACATGTGACAAGTTGACTCAGATCAAGAGTTACTTGGTAGATAGAGTGTTAGTGCTAACAAATATTAGGTATAGGAAGCAATGTAGGAAATATATAGTCTGGGCCTCTCATTTATAGATACATATTCTGGTGTAGATAAATAAATGCTATGAAAATAGGTAAATATTTAATGAAAAGTTCTGCCTTCTTACTCAATGAATATCTCCAAATTATAGTTTATCCTGAATACTCCAAACCTCTTATTCCCACAGACATGGTTGAACATGCTTACTGGTGTGTTGGAAATAAGGTTCTAAAGCTAATGCTTCCCATCACTTATCCACTTCCTCCACTAGGTTTTTGGACCACTGTGAAATCAACTGGGAAGAAATCCTTGAAATTCAGAGGAAAGAGATCCAGAAATAGTCAGCATATCATTTTAGTCTTATGTATTTATTACTGAAGAAAAGTAATATATTTTAATATATTTTTAAATGTCTAAATATTTTGAGGTGGAATAGCATATAGCTGATCAACACTGCTCATGATTGTTTTTGCAAGTCTGAGGGTCACTGTTGGGAAAGCCATTATCATTGTCCAAGATAGCCACAGTTCTCAGTTATCAGTTGCAGAAATAATTAGATTTATTAGTTCCCTCTCTCTGTCCATCTCTCTCTCTCTCTCTCTCTGTATCCCTGTGTGTGTATGTGTGTTTGTGCATGCACGTGCATGCTTAGGTAGATAAAAGCATATTTGTATGAAAAATTGTATCATGATCAAGTGAGTACACTTATCTGAGTAAACAGATATACTTAAGCTTGCAACAAATCAAAGTTTGTCAGAAAAAAATAAAGAATACTCAAATATAATTTGAGATAAACATAACAATGTATTTAGTAGAAGTGTTTTTAATTTCCTTTTTATGTGAAGTCCATATTACTGAGTATTCTTTATGTTTATGTGGTAAATATGGCAAAACTACCCATTGTGTGATTTGAATAAAAATAAAATGTTTTAATAAATAGCTTATAAAAATATGTGGTATAAATTCACATCCTGGACAGTTAGTCTGGAATTCCTGAAACAAACACTTGCTTAAAATTACTGTTGTGGGGACCTGTGCTGGGGCACAGTGATTAAAGACCTGACCTGCAGTGCTGCCATCCCATGTGAGTGCCAGTTTGAGTCTGACTGCTCTGCTTCCAGTCCAGCGCTCTGCTGTGCCCTGGGAAAGCAGTAGAAGATGGCCCATATTCTTGGGTCCCTGCACCTGCATGAGAGACCTGGGAGAAGCTCCTGGCTCCTGGCTTTGGATAGACTCAGCTTCAGCCCGTGCAGCCATTTGGGGAGGGAACTAGCAGATGAAAGACCTCTCTCTCTGATTCTGCCTCTCTGTAATTCTGCCTTTCAAATAAATAAATAAATCTTTAAAAAATAATATTGTGGAGCAGACAGAAGAGAATGTTTTTGGATAGATGATTGAAGGATTTTTTTCATTGCCAAATTAATAGGGAAGAAATTCTTGAGATCCATGAAAATATTTTCACTGGAAACTATCTTACATTTTGTGCTTTGCAAAAGAGTTCAGAATATTTGCTTAATTTGATAACATTATCAAATTATTAAAGAAACTATTTTCCATTTTAGCAGTCATTTTTCAAACCCTTAAATACCAGAAACAAAATAACAAAAACAAAAAAAAATGTGAATTATAGTTAAATTAGTTTAGACATCAGGGATTTAACTTGGTGATAAATATAAAGATAGTAAGCAAGCACCCTACATAAATAAATCCAAAAGTGTCTTAAATATCAAGTGGCCTCACATTCTTCCAAAAAAAATGTTGCAAGCAAGATGTTTCCTAATTTTTCTAATTTGTAAATTTCAATGTCTAATGATATAAATGAGATAAACTGAATACATTGTATATTGCATTAGTTATTTATATGTGCTAAACCCATATTGCAAAACATTTAGTAACTTAGGGATACCTTTTCCTTTGTCACATTTAATGAAAATAAATTTACTCAAACTGATTCATGATTATTTAATACAAATGCTATCATTATCAAAAAAGCAAATCTACAAATAATCAAAATTTTTCAAGGGAGCTTATTTCTTTATATTTTATTTGAATGAACTTAGTTTTATAAAGAGTGTGTTCATATATATGGATTCCCTGATACTAAATAATTTGAAACTAGCCTTATTTGGTCCAAATTTATATTTGAATAATTTTATTTGCTAATACATTATTTAAGTATTTTGTGTGCTTCCATACATTTCCTCTCTTTAGACCTAGATATATGCACATATGATGGTACATAAAGAAGTTTGTGGGAAATGTATATTATGAAAAAATTATCTAAGAATTTAGAATATGTTTTTGCTAAAATAAATCTAAATTTTATTTACATTTTTCCACAATCTCCTTGAAATACTCTCGTGTATGTGTGTGTAAATTAGCTTGTGGGTATGTCTTTGTGTGTGTGTATGCGTTTGTGTGTGAGTGTATGTATTTGTATGTGTTTATAAAATTACTAAATTACTCATGGTGAAAAATCAAGTAGTATTGAATAATTTATATAGAAAACCAGCAATCTCCTTCTACATATGAACACAGTCTGCATCAAATTTCCAACAGAAAGAATTATCACTTCACTGCCTTACAGTGTTCATGTTGAGAACCTTTAATAGTTATCAGAAATTGTTGCAAATTTATCTGGACCTGGGGTTTTTTACTGAAAGGAATTCTGATTATTTTGACAATTATCATGGTCATATTTAGAATTCTTAATAAATAAATAATGGGGACATAGAGATTTTCAGAGTTATTCTAGATTTTTTTTTTAATTTGTATCAGCTTTTGAAAATGTTCTATTTAGGCCGGCGCCGCGGCTCACTGGCTAATGCTCCGCCTTGCGGCGCCGGCACACCGGGTTCTAGTCCCGGTCGGGGCACCGATCCTGTCCCGGTTGCCCCTCTTCCAGGCCAGCTCTCTGCTGTGGCCAGGGAGTGCAGTGGAGGATGGCCCAAGCCCTTGGGCCCTGCACCCCATGGGAGACCAGGAGAAGCACCTGGCTCCTGCCATCAGATCAGCGCGGTGCGCCGGCCGCAGCGCGCTACCGCGGCGGCCATTGGAGGGTGAACCAACGGCAAAAGGAAGACCCTTCTCTCTGTCTCTCTCTCACTGTCCACTCTGCCTGTCAAAAAAAAAAAAAAAAAAGAAAGAAAAAAAAAAGAAAATGTTCTATTTATATATGTATGTGTGTGTGTGTATACACACACCTTGACAATGTTTATCAGCATCCGTTATCTTTTTTCTTATCAATAATTTTATCAGTCATACTCATTGGCATCTTCTCTTTTTCTGACTCCTGTTACTTTGATTACCCTTTGTTGATGATTTTTGTATACATCATTTGTTATTACTCTGCTAATTTAGAAGCTGTAGATTATATTTCCTAGGTTGATCTTTCTTTCCCTTTGTTCCTCCACTTGCACATAATTTTCCAGATTGTGATTTTTGTTTATAGTTTAATTTTATTATTTTCTTTTTTTTTTTTTGACAGAGTTAGACACTGAGAGAGAGAGAGAGAGAGAGAGTTATAGACAGTGAGAGAAATACAGAGAGAAAGGTCTTCCTTCCATTGGTTCACTCCCCTAATGGCCACCATGGCCGGCGCTGCGCCAATCCAAAGCCAGGAGCCGGGTGCTTCCTCCTGGTCTCCAACATGGGTGCAGGGACCCAAGCACTTGGGCCATCCTCCACTGCCCTCCCGGGCCACAGCAGAGAGCGGGACTAGAACCTGGGGTGCCGGCACCGCAGGTGGAAGATTGGCCAAGGGAGCCATGGTGCCAGCCCAATTTTATTATTTTCTAGAAATAAAATATTAGTTATTAATTCACAGTCTATAGTTGATTTTATTCAACAATATATTAATATGTTCCATTAACCTATGCTGATATTCTTTGTTAACACCCTTTCTTTTACCTCCATGCTCACATTTATTGACGTATTACTCTTTTTAAAAAATGTTTTAAAGATTTATTTATTTATTTTGTTGAAAGCAGAGCATGAGAGAAAGAGAGTGAGAGAAAGAGAGAGAGAGAGAGATATTTTCCATTTGCTGGTTCATTCTCCAAATGGCCACAACAGCCAATAGTGGGCAGGCCAAATCCAGGAACTTCATCTTGGTCTCCCACATAGGTGGCAGGTGCAATACACCAATATTGGATGCTGGTGTCACAAGCAACAACTTAATCTGTTGTGTGGCAATGCTAGCCTAGAAGAATTACTCTTAATATATTTAGTCTGTAAATTGTCATTGATCTTAGCCTTTGTACTTTTGAAAAATTTTCATATTCTTCTCACTCTTGGATGCTAGTTTCTTTGATATCAAATTCTCAGTTGTCAGTTTTATTAGCCTTGTGAAGATAGACTAAGTAGTTTCATATATATATATATTTATATATATTAAATATAAATATATATATATATATTTAGCGATAGCCTAGGACAGTTATATAGCTGCCAGCCTCATCTTAATTGTTCCCTGCAAAAATCTTGTAACTTTTTATAATGCCCTAGGATATGAACTTTTGTGTGCTATGTTCCAAATGAAGCCATAATTTGAAAAAAAAAAAAAAAAAAAAAAAAAAACAGCGTAGGGTCAGGCCTTGTGACCTAATGGGTAAAACCACTACCTGTTACACCAGCATAACATGTGTACTCAGATTTGTGTCCTGACTGTTCTCGTTGGATTCAGCTCCCTGATACTGCGCCTGGGAAAGCTGCAGAAGATGGCCCAAGTGCTTCAACCCCTACACTCACATAAGAAACTTGGAATAAACTCCTGACTCCCAGCTTCAGCCTGGCCTAGTCTTGACTGTTGTGCTCAATTGAGGATGAATCAGCAGATGAAAGATATCTCTCTCTCTCTCTGTCTCTCCTTCTTGTTCTCTCTGAAACTCTGCCTTTCATATAAATAAATCTTAAAACAAAATAAAAAATAGCCTAGTACCAAGCTGGTTGTCACTCCTTCACAAGCAATTTTATTCTCTTTAAAGTGATTTTAATATTTTATTGTAGTCATCAAGGTACTGAACTTTGGCCATGATGAATATGGATATCATACAGTTTATATTCAATATTCAGTGTTCATTTTCAAAATGAAGACTTTTGGATAGTTTTTGGGTGCCATATCTTCAAGATTGTTTTTACAACATTATTTACTCTTGTTCTTCACATACAGGGAGTCTTTCTTACATCTTCTGTTGATGCATAATCCATTTCCATGTTTCTTATACTTTTTGCTCTATAATTCATTATTGGTGATCCTCTGAGTATTTCATGCAATTTTGCTGTTTTCCTCTTTAATAGTATACTTTATGGGCCAGCGCTGCGGCTCACTAGCTAATCCTCCTCCTGCAGCGCTGGCACCTCGGGGTTCTAGTCCCGATTGCGGCGCCAGATTCTGTCCCGGTTGTTCCTCTTCCAGTCCAGCTCTCTGCTGTGGCCTGGGAGTGCAGTGAAGGATGGCCCAAGCCCTTGGCCCTGCACCCGCATGGGAGACCCACCCGCATGGGAGACCAGGAGGAAGTGCCTGGCCCCTGGCTTTGGGTAAGTGCAGCACACCAGCTGCAATGCACCAGGCGTAGCGGCCACTTGGGGGATGAACCAACGGAAAAAGGAGGACCTTTCTCTCTGTCTCTCTCTCTCACTGTCTAACTCTGCCTGTCCAAAAAAAAAAAAATAGTATACTTTATGGCATATATTCCATTTCATTTGTTTTATTCTTATAATTGAACTTTTTAACTCCAAGATTTTTTCTCACCTACATTTTCCTGAATCATTTATGCCTGGGGTTTTTAAAATAATTGCTTATTCACTTTTTCAAGTGCCTATAAATAGTCATGCAGAAACTATAGAATAATAAAACAATACTTTATTCTACTTGATCTTTAATGAGGAGATAAATCCTCTATCTAGGTACAGGATGAAAATGAAGATTCATTTTACAGACACACTTATGTCATAATAATTTTCTTATATGAGTTCTGGTGCAGGAATCAAATTAAGCACCATGAAAATTTTCCTCACTCTCACCTCAATAGGCTCAATTTGATTTATCCTCCTGCTTGAGCCTCACCTCCCTTAGGAGAGTTGTTCCTTTCATTCTGTTTCTGGGACTTCTTGATGCTGAACTAGCGGCCTAGGAGACATGTAGTGATAAAATTGTAGACAGGAGTGAAACGTGTCACTAGGAAAACAAGAATACATTATATAAAGATGCTGAGATTACTTGTAAGACAAGAAGCCAAAGCAAAGAGAGACTAAAAAGCTCAAGGACTGCTTATGTGAGAGAATTTTAGGAGTCTGCTTTGTGACATGCTCAAATCAATATTGCAGAAAAAGGAAACAAAGCTTTAAAAATGTTTGTTGAAGGTTATGAGTAGAATTCAATTTAATTATCTAAAATGCAGACAAATAATGGATTGACTATTCATTTACTCTTGGCTACAAGCAGAGTTTTAAGTGTACCTTACAGAAAGTTTGCCACAGGATCCCTGGGCAATACTAGGGTTATAATATTGAGCGTTCTTTATCACTATGCTAGGTTAGAATATTATGGTTTAATCATGTCTTGTTCCACATTTGGTTAATTACTGATGATGCAACTGAAAACATGAAATATTAAAACTTGATTATGTTGAGGAATGTTCCTGTATAACAATTTGCTTATGGTTTTCATCATGAAAGGATGTTGGTTTTTATCAAATGCTTTTGCTGCATCTATTGAGATAAGCATATGTTTTTTGTTGTTCTTCATTTTGTTAATATGATGTATCACATTTACTGATTTGTGAATGTTGAACCATCCCTGCATACCAAAAGTAAATCCCACTTGGTCCTGGCAAATGATCTTTCTGATGTGTTGTTGGATTTGATTAGCTAATATTTTGTGGAGAATCTTTGTATCTATGTCCATCAGGGAAATTGGTCTATAGTTCTCTTTCTCTATTATATCTTTCTCTGGCTTAGGAATTAAGGTAATGCAGGATGAGTAGAAGGAGTTTAGGAGGATTGCCTCCCTTTCAATTTTTGAATAGCTTGATAAAATTGGAATTAGTTCATAAAAGGTCTGGTGGAATTTAGCAGTGAAGCTATCAGGTCCAGGGCTTTTAATTTGTTGGTAGAGTTATTATTACTGATCCAATTTCCATCTTAGTTATGGGTCTTTTTAGGTTATCTTTGTTTTTAGATTCAGTATTGTTAGATTGTATATGCCCAGGGATCTATTCATTTCGTCTAGGTTTCCCAATTTTTTGGCATACAGCTCTTTGTAGTAATTTCCAGTGATTCTATTTATTTCTGCAGTATCTGTTGTTACATTTCATTTTTCATTTAAGATTTCATTGATTTGCATCTTCTCCTTCGTTTTTTTCATTAGTTGGGTCAATGGTGTATGCATTTTGTTTATTTTTTCAAAAAAAACACAGCTATTGATTTCATTTTTTGTATTTTTTCTCAGTTCCAATTTTGTTCCTCTCCTGTCTAATTTTAATTTATTCTTCCCTCCTACTAATTTGTGGATTGGTTTGTTGTTCTTCCAGGTCCTTGAGATGCATTTATAGCTCATTTATTTTGTATCTCTCCAATTTTTTCATGTAGGAACTGAGAGCTATGAACTTCCCTCTCAAAACTTCTTTTGTTGTATCTCATAAGATATGGGTGCTGGTTCAAGTACTGGCTGCTCCACTCCTTATCCAGCTCTCTGCTACAGCCTGGGGAAGCACTGGATGATGGCCCAAGTCCTTGGGCCCCTGCACTCACATGGGAGCACAAAAAGAAGCTCCTGCCTCCTATCTTCAGATTGGCACAGCTCCATCCATTGCAGGAAGTTGGGGAGTGAACCAGTAGATGGAAGACCTTCTCTCTCTGGGTAACTCTGACATTCAAATAAATAAATAAGTCTTTAAAAAATATAACTAGTACTGAAACAGTATTTTTATACTTTGTGTTTCTGTGTGGGTACAAACTGATGAAGTCTTCACTAATTATATACTGAATTGATCTTCTATATATAAAGAGAATTGGAAATGAAAAAAAAAAACAACCTGGTGTTAAATTGGAAATGTCATAGAAAATTAATTAATTTTTTTAAAAAACTATTATGTAGGATCTCTGTCTTTAATGTGCTGTACATTGTTATTTAATGCTATAATTAGTACTCCAATGGTAGTTTTTTCACTTTATGTTGCTATATGGGCAAACTCTTGAAATCTTTACCTAATATGTACTAAACTGATCTTCTGTATATAAAGAGAATTGAAAATGAATCTTGATGTGAATGGAAGGGGAAAGGGAGTGGGAAAGGGGAGGGTTGTGGGTGGGAGGGAAGTTATGGGAGGGGGGAAGCCATTGTAACCCATAAGCTGTACTTTGGAAATTTATATTCATTAAATAAAAGTTAAAAAAAAGTAATTTTTGAGTTGTTGATTTTCAATTTCATTCCACAGTTGTCAGAGAAGATTCCTGGTATGGTTTTGATTTTATTTTTTATGCTTCTGATACTTGCTTAATGGCCTACCATATGGTATATTCCAGAGAAAGTTCCATTCACTGGTGGTAAGAATGTGTATTCTGCAATTGTGGGGTGAAAAATCCTAAAGATGTCAGTTAGATCCATTTGTTCCAAAGTGTTAATCAGCTCTGTTGTTTCATTGTTGATTTTCTGTCTAGGTGGTCTGCCCATTGATGAAAGAGGGGTGTTGAAGTTCCCCATTACTATTGTATTGGAGTCTATGTTTCCCTTTAGTTTCATTAAATTTTCTTTTAAATAACGAGGCATCCTGTAAATGGGTGTGCATATGTTTATTATAGTCACATCTTCCTGTTGATTTGATCCCTTATCACTACATAGTTCCCATCTTTGTCTCTTTTGATAGATTTTGTATTAAAGTCTATTTTTTCTCATATTAGGATAGCTACATCTATTCTTTTTTGCTACATCTGCCCTTTTTTTGTTAAAGACTATTTTATATGATATTAGGATGACAACATCTGCCCTTTTTCACTTTCTATTAGACTGGATTATCTTTTTTCCATCCTTTCACTTTCAGTCTCTTGGTATCTTTGTTGGTGAGATGTGTTTCTTGTAGACAACAAGTAAATGGGTATTATTTTTAATCCATTCAGCTTGTCTGTATCTTTTAACTGAGATGGTGAGTTCATTTTCATTCAAGGTGACTATTGATAAGTAATGACTTGATCCTACCATTTTTCCATAAATATTCCTATTGTTTACTTTGGATTTCCTTTTGTACTTTTACTGGGGCTTTTTTGCCTTCACATTCTTACATAATGATGGCTATCTTTCTGTATGTCTGTGCGTAGCACATTCTTAAGCATTTTTTGGGAGGCTGAATGAGTAATGACACATAATTACAATTTCTGTTTGAAATGGATGGTATTTATTTCACATTCATTCATAAATGAGAGCTTTGCAGGATACCATATTCAAGGTTAACAGGGTTTTTTTTTTATCTTTTTGTATTAAGATTTAAACTATGTCTAAGCATTCCGTTCTAGCCTGTAGAGTTTCTCATGAGAAGTCAGCTGTGAGTCTCATTGGAGATCTTCTGAAAGTAATCTGGTTTTCGTCTCATGCACATTTTAGAATCTTTTCTTTATGTTTTACTGTTGATAGTTTCACTACAGCGTGTCATGGTGAAGATATTTTCTGGCCATGTCTGTTAGGAGTTCTATGTTCTTCTACTTGTGCATCCCTTTCTTCCTCCAAATTATGTATATTGTTTGTAATTATTTCACTAAATAGGCTTTCTAGTCCATTCTCTTTCCACACCTTCAGAAATTCCTAAGACCTGTGTTTGTATGGGTAGTTTGGTAGTATCCCATTTATCTCCAATACTGTTAAATTTTTATTTTCTTCTTGTTATTTTTTTTCTATTTTTTTTGTTCTATTTGTAAGAGTTCCAAAGATTTGTCTTCTAGTGTCCGTATTTCTTCTGCCTCACCAAGTCTTCTTTTAAGGCTTTCAACCACATTTTTATTTGATCTATTCAAATCTTCATTCCTAATATTTCATTTTGATTTCTCTTTAGAATCTCAATTTCATGAGACAAATTTTCATTCATGTCATGTATGATTTTCTGAAGTTCATGGATTTGCCTCTGATTGCTTTTGAGTAATCCATTTCTGCATTTCCTCAATCTCTTCATCTTTACGTACTAATATTGGAATGTTGTTGTGTTCCTTTGGGGGTGTCATGATATCTTCCTTATTGTAGTTTCTTGAATTTTTGCATTGTTTTAGGAATTTGTGGAGTTGATTTTTGTGTCTTTTTCTCTGATGACTTTTATTTTGAGCTATGCCCCCGTAGCTTAGTGGAATTTCTGTATTTTCAGTGAATACCAAAAGGTGTGTATGAGGTGTGGCCAGAGAGCTCTGTACAGTGCTCTAGAGTGGGGCAAGTATCCAGTGTAACACCCAAGTTAACATGGTAGATCTTAATGTCCAGGTGTTATCCCCCAACTTTTCTGTGCCAGTGTGTGAACTGCACAAATGATCTGCTCAGTCCTCACTGTAAGCACAGTTCCCACTGCTATGACCTACTCCAGCCAACCAAGGACTTCAAAGCATGTGTAGCCACACCCAGTGATTGCCCAGAGACCCAGCTACACCCTGCACCTTCTCGTGTGACCACTGAGTCCGCATTCTCTCAGCACACAAGGCTCCTACAGTCGCTGGCTCCAGGAACATCTGCCTCTCTCTTGACTGCACAGGATGGAAGGGCATAGAGAAACTTCTACTTCCACAGGGTCCACAGGCTACTGCTAACAACTGCTAGTCCCAAGGGCTCTATTCCAGACTCACACCATGATCTTTCTCTGGCTATATCACCTCAGATTGCTGCAGTCTGGTCTCACCTCCAATTGCAAGCTACCACCTTCTCTGCTTGCATTTGTGCTTGTGTTTGTGGTCTTGCTGTTGTCCACACATTCCACACAGGTCCATGACATTCTTCTTCCTCTTGTAGGATTTCCAGAAAGGTTTCTTGCCAATTCTCCTCTGAGAATGAGCATGTGCTTCCTACACTTTTTTTTTTTAACTGTTTATCCCTAGCCTAGCACAGTATGTTATTCCCTATTCCACCGTCTTGGAATCTCACCTTGATCCATATTAATTTTTTTCTTTAAACATTTATTTAAATAGAGCATATTGACCAAGAAATGAATAATAGTATATAGCAAATGGCTTTTTTTATCTAATCATGCTCATAACCAACAACCAAAATTAAAAACAAAGCATTATTAGTACTCCAAGAGTCCTCACTATGTCCATACCCTCCCTATCTATTTTTAACATGTAAAATGAGTATACTGTCATTTACATGTTATGATTCAGTGAAACACTACTTATAATTTTATAACAAATGATATAACATCTACACAATTTGTATTCTGTTTATATATATATATATATATATATATATATATATATAATACCTACCACAAGGAAGAGAATATGTGATATTTTTCTTTTTGTGTGGGGCTTTTTACACCTAGCATAATGATCTCCAGTTGCATTCATTTCTGTTGAAAATGTCAGGATTTCATTCAGTTTTTTGACTGAGTAATATTCTATTATGTATACACACCACATTTTCTTTGTCAAGTCTTCAGTTGATGGGCATGTAGGCTGATGCCCTATTATCAATATTTTGAATCGAGCAACTGTAAAACATGAGAGTGCAGATAACTAATACAGTGATTTCATTTTTGTTGGTGTTTCCTGGAGTGGGATGGTTGGTTCTCATGATGGATCTATTTTCAGTTTTTGAGGAATATCCATACACTCTTCCATAATTATGGTATCAGTTGCATTCCCTCCAACAGTATATTATGGTAACTCTTGTTCCATATTCTCATCAGCATTTATTATTTTTAAAATAGACTTTATGATTTTCTTTTTAACAGGTGAGGGGATGCCTCACTCTCTTTTTAATTTCCATTTTCTTGTTGGTTAGTGATCCTGAGTATTTTTTCATGTATTTTTTGGCCATTTGTATTTACTCCTTTTAAAAATGTTTGTTTGCATCCTTTACCCATTTCTTAATTGGATTGTTTGTTTTGTTGTTGTTGAGTTTCTTGAGCTCTTTATATATTCTGGATATTAATGTTATATTCTCCCATTATGTAGTTTTCCTCTTCACTTTGTTAATTATTTTCTTTACTGTGCATAAGCTTCTTTAGCTTGATATAATTCCATTTGTCTATTTTACTTTTATTACCTGTACTTCTAAAATCTTATCTAAGAGATCTTTGCTTATGTATTGAAACATTTTCCCTACATTTTCCTGTAGTAGTTTGAGGGTTTCAGGTCTTAAATTCTTGATCCATTGTGAGTCAATTTTTTATAGGGTGTAAGGCAGCAGTCTTTTATTTCAAACTTCTATATATAGGAATCCAGTTTCCAGACACATTTTTTTAAGAGACTGTTCTTTCTCCAGAGGATGATTTTAGCTTATTTCTCAAAGATTAGTTGGTTGTAGATGAATGAATTAATTTCTGGGGTTTCTTTTCTGTTCTATTTGTTAACATGTCAATTTTTGTGATGGTATCAAGATATTTTGATGATAACAACCCTGTTTTAGGTCTTGAAATCTGATATGGTGGTGCCTCATATTTTGTTTATATTGTTTAAAAGCCCACCAGATTATTATCAAGCCCCTTCTATGAGGTTCTATTTGCCTCTCAATCAGAAAACTTAATTGTAGCTTAGACAGCACCTTTCTTAGCTCCTCTAATAATGACTCTGTCCTTTGTTCTAGGCCCTGTCTAGTGCACTTGGGCCTCATTCCTTTGTAATCATAACCTCTACTCTACCACCAATGGCTCTACTCCCAACCTGTGTGTACTGATGGTCCTCTTCCCCACTTCATGCTGTATAATTGTTCAAACCTGGTAAATGCCACTCTTAGGATCATTGGTTACTATCCTCACCCTGTCTTTTATGACCTTGTCTAAATATGATCAGAGTCGGTAAACTTGGAAGGCTTCCATAGCCTTGGCAACTCATGACGAGAGCCTAGGATGGTTACTGGCGCCATAAACTAGAGTGTCAATTTGTTGGGTCAACAACAGGAGCCACTGTGCACTTGCTCCTCATGTGGGATCTCTGTCCTTAATGTGCTGTACATTGTGATTTAATGCTATAACTAGTACTCAAACAGTATGCTTCACTTTGTGTTTCTATGTGGGTGCAAACTGTTGAAATCTTTATACTAAATTGATCTTCTGTATATAAAGAGAATTGAAAATGAATCTTGATGCAAATGGAAGGGGAGAGGGAGCGGGAGAGGGGAGGGTTGCGGGTGGGAGGGAAGTTTTGGGAGGGGGAAGCCACTGTAATCCATAAGCTGTACACTGGAAATTTATATTCATTAAATAAATGTTAAAAAAAAAAAGAAAAGATTGCTTTGGCTATTCAGCAGCCTTTGTGGTTCCACATGAATTTTAGGGTTGGCATCTTTTTTAGACCTGTGAAGAATGTCCTTGATATTTTCATCGATATCACATTTAATTTCTAGGTAACTTTGGCTAGTATTGACATTTTGATGATATTAAAACTTCTAACCCATGTACAGGGAATATTTATCAAATTTTTTGTCTTCCTCTATTTCTTTTCTTAAAGTTTTGGAATATTCCTTGTAGATATCTTTCACATCATTTATTAAATTTATCCCAAATTAATTAATTTATTTTGGAACAGTTTTGTTGGGACTGATCTTATAAGTTCATTCACAGCCAAAGCACTGTTGACATTAAGTATACTACCGATTTTTGTGTATTGATTTTATATCTTATAACTTCTGCCCAATTCTCTTATGAGTTCCGATAGTCTCTTCATGGAGTTTTTTGGTTCCCCTACATAAAGGGTCTTATCTTCTGCAAACAGGGATAATTTGACTTCTTGTTTTCAAATTTGTATACCTTTGATTTTTTTCTTTTTTCGTTGCCTAACGGCCCTGGCTACAACTTACAGAATTATATTGATGTGAGTTAACATCGTTGTCTAACTCTAGAATCTCATAGAATTGCTTCCAGCTTTTTCCAATTCAATATGATGCTGGCTATGAGTTTGTTATTTTTCGCCTTGATTGTGTTGAGACATGTTCTTTCTGTAACCAATTTTTAAGGTTTTAATCAAATATTAATGACTTGTTACATTCATTTTGTGGAGGCATTGTCTTCTTTTTAATTTTTTTTTTGTAGATGTTGATTTTTTGGGCATCTTAGGGATCCTTTGCTACCACTGGCTCTGCAGAATCTTCCCCCCCACCACCACCTTTTTTTTTTTTTAATTCAAGTTTCTATTCCTGGAAATCTGCCTAGGGGGTTTGGTATAATGTCTAAGGTTTATACTTAATTTCTAAGGGTGTGTGCTGGTTGGGACCATGGAGGTCCACAGATGGCTGTGGGATGCATCCAGAGTGACATCCAAGTTGGTCTTTGTGGAGCAGCTCTGGATGCAGTCAGTGGGGGGAGGGGATATGGAACCTGTTACTGTGTTCACAGTCCCAGCTCTTCTCTGTTCCAGTGTGAACCTGCTTATTCATAAACTAGAGTGAAATAATGGTGCCAGCACACCCTATTCCTATGCAGTGTATTCCCTGGACCTTCTGTGAGCTCAGTCCCCAGCATGCCAGAAGCTCTGTCTCTCCATTCAAACTCAGATGGTGCACAGGAATCAACCACAACACTCAGCTCTCAGATCCATGTCCTACTCCGAGAACCAAAACTGTTATTCCATGTAGAGAGTCTACATGGACCTTGCAAACTGCCCTGTTGCCAGCCTCAGTGGCTTTTGGCTATGGTGAAACTGCATGTTGTTCACTAGTCAGGGCAAAGTTCACCTCCAGCTCCATCTCCAACTGAGTCAGGAGCTTCAGTATGGGGAGGGGAGGGAGGCAATATTGACTCCCCTCATGGAGCAAAGTAGTTGATCAGACCCTTTCCTGCTTCACAAGCTGGACTCCAAGACCATGGAGACCATAATAAGATTCTTCCTCTATCAAAGCTACCACTGGCTGGGCTGCAGCCTCCTCTTAATTTGCCTGGGAAAATGTGCTTCCCTTGATCAACTATAAGTTGGCTGTAGATGTTTGGGTTGATTTCTGATGTTTCTATTCTGTTCCATTGGTCTATCCATCTGTTTCTGTACCAGTACCATGCTGCTTTGATTACAACTGCCCTATAGTATGTCCTGAAATCTGGTATTGATCATGGATCTAAAACCAATTCCTGGAACAAGGACAGTCTATTCAATAAATGGTGCTGGGAAAACTGGATTTCCATGTGCAGAAGCATGAAGCAAGACCCCTACCTTACACCTTACACAAAAGTCCACTCAACATGGATTAAAGACCTAAATCTAAGACCTGAGACCATCAAATTATTAGAGAACATTGGAGAAACCCTGCAAGATGTTGGCACTGGCAAAGACTTCCTAGCAAAGACCCTGGAGGCACAGGCAGTCAAAGCCAAAATTAACGATTGGGATTGCATCAAGTTGAGAAGTTTCTGTACTGCAAAAGAAACAGTCAGGAGAGTGAAGAGGCAACCAACAGAATGGGAAAAATATTTGCAAACTATGCTACAGATAAAGGATTAATAACCAGAATCTACAAAGAGGTCAAGAAACTCCACAACAACAAAACAAACAACCCACTTAAGAGATGGGCCAAGGACCTCAATAGACATTTTTCAAAAGAGGAAATCCAAATAGCCAACAGGCACATGAAAAAATGTTCAAGATCACTAGCAATCAGGGAAATGCAAATCTAAACCACAATGAGGTTTCACCTCACCCCAATAAGAATGGCTCACATTCAGAAATCCACCAACAACAGATACTGGCGAGGATGTGGGGGAAAAGTGACACTAACCCACTGTTGGTGGGAATGCAAACTGGTTAAGCCACTATGGGAGGCAGTCTTGAGATTCCTCAGAAACCTGGATATAACCCTACCATTCAACCCAACCATCCCACTCCTTGGAATTTACCCAAAGGAAATTAATTTGGCAAACAAAAAAACCGTCTGCACCTTAATGTTTATTGCTGCTCTGTTCACAATAGCTAAGACCTGGAATCAAGCTAAATGCCCATCAACAGTAGATTGGATAAAGAAATTATGGGACATATACTCCATAGAATAGTATACAGCAGTCAAAAACAATGAAACCCGGTCATTTGCAACAAGATGGAGGAATCTGGAAAACATTATGCTGAGTGAAATAAGCCAGTCCCAAAGGGACAAATATCATATGTTCTCCCTGATCGGTGACAACTAACTGAGCACCAAAAAGGAAACCTGTTAAAGTGAAATGGACACTATGAGAAACGGTGTCTTGATCAGCCCTGGCCCTGACTGTTGATGAACAACTTAATACATTATCCCTCTTAGTATTTTTTTTGTCTGTTCTACTTAATACTATTCATTCAAAAAAGTGAATGAATATCTTGTAAGATGAATAAAAGGAATTCAGGATAGGCATTCAACACAGTGGTTAAAAAGCCAGTTGCGATGCCTGCTTTCCAAAACCGAGGATCTGTGTTCCAGCTTTGGCTATGCTTCTAATTCCAGCATCCTGCTCATGCATACACTGGGAGGAAACAGGTTATGACTTGAGTAGTTTATTCCTTGTCACACATGTAGGAGACTCAGCTTGATTGCAGGATCCTGACTTCAACCTGGCCTAGACATTCTTGTTTCAAGCATTGGGGGATTGAGCTAGTGATAGGAAGTCTCTATTTGTCTCTTGGTCTCTATCAATTATAAAATGTTTACTTTGAATTATGAATATTTTAAAAGTATATTTAGTTATTTAAAAGGCAGAGTTATAGAGGGAGAGGGAGAGAGAGAGAGAATCTTTCATTCTCTGTTTTACTTCCCTGATGGCGACTATGGTTAGGGCTGGGCCAGGCCAAAGCTGGAAGCCAGGAGCTTCTACTAGATCACCAACATAGGTACAGGAGCCCAATCACTTGGGTTGCCTTATGTTGCTTTCACAGATGCATAGCAGGGAGCTGGATCAGAAGTGGAGCAGCTTGGGTTCAAACTGATGCCCATAATGGACGTCAGTGTGGCAGACAGTGGCTTAACTCATTATGGCACAACACAGGCCCCAAATTTTGAATTTCTTTATTGAGGAGTCATTTCTTCTAACCATTCTCTCTGATATTCCAACTTATGGTACCAACATTTGGATATCAGATCTTGTATTAGCATCTTAAAATGCTAATTGAGGTTTTAAATTAGCACAGGTGCTGAGGAAAGTAATTGCCTGGTTATTTTCCATCCTTGCTGGAATCTAATGAATGCTATCAAATCACACAGACAAACATGCAAATATATTTTTTACAAAGTAATGGGGGTTTGTGAATTCTTTGAAGACTTTTCATGGGTCCTCCATATGCTAATCCTATGGGTGGAGGGCAACTTCAAATAAGTACTCACCAAATCTTACTCTGTGATTCCAAGATGGCTTCTGTTCTAAATTGAGGATTTTTAATTAAAGTAAATGTACATATTCTGGCAATTTGTACTTCATGTTGTAACTGAAAATATTCAAAATGCTGCTTCAAGTACTGACTGTTGTGTTTCTCATCCAATTTCTTGTTAATGTGTCTGTGAAGGCAGTGGATTATTTCCCAAGCACTTTGGCACTGGCCACTATATGGGAGACCTGGATGGAGATCCTGGTTCCTAGTTTCATCCTGGCTCAGTCCTGGCTATTGCTGCCAATTGGGGAAGGTAAATGCATTGAAAAACTGAAAACTCAGATAGAGGATATTTTGTTACATCCAAGAAATGTTAAAAAAAATCACTTTTTAGGGGCTGGCACTGTGGCATAGAAAGTTAAGTCTCTGTTTGCAGTGTTGGCATACATACAGGCACCAGTTGGAATCCTGGCTACTTCACTTCCTATACGGCTCCCTGCTAATGTACCTGGGAGAACAGTGAAGGATGGTCCAAGTTATTGGGCTCCTGCTTCCTTGTGGGAGACACAGAAGAAGCTCTTGGCCCTTGGCTTTGGCCAAGCTCCAGCTGTTGTAGCCATTTGAGGAGTTAACCAGAGGATGTAATCAATCTATCTCTCTCTCTCTCTCTCTCTCTCTCTCTCTCTCTCTCTCTCTCTTTCTCTTTCCCCTCAATATTTCTGCCTTTCAAATAAATAGTCTTTATAGAAACAAAGAAACCATATTTTAGTGGTGGGTTAAGTTATTTTCTCTCTCACTATATTGACTAAAATAACCTTGTCTTAAACCTAGATCAAATAATAAATGTGTCTTTTTTTTAAAGTTTTGATGTGGTAGTAAGCTTCTACATAGTTCTTTACAATTAAGGTTACCAGTGAGCAAATTGCTCGCAGAGATTCCAAATTCAAAGACATTCAGGGGCAGACATTTCACCTAGTCTTTAAAACTATGGAGTCCCTTATTGGAGCATCTGAGTTTGACTTCCCACTCTACCCTTGATTCCAACTTTCTGCTAATGTGCACTCTTGGAGGTAGCAGGTGATGATTCAAATATTTGTGTTCCTGCCACTTTTGTATTAGGCTCGGATTTAGTTCTTGGCTCCTGTCTTCAGCCTGGCATAGCCCCAGTGGTGACAAGCACTTGAGGAATAAATCAGTGGATGAGAGATCTCTGAATATTTGTCTGTTTTTGTCTTTCTGTATCTCTATCTTTCAAATAAATAAAACATTAAAAGTGTAACAAAGATATTCACCTTTTTCTCTCAGAAGGTAAATGACTGTATTTACAACCAAGCTTGTTTTATGTATTTATCACTGCTATCTATTATTTATGGGTGAGCCATCATATTTTTAGGTTGATAACAAAATTGGAAAGATGTAGTGTTGAAGATTTGTAGATTTGTAGCAATGTTTGAGAAGGTAGCAATTTATCGTTGGCAGTCTTTCTGGTTTCTTCATAAAAGGGAATTCAATATACAACATAGTTTATCATAAGATTTGTTAGTATATTATAATTCAACCCATTGGGGCATTTGTTATTGTCCATTGACCTTGAGCATGAGGTATACATTCTGAGTTTTAGTATACTCATTTGAAAAATGAGGACAATCACACCACAGTGGATTGTTCACAAGATTATGATGAGATAACAAATCTCTTGCTGACAAATAGATGCCTCTGTTCATTATTACTCTTTGAGACTACCATGCAGCCTATAGCTTTAAAGACATTTAGACTACTGGACTTGAAGTTAGGTGACTCTTCTTTGGAAGCAATCTGAAATTATTTAAGCATACATAAATCATGGACCACATGTGGGCAGACAACAAAAGCATGTGATGTCGCAGTCAAAGCAGACAGCTTCACTTGCTCTTAAGGGCACCTGTCTAAAATGTTATCAGGGAGTTACAGTTGCCCCAAGAGTAATGCCCTCATGTTGACAGGTCTCATGTGTCTTTAGAGAAGAGAAGTGGTTTGTAAGTATAAATGTAACAGAAGACCAGGCTAGATTTTGAAGATCTAGATAAAACCAAAGGCATTCAATAAAATGACCTACTAAGTCAGCTGAAAATATCTCATGTAAAGCCAGAGTTTTGAAATACATAGAAACCAGTTATTTAATGTGATTGATTAATTATATCTTATATATATTTTATACTGTTTGTAATTTAGGGATAATCAGTTATATAGCAATTCAGGGACTTAGTCTGTAATATATCAGTATATTTTATTCCTTTACACAAAATTAAGATATATACACTTATATGCATGAAATCCAATCCATATTAGTTTCACCACATTCTAAGTGATTTCAAAAAATTTTTGATGATTTGTCAGAACTTGAATTTAGTCTTGGATGAATAGTGGACACTTTAATTATGAAATGGAAGGCTTGTGCTTTGCCAAAAAATAATAAAAGAAACACATTCTAATGAGAGATCATTTTGCATACCAACTTTAATTACTCAGTGTACTCATCGTGACATCAAATTACAGATCAAGAAGGCCACTGAAACTTTGAATATGAGGCTTTTGACTCAGGATTAGACCTACTGCCATCCTTTTCTACCTTTAACCTTATTCAAGTCTCTTGAGTTCTATAAGCCAATTATTTTTCTATAACTATAAAGTGGAAACTACTTGTTTTAAAGAGTTTTTGTACATGTTCGCTACATAAAGTTCCTAGTATAGAGTGATCACCTAGTCAATGCTAGTCACCCCTAATATTTCTAGTATTACTTTAGATTGTGGGAAATGTATAAAAATACCACTGAGCTCTTTGTCAACTCAGGATAAGAACTCTTTTGTAGAGCATATCATCTAAATTTGTCAATAGAGATGACAAAGTTTTCTGAAATATTTTGTGTTAAGATTTATTTTGTTTATTTGAAAAGCGGCATGGGAGAGGGGAGAAATAGAGAAAGATCTTCCATCTGCTGGTTCATTCCCCAAATGGCCCCAACAATTAAGGTAGAGGCCAGGAACCTGAAACTCTGTATCTTCCGTATGTGTGGCAGAAACACAATAACATGGGCCATCCTCTGCTCTTTTCCCAGGTACATTAACAAAGACCTGGAACAGAGAAGCTGGCATTGAACTGAGACTCCAATATGGTATATAGGCAGTGGCAGCTTTACCTTCTGTACCACAATGGTGGCCCCTGAACTCTTAATTTTCATGGAAAGAGTACCCCAGTTTAAAGCTGCAGCAGGAAAGAAAAAGGAACATTAATAATTTTACACAATACTTTAAGATCATATACAGATCTCACACAGAACATTGACTTTTCTCTTAAGAAATTTTAGTTCTGCGGCATACAGTATGGTCTTTTTTTCCTGCAGTATTCTTCCTCACCCGGTGAATGTTGAGTTTGATCATGTATCTTCTTTTCACCACTGGAATGTAAGTGGAATTAACACAGACACTTTTAAAGCCAATATATATTTCCATTACCCTTGTCTTTGGCCCTCTGCTACAGAAATAAGCATGTCCCATTTAAGTTTGCTACTTAAAGTGTAGATCTAAAAAGTTGAAGAATGTGGAACAAAGCTTTAAATTTTCCACAGTCTGATATAGAGTCACAGCTAGAATTCAGCAGTGTCACAGTGAAGAGGCAGCCTATATGTAAGGTGAACTGGAAGTGTTCCTTTGTTTTTCTAAACCACTAAATTTTGTAGATTGTTTGTGAATAAGATAAATGTGACAAATGAATCTACAGAACAATTAAGTGCATAGACCAACTAATGATACTTTTATTTACTAATGTGTTTTTTTTGCTTCTGTTGTAGTGAATTTTCAATCATCTATACCAAAACAAATTTAGATTTTATACTATGTGTTGGATTATGCATTATTTATATTTAAAACTCCTCATGTGTATCACAGAACACTAGACAAAAAAAATTAAAAAACTATGACCATATCCAAAAAGGCATTGCACAACAACATACTTTTTATAATACCATATTTATTGTATTGCTCTCCATAATATTGCCACTAAATTGTAGCTACATAAGTCTCTTTCTATTCCTTATTTCCGACAAACTGTTTCTTTTTTTTCCTTCCTGGAACATGTTTCCCCTCATTTGCTCAATGCTGCCTCCCTACCTTCATTTGGTTTAATTGTCACCTCTTGAGAGAAACCATCTCAGACCACCATCATCTAGTAGGTTTCCTCATTTTTCTCTCCTCTCCTACCACCTTCTTCATTATTTCATTGTTTTAATTACAGTGTTAATACCATGACTACTAAAAATAATTACAGCCATATTTATATTAAACACTGTATGTCAAGCTCTACTTTACGTGAATAATTTAGAATAATCCATAATGTAAGTACTATCTATTTATTTATTTGAAAGTCAGAGTTACACAGAGAGAGGGCAGAGGCAGAGAGAGACAGAAAGAGAGAGAGACAGAGAGAGGTCTTCCATCCGATGTTTCATTCCCTAATTGGCTGCAACGGCCAGAGCTACACGGATCTGAAGCCAGGAGCTTGTTCTGGGTCTCCCACACGGGTACAGGGGCCCAATGACTTGGCCCATCCTCCACTGCCTTCCCAGGCCATAGCAGAGAGCTGGATCGGAAGAGGAGCAGCTGGGATCAGAACCAGAACCCACATGGGATGCCGGCGCTTTAAGCCAGGGTGTTAACCTGCTGAGCCACAGCACCAGCCCCAATGTAAGTACTATCTTTAAGAAGAGGAAACTAAGATACAATTGATATGTATTAATTTGTTTTTTTATAAAATTCTCCTTAAATTCCCAATGCCTAAGATCTTGGTAAATTTAGTTGTTATTTTCAATCAAAATGGTAAACCACTGTTATAAAATCTCTAAAAAAATGTAAAAAAAGAAAACTGATGGCCATGGCTTTGTGTGTTCCAATAAAGTAGCCATCAGCTTTATATGACATGATTATTCAGCACATGATATGTGACTAGTGCAACTAGAAGCTAAATTTTTAACTTTATTTGATTTTAATTAACAAATTTAAATAGAGACATCATGCTCGTGGCTTGCCATAGTGGGCAACATCATTCTAGAAGTATATGTGAAATACAAGAACTAGGAATTCTCAACTTCAAATGCTTAAGTTTCTTGAGACAAAGAATTAGAAATCTCTACAGCTTAGTGAATTTTCTCTTTAAAATGCTGTATCACAATGATGGAACATTTGATTATTCATTAATCAAATATTTACTGATTGCTCATTATATTGCATTTTCTGTAACAAACCAATGAAAAAGAAGAAACATAGACTTTATTCTAAAGGATGTTTAGTCTAGAGGAAAATATCAGCAATCAATGTTTGAGAAAGGAAGAGCTAAAATAATGAAAACTATGTGAAAAAAAAAATGGACTGAGCTGAAAAACATACAAATGTCATCTGGAGATGAATCCTGTTAGTATTTGGAGGACAAATTTTTGGGTAGAATAATGATTATGGAAGTCAAATTAGGAGAGTGGAAACTGTTGGAAACCTGGAAATTATTATTAATGAAGGTGAAATAAAATGAAAATTTTACTAAAATTATTTAATGACACAACATGCTGGATAAAAGGTTTATTTAAAAAACATATTAAGAAATTGCTCACATGTATGGTTTAGATAATAGTTTGAATATGTTAAGAACTTGATCCCTAGAATGTTATATTTATGAATTAAGAATAAAACTTAATCCAATTACATTGACTGAATATGAAGCATTGAAAGTGATTACATTAGAAGATGCTAAGGCCAGTGCCGCGGCTCACTAGGCTAATCCTCCACCTGCAGCACTGGCACCCCGGGTTCTGGTCCTGGCTGGGGAGCTGGATTCTGTTCCAGTTGCTCCTCTTCCAGTCCAGCTCTCTGCTGTGGTCCGAGAAGGCAGTGGAGGATGGTCCAAGTGCTTGGGCCCTGCAGCCGCATGGGAGACCAGGAGAAATTAGCTGGGTCCTGACTTCAGATTGGCACAGCGCGCCGGCTGCAGTGCACCAGTCATGGCGGCTATTTTGGGTGTGAACCAACGGAAAAAAGGAAGAACTTTCTGTCTCTCTCCCACTGTCTAACTCTGCCTGTCAAAAAAAAAAAAAAAAGATGCTAAAACAGAGTCCAGATTATTAAATCATCACGCATTATAAAGAGTGTAGTAGCAAGTTCCCTGTCTCCGCTTTCTTGCTCCCAATGTGATCCTCCCCTCCATCGCTCTCATCAGATACAAAACCAACCAGACTATCTGAACTTGGACTGTAAACCTCCAAAATTGTCAACCAAAATGAAAATTTTTCTTCCTAAGCATCTTCTCTTAGGTAATTAAATGCTGGCTAATTTATGTAGGTAAAGTAATAAAAAGCTGATTTACAAACAAGGACTTGAATACGTAAAATTAAAATATTTACTTATGTAAGTAAGCTACTTCCTTATAAAATGCAGCAGAAATATTTTAGATGCATTTGGATATCACTTTGAGGAAATTATACTTCATTTACTTAATATTATTAATAATACAAAGAATCTAGAAACGAAATTACACCGAGTTTAATAAATCATCCTTGGGGCCGGCGCTGTGGCACAGCGGGTTAATGCCCTGGCCTGAAGTGCTGGCATCCCATATGGACACCGGTTCTAGTCCTGGCTGCTCCTCTTCTCATCTAGCTTTCTGCGTGGCCTGGAAAGCAGCAGAAGATGGCCCCAGTCCTTGGGCCCCTGCACCCATGTGGGAGACCCAGAGGAAGCTCCTGGCTCCTGTCTTCGAATTGGCGCAGCTCCAGCTGTTGAGGGCAATTGGGGAGTGAACCAGCGCATGGAAGACCTCTCTCTTTCTGCCTCTCTTCTCTCTGTGCAACTCTCTGACTTTCGAATAAATAAATAAAATCTTTAAAAAAAATTTATCCCTCAAACAAAATTTCATTTAAGGGTAGCATTTTTAAAGATTCTTTATTATTAAAACTACTAGAAATTTTGGGTGTTAAAAATTCATAAATTCTTTGGACTGCATTTTTTTTTTATGGTTAGTTACTTTTTCTCCTAATCTCATCACAGATAATTTAGAACCTTCAGAATCAATCAGCTGTTTTTAGGCATATGTTACATCATACAGAAAACAAAAGCACTGCGTCATGTGGTCACTGAAATCTCAGTCTTGGAGCTCTATAAAAGCTTTAATTTATAATATGTTGGAGTGAGCATCGTTGTGTGATGGCTTAAACTATTGCTTTGAAAACCCACATCCTATATCAGAGTGCCTAGGTTCAAGTTCTGTCTCTATTTTTTATTTTAGCATAAGCTAATACACCTGGGATGCAGCAGATAATGATAGCCCAAGTACTTGTATTTGTGCCACCCACATGGGAGACATGAACTGAGGTCCAGACTCCTGGTTCCTGGCTGTGACCTGGCTCAGGCCTGGATCTCCCTCTATCTATGCCACTATGATGTCAAATAAATGACTTATCTTTTAATATAACAAATTGTACTATGTTAATAAGGACTCAAAAAATATTGCTCAATTACCACAAAGGAGGCAATCATTTGTTTCTATCTGGTTGTATATCTTCTGTCTGGAATAGAACATGAATTCATAAAGTCAAATGTGTTTTTATGGAACAGTCCAATTTTGACATTAGCATATTAAAACTAAAAAAATGTGCAATCTGCCAGCACCGCGGCTCAATAAGCTAATCCTCCGCCTAGCAGCGACGGCACACTGGGTTCTAGTCCCGGTCGGGGCGCCGGATTCTGTCCCAGTTGCCCCTCTTCCAGGCCAGCCCTCTGCTGTGGCCAGGGAGTGCAGTGGAGGATGGCCCAAGTGCTTGGGCCCCACACCCCATGGGAGACCAGGAGAAGCACCTGGCTCCTGCCATCGGATCAGCGCGGTGCGCCGGCTGCAGCATGCTGCCCACGGCGGCCATTGGAGGGTGAACCAACGGCAAAGGAAGACCTTTCTCTCTGTCTCTCTCTCTCTCACTGTCCGCTCTGCCTGTAAAATAAATAAATAAATAAATAAAAATTTAAAAAAATTTTAAAAAGTGCAATCTACTTTCCTGCAACACTGTTCTGCCCTATTTGCTAATCTGACTCATAAAAATCATATTAAATTTAAATATAAATGATATTGCTAAATCAACATCTATAATTTTGTTTTATTCTTACATTTTTATTTATTTACATAAACACAAGAGATTTCATGATTTCAAATAAACAAATTTATCATATAAAGCTATTTCCTACCCCCTACCTTCCTTGCTCCCTCCTTTCTTTCATTGTTTTGTAATTTTTGAGATAACATACTTTCAGTTTATTTATAATCACAAGAATAATATTCCAATAAATAAAGATTTTGAAAAAGAGTGCTGCTCTGGACGAGTATAGACAAGGCATATAAACAATAATTAGATAAAAAGATCTCATTTTATCCAATAAGAAGCATATATCCTATGAACATGCCCAAATAATTTTATCATGTTATTTATTAATGTAAAAACATTTTTCTAGAAACTGCATTCCAGGCTCTGTTAAGAGAAAGAGTATTTAGGAGTACAGAGTTACTCTCTGTCCTCATGGGGTTCATATTTTTAAGACTACAACTCAAATGTAAATTAAAAAATACTACTATAAAAGATTAAGTGTTCCTTACTAGCTTATAATAATTCCAAATAATTTAGAAAATCAGTTATCAAAAAGTCATTTAGCCATTTACAGAATAAACAAGGTAGTGTGAAAGTAAGTGTGATCTCAAATCAAAATTGGGATATTAACTTAGAGACTAATTATATTTGAGTTTATTTACTTTATTATACCACCATAAAGTATACAGATATAACCTTCTAATTAAAATTTTTACTCAATACTAATTCTGTTTCCTGAGAAGACATAAAAAAGAAATTGCAAAATTATTTGTAATATGATAAAAGAGAATAATATAATGCTGCTGTTGAAACAGTAGTCTGAAATTATACAAGTACAATAAAGTTCACAGAACTCATTGTAGAACATGCTCCTAAATTACTCTATACTGACTATCTGTAGGTTCCATATATTGTAATATATAATGATATGCATGCACATAAACTATGTATATATAATATAGTATATAATAATTTATTCATATATAATCAAATATTGTAAATTTAGAGAAATCAGTGTGTACCTATTATTCACCACCATGTGAAACATGAGAATTTTTCAGACGATTTAACAGGCCATTTTACTTTTATCTGAAACTTCTACTTCTACCCTTACCTTCTGTTACATTAATGATTAAAAATCACCTCCATTCCCTAAAGGCACGAGTATTGTCTACATGATGTCGTTGCTCTTGAGGCTCTGAAAACGTTTTAAACATGTGTACTCATAAGAGCAAATGATGATGTCTGCTTTGATTGCACTATCCCTTGCTTTGGTTTGATGCTCGTGTGTGGTGTTTTGTGTTCTCCAGTGGTACAAGCTAGATTGCCACAGAAAAACCTGAGTTTGTGTCCAGTAGACCTAATTTTTCCATGGTCATTAGATGAACCATAATGACAAGTATCATGAGGGACAATTGCTTGTCAGTCAACATGTGCTTTGAAACTAATTTATCTTAATTCAATGTTTTAGGTACAGTTAGTTATCAATGTCCTGTTTGAGTAAAACTGAATAACAATGCTTTGGAATACTGACTGTTATAGGATAAATGGTATTTTTGATTCACTTAGGTGATATGCTTTTACAGGAGGCTAAAAGGCCTAATATAAGGAAACTAAGGACAAAACTAGTGACAAGCTTAGTGGCGTGATAAACAAGTTGGATCATCCTAACCTAGTCAATGGTTTGAAAGGATGCACCTATTCTGTCTAGTTCTGCAGATGGAAAACACATGCTTGTGGGGCATGGCTCCTTGGAAAATGTTCCTTCCCTAAACAATGTCACAAATTGTATGGCTTAAATGGTTCTCTTTTTGTTAACTTATGCAATTGTCAACATCTCTAAGGATCTCTCATCTCAGTATGTTCCACAGTGCTTTTAGATGCAGTCAGAAAGAATGTTGGATGCTGTTCTGGCTACTCTGGGCATCTCCCTGATTTTTCTGTGCCTAATAATTACTTGTATGCAGAAATTACTGATAAACCTTGACAACATTTAGAATATCTATTTCTCGTGAGTCTAATTTGAAAAATCTGATCCCTTGAGTTATTTCAGATAGATTCCACATGCAAGACTGTCTCAGCTCCATAAATGTTGGTTGGGAAAGGTGAGTTTTAAGTGACACAAATGAGAGAATTTGGTTGGATAAGGGTTGATATCAAGGTTATTCATCTGAGATATTAAGTGGCAGAAACTCGAGATAAATTTTGGAATACACGCCTCATTCAAATTTGGAAGAACTAAACAATTATGAGCACAGTTCTGATGAATCTTCATAGAGTACAAACATAAGAGGAACTTCTGATTGGATGCCTATTGGAATATTTTTTAAAGTGACTTAAAAAGGGGGGACATAAAGGGGAAAATTGAAAATGTAAGGAGGTGGCAAAACACCTAGCTTCACTGAGAAAAATCATTTAGATGACTTTGAAAAAATGTTTGAAAATGGAGGAAATTGATGGATTTCTTGTGAGTAGTTGACAGCACATAATAATATTTGGGGTCTGAGTGAGCTCAATCATATCCATTTTTTCTTTTTAAACTGCTGTGGAAAATTTATTTTATATCTTCCATTAAAAACTATATATGTGAATTGTGATTTAGAATAGAAAATGTATGAATGGTATGATGCATTTATTTTTTCTGTTAGCAGTCTTCTTGTCAAAGCCTGGAAGCGGCGTTAAGTTGTGTGTAATGATTTGGTGAAGTGTCCTGGAGAAGTTATAAATACTTCTTAGTATTATTAGATATGGATGTTCGATAAACTTTAATGTGTATGAAAGATATGCATCATACAATAATAAATAAACAGGAAAAATTGTATAGTTTTGGAGAGGCAAAGTTAGAAGGAACCAAGACAGGCATGAAGTTAAGAATTAGAAATTGTGTCTAGATAGCTTAGGCAGCTGTCACCTTGCCTTTACCAGAATGCATATTATGCCCAAAAGCTATGTTGCCTTTATCCTTTTCACTGAGGATATATACACAATCCATTGTTTCTACAGTTTAACGAGTCATGGTAAATGTGAAAATTGGGAATTTTCCAAAGAATCCTCAGCAGTGACTATCAGATAAACAGTAATGAATAATTTCTGATTAAGAAAAATGTTGAAGTGGGAGTTTGGAATTCCACTAATAGTGGAATTTTAATTTTTTTCAAAATAGTCCTCCTTAAGCCAATGTGTAAGGTGAATAGCTCTAGGAGTCAGTAAGAGTGATCAAGGATTAAACTAGGTGGTCCTTCAAGTAGTTTAGCTGAATCTGATAAGTGAAAGTATATGCAGAGTGTACAACATACCAAGGAGGACTGGTAGGTTATCTAATTCCTTCCTTTCAAACCAAATCTTGGAGTTCAGCCAGGTACAATTTATATTCTTGTGAACAGAACACAGTGTGTATTTACCATTTGCCAGATGCTATTTTATTTCTCAAGGAAATCGCTTTATCTAGTGGGATAAGACTTGGACTTGCCAACCATTAAATGCAAGTCAGTGTACTACATGGATGAGATCATTATTTTTGTTTTTTTCAGTGGTTGTTAGGTGCTAGTTACCAATATGGCTAATGGAGAGTGATTGATAAGTCAACTTAAAATTCTGATGCTATTCAGTTTGTAAATTCCATGGAATTAAATTGGGTAGAACAACTAAAAGACAATCCTTCTCACTGTACAAAATAAATTCAAAATTTTATAGAACCTGCTATTAAGCAAGAAACTTAATAATGTAGAGGACAAATTAAATTTTGGTAAAATGAACCTGTAGTAGACAAAAAGCTAAACTTCTCACCTTTCACATGGGTCATGACTTACACTACTATAAAAAAGAATAATAGAGAACAGCATAACAAATTTATTTAGCAAAATTTTAGGTTACAGAGATGTTTTAAGAACTGAGTATTCAGAGAGCCAGAAAAAAATGTATTTTTATGCTTAGGTTCAATGAAGGTTGGACAGTCACATGGAAATTATAGACGTTGATTGGACAGAAAATTCAGGTACGACTTAGTCTATTACCATCTAGGCATCCATTGCTGGGTGGAACTCAGCAAGCCCTGCTTGTGCAGATTCTTCTTGGCTTTTCGGTGATTCAAACACCCTTCCTCCAGGTGTGAGGCAGAGATCCTCTGGCAGGAAAGTCTGATGATGTACTTTCAGATGAGGTGAGTTAGAGAATTCCTTACGACCATGCTTCACCCAGGAAAATAAGGGAGGAACAGAACAAGCTTCACGCACAGGCAAATTTCTCAATTGCCAAAGTGCTATATTTTAGGGTATTATGTTCTGAATCTTAGCAATATTCTTATTCTAAGAATCCTGTTGGCACTTCTCATAAAATACTGAAAAAGAAACCTTAAATGAAATGGAGCTCTGAGCAAACAGAGCTTGTCCTGAAGAAGATTTACCAGGCAACCACTCAGCTTTGTGGTTCTTGTAAAATTCTAAGACACCTGTCTAGGGCTACAACTAAGAAGCTTTAGATGTTATTACCAACCTGAGAGTTAGCAGTCCCTCTGAATACTATGAGGCCTGACTCTGGGTGTGGAGGGTTTGGTTCTAAACCAGTAATAGATGGAAAGTGTTAGAGATCATAGTAAACAGCAGGATTGTTCTTAAATTCCAGGAGGATGGCAACTATACTACTTCCAGAAGAGCATATGTAGCAAGAGAATAATACCCTAAACAATACCTCTCTAGATCCAGCACTGAGTGATGGCTGATGCAGGGAGAAACCTCCAAGCCTGAATACATTGGAAAAGGGAAATTGGTGCTGTTGGCTTATAAATTGGGTAATTTGGAGGAAAAAGAAATGTGATTGCTCAATGGGTAGCTCATTTACTTCAGCTATCATTTAGTTTATAATCCATAGGCTATATAGAAGGGGCAAATAAGAATCTAATAAAATTATATGTATCAACCACCTGGGGAGAAAGGTCATAATTTCATAAGGAGAAGAGTATTGGATATTTTAGTCACTATGGGCCTGATATTGTGAAAGATCAATAGGAGAGACTACTAAAGAGCCAGACTAGAAAGTGTACGGAAAGGAGTGTCAATGGGATTCACTGGAAATTGTGTCTTTTCCATTGTTCTCTAATGGCCCAGTACTGCAAATAAAAGGGCTGCTTCTTTCTCTGAAGTACAACTGCTTGCTAATTCACAGGGGAATACAAGAACACTACCTTGTCATTGCTATAAGTGTGGAATGGAGTTGCAGACATGGAATCTGGTGTATGTAGAACACCTGATATGAACACAGAATTTTATCTGCAAAAGATTCTGTCACCACTGCTTAGTCACTCACGGAAAAAGCCTTTTTCTGTTGGGAAGAAATGGAGAGGTTTATTGTAATTTGAACAGACATATGGTGTAATCAACATTACTTTAATACCTGTACTAGGTAGTGCAACAAAGAGATTGTACATCAGAATTTTCAGGATAAAATATATTGTGAGAGTCTAATCTCAACTTCCCAGGTTATAATACATTAATGAAAATATACTTTGCCTATACCATATGATAACCTGTGGCCTGAATATTATTAGTAAAACTCAGTTAGTATCATGCTACAATTTTTATTTGATAACTAGATTCTCCTTTTATTTTCCCAGCGTATTTGCTTTGATCAATGTGGCCAATTTGTACCATGATTACCACGTAGATTCATATTTCCATATAAACCTTAAAAATTGGTTTGATCAATTTGAATATAAGGAAGACATAAACATTTTATTTTATTTTATTTATTTATTTTTTGAAAGGCAGAGTGGACAGTGAAAGAGAGAGAGAGAGAGAAAGGTCTTCCTTTGTTGTTGGTTCACCCTCCAATGGCCACCGCGGTAGGCGCACTGCGGCCAGAGCACCGCGCTAATCCGATGGCAGGAGCCAGGTGCTTATCCTGGTCTCCAATGGGGTGCAGGGCCCAAGCACTTGGGCCATCCTCCACTGCACTCCCGGGCCACAGCAGAGAGCTGGCCTGGAAGAGGGGCAACCGGGACAGGATCGGTGCCCCGACCGGGACTAGAACCTGGTGTGCCGGCGCCGCAAGGCAGAGGATTAGCCTAGTGAGCCGCGGCGCCGGCCTAAACATTTTATTTTTATTCACTAGTTACACATCCACATTTGCCCATGTGCGTGCACAAACACACTATGAAATACACTTTAAATCTTTTAAGGAATACTGCAAGTACCCTATGCCTACAACATTTTTTTTTTGTGCTGTTGCTTTGAATTTTTTCTTTTTTTTCTTTTTCTTTTTTTAATTTTATTTTTGACAGGCAGAGTGGACAGTGAGAGAGAGAGAGAGACAGAGAGAAAGGTCTTCCTTTGCCGTTGGTTCACCCTCCAATGGCAGCCGCGGCTGGCGTACCGCTCTGATCCGAAGGCAGGAGCCAGGTGCTTCTCCTGGTCTCCAATGGGGTGCAGGGCCCAAGCACTTGGGCCATCCTCCACTGCACTCCCTGGCCACAGCAGAGAGCTGGCCTGGAAGAGGGGCAACCGGGACAGAATCCGACGCCCCGACCGGGACTAGAACCCGGTGTGCTGGCGCCGCTTGGCAGAGGATTAGCCTGTTGAACCAAGGTGCTGGCCTGAATTTTTTTCTTTAATCTGTTTCTCATGCTCTTCTTCTGCCTGTCTCTGTCACTCCTATCCTTCCTGCTTCCCCGACTGGCTGGCTGTCACATATTTTTCTTTCATCTTTATTAGTGCTGTTATTTTATTTATTACATTTAAATATTTATTGAACACTTTCCCTCAAATCTCTCTCTCTCACACACACACATACTCTAAGTTGCCTATAATATAGCATTTAATAAGACAAAAGGCACCCTCTGGTAAGAAAGTTTACATGAATTCAGGCAGGAAGTAAAAGTCAATGAACATGTTTACAACTAAGTAGATTCAGTGATTTCAAACAGTGATAAGTTTTGTATAGGCAGTCAATGTGTTAAATTAGAAGTGAGTCTCAGGATGGGCAGAGTCTGCTCAGACAGTGATCAACAAAATATATCCATGGAAGAAATATTTTAGTTCATAATGAATCTTAGTTAAATCAATTCACTCATAAAACTAGCTGCTCAATAAAAAATCTGGAGGCCATATTAAATATATTCCTAACATCAACCTAAGCATTCAATCCACACTAAAGCAATATGTTACCTCAGAATATTTCTCAATTCCATTATCCCATCACAATTTCACATTCACTATCCTAGACCTCAATATGTGTACTTTATCTGTTTGTTGTCTTATCCATTTCAATTTGTTCTCATAACTATAAGAATGATATTATTTGCATTTAAATTATTTATTTTCCTACTATTATAAATGCTTATAAATATGTATGCACATACATATTATATATAATAACAATGAGTTTTCATATGGCTCATGGAAAATGCATAGCATGAAAAAACTACTCAATTATTTGAATTTTTATTCAACAAAATTAATATTAGTTATAATATATCTGAACAGTATCTAGTTTTAAGTACTAACAAGGATAAGACATATGTTTGAAAAACACCCCATCAGACAAAATGAATCTGCTACAATTAAAATAAGAATAAACATCAAATTGTGGTGAAGCTTGGGTGGGAGAACTAATGCTTTATGCCAAGTTTATGGAGACAATGTCCCAAGGAAATCAGGAATTTATAAAGAAATACCTCAATTTAAAGGAATGATTATGGCAGGCATTCTGTGCCGTGGCTAAGTCACCTCTCGGGACTCCTGGATCTCATATCAAATGCCTATTTCCATTCCCAGATATTTTGCTTCTCATCTAGCTTCCTAGTAATTCATATCCTGGGAAGCGAGAAGTGATGGCTCAATTACTTGGGTTCCTGCCACCCCAAAAGGAAATTCAGATTGATTTCCTAGGCTCTTGACTTCAGCTTATCCTAACCCCGGCTATTGTAAGCACACAGGGAGTAAACCAGGGGATGGAAGATTTTTCACCATCTGACTCTTTCTCTCTCAATGTCTTTCTGCCTTTGAAATAAAATGAAAATAAACATTAAAAATTGCTTAAAGGGATGAGACAATGTTGAATATGAAGCCTTCAGTAGCAGACAACCCACATCAATTTGCAGGTAAAAATTATTCTTGTTCAAGCCATCATTCAACAGGAACAGCAGTTAACAGCAGAAAAAATAACCAAAGCCATAGACATTTAAGTGACTCAGATTAACAGGTGGAAAAGCACACAGATTGATCATTAATGCACATAACATCCAAACCAAATATAAAACAGTAGAATTCTCATTTCCATCCAAAACTCATCAGTGTGACCTTTCCTACACACATTTTTACTAGCATCCCGATCTTCTGAGGTCTAATCAAAATTGTCATAGCATTCTGCTTACAGCATTCCAGCCTGCTCCTCCAAACTCTTCCAACCCTCTCTAACAATCCAATTCCAAGGCTCCTCCAATCTTCAGGTGTAAATAATGTTAATGACCCATTTCAGGTACCAATAAGGTTAGTCAGCTTTTTGTTACATTATCCTGAATAGCTAAGATAAGCTTTCCAGATAGAAGAAGAGTTATTTTGGCTTACCCTTTGGAGGATCACAGTTCAGGATTAGGCAGTCTTTTCAGCCTGGCTTATGGTGGAGACTGGCAATGGGAAAGGATGTGTAGAAAAAAAGATCATATGGAGAGTCAGGAGCAGAGGGAGAAGCCAGGCTAAACCCCATTTAAGTAACCAACGCTTTTGTGAGAGCTGCCTTCCAAGGTCAATGACCTAAAGACTTTGAGGCATAACATCTACTTGAGCTTGGGAAGTCAAGTCATATTCAATCCATTACATATGGATTCTGTGTCAAGTAAAAATTATTTTAAGTAAATTCATGTTTTTTTTTTCTTGCTAGTCTGTCTTGTCTTTGTTTTGTATTAGACTCTCATGTGATAGTCATGTTACAGGTGAAAAAAAATATTATTCTATCCCCCCACAGAGAACAGCTAGAATGGTGGCTAGGTCCTTAATAGTAGAGGTAATAAATGGCTAAATTCTATTTTTTAAGATTCATTTGAGAGGCAGAATTATAGACAAATAGAGGGAGAGACAGAGAGAGAGAGAGAGAGGTCATACATCTGCTGGTCCACTCCCCAAATGGCCACAATGGCAGGAGCTGGACCAATCCCAAACCAGAAGCCAGGAACTTTTTCTGGGTCTCCCATGTAGTACAGGGACCCAAGTACCTAGGCCATCCCTGCTGCTTTCCCAGAACATTAGTAGGGTGCTGGATCCTAGGTAGAGCAGCCTGGACTTGAGCCATTGCCTTTATAGGATCCTGGGACCCCTAGGTGGAGGCTGAACTTATTATGCCACAATGTCATCCTCAATGGCTAAATTCTAAACTTTGAATTTCAGATTTTCAAGACAATGGATTGGATGAATTGAACCTAAGAGAAATAGTGGTCACAATCAATGCATCATCAGCAACCAACATCTTTAGAGATACTGAGAGGTCACAGAGTTTATACCAAACAATTTCTATTCATCTCATTTAGTGTACTTCATTTAAACATAGGGATTATATCTCAGGCATATGTATCTTTTTTGCTGTTTCCCTTAGCATCTAGCATCTAACTCTGCTCTTAACAATCTGTACTTTTAAAACTGTCTTTACTGTGTACTTCAGTTACAGATTGCTTTAGCCAAGTTGGTTTTTAAACTCTTTTTCTAAAAGAGGCTGCATCCTAGTCTGAAATTGGGCAATGCTAAGTAGGCATCTGTAATGGTAGTGTGAGATTACTTTGGACGGTATTTTGGAGAGTATTATATGTAAGTGTTGCATCTCAATCTCTTTTCACTCACATTTGACATGAATGATAGAACGGTGCTCAGTGTTTACTATATTTATGCTGTCAATTCAGGCAACAAAAGTCAATCAGCACAGTCTTTCTAGGTGATTCTCACTCATTGTGGGAAAGAGGAGGGAGTGGGTGATGTGGGGCTAGATGGGAGAACCACCCTAGAAGTTACATCACTATTCTACAATGAGGATGGAAGTATGTATTGTTATTAATAATCAAACAGATATTTTTAGGTAAATGAAGGAGCATCTCTGTTTCTAATTTTTTTTAATACAAAAATGAATATGAGTGATGATAAAGAAGAAAAACTAGGTATATGAGGGAAACTTACATAATTAGGTTACAGAGAGTTAAGAAGACAAAATTGGGGACAGGTATTTTATAGAACATTTGACTCACTGTTTGGGAAGCCCATATCTTGTATTACATTGCCTATTTCAAATCTAAGGTTCTCTTCTGATTGAGCTCCCTTGTTAATGTATACATTTGGAGGCAGCTGATGATGGTTCAAGTACTTTGGTTCCTCTGACCCACATGGGAGACTCATATTGAGTTCTATGTCCCTCCGAGATCTGGCTTTGGTTGTAATTTGGAGAGTGAATGAGAAAATAGAAGATTCACTCTTTCTCTCTTTCTCTCTCTCTCCCTTCCCAACTCTCCCTTTCAAATAAAATAAAAATAAATTACAAACTAATGAATAGCCCCTGTCTCAAATATTGAGGAAGAATATATTTTTCATTCTATTTGTTGAGCATTTTATATGATATGGACTTAATTATATGTATATAAAATTAATTGAAAAATAGATCTTAGTAAAAAATAACTGTGGGATTAGGAGAGGGAGGAGGAGGAAGGGTGAGAGTGTGAATTGGAGGGTGGGTACAGTGGGAAGAATAACTATGTTCCTAAAGTTGTATTTATGAAATACATGAAGTTTGTATTCCTTAAATAAAATTTTAAAAAACAAAGAAAATAATTTTAAAAGACTATAAAGTGTTTCCATAGTTTTCTGGTTCCCACAACCAACAACAAAGACACAAAAGGAAATGTAAATAGAAGATTCAGTGAATAAGAACCTATTGAAAAACAACATCATGTTTGGGTTGGACTGCAAGCAGGTAGTTTATAGGTATGAAGCTAAAATATTATATTTGGTCTTCTTAGATTTAATTATTTCTCCACCTCAATAGTAGAAGGAATGTAACACAGTCTTTAAAAAATGATCTATGCATGCCCTTTTACCTCTCTATCCCTCTTTAAAGAATAAATTAGATCAAAGACTGATAAAACAGAATATTGAAACTATGCCACTGAAAAGGATTCTTAGTCCCATTCAGTCTGCCAAACTTTTTGTGTACAGATAATTGGTTTAACAAATGAACCTGAGATTAAAATTTAGAATGAGAACAAGTGATCAGGAAAAGGAATATAGATAAATTTACAACCACAAAGTGCTGTTTTATTTTCCTTACGTGTATAAAATTCACATGCCTATATTGCTGCAGAGTCTCCTCAATTTTTAAAATTTATGTTCCCAGTCTAATTTATGAAAATAATAATTTCTAAGTCAGAAGATGTGAATACAGTGAATACTTGGTTTTATTATGTGGATGCTCACATCCCATATCATGGTACTTTATTTCATTGAGTCATTGAAGAATCCATGACCTTCACACTAAGTTACTTAGGGATCTGAACAATTTTATTGACAGATTTGGACATCAAAGTTCTTTCACATTCTTTTTTTTTCTTTTATTTAAGTTATAGAAATTTTATATATTTCATGTATGCATATTTAGGAACAAAGTGGGGCTTCCCCCTCCTTCCCATCCACATCCCAACTCTTCTACCCTTCCCTCTCAGATTTTCATTCTTAATTTTTATAATTATCTATTATCATTTTACTTAGTGATCATATAGTTAACCTCCCTCCAAGTAAAGGAGTTCAGCAGATAGTATGAAGAGAAAGAAAACAAACAAAAAAATTAAAACAAAACTAAAGTTTGTTCCTCAATGAAAGAAACAATGGCTATAAACAATGAACCATTCTCCAAATGTGTATTTTGCTCCAATAATTTACATTTCAAGTATTCTATGAATTGCATCAGATCATGGAAAATATATTTGTCTTTTTGGTATTGGCTTATTTCACGGAGTATTATGGTTTGCAGTTATGACCATTGTGTTGCAAAAGATAGGATTTCATTTTTTAATAGCTGAATAGTATTACGTAGTGCATAAACCATAATTTCTTTATCCAGTCAGCAGCTGATGCACATCTGGGTTGGTTCTGTATCTTAACTATTTTAAATTGTGCTGCAATGGACATGGGGGTATAGATAATTTTATATGCTGATTTATTTTGGATTAGTTAAATTCCCAGGAGTTGGATGACAGGATATTATGGTAGGGCTACATTCAGATTTTTGAGGTATCTCCCTACTCTCTTCCACAGAGGTTGCACTGGTTTACATTCCCACCAGCAGTGGATCAGAGTAACTTTCTCTCCACATAATTTCCAGAAGTTGTTGTTTGTTTCTGTGAGGGCCATTATAACTAGAGTGAGGTCAAATCTTATTGTGGTTTAGATTGCACTTCCCTGAAGGCTAGTGATCCTGAGAATTTTTTCAAGTTTCTGTTAGCAATTTTAATTTCCTCTTTTGAAAAATGCCTGTTCAAGTCCTTTGTCCATTTCCTAACTGGTTTGTTTGTTTTGTGGCTATTGAATTTCTAGAGCTTTTTATAAATTCTGGATGTTAACCCTTTATCACTTGCCCACTTTGCCAATATTTTCTCCCATTCTGTCAGTTGTCTCTTCACTTTGCTGAGTGCTTTTTAACAGTGAAGAAGCTTCTCAGCTTTATGTAATCCCATTTGTCAATTTTGGTTTGATTGCCTGTGCTTCTGGGCCTTTTCCAGTAATTATTTGCCTATGCCAATGTCTTGGAGAGTTTCCCCCATGTTCTCTAATAATTTGATGGTATTGGATCATAGATTTAGATCTATGATCCATTTTGAGTGGATTTTGTGTAGGGTATAAGGCATGGGTCAAACACCATACTTTTGCGAGTGGAGATCCAATTTTTCAAGCACCATTTGTTAAAAAGACTTGCTCCAGGATTGATTTTAGCTCCTTTATCAAATATAAGTTGTCTGTAAATGCATGGGTAGATTTCTGGACTTTCTATTATGTTCCATTGGTTTACAAGTCTGCTTTTGTGAGGGTAACAGACTGTTTTGGTTGTAACTGCCAAATAATATGTCTTGATATCAGGTATTGTGATGCCTTTAGCTTTATTTTTGTTCTATAATATTGCTTTAGCTATTTGGGAATTTCTTTTGTTTCCATATGAATTTCAGCATTGTTTTCTCTAGATTTGTGGAGACTGTCATTTGTATTTTGAATGGGATCACTTTGAATTTGTAAATTGCTTTTGGTAGTATGGCCATTTTGATGATGTTGATTCTTTCAGTCCATGAACATGGAAGATTTTTCCATTTTTTAATGTTTTCTATTTATTTCGTTAACCTTTTGTAATTTTCATCTAGGGATCTTTTACACCCTCATTTAAATTTATTCCAAGTTATTTGATTCTTTTTGGAGCTACTGTGAGTTGTACTAGTCTTAAAAGTTCTTTCTCAGCTATGGCATTGCCTGTTTGTATAAACATTATTGATTTTTCTGTTGAGTTTATATCCTGGCACTTTACCAAACTTATGAGCTCCAATAGTCTTTCTGCTGTCTTTTGCATTTCTTATATATAGGATCACATCATCTGCAAAAAAGGATATTTTGACTTCCTCTTATCTAATTTATATTCCTTTGAGTTATTTTTCTTGCCTACTGGCTCTAGCTAATACCTCTAGGACAATATTAAATAGCAATGGTGAAAGTGGGCATCCTTTTCTGGTTCCGGATTTTAGGGGGAATGCTGCCAGCTTTTCCTCATTCAGTAGAATGCCTGTCCTGGGTTTGTCATATATTTTCTTGATTGTATTGAGGAATGTCCCTTCTAGATTTTATCAAATGCTTTCTCTGCATATATTGAGATAATCATATGACTTTTTTTTTTCAGTTTGTTAATGTGATGTATCACACTGATTGATTTGCAAATGTGGAACCACCTCAGCATTCCAAGAATAAATCTCCCTTCTTTTTGATTGTTTTGAATAACTTGAGAAGAATTGGAATTAGTTCTTTAAATGTCTGGTAGAAGTCAGCAGTGAAGCCAGTGAAGCTGTCTGGTCTTGGACTTTTCTTTTTTGGGAGTGATTCAATCTCCATCTTGGATATTGGTCTGTTTAGGTTTTCTATATCTTCATGACTCAATTTTGGTAAACTGTATGTTTCTAGGAATCTATCTATTCCTCCCAGATTTGGTAGTTTGTTGACATACTGCTCTTTGTAAAAATTCCTGATGGTTTTTTTTTATTCCTGTGATATCTGTTGTGACCTTTACTTTTTCATCTCAGATTTTACTGATTTTATTTTTTGCACCAATGGTTTGTCAATTTTTTTTTCAAAAAACCAGCTTTCCATTTCAATGATTTTTTCTACTATTTTCAATTTTGTTTATTTTTTCTCTAATTCTAAGTATTTTGTTCCTCTTATTAGTTTTGGGTTGGATTTGTTGTTGATATTCTAGGTCCTGGAGATGAATTGATAGTGCATTTATTTGGTACCTTTCTAGTTTCTTCAGGTAGGTACCGATTGCTACGAACTTCCCTTTTACTGCTTCTGCTGTATCTCATAGGTTTTGATATGATGCATCATAATTTTCATTTGTTTTTACAATTTTTTTTTCTCTTTTCATTTTTTCAATGACCCACTGTTCATTCAGGAGCATGTTGTTCAATTTCCATGTGTTTAGATATGTTCTGGAGATTCTTGAGTTGTTGATTTCTAGCTTTATTCCATTGTAGTCATGGTATAAGCATGTAGATATGGTAAAATTGATTAGATTTGGGAGCTGGAATAAAACACCTCCACCATGCCCCTGTGTGATCTCATGCCCCAACCTGACCCCACCTTTATGCCCACTTGCCAATCAGCCTACATTACCACACCTATTTGGAAGTTGATAAAAGGCCTAGAGCACGGTGGGCCCTTCCCTTATTTTTCCAAGCTGCCCATTGATCCCCTTGTTACCCATGCCTTTGGGGCACCTCTCTATATTCACTTTACTGTTCCTGCTAAGCTACTTGTGGCTGCTCAAATGGTTACTACACATAGCTCCTAGCCTGCTCTCTGCTCATTATGGACAACAACTTAGTCTCTAGACTTTTCTTTCTCCATTAGATAAAAACCTCACTCCCCTGTGTATTTCTCTCACTAAATAAAAACTTAAACACTTATCATGCTACCTGATATATTTGAACCAGTATTCAGAATTCTTTTAATTCATGACAAGAATCCATAAAACTTATTAATTTTGGAAATATTGATAAGCAGATCAGTTTCAGTCAGAGAAGATGCACAGAATGATTTCGATTTTTTGAATTTGCTGAGACTTGCTTTGTGGCTTAGCACATGGTCTATCCTAGAGAAAGTTCCATACACTGATGAGAAAAATGTGTATTTTGACACGGTGGGGTGAGAGTGCTATAGATATCCATTAGGTCCATTTGGGTTATAGTGTCTGTTAGCTCTGCTGTTTCCTTGCTAATTTTTTGTCTCCTTAATATGTCCATTGTTGAATGTAGGGTATTGAAGTCCCCAATTAATATTGTATTGGCGTCTATGTCTCCATTTATATCTAGTAATATATTTTGTAATTATCCAGGAACACTATAATTGGGTATATATTCATTTATTATAGCCATATCTTCCTGTTGGATTGATCCCTTAATCGTTACATAGTGCCCTTGTTTATATCTTTTAACAGTTTTTGTGTTAAAATCTATTTTGTATGATATTGGGATGACAACACCAATTTGTTTTTTTTGTTTGTTTGTTTCTATTTGCATGGGCTATCTTTTTCTATCCTTTCACTTTCAGTCTGCATGTATCTTTGTTGGTTATATGTGTTTCTTGTAAGCAGCAGATAGATGAGTCTTATTTTTCAATTCATTCAGCCACTCTGTGTCTTTTAACTGGAGCATTGAAGCCATTTACATTCAATATGGCTATTGACAACAACTTGGCTCTGCTTGGTTTCTGCTTTCTCATTCTTTCATAATTATGACTATCTTTTTGTGTTTCTGTGTATAGTACATCCTTAAGCATATTCTGTAAGGCTAGATGAATGTCATTGATTTCTTTCAATTTCTGTTTGTTATGGAAGGTCTTTATTTTACCTTCATTGATAAATGCAAGCTTTGTGGGGTACAATATTCTGGGCTGATAGTTTTCTTTCAAGACTATATCTCACCACTACTTTCTTGCTTGTAGGGTTTCTGGTGAGAAATAAGCTGTGAGTCTAATTGGAGATCCTCTGGAAGTAATCTGGTGTTTCTCTTTTGCACATTTTTGAATCTTTTCTTTATGTTTTACTGTGGAAAGTTTGACTACAGTGTTTCGTAGATCTTTTCTGGTTGTATCTGTTAGAAGTTCTATTTGCTTCCTTTACTTGAACATCCCTTGTTTCAAATTGGGGAAGTTTTCTCTAATTATTTCTCTAAATAGGCTTTCTATTTCACTCTGTTTTTTCACTTCTTCAGGAACTCCTAAGACCCATATGTTGGTTCTTGATAGTATCCTATAGATCTCCAACACTGCTTTTTAGTTTTCTCTTTTCTTCTTCTTCTTCTCCCTCTCTTTCTTTTTTCTGACTGTAAGATTTCCAAAGATTTGTCTTCTAGTTTGGATATTCTTTCTCCTGTCTCATCAAGTCTGTTGTTAAGGTTTTCGACTGTATTTTTCTATTTGATCCATTGACTTCTTAATTTCTAACGTTTCATTTTGCTTTCTCTTTAAATTCTCAATTTCCTGGGAAAATTTTTAGTTCATATTATGTATGGTTTTCTGAAATTAGTGAATTTGCTTCTGATTTTTTGAGTAATCCTATGATTAATATTTTAAATTCCATTTCTGACATTTCCTTGATCTCTTCCTCTTCACATTCTAATATTGAAATATTGTTGTGTTCTTCTGGGGGTGTCAAGGTGACATCTTTTTTCTTGTTTCTTGAATTTCAGCTCTTATGTTTCAGCATTGGTGGAGTTGATTTTTAATTTTTTCTTCTGTTGGCTTTTATCCTTGGGGTTATGCTTCTGTGGCTTCATGGAATGTCTGCATTCTCAGTGAACACCAGGAGGTGTGTAGTGAGTGTTCTGGTCAATTCTCTAGAGTTGGGTATGTTTCCAAGGTAACACTCAAGTTGGTCATGATAGAACTCAATACCCTGCTATGCCCTACACCTTTTCACATAGCCACAGAGACCTTAAAGTCTCAGCACATATGGCTCCCACAGTGGCCAACCCAGGGGGCACTGCTGGTATATGCACGCCTCTGTCTCATAGCTGCTCAGCCACCTTGCTGCCAAGCTCTGAGGCAGTGGGGGTTGAGGGCAGTTCCCTTCACTGATAGCTCTGGATCACATGTGCACAGAGAGTCACTGTCCTAATGCCTACCTGCCAGCCACTGCTGCCAGTGCTGTATTCAGTGGTCTCATCTCAGTGAGCTGTTATGTGTGCAACTACAGGCTTCCATAGTTGTAGTCTTGTTTTAAAATTGATCCCACCATCTCTAAGCCAGATTGCAGGATCTGTTTTGGAGAGATTGGTTTGAATCGAAGATCCTCCTCTACTTCCACTAGGACCAAAGGCAAAAAACCAGCAACTGTCATTCCCCCAGGCTCCAGTCAGGACCCATGCCTCACTCTCCAGTTCTATCCCCAGCTCTCCAGGGCTCCAGCTCTCTGTGCTCTTTGGCTGTGTGCCAGCCCTCATCAAGAAGGTTCATGCAAAGTTTCCTCCTTCTGAGGGGCTTCCTGTTTTGTTTTTTTTTGTTTTCCTCTCCAATTCCCCACTGATAGTGTACCTCCTACACTATTCCCCTTACTGTTTTGCCCTAGCCTTGTTCTGCATGCCACTCCTTAATCTGCTGTTTTTTTTTTTTTTCCCCTTTGTCCATATCTTCTAAGGTTTGTTTCTAGATCATTTACCTCTAACTGGCTGAAGAGCATATGGCGATATAAAGGATCATTCTAGAAATTTGAGTTACAGAGGAGTTCAATTCATTGAACTTAGTCTAACAGCCCTGCTAACTACAGAGAGTCTTTATTGCTAGGAAGAATTAGAGAAACATAAATATTTGTGGAATAAACACTTACTATTTCAACAACTTCTTTCACATAACAAAATGTAATAATCTATTGTCTTTTGCTTGTTTTAGCCACATATGTGGGCATGAAATCTTCCAGGTTCTGAAGTAGACAACGACAATATTTAAGTGCAATAAATAGTTTTCATTTTCAAGCTATGGAAAAGATAACCATACAATTAGAAAAAAATGCAACAATAAAATATAAGACCATACCTGGATGCTATGGAAATTCAAATGTGTTATACATACTCTCCACTGAAGCATATGAAGACATATGTTCTGGCTGTGATTGATTCTGTAGAAAATCTTTATGTGAAAGAGCATTAGCCATGGAAAGGGGCTGAAAGGGGGAAAGTATGCACATGACCTTGGTTCCCTTTACAGGGGTATGGAAAGCTGTTTAGATTTGCTCAACCATGCAGTGACTACCTTAGGAGAACATGAGGTAGGAGTCAAATTTCCAACAGACTTTTATATATTTTTCAAGTATTTGTATTTTATTTTGAAGCTTCAAAATAGATGTTCATCAGTCCAAAAACTTTTGTGGCAGAGAGAAATTGGTAACACTTTACCACTTCTTCTCATCAGGGAGCATATATTCTCCAATGTGACCTCTGGGGTGGGGATGGGGTGACACTTTGGGTAAGTTTTGTCCAATAATCCACTTTTTTCCTCCTTTTGAATCAATAGGAATTCAAAACACGGCAACTCAAAAAAGAGATTCCAAAGAGTTTTTTTTTGAGGAATGATTAATCTCTCCTTGTTTATATGTGCATGTATTGTCCCTCATCTCCTTCTATATATTTTCAGAAGAAAAGATTTATGAAAGTTAATAAGCAATTCTGTTACTTAAGTCAAAGAAAATCCCAAAAGGCTTTAAAATAAGGATTACAGAATTCAGGCATCAGTGTGATATGATCTTTAATTTTTTGTTAAGGTAAGTGGGTTCACATATTGGTTGTTCACCACAGACCAGATTGAAACCTTTTTACTCAATTTTGTTTAGATTCAGCCTCTTGAATAATCCTTCCTTGTCTCCCTCAGAAAAAGAAAAGATGACTGAAGACAAACAAGCAGAAAGTTGCAGATCAGCCTAAGGCAAAACTAAACTGGTTTGCATGCTCTGGGAAATTGCTGTCACAATAAACTGTATACTGTGATGATGCTGCCAAGACGTCTGTCTGTGGAAAGAAAATTGTTTTGTGTAGCCAACACTTGGTAACCCCATTGCTGTATTGATTGAAATGATTAATGCTCCATTCTTTTCACTTGCATCTTTGGCACAGTTGGGAGTACTTTGGAATCTTCAAGCACATCTATCTGAGCCAGTTTCCACCATAACTATTTCATAAACAGGTGGTAATTAGAAAGCTTGCAAATTAAGGAAATGCCAATGTAGCTGTCCATGGTAGCTGGCAATATGAGTGATTTTTGCCCCTTATGCTGGTAGATCTGTAAAACAGAATAAAGATGGGCTTTAGATTTTGTTGCATCGGAAGTAGAGTTATTTCCTGAACACTAACTAGCTGAGTAAATTGTCTAAAAAACCTATCCAAATGTTTCCAATTAAAATTTTTAGATAGTAATATCTTGCTAAATTTCTGTGAATTAATTGTAGGATTATATAAAAATCATTTAATGACATGGAAGTCAAAAGGTGTCTCTTTGCCCTTGTAAATCATATTTTATTCTTTCATTCAGTCCAGGTGCCCAAACTACAAGTTTATTCTTGTTCTTTTTTAGATAATTTCTATAAACATTGTTGGGGTTAGGTGATGTGTTGTTAAATTTAGTAGTGTGACAAACAATATCAGCTTGTAGTTATCATACATTTATGATGTAATTCATGAAATTAATTTAAACTGGCTTAGTAAGCTTAATACGAAGATGGTGTTTTCCTTTATTAAAAAATGATGGGAGTGAAATGGATACATCAGTTTTGAATGGAATATTTCATGATAATTGATAACCAAGCCATTTATCTCTTCTGCCCCACTTTTGTTCTGGTAGAATGAAATGACTGGTCTTAAATGTGTGAAATGACTCCAATTCCTTTAGTTAGTGTATAGATTAGCTTGTAAATAAGTTCACTTTTGGTCAGCTGATGGAAAACTGTTGATGTTAATTTGTGGGAAGTGGAATTATAGGAAAAATTTTAAACTGAATATACATTATCATAGAAAAGGAATATCTGTCGTTTACACCATATCTTGAAACTGTTTGAATATCATTAATGAGGCAAGGACTCCCTCAACCTTTTTCTAACTTGGCAGTGACACAATTATCAACAATAACAACAGCAAGAACTTTGTTAACATTGTTAATGACCGAGTGTAAAGAAACTTTGTAGGCATTTCAATATATTTTTGAGTGCTTACTTAAAACCTATACGTTCATTCAGGAGTGGGGAAACTTTCTTCTGTCAAGGGTCATTTGGATACGTATGATTCATGGACCACATAAAATTAGCCTATGATAGATTTACTGAATTTTCAGTCCTGTCAGCAGTTGCCTTGGCAGGACTAGACCAGAGGATTTTTGTGAGACTTAAACACCTCTTGGGCAACATTCGCCACCTGTACTTACTTAGGTACTCTGTTACTAGCATTTACATGTGATCTGGTTGCTAAAATTCGTAAAGAAGAACTATAATAGCCAGTTCTGGGAAATAATGTGGCCATGAAAACACCTGAAACATTTTTAAGCATTTATATTTTCTCTTTGTTAATTCATATTTTAACATCTATTCTGTTGCAAACCACTATTCTAGCATAACTTACTAAATGTCAACTCCTTTGTAAAAATACAGAAATGTTTGAAGGAAAGTTGATTGAGTAAACAGTTCCTGAGAATTTATTTTACACAGTGCTCTGTGTGGGTGTACAATAGATGAAATTAATATTATAACACACCTAGAGTAATCAAGGCATGTTGTTTAAGAACACAGAGTTTATAGTCAAATAAATGTAGACTTAAAATGCTACTTTGGAATTTAGAAACTATGACAAATTGAAAAAGTTATTTATCAACTCTAAGCATTAATTTTTTATATGGTAATAAAAATCATGTATGCCTCATTGGACAGCTGTGAGAATTGAATAGAACTTTGTTATATTAAATACCCAATTTGGCAAACACAAAATGTTTAATAGATAGTAGTGATTATGTGTCATAACATGTTTTAATTACTTGATATATTTTTATAGCATTTGTAATAAAAGTAGTAAACAGTAAACAAAAGAGAAAAAAAATCCTTTCCTCGTGCACTTTATTTTCTAGGAATATCTGGGGTCTTGCAAAATAAAGACACTTCATAACTTCCATGGAAAATGGAATTAAACAAGAAGTTTATTATAAATCCATGCCTACAAACTGTTCCTCACAAATTAGTGAAAGTGTATAGTATAGGAGATCGAAGAGAGCTGAGTAGGAAATAGCCACACTAACTAACATTGCTTTGGGGTATGAAAAGAAGAGAGGAGAAAGGATGAATTATTTCCAGGGTATTTTAAGTCCATTTTCCATGAAATTCATGAAATGAACTAAAACAAGTTATGACAAAGTTAAGTAAACATTTCTAAATTGAAGGAATTTAACATCTAGTTGACAGAGAAGAAATTAATTTAGCTTGTGTTACAAACTAAGATCTGTGATCATCAATAAACCCATAGTCTCTCTGAGGTTTAGAGAGTTGAATATTTTTTCAATGGTTCTTTTCTAAACACATTTCTGAGCAAAGATTTATAGATTGTCTTCTACATTCAAGGTCTCTCATTACCCTCCTCAGGACCTGAGAGAATGTGGGAGGAATATTGGAAGGAGTGTCTGCCTCCTTCCTGAAATTGAAGATAGTGTATTTCCTTCTTGAAATGGAAAAATACAGTGCATATTCACAAATATAATACCCAGGACCACAAAATGATATGTAATTCCATACATTTTATTTCTTCTGAAAAGAGATAACAAACTAAAATTAGCATTATCCACTTTTATTCAACATGAATGATTACTCTGCCATCAGTGTGGGATACTTGTAAAGATGATTAGCCAATCACTTCCATAGCCAAATTGAACCAATAGTCTGCAGAAAATTAAACAAAATTCAGACTTTTCCTACCTATCTAAATTGGGATGAATCTTAAATTTTCCTAATATTTTGATATTTATATTATTTAACATATCCTTGACCACCACCTGCAGTTTGTTATAATTTTTTGGTAGACAGTGAGGTAAAAATACCACTTTGACTAATATGCAAGTTCAGTGCAGACCAAGGAATATGTCCCTTAGTCCATGACCAAAATTATCTTTTTTTATTAACTCAGGTAGAGTGAACAGTGAGAGAGAGAGAGAGACAGAGAGAAAGGTCTTCCTTTTCCATTGGTTCACTAACCAATGGCCGCTGAGGCCGGCACACCGCACTGATCTGAAGCCAGGAGCCAGGTGCTTCTCCTGGTCTCCCATGCAGGCGTAGGGCCCAAGGACTTGGGCCATCCTCCACTGCACCCCCAGGCCACAGCAGAGAGCTGGCCTGGAAGAGGAGCAACCGGGACAGAATCCAGCGCCCCGACTGGAACTAGAACCCAGTGTACTGGTGCCATAGACAGAGGATTAGCCTTTTGAGCCAGGGCGCTGACACAAAATTCTCTTAAATCTTATTATTTTTTCATTATAGTCTTCAACTATCACATCAGAGGCTCTACTTACAGTTGAACTCACATGTGAACAATAATCCAATATGGTCAGTTAAAATAAGATTTTAGTCCTTAGCACATAATTATACCTAGAGTATAAATAAAATTACTTATTATTTCAATTAGAAAGCTAAATTAATCAATAAAGTATGCTGTAATTTTCTGAGAAATTTAATGATGAATCACTTCACTACTACAATGTTGCTATAGCCTTTATAAACTATATGTCAGGATTATATAACCCAACATCAATGTTGTCATCTACTTTACATAATCCATTTTATTGTTCTTGCTAAGCTCTTGCCTTAATTATTTATAATTATGAGGAAATATTATTATATTGTGAATACTTATTTTCATTCCTGCTGTGCCTAAAATTTCGTATTTTATATATGTTTTGTGGATTTAATAGTTATTAGATATCTTACTATTTATGCATGTATCAATAGAATTGACTTATTCTGATCTGCAACATATCCTTAGATATTGTTCTTTTTATTTCCTTGAATTATTCTTCCATATGAAAATCCTTAGGTATAATGTAATATATATAAAGGTGTAAATTAAAACAGGTTTATGTGGTATTAAGGATATGAGTGTTGAATTTAAAGGCTTTCTTCCTCAAAGAAAAGGTTGCATTTTTTTTAAGTAAGCCATGGTTAAATAACAATTCAATGTTTATTCATAGAGTTAATAACAGAATTGCTATATACACATATAATGGTCTAATCTAAGTCATCACTTATTAGATGTGCTTTTTGCATTTAATCAGATCTCCAAATTATCGCCTGCTTAAAGAAGGCCACTCTATTTGTTTTTCCTTTTGCAAATGTGTAGTGTCATGTGCAGTTTTTAAAGTTTAAAAGAATTATCTCCAGACAACTTCTTCTATAACAGACTTAAGTATTTAGAGGATTGAAACTGTCATCATCATTTAAGCTAATGTTTTTTAGAAATTATTTTTAACATAAGACTGTCTTCCAAAATAATTTTCTTAGGTTGCATGTAATTCCAAATGTTTGTTTGCTTCGCATTCAGTAATTTGCTCAGATATGTATTACACTAGATTGCTCCCCCTGCCATCTCAGTGCTGCTATCTCTTTGAAGTATTATTATTTAAAGCATATTGATTGATGGAGTGTTTATGATATCTAGATGATGGGAAGTGTAGGAGGTACTGACTTTGTGACCAAATTCATAACTACTTCTTGGTAGTCACTGAATTTGGTGCAAATTGAAGCTTAATAAATGACCGACAATAAAGATGGGTTAAGACACAAATGGGTTTGGGATGGCATCCCATATAGATGCTGGTTCAAGTCCTGGCTGCTCTGCTTCCAATCCAGCTCCCTTCTAATGCTCTTGGGAATGTAGCAGAGGATGCCCCAAGTACTTGAGCCCCTGCACTCACATGGGAGACCCAGAAGCAGCTCCTGGCTCCTGGCTTCAGATCCACTCAGCTCCAGCCATTGTAGTCATTTGGGAATGAACCAGGGGATGGAATCTCTCTCTCTCTCTCTCTCTCTCTTTCTCTCTCTCTCTCTCTCTCTCCCTTTCCCATTCCCTCTCCCTCTCCCTCTCCCTCTTCTCTCCCTCTCTTTCAACTCAGCCTTTCAAATAAATAAAAATAAAGAAAGAATGATACAAAGATATAAGGTTATAACAGAAAATGTATAAATTCTAGAGAACTCTTACTTTTCTTCTACTCCTTACCATTTCTACATACCTGAGATTTTCCCAAAATTCTCTGAGATGCAATTATTATTCACACTTCAAAGAGCAGTGAGTGTTCTCTAACTATGCATTTGAGTGTTCTTAACACATTATGTGGCAACAGTGAGCAGCAAAACAAGTTTCTCACAGCATCAAACTATATGGTCAATAAATCTTAGTTCCATTCTGTGTAGACTAGAAAATCCTATATTTCTTTTTTTCATTTATTAAACTTTTATTTAATGAATATAAATTTCCTCCCACCCGCAACCCTCCCCTTTCCCGTTCCCTCTCCCCTTCCATTCACATCAAGATTTATTTTCAATTCTCTTTATATACAGAAGATCAGTTTAGTATATATTAAGTAAAGATTTCAACAGTTTGCCCACATATAGCAAAACAAAGTGAAAAAAAATACTGTTTGAGTACTAGTTATAGCATTAAATAACAGTGTACAGCACATTAAAGACAGAGATCCTACATAATATTTTTTTTAAAAATTAATTAATTTTCTATGCCATTTCCAATTTAACACCAGGGTTTTTTTTTTTTTTTTCATTTCCAATTATCTTTATATACAGAAGATCGATTCAGTATATAATTAGTAAAGATTTCATCAGTTTGCACCCACACAGAAACATAAAGTGTAAAAATACAGTTTCAGTACTAGTTATAGCATCACTGCACATTAGACAACACATTAAGGATAGATCCCATATGATATGAAAGTACACAGTGACTCCTGTTGCTGACTTAACAATTTGACACTCCTGTTCATGGCGTCAGTAATCTCCCTATGCTCTAGTCATGACTTGCCAAGGCTATGGAAGCCTTTTGAGTTTGCTGACTTTGATCTTATTCTGATAGGGTCATAGTCAAAGTGGAAATTCTCTCCTCCCTTCAGATAAAGGTACCTCCTTCTTTGATGGCCCCATTCTTTCCACTGGGATCTCACTCGCAGAGATCTTTCATTTAGGTCTTCTTCTTTTTTTTTCTTTTCCATGGTATCTTGGCTTTCCATGCCTACAATACTCTCATGGGCTCTTCAGCCAGATCCGAATGCCTTAAGGGCTGATTCTGAGGCCAGAGTATTATTTAGGACATCTGCCATTCTATGAGTCTGCTGTGTATCCCGCTTCCCATGTTGGATCCTTCTCTCCCTTTTTGATTCTATCAGTTAGTATTAGCAGACACTTGTCTTGTTTGTGTGATCCCTTTGACTCTTAGACCTATCAGTGTGATCAATTGTGAACTGAAATTGATCACTTGGACTAGTGAGATGGCATTGGTACATGCCACCTTGATGGGATTCTATTGGAATCCCCTGGCACATTTCTAACTCCACCATTTGGGGCAAGTCCGATTGAGCATGTTCCAAATTGTACATCTCCTCCCTCTCTTATTACTTCTCTTATATTTAACAGGGATCACTTTTCAGTTAAAATTTAAACACCTAAGAATAATTGTGTGTTAATTACAGAGTTCAACCACTAGTACTAGAACAACAACTACAACAACAAATACTAAAAAGGATAAAGTATTACATTGTACATCTAGAGTCAGGACAAGAGCTGATCAGGTCATTGTTTCTTATAGTGTCCATTTCACTTCAACAGGTTTCCCCTTTGGTGCTCAGTTGTCACCGATCAGGGAAAACAAATGATATTTGTCTCTTTGGGACTGGCTTAATTCACTCAGCATGATGTTTTCCAGATTCCTCCATTTTGTTGCAAATGACTGGGTTTCATTGTTTCTTATTGCTGTATAGTATTCTATGGAGTACATGTCCCATAATTTCTTTATGCAGTCTACTGTTGATGGGCATTTGGGTTGGTTCCAGGTCTTAGCTATTGTGAATTGAACTGCAATAAACATTAATGTGCAGATGGCTTTTTTATTTGCCAAACTAATTTCCTTTTGGTAAATTCCAAAGAGTGGGATGGCTGGGTTGTGTGGTAGGGTTATTTTCAGGTTTCTGAGGAATCTCCAGACTGCCTTCCATAGTGGCTTAACCAGTTTGCATTCCCACCAAAAGTGGGTTAGTGTCCCTTTTTCCCCATATCCTCGCCAGCATCTATTGTTGGTTGATTTCTGAATCAGCCAAAGGAGGAGCTGGTTTTTTGAAAAAATAAACAAAATTGACACCCCATTGGCCCAACTAACTAAAAAAAGAAGAGAAAAGACTCAAATCAACAGGATAGAGATGAAAAGGGAAACGTAACAACAGACACCACAGAAATAAAAAGAATCATCAGAAATTACTACAAGGACTTGTATGCCAGCAAACAGGGAAATCTATCAGAAATGGACAGATTCTTGGACACATACAACCTACCTAAATTGAGCCAGGAAAACATAGAAAACCTAAACAGACCCATAACTGACACAGAAATTGAAACAGTAATAAAGGCCCTCCCAACAAAGAAAAGCCCAGGACCAGATGGATTCACTGCTGAGTTCTACCAGACATTTAGAGAAGAACTAACTCCAATTCTTCTCAAACTATTCAAAACAATCAAAAAAGAGGGAACCCTCCCAAATTCTTTCTATGAAGCCAGCATCACCTTAATTCCTAAGCCAGAAATGATGCAGCATTGAAAGAGAATTACAGACCAATATCCCTGATGAACATAGATGCAAAAATACTCAATAAAATTCTGTATTTCTTTTTAATTCTTGGTTTGATGATTGCACTTTTAGATGCTTCAGTGAAAAGGATTTCATATGTGTCTTCTCTTTCACTTTCTTTCCAGTTTGTAATGTCTTCTAGCATTTCTGTTTTTCTTCTGCAAATCCTTCCATTTTAGGAGTTAAGGCTTTTCCATTTTCCTTCTGGCTTACTATATCCCAAAAAGTTATCAAGTGGCTCATCAGAAGTGGTAAAACAGACTTTGGAGATTCCAAAAAAATATGTGCTGCTAGAGCTATATAATGTCTATGACACACAATTTTGGGTGTCCCAAAAATCTTTGTTCCTAGAGCTATTTAATATTTACAGCAATATAAATACTTGGTCTCATGTCCTTTAAATGTTCCACTAAGAAAGCACATAAAAATTTACTGGTCTTCCTTCATAAACACCTTTCTAATTTTTGCATTCAGAGACATACTTTTATAGACAGTTTGTTCTAGGGTTTAGTGTATAAAGAAAATAATCAGAAGAATAGAATTTAGAAGATTTCAAAAACAAGATGTTATTTATATTCCATATCCTTCACTTGATATCTAATAATGAGTCATTAAAATGTTTGGAGAAGTACTTCTTGTTTTTTTTTTTTTCCCAGCAAATTGTCTTCTTGAATTGTTTCTACTTGTCAGTGAAAACATCAGTTTTGTTTGCCTCATGCAAAATAGCAGACAGAAAGAAAAGAAACAATGATATTAATGGAGAGGTGCAACATATCTTGGCAATAAAGTAGGTCTGTCACAAATTCATAATTCTGTTGTTCCCTTAGCAATATGAAATCTGTCCAACAGACAATGAGTTGCAATCATAGCCTTGTGTGTGAAGAATAATAATGGGATAACTACAAAGGCAAGAAGTATCTGTTCTCACTGGTGACTTAAATGACTTCATTTGAATGAAAGAGTCAGGAGCTTGGGAAATAAAATTGAGTGGTTGCAGGTGAAACATGAGACTGCCAGAATAATCATCTGATACCTAACCTAACTGAAATTAGGTTCTTATTTCAATCAGGTTTCAACTCAAAGATCACCTCCTTCTGGAGACTTTTCTGAACACCAGAGACAAAAGTAGCCAGTGAATTTAGGTACTCATGATAACCCTGCTTCTCATTTCAGCATTAATATTCATTCACTTATTATTAGTGTCCTCATACAATAATGTAAGTGACATGAACATAATTTTTCAGATATTTTCTTATATCTACAGCACCAGAACTTGGAATACTTCTCATAGTGCTTAACCTGTAACCAACAAATATACTCTGTATAAACAAATGAATTGTTCAAATCTAAAAAAAAATGATGTTTAGCTTTAATATTTAAAAAAATTAAATTTAAAACTAGGCTAATCCTCCGCCTGCAGCATCAGCACCCCGGTTTCTAGTCCCATTTGGGGCGCCGGATTCCGTCCCGGTTGCTCCTCTCCCAGTCTAGCTCTCTGCTGTGGCCCAGAAGTGCAGTGGAGGATGGCCCAGGTCCTTGGGCCCTGCACCTGCATGGGAGTCCAGGAGGAAGCACCTCCTCCTGGCTTCTGATTGGCGCAGCGCACCGGCCACAATGAGCTGGCAGTAGTGGCCACTTGAGGGGTGAACCAATGGAAAAAGGAGGACCTTTCTCTCTCTCTCTCTCTCTCTCTCTCTCTCTCTCTCTCTCTCTCTCTCACTGTCTAACTCTGCCTGTCAAAAAAACAAACAAACAAAAAACCAAAAATAAACAAACCAGAAAACCAAACCTAGGAAAAAAGTTACGTTTCTAAAGATCGCATAATAAGGTCTCAGTGTCTTGATTCCCTACATGCTACACTTTAGCTTGGATAAAATATTTCCACCATTTAAACATAAAATATGCAAATTGTTTAATGATGGACATGCGTCCACATGCTGTTGGCACTTCAGAAATACTGAGCACATTGACTGCAGGAAGCATAGTGTAAAAGAAGAAAGAAGTGTCCCTTCATTACAACTTTTTAAAATTATTTTTATTTTCTCAGTGTTCTACAAAGACAGAAAAGTTAAGTAAGCTGCAGGATTGAGTATAGGATACTAATTTAGTGAAGAAAAAGAGGTGTGCACTGGAAAATGGGAACAACTATAAACAGCACTTCCTTTTCCTATTCTACTCTACTGATGGATATTTCACTTTTATATAAAAACATAAATCTTTTAAATGCTGCACCCAGAGTTCCTGATTGAGTATACCTGAGTTTACTAACATGCTATTTATTTTATTGTTACTAACTAGAATGATTCTGTAAGAGTCCTTAACACATATAGTTTATCTGGTCTATCAGATTAGAAACTAATAAAGGACAGAGGATACTTGTATTTATTTATTTACTTATGTCTTTTAAAGTAGCACTTAGTGCCATTCTTTATATAAAAGGTACCTACTAATCTTATTTACTGATAATAAATCTACATTCCTTAAAAATGAATGCCAACAGAGGAATTTTGATTGTTCTATTGTTTGCCATCCAATGGATGGTGACCTTTCAAGGTCTCATTTATTATCTTCTCTCTATTTCACTGACTACTGGAAGACTCTGTTCAGTTGAATAATTGTGTGTAACTCCAACATATGCAATATTTGCAACTATAGATAATACAGTTACATTTGTACTCTTTATTGATAATTTTTTAAAAAGAGTTAAATTTTCTTTAAGCACTGAAAAAGTTGTACAACACTGATAGATGAGTTAGGAATCTTGTTTTTAATCAAGAGAAAAAAGATTTTGAGGAAAATATTGATATTCAGGTTTAGTTTGCCTTATTTATTATACCATCAAAATCACTATTCTAACTAGTTTTGTCTCTGACTTTAGTGGAGCATATCCTTCTAATTCACCTTTAACTATTTGGCCAAGTTTTGCAAGATGTGAAATTGTTTTTAATATTTGAAGCCTTAGCCATGCTCCATAGAGTGTAATATTAGGTGTAACAATGAAAAGCAAATATGCAAGTTAAATGCATTAACACAATGAGAGAGTTTGTCTTCCTGTTCATGCTCCAAGCTAATGTAGATCAGAGGGCAGGAAACTTGGCTACAGAAGCATCATCTCAACACATGCCTTCTTAATCTATGAAATGGTTATAAGAGGTATATTGATGTGCATCTTGGCCCTCATATATTTGTCTCTGAGTGCTCTATAGTACTATTGCTCATGTTGAATGCTAAAGCAAATCACAGGATCTAACTTCCAAAATATCTTGAAAGAAGGGAGTAGACAAAAACAGTTAAAGGATACTGGTTGCTGTTAAATCAAATGTTTTAGTCACCAAACATTTGGTTCATTCAAAACCACGAAAGTCGTGTTCCTACTCATCACAGTAGACAAAACCAAAACTCTACACCAACTCAAAATAAATTATTCCAAGTTCCCACAGTGATGTACAGTAGTAAATATGGGGAATGATAATTCTATGTGTGATTCACCAAGATGTAGAATTGTTGTTTTAAAAAGGCAAATTAGCTGAAAAGTTACACAATCAAAATATACTGTGAAGTAGGCAATATCTATCCTTCATAACAAGACATAAAGGGTGACATACAGTTATTCACCTATAATCACTTAAATACTAAGCAAAATCTTCCAGGACAACTATCTAAGCATGGAGAATAAGCTGTTATTTGGCTCCATGTTTATAATGGAAGAGACTTGACTATCTATTCTGTGTTCTTTGGTTCTGATCTGAGAGAATTTCTTCTATTTTCCTACTCCTGTGGGCCATGTTAGAAATAGGCATCTGAAATGTTGACTTCTTTGAGGGAGGAGGAATTTTCTTAGCTCTCTTGTGGAATGAGTGCTTGCAGACCAAGCAATTACTTGAATTCTTAATCACACTATCTTCAAGCTATTCAAAACAATTGAAAAGAAGACAAGGCCATAGTCAAAGTGGAAGTTCTCTCCTCCCTTCAGAGAAAGGTACTTCCTTCTTTGATGGCCCGTTTGATCCACTGGGATCTCACTCACAGAGATCTTTCATTTAGTTTATTTTTTATTTTTATTTTTTATTTATTTTTTTATTTTTTTGCCACAGTGTCTTGGCTTCCCATGCCTGAGAAACTCTCATGGGCTTTTTCAGCTGGATCTGAATGCCTTAAGGGCTAATTCTGAGGCCAGAGTGCTGTTTAGGACATCTGCCATTCTATGAGTCTGCTGTGTATCCCGCTTCCCATGTTGGATCGTTCTCTTCTTTGTAATTCTATCAGTTAATACTAGGGGACACTAGTCTTGTTTATGTGATCCCTTTGACTCTTAATCTTATCATTATGATCAATTATGTACTGAAACTGATCACTTTGACTAGTGAGATGGCATTGGTACATGCCACCTTGATGGGAATGATTTGGAATTTCCTGGCTCATTTCTAGCTCTATCATTAGGGGTAAGTCTGAGTGAGCATGTGCTAAACTGTTTATCTCCTCCCTCTCATTTTCCTACTCTTATATTTAACAGGGATTGTTTTTCAGTTAAATATAAATGCCTAAGAATAATTGTGTGTTAATTAAAGAGTTCAACCGATAGTATTAAGTAGAACAAAAAAAAAATACTGAAAAGAATAAAATAGTAAGTTTTTCCTCGACAGTCAGGACAAGGGCTGATCAATCACTGTTTCTCATAGTGTCAGTTTCACTTCAACAGGTTTCCTTTTAGGTGTTCAGTTGTCACTGATCAGGGAGAACATATGATATTTGTCCCTTTGGAACTGGCTTATTTCACTCAGCATGATGTTTTCTAGATTCCTCCATTTTGTTGCAAATGACTGGATTTCTTTCTTTCTTTTTTTTTTTTTTAACTGCTGTACAGTATTCTATAGAGTACATGTCCCATAATTTCTTTATCCAATCTACTGTTGATGGGCATTTAGGTTGATTCCATGTTTTAGCTATTGTGAATTGAGCTGCAATAAATATTGAGGTGCAGACATCTCTTTTTATTTGCCAAACTAATTTCCTTTGGGTAAATTCCAAGGAGCGGGATGGCTGGGTCGTGTGGTAAGGTTATGTTCATGTTTCTGAAGAATCTCCAAACTGTCTTCCTTAGTGGCTTTACCAGTTTGCATTCTCACCAACAATGGATTAGTGTGCCTTTTCCCCACATCCTTGCCAGCATCTGTTGTTAGTTGATTTCTGTATGTAAGCCATTCTAACCAGGGTGAGGTGAAACCTCATTGTGGTTTTGATTTGCATTTCCCTGATGGCTAGTGATCCTGAACATTTTTTTCATGTGGCTGTTGGCAGTTTGGATTTCCTCTTTTGAAAAATGTCTATTGAGGTCCGTGGCCCATCTCTTAAGGGAGTTGTTTGTTTTGTTGTTATGGAGTTCCTTGATCTCTTTGTAGATTCTGGTTATTAATCCTTTATCGGTTGCATAATTTGCAAACATTTTTCCCATTGGTTCATTCTTGAAAGGTCACCAACAGTTAGGACTTGGCCAAGTGGATGCCAGGAACAAGGAACTCCATCCTAGCACAACATTTGCCTCACAAGAAAATATTTTGAAAGCAAGAAAATAGCTCACTTCTTTTCAAAAAACTCTAGCCTCTTAAATCAGCACCCAGTTATGGTTATTAACTGATGGTTAGTGCTATAGTTTTAGTGTCTGCCCCAAAGGCTAGTGCTGGAAACTGACTTCCTTGACGAGGCAGTCTTTGGAAATAAAATATAGTGAAAGGTATTTGAATCTTCAGGACAAAGCCTTAACTAGTGGGTTAATGCTTTTATCATGGGAATGCATTAACTTTCTGGGAAGTATAACCTCTTTTTCTGTCTTCTGCTCAAACTTACCTGCCTTTCTGTTTACTCTCATGAGTTCAAGAAGCACAAGCCCCTAAAAAGAGCAGAGCAGATCTCTGCTCTAGGCTCCTGGACTTCCTAGACTCCAAAACTATGAGCCTAAGTAAATTCCTTTCTTTTACATATTACCTAGCCTCACATATTTTGTTACAGCAACAGAAAGTGGAAAAAGACAGAAAATGAGGCATTCAACTCTATTATCCCCTCCAAATACACCCTGGTTTGCTCTGAGTTCTATTATAAGCAACCTCTCCTCACTCTATTTCTTGCTTTATGTACTTATGGCTTTTGTGAAGTAATGGCCTCACGCTTTGTGATAGGCTGGTTATCTATAATTGTCATTAATTATTTTTACGTTAAAAGTATCTAACACTTGTCCATAAGGGACCCTTTTCCTGCTTGGCTCAGATCCTGTAACATGCTCCCATTAATTTTCGGTAGCTTCCTTACTTTCTGGTAACAAAATCATTAATGCTGAGCATTTAGCCTAGCAATTAAGAAACTGGTTCAGATTCCCACAACCATATTTAAATACCTGGGTTCGATACCTGGATATAGGTTATGACTACAGCTATCTATTAATGTAGATCTTGGGAGACAGCAGGTGATAGCTCAAAAGATTTAGATCCTGCCACTCAGGTGGGTGACTAGGATTGAGTTCCCACTTAGCGGCTTCGTGTGGCAAAGGTCCAGACCTTGTAGGCATTTGGAAAGCAAACAAGTAGATGGGAGCATTCATTTTTTCGCTCTCTCTTTCTCTCTCTCCCCCTCCCCCTTCAAATAAATAAATCATGAGCATTTTTTAAATGGTTCAAGCTCTTGTTATCCCACTCTTGCCACAGCTATTCTTCAAGGTAAAGGTCTTTTATAAGCATTTCCTGTAGCCATAAAAGCAATACATCTTAGAAGTTAAATTAGCGACATCAAATATATTTTAATGGAAATTCTTCCATTAAATTTTGTCTACAAAATATATACTAGGAATCACATGAATATTTGCAGCTCAGACACCAGTTGGAAACTGTGGAAACTGCACTCATTTCCAGTAAATTAAAACACCATTAAATAAAATAAACTTTCTGAATCTTAAAACAAGTTAATTATGCATAGTCTTGCATCTTGTCATCACTAAATTCAAATAAATCTTCACTGTGTTCTTTCCCTTACAGTCAATTCTATATATTCTCTAATCCTTCTCCCTTGACCCACTCATAACTCAGTGCCCCACTGTGAACCAACTGCAAGCCTTTCCATCATGTGTGTCTAAGCCACTAACCATTTCTTCACAGAGTGTTTTGCTCCAACATGTACATCATAGATTGATATATATCTATCAACAGGAATTCAAAGTAGCATAAAACATGTACTCTACTTTGGAAGACTTTAAAATTTTCATATAGCATGCAGGCTTATGATGGAGTAATCTGTAATACAATTGTCCTAGGATTTGCATATGACCTATGTACATTCATCTGCGTACTTTAAATCATTTTTAAATTTCTAATAATTCACAATACAATATAAGCACTAATTAGATAGTGGTTAAATGTACTGGTTTTAGATTACAAGAATAAAAAGTGCAATAAAGGCCCCCATAGCCTACTGAAGCTAATCTGGAGCTGACCAGTGTCATCCTTTTGAGTGAACAGAGTCAGCAGAATACCACAATTTTGGGGTAGATTTCCTGCATATACATCTCTTTCCATCTAGAACCAGTGTGGTACTTACCTAACCAAAAATCCAGCATAACTCCAACCAATGGCCAACACTAAAAAATGTTGTTTTCTTAGAATTAGAGAGAGTCTATGATACTTTAAACTTGATTGTACATTGTGCTTGCCCTTTGCTGGTCTGGGTTTATCACGTAGCAGTAAAATGTTTCCACTCTACATTTAATAATTTTTCTACTGTAATGTAAAATATATACTAATTATATACTAAATATATAAACAAACTACAATCTGTGGGAGAACATTCACCATTTGGCCCTGTGATCTCTCTTCTCATGTTACTGTCCCATAGACACCTTTTTAACAACACACTTCCATAACTTTTGCTCTCTTCAAGCCCATGGCACTATTTTCTTCAAGTTCTTCCCACCTTATATATGAATGGAATTTTACTTTCCTGGCCCCTATCCATTCTTTGCAAATCTACCACCAATATCTTGTCCCTAACTTCTTGATGCTTCAAGGAAGTAAAATATACCTCATGTTCTTTACTACACATGCTTATAAAAACATTTATTATTTGACTATACATTTTGTACAATAAAATAACTGTATCTATGAGTTCCACATCCCAGGACTCAAACGTTTGGGGAACAAATTGTTTGTGTCTGAACTGAACATAAACAGATTATTTTCCTTGCCTTATTTCCAAACAGTATGGTATAACCAGTATTTAAACAGCATTTATATTACACTACAAATTATAAGTAATCTAATGGTGATTTAAAATACAGGGGAGATGTGTGTAGATTATATGCAAATACTAAACCATTTTATACATGGGATATGAGAAATTTTGGATTTTTCTGTCTAAATAGGATGCTGGAACCAATCCCCCATGGATACCAAAGGGGCTACTCTATTATAATTTACTCATTTTTAAGGCTGCACTCATGAGGATTTAAAATCTTTCAAACCAGAGTAAATTTCTTATGTAACTTTGGGTTTCCATCCCTGACATGAGCTGCCCATTCAATAAATGTTTATTTAATAGTATGGAGTAATCCAATAAAACCAGTTATGTCATATTAGGGAAGAATATTTTTGGATAGAATATAATATAGAGAAGCTTGGAAATAAAATTGACACACATATCCCTTCTTTAATTTCTTACCAACATTTAGTACAATATATTACTCAACCACAGAAAGGTTTATTGTTCTATTTTTATTAAAATTGATTTAATACAGCCAAGAAATTTGTACATAAATGGAAATGAAGTAGGGTCTTTCTGAACAAAATTGTACCTACATGAAACCTTAATGGTTATTTGACATCAGCCAAAGAGGAATTTGAGAATACTTTATTTTCTTTCCTCATTTTATTCTTTGTAACACTTTTTGGTTCCCATTTTCCTAAAGTATCCTTTTTAAAATAATATTTGCTTATTTTTTAAGAGAAAGAAGGAAAGAGAAAGAGAAGGAGCTCCTTTGTGCTTTTTCACTCCCTAAATACCCACAACCAAAGGGTGAGTTGAAGCCAGCAACAAAGAACACAATCCAGGTGGCCAATAGAAATGGCAGGAACTCGGTTATTTGAGCCATCACAGCTGCCTCCCAGGGACTACATGAGCAGGAAGCTAGTCAGGAGCTGGAGCCAGGAATTGAACCAAGGTACTCTGATGTGGGCCACAGGTGTCTTAACTAAAGTCTTAGCCATTAGGCTGAATACATATTCCTCAAGTACTCTTTGAATACTTCTGACTCAACTCTTATTCTATGCCATCCTTTTCAATAGCAGTTTATCAAGTGAGTTCCCCCAAAATATTGCCCTGATAATTTTCATCTCTGTAAATGTTCTAACCTATACCATTTTCCAGCCCTAGCTTTTTTAGTTGTCCTGTACATATGTCATTCTTCGTACAACTTTATTGTGTTTCTACTCTTCAGTGCTTACTACATTATCCCTCCATGAGATGTCTTACTGGCCATACATTATTATCCTTTTTTTGTTAGACATGTGGAATCAAGGTCTGGCGTTGTGGCATACTGGGTAAAGCAACCACCTGTGAGGCTGGCATCCCATATGGGCTCAGGTTTGGGATCACGCTGTTCCACTTCAGATCCAGCTCCCTGCAAATGGCCTGGGAAAATCATTCAAAGATGACCAAAGTCTTTGGGACCTTGTTGCCCATGTATAAGGTATGAATGAAACTCGTGTTTCTTGGCTTTGGCTTGCCCCAACCCTGGCTTTGCAGCCATTTGTGGAGCAAACCAGTAGTTGGATGCTTTCTCTCTCACTCCCTCTCTCTGTAACTCTGCTTTTCATATCAATGAATAAATCCTATAAAAAGTGTGGAATCATTGGTAGTGGAAATATACTGAGAAACAATGACTTTTTCAAAATTTTACTTAAGATATACAATTTTCATGTATTTCATATATACAGATTTTGGAACATAGTGATACTTCCCATCCTATCCTCCCTCCTTCATATGCTCCCACCCTTCTTCCTCTTCCCTCTCTTATTCCTACTCTTAATTTTTACAGAGATCTATTTTCAGTTTTCTTAATACTCATGAAGCTAATCCTACACTAAATAAGGAGTTCAAATAGTTTGAAGAAAAATAACACTGTTCCTTAACAGTAGAGACAAGGGCTATAATCACAGAAGCTCAAAACATCGGTTTCACTTCAATACTTTACATTTAGGTACTCTATTAGCTACCCAGTATCAGGGAAAATAGATAGATATCTAAACTCATGTTCTGGGTCATTTTACATGTATTTTTTATTAATTTATTTGAAAAAGAGTTATGGAGAGGAAAGGCAGGGAGAGACAGAGAAAGAGCTATTCATCTGCTGGTTCACTTCCTAATGACTACAACATCTTGGGCTTAGCCAGGCCAAAACTGGGAGCCAGGAGCCTCTTCCAGGACTTCCATATAGGTGGTAAGGGAATGCTTGGAAGTAGAGCAGCCAGCCCTTGAATTAGTGCCCATTGGGTGCCAGCACAGCAGGTGGCAGTTTTCCTTCTGCACCACATTGCAGGCTCTCCTTTTTTACGGAGCAGATAAATGGGCATTAGCAAGTTTCTTTGCTTCTATGTTTTAAAGTCTTTAGCAACAAAATTATGAATGTGAATAACAACTACACAATAGAAGGACTAGAGATTATTTTTTGCAATACATGTGCTACCAGAAGTAAACTTAATGACTGGCAGTTTCTTAAATCATCACTTTTTTCAGGGCTCCTTTTTTATTTTTTGACAGGCAGAGTAGACAGTGAGAGAGAGAGAGAGAGAGAGACAGAGAGAAAGGTCCTCCTTTTTCCATTGGTTCACTCCCCAATGGCCACTGTGGCCTGCGCACTGCAGCCAATGCTGTGCTGATCTGAAGCCAGGAGCCAGGTGCTTCTCCTGGTCTCCCATGCAGGTGCAGAGCCCAAGGACTTGGGCCATCCTCCACTGCCCTCCCGGGCCACAGCAGAGAGCTGGACTGGAAGAGGAGCAACCAGGACAGAATCCAGCACCCTGACTGACCGGGACTAGAACCCGGTGTGCCAGCGCCGCAGGCAGAGGATTAACCTATTGAGCCATGGCGCCGGCCCCAGGGGGCTCCTTGATTTTGAACCCTTGTGTCACTCACCTTAATCCTTTCCTTCTTCTAATACTTACTGCCATTTGCCACTTACCTCAAAATTATAACTAGAATTTTTATTAGGCTTTTGCTTGCATTCTTACATTGGTGAAAGACTTGTCTTATCCTTCCTTGTATTTCCTGAGTTTAATCAGAAAGGTTGGTTTATTTTAGTTGTTCAATAAATGTCTAATGAAATGAGAAAATCTGTCTTATTATAACACTCAATTTCAAATAACATACTTGTGCTGACATCAGAAATAACAAATGCATGCCATTCAGGATGTATCAAAATGTTAACATAATTTATCATTATTTGATGTATCAATATTTCCTTTTTAAAATGGTAAAGTGCACGCTTACATCTGAAGCTCCTAGGATTATAGTATTGGTGTTGGTAGTTAACTGTCATTCAGGTCAATAGCACTCTCACAGTCAAGAAAATGTCTTCTGAATTAGGTGAAATTGCTAATGGATAAGACATTATTTCAAGGCCATTTTGTCAGCACTGGACTGAAATTGGAGGCTCAGTTGGATCAATTATGTTCTAATTGCTCATTGCCCTTTGAATGCATGAGCAATAATTTGTTTTCAATGATAATCACACAGGGTTAGTTAAATGGAAAGAGGGACCAACATGCAGAGGCACTCACACGGTATATGCTATGATTTAACAATGCACACGTTTATTTACATATTTAGAAAATTCAGTGGACCCCATCAACTGTTCAAATGTTTTAGACTAAAGAAGCATGTCATTGACTCAAACACTTTAACCATAGGTGAAATAGAAAAAAAAAAAACAAAAACAAAAAAAAACCTTTTTTTTAGTATTTTTTTTAAACTTTTATTTAGTAAATATAAATTTCCAAAGTACAGCTTATGGATTACAATGGCTTCCCTCCCCATAACTTCCCTCCCACTTGCACCCCTCCCATCTCCTGCTCCCTCTCCCATTCCATTCACATCAAGATTCATTTTCAATTATCTTTATATACAGAAGATCAATTTAGTATATATTAAGTAAAGATTTCATCATTTTTTTAATATATGCCTTTGTGGCATAGGAAAGGATTCTTTGCTAAAACTCTACCATGATTTATAACCTCTGTTACTACTAATTCACTTAAATTTCATATAATAATAAAATAAAAGCCTTTTTCTTTTGTATCACATTTTCTACTTGGGACTGGAGAATATGTTTATGAATACAATATTTTCCCAAATAGAAATATTCTTTATTAGCTTTGGTCATGGTTGCTATTAAAAATTCATGCAAAAAACCTATATATGATTATAGATTTTAAGGAATTAATAACCATTAGTAACATACACTTAGGTTTATCTGATTTTTACTCTTGGTATATTCCAATATTTTGTTAGTGGAAATATTTCTATTTCTACAAGGATATTCTTTGCAATCATCTATTTATACTTGTCTACTCATTTCTATATAATAAATTAATAGAACCAGAGTTTTTCAAAGAAAATTTGCATATTCTGTGTATGTTTTATAATGCAATGTCAATATCTCCATGGCCTAAAATAGTTATTGAGTCATTTCTTAATCACAAAATGATAATATTATTTGATATTAATTAATATAAGCAAAGTATCTTGTACAGTGTTTGGCTGAATTTTTTCATTGTTTATCTTTCACCTTTGATTATGATGTATTAGGCTTACATTTTTGTTATATGGCTTGTTAAACTTTTAATACATTTTGGTGTATTTTGGCTATTCAGGCTTATAGAGATCTTTTTAAACCAATAATTGCAGTAACAAAATTATTGTACGAAATTTTAAATATTTTTGTGTGCTAGATTCACTAACTCTTTACATTTCAAATTTATGATGCTTTCTTGGAAAAATATTCATTTCATCCAATTTTCAAGCTTATTCATATATATAGAAGTCAGGGTTGGGAACTATTGAGATGTTTCCAGGTTCCTTCTTGAAATGTTGAGTGATTTTGTTACTCTGAGCTATGTCATTGTTATCTAACCCATGATACATAGAATTGCTTCTCATTGCAGCATCACTTCACCCTTATTAATAGAAATTGTTGTAAGAGAAACACTCCAGATGGCTTAGGAGCAAGTAGGAGTAAGTGAAAGGTGTTCATTGGAGACTGGAATATTAGCAATGCATGCTAACTAATGGTGAAAGTGTAAAACCATTACATGCAGTAACATCAGAGGAAGAAGGCACGAAGTTTAGACATAAGAGGATAGAAAAGAAAATGTTATGTAGTCATCGTTGCTATCCACAACTTTTAAGGTATTAAATGAGTGACAGAAAGTGAGAAAGAACATATTCATTTAAAAGCAAAAATGAAAAAAGAATATAGAAGCTCTACAATTTGATGGATTTTTCAGTGTTGGAATGCAACATATTCTGTATCTCAACAAGCAAACAAAATATAAATAAATAGAGGAAAAGATGGATGGAAAAAATGCTAACAAAAATCCACTCTGGAAGAAAAAACAAAATCCAGAGGATGGGCTTTACAGCATATGTTACAACTTTCAAGTTGATTAAAATTCTCTAAATGAAATAAATGTCTGGACAAAAGAGAATGAGGGTAGTTCTTCCACAACTGGCTTATTTCATAAAGTATAACTGTTTCCAGTTGTATCAATTCTGTTGCAAAAGACAGGATTGCTTTTATTTTTTAACACCGTGTAGTATTTTATGGTATATATATATATATATATATATATATATATATATATATATATCATATATTTTCTTTAACCAGTCTTCAACTGATGGATATCTAGGTTGACTCCAAATCTTAGCTCTTGTGAATTGAGCTCCAGTGAATGTGGGGGTATAGATAACTCTTTCATATGTTGATTTATTTTTGTTTGGGTAAATTCCCAGGAGTGGGATGGCTGGATCATATGGTAGCACTATATTCAGATTTCTGAGGTATATGCATAATGCCCTCCAAAGTGGCAGCACCGGATTACATTCCCACCAACAGTGAATTAGGGTACTGTTTTCCCTAATAACCTCACCATCATTTGTTGTTTGTTGATTTCTGTATGAGAGCCATTCCAACTGGGGTGAGGTAAAAACTCATTGTTTTGATTTGCATTTCCTTGACAGCTAGTGATCCTGAAAATTTCTTCTACTGTCTATTGGCCATTTGAATTTCATGTCTTGAAAAATGCTTAAGTCCTCTGCCCATTTCTTAACTGGGTTGTTTGTTTTGTTCTTGAATTTCCTGAGTTCTTTATAGATTCTGGATATCAATCCTTTATCAGTTGCATAGCTTGCAAATATTTTCTTCCATTCTGTCAGTTTCCTCTTCACTTTATTGCTTCTTCTTCTTGCTGAGTGATTTTTTGCAATGCAGAAGCTTCTCAGCTTGATGTAATCCCAGTTGTCAATTTTGGCTTTGATTGCCTGTGCATTTTAGATTTTTTACAAGAAATATCTGCCTATGTCAATGTCTAGCAGAGTTTTCCAAATGTTCTCTAGTAAAATGATGGCATCAGGTTGTAGACTTGGGTCCTTCATCTATTTTGAGTAGATTTTTTTGTAAGACATAAGGTAGGGGTCTAGTTTTAAACTTCTGCATGCAGAGATCCAGATTTCCTAGCAACATTTGTTGAAGAGATTGTCCTTTCTCCAGGGGTTGATTTTTGCTCCTTTGTCGAAGATAAATTGGTTGTAGATGCATGGATTGATTTCTGGAGTTTCAATTCTGTTCCACTGCTCCATACATCTTATTTTGACCAGTACCAGTCTCTTTTGATTATAACTGCCTTTTATTATGTCTTGAAATATGGTATTGTGATGTCTCCAGCTTTGTTTCTGTTGTATAAGATTGTGAACTCAAAAGGCTTCCATATTCTTGGCAGCTCATGACAAGAGCCTTGGGTCATTTCTGATGCCATAAATAAAAGTGTCAATTGTTAGATCAACAACGGGAGTCACTGTGCACCTATTCCCCATGTAGGGTCTCTGTCCTTAATGTGTTGTACTATTCAAATTAACTGTAAAACTACTACTCAAATAGTACTTTATACTTTGTGTTTTTGTGTGGGTGCAAACTGTTGAAATCTTAGTATATACCAATTTTATCTTCTGTATATAAAGATAATTGAAAATGAATTGTGATGAAGAATGGGATGGGAGAGGGAGTGGGAGATGGGATGGCTGTGGGTGGGAGGGAGGTTATGGAGGGAAGAGCCACTATAATCCAAAAGTTGTACTTTCGAAATTTATATTTATTAAATAAAAGTTTTAAAAAAAGAAAAAAAAAACTATGACTGAATGAATAAACAACACACAAAGCCCAAAATTACCTTTTCTGTGCTCATATCTTAGCCATTCACCACAACAATACTTTTTTGTCATATTCCAATTACATTTTATAAATATATCCATTGTAAACTTAAAAGTCTATTTATATTTTCAGAACTATGATGCATTCATTATCTCAATTAGCTCTCTGCACAGGAGATATGTTATATTTTCTATATAGCATTCTTTTCATCTGTCACTTTTCTTTGGGACATTCCTTACTACTATATATCATGAAGTTCTAGAAAAGAAAAAAATGAATGAACCAACAGATGGAAGGGGTCTTGCTCTCTCTTTTTCCTTCTCTGACACTTTGCCTTTCAAATAATAAAATGTTCCAAATGTCTTCTTGTAAACTTTTTGATTAATATCAAGGAAATAAGTAGTCACACAACTGTCAAAAGTGGACTCTTCTACTATATACTTAACATAAAAACAAAGTGCAAATCCTACAAGATACTCAGGTTGAGGGATGTTCTAGGCTATAACTGATTGATTGTCTTCCACAAAATTGTCCAAGCCAGGAAAGGCAAGGCAAAACCGAGAAATTAACAAACGTATGTGCAGATTAAGATGACATGACTGCCAAATGCAGTGTAAGATCTTGGACTGGCTCCTGGAACTAAAAACAATCTAAATTTGTGTAAAACCTGACAAAACACAAATGAAATTGATAGTTTATTAATTAGCAATGTAAATGTTAACATCAATTCTGAGGGTATATAGAAACTTTTATCATTAAGACTTTCTTCAAGCTGGCGCCGCGGCTAAATAGGCTAATCCTCTGCGTGCTGCGCCGGCACACCGGGTTCTAGTCCCGGTCGGGGCGTCGGATTCTGTCCCAGTTGCCCCTCTTCCAGGCCAGCTCTCTGCTGTGGCCTGGGAGTGCAGTGGAGGATGGCCCAAGTCCTTGGGCCCTGCACCCGCATGGGAGACCAGGAGAAGTACCTGGCTCCTGGCTTCGGATCAGCGCAGTGCGCCGGCCACTGCGGCCATTGGAAGGTAAACAAACACAAAAGGAAGACCTTTCTTTCTGTCTCTCTCTCACTGTCCACTCTGCTTGTCAAAAATAAAAAATAAAAATAAAAAATAAAAAAAGACTTTCTTCAAATTTGTAATTTATAAAATAAATTATGCTTAAAATATTACCTAAAAGGGGTGAAGGATCAAAGTTAGATACTATGCCTTCAGATATGATAGTCTGAGAGAGACTCAGTATTCCATGTAATATTTCAGCTGGGATTGCATATTCTGAATCCATTCACAAGGAAACACAGGGCAAACTTGAAGGAAGAATATTTGATTAACACAAAAATTACTGCATTATTCAGAACAACTTTCAGTGGTTTGGAACTCTCAGTGTCATAAAGACAAGAAATGTTGAGGGAGTATTCCAGGTTAAAGAAGAATAAAAAATGTGACGTGTAAATGTAATATATGATCTAAGATTTGTTTCTATTCTGGATGGAAAAAAGCTACTGTAAGGGACAGAAGTGGTTTAATGGGAAATAATACAATATGGATAATAATGTAGGAAAATGTACCACATTTAAATTTTATGAAGCCCTAACACTTGAGCCATCACCTGCTCCTTCCCAGTGCATGCATGTACAGGAAGTTGAAATCAGAAGCAGAGTCAGGATTCAAACACAGGCACATTGGTAATGGATATGAAGATCCCAAATGTTGGCTTAATTATTGCACCAAACACCCCCATGTAATGTGGGTTTAAACAGAAAATTAACTATAATTATTTGATGAACCCTTAAAATGTGTGGCGCATGACCTTCTGTGTGAGAATATAGAGAATGTACACTTATTGAGCACATATAGAGAGCTTCTTGAGAACTTATTACCTCAACTTAATGTCTTCAAATTTACTTAGTCATTATATCAAAGGGTTTGGCATGTATATTATTTGTTACCAAGATTTATAGAGGGCACTTAATAAAGAAGAAGTAATGAACCTTCAGATAACCATAATACTCCTTTTCTTACTGCCTTTCTAGAAGAGGAAGAGATAAACGTGTATTTCTCTGAGTAATCTAAATGAAACACATGGTATTATTCTATTTTTCTAAGAAAATTCCTATATAAAGAGTTGGTATGTTTTCCATTTCAATAACTGTTCTGTAATGGAATTTTAAAAAGCTGAAAGAAATGTAGGTCTTTTTTATAGATCTCTTAGTGCTCCAGGTATCTGCTTATCAAAATGTTTTTCAAAGTGATGAGTTAAATACTAGTGAGGAAGTGACTGGCGGAAACAAAGCTTTTAAGTGCTCAGACAGAAATTGAAATTGTGAACTTTGCTGTTGCCTGCATATTTGCATAGAGCAAGCAGGTAAGGCTGTGTTTTATAACCCTGAGAAAATCCTTTTAAAATTCCATGCATCGATTAATGGTGACTTGTGAGTAGAGGTTTTCAGTGTCATCTTAATTCATGTTTCAGTTATATTTTGGGGACTTCGGATGAACGTACTTACAGACACAAAAACTTCTGTTTTATGTGAAAGAAAATTAATGGAAAGATAAGTTCAAGAGAATTATTTTCTTTTTCTAGTACACAGATTGTCATTTTTCCTTAAGACAAAGTTTTACTGAATGGTACCAAGTTAAAAAGCCACACTTGTAATGTTGTCATGATAGGTTGGCACATCACCTCTAACCTCCAAATTGCAGTCATGACATTTGGAAAGCAACCAGATGATTCAAAATCAATCACAATCAGTTAATAGCAAGAAAAAGCAAATAGAGGAAATATAAGGATAAAAGGAGAAAATAGAAGATCATTTAGCAGTATTCAAATATATGCTGAGTATAAAATCCAGATGACGTGCATTAGCTGACTTCTCCTTCCAACCAGGACAAACAGAAAAAAAAACACAGTCAGGCTCTGTGTTTGACTAGAACTAATATCATAATACTGAAAAATGAAAAATGGGCTTTAAACAAATTAGAAGGTTTATTGTTTTTATTTTTTCTGCAGAACAAGGCCAGTGGTTTTATGATGGCTCATGAAGCACACAGTTTCCCTTTAGCTCTTCATATTGAAGATTGCTTAATGGCACAAAATAACTACTGAGCCTCTAGGTATCTAGACTGCATTATAGATCAAAAGTAAGAAGAGTGTGAAAATGGAAAAAGAAAGTATATTTTTGCAACTTCCAACTAATTGGTTTTGTTTATATTTACTCGATTTTCCTTTTTGCAAAGGAGATCTTGCTATATACATGTGATTCTTCGAGATCTTGGCCTTCTGTAATTTAAAAAGTAGGAAAAAGAGGTACCACAGGATAGGGGACCATAACATATACCACACTAACACTGAACTGGTCTGAGTTAAAGTCCTGGAGGAAACTTTCAGATGGCTTTAGGAAGCATATAAGAATAGGTCTAAGGTATAGGGGAACAAGAAATATGATGTAATTATGTGAGCTAAAAGATTCCAGTTAGTGTATACTAGTCTAATTTTAAATATAAACTAGTCTAATTTTATCCAAGAGGAGTTAAGAAGGCTGTTGGTTAAGAGTCTCCTCTCTGAATTTTTACCTATCTTCAAACATTTCACCATGAGAAAACAGGTTATGCTCTGCTTTTAGAGTTAAAACAATCTTTCAAAATGCATTAGCAGCTTTTTCAGGTTTTTATCAATATAAAGAGAACAGATTTTATGTATCTCATATGTACAGTTCTAAGAAGATAACCATGCTTCCCTTCCTGTCTCTCTCCCTCTCTGATCCCCTTCTGCCCTCCATTTTTTTCTATGCATCTTTAGAAAGAATTATCCAGAACTAGTATTAAAAGCATAGTAGTGAAGAGTATAAAGAATAAAAAAAATCAAAAAGGTATTCAAGGAGTATGCAAGCTAGTGTTGGATACTAATGAATAAAATAGATGATTATTATAAACAATATGCTTTAAAAAGTACAAGAGTCTGGATTTATCAGTATAAAAGCCTGAGAAAACTTCCCTGGGAGAAGAAATAGCTTAAGTAGTTAGCAGCATTAAGTATTTATGGTAAAATTATAGAAGGGATAATTTTGCAATTCTAACTGGTTGAGGCAAAACAGTGGTTTGGAGCTTTTAGATAGGGGAAAGTGGGAAAAAGGATGGGAACTAATGTACACAACCTAGAAGAACTAAATCAAGTCAGAAATTTGAAGATTGGTGAGTCCTGGTTGTATATGTATGTGGGAGAGGCAAAGGGGAGTACTCTTTGTTCCCCATTGATTCCTACTATTGGCTTACACAAGAATTCTCAACTTTTAGAGGTGTTGGCAGTACACATGAGAAGGAAAATTTGCAAAAAGTCAGCACCATTGGATTTTTATCCTAAAAACTATCGTCTCAAGCAACAATTATATCTATATTTGTAATGATCATTCTCATGTGCATCAAGCCATATAAACAAAATCTTGAAAATTTCAAATGTCAGCAAATGTCCTGCCACAGTTTCATAAAGATAGACACACACATTTTCTGTTGAGGTGTCTATAAATTTTTAATTGTGAAACAGTATTTTAATTTTTTGCACATGTTACAAATATTTTATAGTACCTTCATATATATTACGTTCTTTTCTTTAAAGATTTATTTATATGCTTGAAAGGCAATTAAAGAAAGAAAGATGTGGATTGGGGCAGAGCCAAGATGGCGGATAGTGAGGACGTGCACCGATAGTCGGGGGAAATTTAGTTTCATAAAAGTGGAATTACTGTAGCCTCAGGAAAAGACTCAAGAAAAAAACTGCAGAGGAAACGCTTCCAGATCTACTGGATGTGACACAGAGGACCTACAGGGAGCCCACCACGTGGAAGCTCCACCGCGGAAGCCGAGCCGCAGAATCTTGCCAGCGCGGGAACCAGAGGTAAGACAAAAGCCTCAGAAACCCGAGACATTGGTGGGGAAAGGCAGAGGCCTCTCTCTCCACTTGAGCAAAACAAAGAGCAGGCAACATTTTACATATGTAAAGCAGCAACAAGTACACAAACTCAGTAACTTTGGGTCTATGGTGAAACTTGAGAACACATTGAGGGCTGCATAAACTCTTTGTGTGGTCCCAGGGGTAGATCAAATGAATACTCACAGAGGCCAGATTAAAACTACCCTCAATTCCACTCAGCTGTGCGGAATTACTTCCCAACTGAGTCAAGAAAAAAAAGAGAGAGAGAGAGAGAGAGATCCAGCAAGGAGCAAGGGAGAAAACAATCTGGGTGAGTCACTTTTTGCACAGCCTTAAAACTGAAGAATCAAGCAGAGCTCTCTGGTTACACACATCACAGCCTCTAAGGATCCATCAAAGCAGACAGCCCACTTAAAGGCATAGTATAACGAGAAAAAAACACCGCAGCAAAAAAAAAAAAAAAAAAAAAAAAAAAAGACAAAAAAAAAAAAAAACCATAAATTATCTCCAAAATGCCAAACAACAAACATAGAAGCTGAGGTAAAAAGAGCAAGGAAGACACTATGATGCCCCCAAATGAACAAGACACCCCAATGCAAGATTATGAAGATGAAGAGATAGAGGAAATGCAAGAAGCAGATCTCAAAAAATTGATAAGAACATTAGAAGTTCTCAAAAACAAATTCTTGAACTACAGAAATCCTTAATGGACAAGATAGAAAATCTCTCTCATGAAAATGAAATATTAAGGAGGATTCCAAATTAAATGAAACAACTAGTAGAATATGAAACTGTGATAGTGACAAAAAACCATAATGAAATGAAGAACTCAATAGATCAAATGACAAACACATTAGAGAGACTTAAAAACAGAATGGGTGAAGCAGAAGAGAGAATATCGGAATTAGAAGACAGAGAACAGGAAAGGAAACAGTCAAATCAAAGAAAAGAAGAAGAAATCAGAAATCTAAAAAATACTGTCAGGAATCTACAGGATACTCTTTAAAAACCAACATTCAGGTTCTAGGAGTTCCTGAAGGCATGGAGAGGGAGAAAGGATTAGAAGGCCTTTTTAGTGAGATACTAGCAGAAAATTTCCCAGGTTTGGAGAAGGACAGAGACATCCTAGTACAGGAAGCTCATAGAACCCCTAATAAACATGACCAAAAGAGATCCTCACCACGACACGTCGTAATCAAACTCACCACAGTGAAACATAAAGAAAAGATCCTAAAATGTGCAAGAGAGAAATGCCAGATTATGCTCAGAGGATCTCTAATTAGACTCACAGCTAACTTCTCATCAGAAACCCAACAGGCTAGGAGGGAATGGCGAGATATAGCCCAGGTACTAAGAGAGAAAAACTGCCAGCCCAGAATATTATATCCTGCAAAGCTCTCATTTGTGAATGAAGGTGAAATAAAGACCTTTCACAGTAAACAGAAATGGAAAGAATTTGTTGCCACTCGCCCAGCCCTGCAAAAGATGCTTAAAGATGTGTTACACACAGAAACACGGTCACCAATATGAAAGAAGGTAAAGGAAGGAAACCTCACAGCAAAAGATCACAGGAGTCTCAAACCATATATTAGAAAATATCTTTGGCAAATGACAGGGCAAAGTTACTCCTTCTCAATAGTCACATTGAATATTAATGGCTTGAACTGTCCAGTTAAAAGACACCGATTGGCTGATTGGGTTAAGGAACAAAACCCATCTTTTTGCTGCTTACAAGAAATTCATCTTTCAAACAATGATGCATACAGACTAAAAGTGAAAGGCTGGAAAAATATATACCATGCCAACAGAAATGAAAAAAGAGCGGGCGTAGCCATCTTAATATTGGACAACATAAACTTTACCACAAAAACTGTTAGGAGAGACAAAGAGGGGCACTATATAATGATCAAGGGATCCATTCAACAGGAAGATATAATGATTATCAATGTGTATGCACCTAATTACAGCGCACCAGCTTATTTAAAAGACTTGTTAAGGGACTTAAAGGGAGACTTAGACACCAATACAATAGTTCTGGGGGACTTCAATGCTCCACTCTCAGAGATAGACAGATCAACAGGACAGAAGATCAACAAGGAGACAGTAGATTTAAATGACACTATAGCTCAAATGAATCTAACAGATACCTACAGAACATTTCATCCTACATCTAAAGAATTTACATTCTTCTCAGCAGTACATGGAACCTTCTCTAGGATTGACCACATACTAGGCCATAAAGCAAGTCTCAGAAAGTTCAAAAGAATTAGAATCATACCATGCAGCTTCTCAGACCATAAATGAATGAAGTTGGAAATTAGCAACTCGGGAATCCCCAGAGCACGTGCAAAAACATGGAGATTGAACAACATGCTCCTGAATGAACAATGGGTCATAGAAGAAATTAAAAGAGAAATCAAAAATTTTCTGGAAGTAAATGAGGATAACAGCACACCATACCAAAACCTATGGGATACAACAAAAGCAGTGTAAAGAGGAAAGTTTATATCAATAGGTGCCTACATCAAGAAATTGGAGAGGCACCAAATAGATGACCTTTCAATTCATCTCAATGATCTAGAAAATCTGCAGCAAACCAGACCCAAACCCAGTAGGAGAAGAGAAATAATTAAAATCAAAGAAGAAATCAACAGGATTGAATTTAAAAAATTACAAAAATCAGCCAAACGAGGAGCTGGTTTTTTGAAAAAATAGACAATATTGACACCCCATTGGCTCCACTAACTAAAAAAAGAAGAGAAAAGACCCAAATCAATGGGATCAGAGATGAAAAGGGAAACGTAACAACAGACACCACAGAAATAAAAAGAATCATCAGAAATTACTACAAGGACTTGTATGCCAGCAAACAAGGAAATCTATCAGAAAAGGACAGATTCTTGAACATATACAACCTACCTAAATTGAGCCAGCAAGACATAGAAAACCTAAACAGACCCATAACTGAGACAGAAATTGAAACAGTAATAAAGGCCCTGCCAACAAAGAAAAGCCTAGGACCAGATGGATTCACTGCTGAGTTCTACCAGACATTTAGAGATGAACTAACTCCAATTCTTCTCAAACTATTCAGAGCAATCGAAAAAGAGGAAATCCTCCCAAACTCTTTCTATGAAGCCAGCATCACCTTAATTCCTAAGCCGGAAAAAGATGCAGCATTGAAAGAGAATTACAGACCAATATCCCTGATGAACATAGATGCAAAAATACTCAATAAAATTCTGGCCAATAGAATGCAACAACACATCAGAAAGATCATCCACCCAGACCAAGTGGGATTTATCCCTGGTATGCAGGGATGGTTCAACATTCGCAAAACAATCAACATAATACACTACATTAACAGACTGCAGAAGAAAAACCATATGATTCTCTCAATAGACGCAGAGAAAGCATTTGACAAAATACAACACCCTTTCATGATGAAAACGCTAAGCAAACTGGGTATGGAAGGAACATTCCTTAATACAATCAAAGCAATATATGAAAAGCCCACGGCCAACATCCTATTGAATGGGGAAAAGTTGGAAACATTTCCACTGAGATCTGGTACCAGACAGGGATGCCTACTTTCACCACTGCTATTCAATATAGTTCTGGAAGTTTTAGCCAGAGCTATTAGGCAAGAAAAAGAAATTAAAGGGATACAAATCGGGAAGGAAGAAGTCAAACTATCCCTCTTTGCAGATGATATGATTCTTTATTTAGGGGACCCAAAGAACTCTACTAAGAGACTACTGGAACTCATCAAAGAGCTTGGCAAAGTAGCAGGATATAAAATCAATGCACAAAAATCAACAGCCTTTGTATACACAGGCAGTGCCACAGCTGAGGAAGAACTTCTAAGATCAATCCCATTCACAATAGCTACAAAAACAATCAAATACCTTGAAACAAACTTAACCAAGGACGTTAAAGATCTCTATAATGAAAACTACAAAACCTTAGAGAAAGAAATAGAAGAGGATTCCAAAAAACGGAGAAATCTTCCATGCTCATGGATTGGAAGAATCAATATCATCAAAATGTCTATTCTCCCAAAAGCAATTTATACATTCAATGCAATACCAATCAAGATACCAAAGACCTTCTTCTCAGATCTGGAAAAAATGATGCTGAAATTCATATGGAGACACAGAAGACCTCGAATAGCCAAAGCAATCTTGTACAAAAAAACAAAGCCGGAGGCATCACAATACCAGATTTCTGGACATACTACAGGGCAGTTGTTATCAAAACAGCATGGTACTGGTACAGAAACAGAAGGATAGACCAATGGAACAGAATAGAAACACCAGAAATCAATCCAAACATCTACAGCCAACTTATATTTGAGCAAAGATTCTAAACTAATCCCTGGAATAAGGACAGTCTATTCAATAAATGGTGCTGGGAAAATTGGATTTCCACGTGCAGAAGCTTGAAGCAAGACCCATACCTTTCACCTTACACAAAAATTCACTCAACATGGATTAAAGACTTAAATCTACGACCCGAAACCATCAAATTATTAGAGAGCATTGGAGAAACCCTGCAAGATATAGGTACAGGCAAAGACTTCTTGGAAAAGACCCCAGGAGCACAGGCAGTCAAAACCAAAATTAACATTTGGGATTGCATCAAATTGAGAAGTTTCTGTACTTCAAAAGAAACAGTGAGGAAAGTGAAGAGGCAACCGACAGAATGGGAAAAAATATTTGCAAACTATTCTACAGATAAAGGGTTGATAACCAGAATCTACAAAGAAATCAAGAAAATCCACAACAACAGAACAAACAACCCACTTAAGAGATGGGCCAAGGACCTCAATAGACATTTTTCGAAAGAGGATATCCAAATGGCCAACAGACACATGAAAAAATGTTCAAGATCACTAGCCATCAGAGAAATGCAAATCAAAACCACAATGATGTTTCACCTCACGCCAGTTAGAATGGCTCACATTCAGAAATCTACCAACAACAGATGCTGGAGAGGATGTGGGGAAAAAGGGACACTAACCCACTGTTGGTGGGAATGCAAACTGGTTAAGCCACTATGGAAGTCAGTCTGGAGATTCCTCAGAAACCTGAAAATAAACCTACCATACAACCCAGCCATCCCACTCCTTGGAATTTACTCAAAGGATATTAAATTGGCAAACAAAAAAAGCTGTCTGAACCTTAATGTTTATTGCAGCTCAATTCACAATAGCTAAGACCTGAAATCAACCTAAATGCCCATCAACAGTAGACTGGATAAAGAAATTATGGGACATGTACTCCATAGAATACTATACAGCAGTAAGAAACAATGAAACCCAATCATTTGCAACAAGATGGAGGAATCTGGAAAACATCATGCTGAGTGAATTAAGCCAGTCCCAAAGAGACAAATATCATTTGTTTTCCCTGATCGGTGACAACTGAACACCAAAGGGGAAACCTGTTGAAGTGAAATGGACACTATAAGAAACAATGAACTAATCAGCTCTTGTTCTGACTCTAGATGTACAATGTAATACTTTATCCTTTTTAGTATTTGTTTATGTTGTTGTAGTTGTTGTTCTAGTACTAGTGGTTGAACTCTGTAATTAACACACAATTATTCTTAGGTGTTTAAATTTTAACTGAAAAGTGATCCCTGTTAAATCTAAGAGTGGAAAAAGAGAGGGAGGAGATGAACAATTTGGAACATGCTCAACCTGACTTGCCCCAAATGGTGGAGTTAGAAATGTGCCAGGGGATTCCAATACAATCCCATCAAGGTGGCATGTACCAATGCCATCTCACTAGTCCAAGTGATCAATTTCAGTTCACATTCGATGGCCTGGATAGGTCTAAGAGTCAAAGGGATCACACAAACAAGACAAGTGTCTGCTAATACTAACTGATAGAATCAAAAAGGGAGAGAAGGATCCAACATGGGAAGCGGGATACACAGCAGACTCATAGAATGACAGATGTCCTAAACAACACTCTGGCCTCAGAATCAGCCCTTAAGGCATTCGGATCTGGCTGAAGAGCCCATGAGAGTATTGTAGGCATGGAAAGCCAAGATACCATGGAAAAGAAAAAAAAAAGAAGAAGACCTAAATGAAAGATCTCTGTGAGTGAGATCCCAGTGGAAAGAATGGGGCCATCAAAGAAGGAGGTACCTTTATCTGAAGGGAGGAGAGAATTTCCACTTTGACTATGACCCTATTGGAATAAGACCAAAGTCAGCGAACTCTAAAGGCTTCCATAGCCCTGGCAACTCATGACTAGAGCCTAGGGAGATTACTGACCGCCATGAACAGGAGTGTCAAATTGTTAAGTCAGCAACAGGAGTCACTGTGTACTTACTTCTCATGTGGGATCTGTCCTTAATGTGTTGTCTAATGTGCAGTGATGCTATAACTAGTACTGAAACAGTATTTTTACACTTTGTGTTTCTGCATGGGTACAAACTGATGTGATCTTTACTAATTATAAACTGAATCGATCTTCTGTATATAAAGAGAATTGGAAATGAAAAAAAAAAACCTGGTGTTAAATTGGAAATGGCATAGAAAATTAATTAATTTTTTTAAAAAATATTATGTAGGATCTCTGTCTTTAATGTGCTGTACACTCTTATTTAATGCTATAACTAGTACTCCAACAGTATTTTTTTCATTTCGTGTTGCTATATGGGGGCAAACTGTTGAAATGTTTACCTAATATAAACTAAACTGATCTTCTGTATATAAAGAGAATTGAAAATGTATCTTGATGTGAATGGGAGGGGAGAGGGAGCGGGTAAGGGGAGGGTTGCGGGTGGGAGGGAAGTTATGGGAGGGGGGAAGCCATTGTAACCCATAAGCTGCACTTTGGAAATTTGTATTCATTAAATAAAAGTTTAATAAATGAAAAAAACAATATGTAATCAACTCAAAAAGGAAAATTAATATGAGAGTCAAATTTCATAACCTAATAAATATTTAAGTATGCTATCTATGTAATGGGTAAGCATTATTCTCTGATGTATTCCAGAAGTTCTAAATAAACTTAAGAGAGTTAAGGGTCAAAAAAAAAAAGAAAGAAAGAAAGATGTTCCATCCACTGGCTCACTCCCCTGTTGGCCACAATGACTGGTGCTGGTCCAAGCCAAAACCAGGAACCTGAAACTTCTTACAAGTTTCCCATGTGAGTGATGGAAGAATATGTTATTGTTATTATTATATATGTCATGTCTAAACACATGCAGATTCTATTTTAATAGATGAAGAAAGTTTTTCATTGAACATTTTATATGCTGAACGCTTGCCTTCTTGCCATAGATTCACAATTTGATTGAGATTGCATTCAAACTTATTGCATTGTTAACTGAGGAAGTAGTCAGGGCTTAAACTTGGGTGATGGTCCAGAAAACTAAATAGAGTTGCCTATAAGTTGTCTCTTCCTCTACACAGAAGAACTAAACAAGTAAATAACAGCATTTCAAAGTGAGTGTCCAAGGAAAGAAATGAAACTCAAGAAATTCACAGGAAGTCCATAGGACATGAAACATGGGATAGTAGCACAAAGAGAGGAATAAAGTGTGCTGGCTAGGAAGGCTCAGGCCCTGTGGCAAGGGGAGTTCCCACTCCAGGAGACAGGGTAAACAGCACAGACCAAGTGGATCCTATCACCAAACATTAGCAACTTCAGCTATAAGAGGGACCCACAATTGTCACAGCTCAGAAAACCAGCAATTGCAGCTTTGTTGAATACAATCGGTGGTTTTGCTTCAAAGAAGAGTGTGTGGGATTTCCCTCTGAAACCCTAGAGCACTGTCTATAGTAGTGATGTCATCTTCTTAAAGGATTTATTGCTGGAATCCACAGTGCTCTATGGAACAGACCATCCCCCTCTTCAAACTTCATTCATCCTTGAGACCACACCAACAACCTGCTATGCTAACTAAAAATAATTTCAGCCTCACAAACTTGACTAGACCCACAAGCAATGCTAATCTTATCTCCTTAGCCCAAGTGGTATTCTGCAGTACATGGGACAGGTGGTTAAGTACAAAAGGGTGGGTACAGCTTCTAAGACCTTAGAAATTGAACTCAGCACTCGCCCCTGTAGATTTGAGGCCACTGCCATGTAATTGTTCCTTCCTTCCAGGGTAGTGCATGTCAGCCACAGACAGGAACCACCCTAAACGTGCTATAACTCTTCCAGATACAATCCCATCTCTGAAGAGTGAGACTGGATATTCACACATGCCCAGGCTAAGCAGCTTCCTTCCCTAGTGTACTTGGGCTCTGGTGAGTGCCCAAAAATAACTCCAGTGAAACCCAAGCCTGCTCCACCTTTGGTTGGCATGTTTGGTCACATACTTCCTTGGGCTGCTGGCTCCCTTCTCCATCAATTCTCAGATTTAATGTGCATCCTTTAATTTAGCTCTAGTATACCTTGAGCTTACATCTCTTTGTGGGGATATTTTGTTTTTCATAATTCCCTAATTAAAAGTTACAGGCTGGGGGCCAGCACGGTGGCACACTGGGTTAATCCTCCACCTGCAACGCTGACATCCCATGTGGGCATCGGATTCTAATACTGGTTGCTCCTCTTCTGGTCCAGGTCTTTGCTGTGGCCCAGGATGTCATAAATAAGATGTCATAAATAAGAGTGTCAATTGTTAAATCACCTGCTCCCCATGTAAGATCTCTGTCCTTAATGTGTTGTACTATGTGAATTAACGGTAAAACTACTACTCAAACAGTATTCTATACTTTGTGTGTCTGTGTGGGTGCAGTCTGTTGAAATCTTTACTTAGTATATATAAAGATAATTGAAAATGAATCTTGGCCGGCGCCGCGGCTCACTAGGCTAATCCTCCGCCTTGCGGCGCCGGCACACCGGGTTCTAGTCCCAGTCGGGGCACCGGATTCTGTCCCGGTTGCCCCTCTTCCAGGCCAGCTCTCTGCTGTGGCCAGGGAGTGCAGTGGAGGATGGCCCAAGTGCTTGGGCCCTGCACCCCATGGGAGACCAGGAGAAGCACCTAGCTCCTGCCATCGGATCAGCGCGGTGCGCCGGCCGCAGCGCGCCAACCACGGCGGCCATTGGAGGGTGAACCAACGGCAAAAGGAAGACCTTTCTCTCTGTCTCTCTCTCTCACTGTCCACTCTGCCTGTCAAAAAATAAAAAAAATTAAAAAAAAAAAGAAAATGAATCTTGATGAATGATAGGATGGGAGAGGAGTGGGAGATGGGATGGTTGCGAGTGGGAGGGAGGTTATGGGGGGAAAAGCCACTATAATTCAAAAGTTGTACTTTGGAAATTTATATTTATTAAATGAAAGTTGATAAAAAAAGAGAACAAGTCAAAAAATTAAAACAGAATTTCAAGGCAGCAGGTGATGGCACAAGTACTTGGGACCCTGCTACGCATCTGGGAGTCCTAGATGAAGGCCTAGGCTCCTGTCTTCAGCATGTCCTAGGCTTGGCCAATGTAGTCATTTGGTAAGTGAAACAGCAAATGAAAGATATTTCTCCACTTCCCCCTCTCCAATCCAGTAACTCTGCCTTTCAAGTATATATATATATATATATATATATATATATATATATATATACACACACACACACACACACACGTATACTTTTTTTCAAAGTTACAGACTAACAACTTAGTTTGAAAAAACAAAATCAAATGATATGTTGACTACTCCAGGGAAAGTTATTTCACTAATAAAGACACAAACAGAAAATGAAAGAAACCAAAAATGAGCAGGAGGAACTATGCTGCCATCAGACAAAATAAACTTTAAGGTCAAAGTTTTTAAAGAGACAAAAGTTTTCACTACATAGTTATTAAAGGATCAATTCAGAAAAGAATGATGACTGTAAATGTATATGAGCCTAATGTCAGAACAGCATTTTACAAACACAAGCATACTTAGGTCTAAAGAGAAAAAAAAACTGCAATATGATAATAGATGCAGACTTCAATACCCACTTTCATCAATGGACAGACCATCCAGACAAAATATCAGCAAAAAAAAAAAAAAATCAGAGTGAAGTTACAATATAGAGCAAGTGAAGCTAATACAATATTCCAACTAAGAGTTGAACATTATTTTTATCAGAGCATAAAAACATTAAACAATTTCAAGACAGATCATATATCAAGCTACAAAACAACTCTTGAAGGGCTGGCATTGTGGCTCAGCATATAAGTCACTGCCTGTGACACTGATATTTCATATGAGCACTGATTCACATCCCATCTACACCACTTCTGATTCAGTGCCCTACTGATGCAACTGGGAAAACCGTCGATGATGGCCCAAGTATTAGGGTCTCTGCCATCCACATGGGGGAACCAGATAGAGTTCCAGGCTCTAGATTTTGGTCTGGCCCATCTTTAGCCATTTGTGATCATGTGGAGAGTAACCAGTGAATGGAAGATTCTCTCTCTCTCTCTCTCTCTCTCTCTCTCTCTCAACTCTGTCATTAAAATAGGTAAAATTTTAAAGAAAACGTAAGTCTTCAAAATTTCTTTTTTTTTTTTTAACTTTTACTTAGTAAATATAAATTTCCAAAGTACAGTTTATGGATTACAATGGCTTCCCCCCCTCATAATTTCCCTCCCACTCGCACCCCTTCCATCTCCCGCTCCCTCTCCCATTTCATTCACATCAAGATTCATTTTCAATTATCTTTATATACAGAAGATCGATTTAGTATATATTAAGTAAAGGTTTCTTCAGTTTGCACCCACACAGAAACACAAAGTGTAAAATACTGTTTCAGTACTAGTTATAGCATTACTTCACATTGGACAACACATTAAGGACAGATCCCACATGAGAAGTAAGTACACAGTGACTCCTGTTGCTGACTTAACAATTTGGCACTCTTGTTTATGGTGTCAGTAATCTCCCTAGGCTCTAGTCATGAGTTGCCAAGGCTATGGAAGCCTTTTGAGTTTGCCGACTTTGATCTTATTCCGATAGGGTCATAGTCAAAGTGAAAGTTCTCTCCTCCCTTCAGAGAAAGGTACCTCCTTCTTTGATGGCCCCATTCTTTCCACTGGGATTTTACTCACAGAGATCTTTCATTTAGGTCTTCTTTTTTTTTCCCAGAGTGTCATGGCTTTCCATGACTGGAATACTCTCATGGGCTCTTCAGCCAGATCCGAATGCCTTAAGGGCTGATTCTGAGGCCAGAGTATTGTTTAACATCTGCCATTCTATGAGTCTGCTGTGTATCCCGCTTCCCATGTTGGATCCTTCTCTCCCTTTTTGATTCTATCAGTTAGTATTAGCAGACACTTGTCTTGTTTGTGTGATCCCTTTGACTCTTAGACCTATCAGAGCCATCAATTGTGAGCTGAAATTGATCACTTGGACTAGTGAGATGGCATTGGTACATGCCACCTTGATGGGATTGTATTGGAATCCCCTGGCACGTTTCAAAATTTCAAAAGGTGGAAATTTTATATCATATATCTTCTCCTACAGTAATGTTATAACTTAACAGTGAAACAAGCTCTAGAAATTATACAAATATATGGAGGTTGAACAGCATGCCTCTGGATAAAGAATTGATTATTGAAGACATAAAAGTGGAAATTAAAAAATTCCTTGAAACTAATACAAATGGAAACACAGTATATGAAAACTTAGGGGATATAGCAAAATAAGTAACAAGAGGAAGGTTAGAGCAATCAGGAGTTACAAGAAATAATGAAGGTATCAGAAAACCCACCAATGCATTTCAAGGATCTAGGAAAACAAATATGCCAAACCCAAAGTCAGTAAAAGGAAAAGAATATTAACTAGAATGAAACTAAATAAAATAGAGAATAATAAAGCAATGGAAAAAATTAATGAAAAAGGCCAGTTTTTTTTAAAAGATAAACTAAATTAATAACTATTAGAATAAAACATAGAGGACACAAATTAGTAAAATAAGAGTAGAAAAAGGAGATTTTACAATTGATACCACAAAAATGAAAAAAAATCATTATAACCTCTAGGAACAACTATATGCCAACATATTGAAAAATCTAGAACTGGGTAAATTTCTGGATGTATTTAATTCACAAAATTGAAACATGAATACAGAATACCTGCATAGACTAGCAATGCATAATGAGATTGAATCCGTAATAAAAAGTCTCCAAACAAATAAAAGCCCAGGACTAGATGGCTTCATTATCAAATTCTACCAAACTGCTAACAAGGAACTAACACTAATGCTTCTCAAACTGTTCTAAAAAAGCAAAATTCATTCTATGAAGTCAGTATAACTCTGATTCCAAAACCAGACAGGAATATAACAAAAAAGTTGATATTCAATTGAATCCAACATCAAAAACTACTTCCTTATGATCAAATGAGATGGGTGAATATACACATCAATAAATGTGTTATATCACATCAACAGAATGAAGGGTGTGAAAATCATGCTATCATCTCCATAGATTCAGAAATAACATCTGGTAAAATCCAGCACTTATTCATGATGAAAAACTGTAATTAATTAGATATAGAAGGAACATACCTCAACAGAAATAGCAGCTGTATATATAGCACCAGCACCCAGCCAAAAGCATATTAAATGAGGAAAAATGGAAGGAGTTCCTCTAAGATTTGGAACCAGACCAGAAAGTCCACTCTCATAGCTCTTATTCAATGTAATACTGGAAGTTTTATCCAGAACCATTAAGCAAGAGTATGAAAAAGAAATCATAAAAATAAGAAAGGAGAAAGTCAAAGTATCCTTGTTTGCAGATCACACAATTTTATATATATAAGCAGCACCAAAAGACTCCCCGAAGAGACAATTAGAATTGAAAAAAAATCAGTAAAGGTATATGATATAAAACCAACACATAAAATCAGTAGTGTTTATATACCAATAACAAGCGTGTAAGAAAATAAATTATAAGAGCAATTGCATTCATAATAGCCCTCCCTCCCCAAAGAAAACCTTGGAATAAATTTAACCAAGGATGTGAAAGACCTTTATAAAGAAAATTATAAAATACTTATAAAAGTATTTGAAGAGAACACACATAATGGAAAAGTCTCCTCTGTTTATGTATTAGAAGAATCAATATTGCTAAAATGTCCATATTATCTGAAGTGATTAACAGCTTGAATGCAATTACCATCAAAATATCAACGACATTCTTACAGATGTAGAAAAATTATATTAAAGTTCCTATTGAATTACAAAAACCCAGAAAAAGCAAAGCAATCTTGAGCAATACTACCAAATTTGGAGGTATCACAAAACCAAATTCAAGACATACTATAGAGCCATTGTGACCAAAACAACTTGGCACTAGCATAAAAATAGACATAAAGATCAATAAAACATAATTCAAAGGCAATAATAATCACAAATCTACAATGAACTTTACTTTGACAAAGAAGCTAAAAATATACCCTATGGAAGAGACAATGTATTCAATAAATGGTGCTAGGAAACTGGATATCTAGGATACTGGTTATCTAGGAAACATGGATCTTCCTGGGTCTAGCGCTGTGTTGTAGTGGGTAGAGCTGCCACCTACAATGCCAGCATCCCATTTGAGCGCCAGTTAGAGTCTCAGCTGCTTCACTTCCAATCCAGGTCTCTGCTATGGCCTGGGAAAGTAGAAGATGCCCAAGTCCTTGAGACTTTGCACCACGTAGAAGACTCAGAGGAAGCTCCTGGCTCCTGGCTTCAGATCGGTGCAGCTCCAACCATTGCAACCAATTAGGGAGTGAATCAGCAGATGGAAGACTTCTCTCTCTCTGCCTCTCCTTCTCTCTCTCTGTAAATCCTTCAAATAAATAAACAAATAATATTAAAAAATAAAGATCCCTCACTCCTTTCCAGGCTATCATTTCCCACTCTATATGAAAATCAACTAAAATGTATCAAAGTTCTAAATTTAATATCTGAAAATATGAAACAATTAGAAGAGAACCTTGGAGAAGCACTTCAAGACATAGGATGGGCAGAAGAGGCCAAAGTTAAAAATAGGTAAGAGGGATTATACCAAGTTAAGTGGTTTCTGGAAAACAAAGGAAATAATAATCAACAGAATGTGCTAATAACCAACAGAATGCTAACAAATATTTGCAAACATTTGTCAAATTATTAATATCCAGAATACATAAGGAATTAAAAAATTCAATAACAAAACAACCAATTCTATTAAGAAGTGTGCAAAAGATCTGAATAGAGATTTCTTGAAATAAATTTTAAATTCATTTTAATGTATTTAAATGGCAAAGAGAGAGAGAGAGAGGGAAAAGCCTTAAATCCAGTAGTTCACTCCTCGAATACCCACAATAGCTGGAACTGAACCAGGTTCAAGTCAAAGGATGGGAACTTAAGCCAGTTCTCCCACATGGATGTCAGGGACTCTTCTTTTTGAGTCATCACCTATCATCTATATCATGCTTATATTGTACTTATAATATCATACTTATATTGTTTTTCTATTAGAGAACATTAATATTCTCACACAGAAGATATGGCTGTACCAAAGGAAAGTCACAGTTTATGGAATCCTAACTTGGAATGCATCATTTTTCACATTCTATTTAAGATGTAGGTATGCAGATAAGAAAAATGTATATTGGATCAATTTCAATTCATACATTAAAAAGCAATAATTCATGACTGTGGACTTAAACTATAACATATTCCTTATCACATATGCTAAACCTGAATGAAATGGACCATGATGTCACGATATTATAATTGGCTATTGACGTAAGTTGGTTTTCTATTGCCACAGTCATCTATTGAACCCCAAAGGAAACAATCAACAGCATGTACTGATAACCAGCAGAATGATAGCAAATATTTTTAAACATTTTTGAAATGAATAATTTATATTTTGAGATCTGTTGACCAAAATCCAAAGTGAGGCATCTAGTTCTCGGTAGTAAGATGAGAGAAAAATATACACTAAGGAATTTTACATAAAGATGAATTTTACTTATTTTATTATAATCATCTTGTTTTTATTACATTTTGATTCATTTAATAAAATAATAATTATATGGCAGTGATTAGTTTAATTGTGCTTACTGCTCTACTTGGAAAATTGAACCCCTCTGTAGCACTTACATAAAACAGAGATTAGGAGGGATAAAATATTATACTTCTATTGAATAAATCTTTGCATGTGGTATTTTTAGAGTTCCAACTGACTTTTTCTTTGTGTCCAAAGAAGTAAGACTTTATTTGGAGGAATCAGGGGGAATGAATTGAATTCTTTTATAGAAATGCTTTGTCATTTTGTTCTTTTAAGATGGAAGAGAAAAGAGGAAGACTGAAATATTGGTAAATAAAAAAAATGCTGGAATCATAAATGACTTATGGTATCAGAAGATTTAAATGTTCATTATTATTTTCCTGCTGTTATCTTGGCATAAATTCTATTTCCCCAAATATGAAGGTCAGTTGTTATATTCTAAACAGGCCTTGAGTTGATAGTATTTAGTTGTTGCTAATATGTTGTTAATTTTTAGGAAGTAAGTATGTGTTCAGCTTCTTATTTATGTCAGTTATATGAAAAGAGGAAGCTTGAATAAGAAATCATGCTTGAAAGTTAAAAATTCTTAAGACACAAATCATAGTAAAGGAAGGCCATGCATTTTTTCAATAAATAAATACATATAGTCCCTGTTAGTGCTCTCACTGTTATAGCCACTGAGTGTGCTATAGAATACGATTATGATCTAGCTTTTCAGGGAACTGGTATTCTAATGGGAAGGAAATGTGGAGACAAACAAAAAACAAAACAAATTGATAGGATCATTCCTGTTTGTGATAAAGCACAGGAAAAATAAAGCTATATATTATAGAGATGACTTCAGTTGGAGATAATCGTTGGAGATAATCTAAATATGGAGGTACTGGAGGGATTTTCTGAGGTATAAATGTCTTATGAATTATCAAAAGTGGAAATGGCACTAGATTTTGCAGAGGGCATGAAAATGTACTATATTAACTAACCCTCACTAGATCTGTTGTAAAAGGAAACAACAATTAAATTCTAGGCAGTATGTGACAAGAAAAACATTGGAAATATATTTTCTTCAATTCACTCCTATTTAAAAAATTCATAATTTTATTAGCAAAAATTCAAAGTTTCAGAGCATCTGCTATAGAGTATTGGTTTCTGAATATTTGTCATTAATCATAATTAGAAAAAATTAACTTCATGATGTGCATTTTAAAATATATTATGTAACTATATAATTGCACTAGTTTAATACCTATGTTACAAAACACATCCAAAGTAGAACTTTAGTACATATATAAATCATAAGCCCAATATTTTCTTGCTAGACCTGACAGATTCTGAGCTTCTTGTGTTCTACCAGAAAATTGCTGCTCTAGGGATCTTTTCTGTTCCCAGTAGTATTGTCTTAGAAAAGGAGATAGAGGAAATTCTGCAAACTTATATTTTTCTTTTCTTCATATTACAAGGAATTTTTGGTATACAAAATGCAATAATATCCTTGGTCACAGTATCTATTGAGAAAGCACATAAATGGGATAATTGTGAAGATAAAAATACATGATACCTGCTTATGGACCAAACAAGCTGCCTAAATGATTATGCAAAATATTCTGACCAATGTTCATCAGTCAGCTCAGAATTATCAGGGAACTAATGTTAATTTTGGGTCTTTTGGTAGTAACAAAATTTTAGGGTTGGAAAAATCCAGTGCTTGATTTGCTATGTCTCTGTTATCAGAGTCTCCCATGTGGTCTCTGAGAAATACCATAATATATACTGGAAAGAAAAAGTGTAAGCAAGATATTGATCCCCTTTGTCAAACAAAATATCTTCTGGGAAGTTTTGAGCTTTCTTCATTGCAGCAGCTTATGTTTGAAACAACCTATATTTAAGTTTGCAGAACTTAAAGAATGGGGGACTCTGAAAATGGAAAATAAAATACTACATTAAATTTGCAAATTTTCTGGCGGTATCAGAATTCTCATAGTAATTCTGATTCTTTTTACCGTAGGCATAAGTTTATATTTTAAGTAAATTCTATAAGAGTTAGTTTGTGGTTATTTTGAACTATAAGCCTAAATAATCTATTTGATGTCATTAGAATTAATTTTGATGAAATTGTTGATGCAGGAGAGTCCAAGAATGATTTGTTCTTTTGGATATTTAATTACTTCACAACTTCTAGTTCTCTTTCTTTAGCGATTGTGGAGCCTTTCCTTTATATATATATATATATATATATATATATATATATATATTTTTTTTTTTTTTTTAATTTTTCCTCTCTTCTAGATTGATGGGCATTTAGAAAAAGGTAGATTCAGGAATGTTATTTTAATTGTAATCAAAGAAAGTTAATGCCACCTCAAGGCCTTGGTGAATATTTAGACAAAATTTTGTATTTTGGGAGTGGGCATATAGCTTAGTGCTTAAGACTCCTGTGCCTAGATTCAGTTCCTTGGTCTGGCTCCTGACTGCAGCTCGCCACCTGTGCTCACACTTTGAGGCAGCCATTAATTCTCAAGGAGTTGGGTTCTTAATGCCCATGTAGGAGATCTGGATTGCTTTCTGACTCCCAGCTTCTGCCCAGTCTGTTGCTGCCTTGGCTGTTGCAGACATTTGAGTGTGAAACAGTGGATGTGGACTTTCTCTTTCTCTGTCTATCTGTATCTCTCTTGCTTGATCACTCTCCAGCTATCAAATATATTTTTAAAAAATCTAAAGATTTCCCATTTTCTAAATGGCATAGTGAAGTTTGTTTGTTAACGCATACATGGATGTATGTGTTTTTTCCCTGAAGTGAGGCAAGTAGCAAAAGAGTCATGACTAGAACCTAGTGATTAACTACAGGGTCTTTCAAAGAACACACACACACACACACAAATTTAGTAGAAGGAATTGAAGAGACATGGGGCTTATATAAGGGTATATATAATATCAGAATAACCTGTCATATTGTATCTTTTTATTAACTATACCTTGTATTAAATTTTGTATCTTGCAGAACTCAATTTTGTGGTGCCAAGACTGTTTGGACTCAAAAAATCAATAAACGTTGAATCTGTGAAAATTGTGTGATTTGTGTGATTTGATGTTCCTAAGTTTTTATCTTCATGAGATATTAATAATAGAGCACTTGAAAACACATAGCATGTCATACAAAATTATTTAACTTTGATAATAAAATAGTTATCTGGACTACACTGTGTTCTATTTTAGACATGAGGAAAGTAAAACATGAAATGGCAGGTGATAGGGTTGAGTCACACAGAAAATATTGAGGATGACACCGTCTTTGTTCACAGAATAGAAATGCTGTCCTTTTCTGCTACTTCACATTTTGCCTAGACAACTAGCCTAAATTACAAATCTCTTCCATTGAAAGCTTACTAGTCTTTGCTTCTTACTAAGAGAGAAATGATTTTTTTTACTTTCCATTTTACTTTATGCCTGTGTCAAAGTTGAGCATTAGTATCTTAATTTGGCAGTTAATAAAAAGACACTAATTGCAATTCTTAATTGAACGACAAGGAAAAATCTCCTTCTCTAACTCCTTCTAAAGCCCAAATTTCAAATCTTGATTATAGGGAAACTGATATATTACTTGTTTCCAAAGACATTTTAGAATACACCTTCACATAAGGGGTCAAATTTATCACTTTATCAAATAAGAGCTTCAAATATGTGGGTATACCCTTTACGAACAAACTGTTGTGGCTGTGGACAGCTTGTTTTAAGGTGAACAATCTCTTCTTTTCCATTTCATCCACATATTATAATGGAATTAGTTGTCAAGGCTATTTGCTAAATCATTCTGAGCATTACCAATTTAGTAAGGCTGTTATTTGCTGCACACTCAGACAGGTAATTAGGAGCATCTCCATGAGCAATTTTGAAATGTGACAACTCACTTGATAATTCTCAGTGTATCTTTCTTTGGTCTCTAAAAATGACAAAGAATCCACTTGAAAATTCTAATGTTGCCCATTTACATAAGCTGAGAACATGACTTAATGATCTATGATTTAAAATTATTTCATGCTCAATCAAAATTGACCATTTGACATATGTATTGGAGCCCAAGCTGCTCACTATTCCTGGTGTTTCCTAGACCCAAAACCCACTAAATTAACCTTGATTATAGAATTGTAAATCTATTTTGTCCTTTCAGTAAGCACACTAATTACATCATCTGTGCATTCTCATCTTTCTTTCCTTAAAAATTTTATGAGTAAATCAAGGCTAGGTCTCAGCAGTGCCATGAAAATTTCTGTGATTATTTTAAGCTACTTTTCAGATTCACTCATCACTATTCCTAAATACTGTGATGTCTCAACATCTGTACCCTTTCTCATTATGCTCCTTTCAAAAAATAAATTTCTTGAGATCCTCAATATTGCCTGCAACTAGTTAATTGCTCTGTATAGCCATGTGTGGTCCTTCATCGTCCAACTCCAGGCTATCACACCCTGCTCTTCACAGAAGTGTCAGTTCTTATCACAAGCTTTCAAAGTGATGAAAATCTTTGGATAATTATCACAATGTATTATGAATTGTTGACCTTTTCATTCTTTTCAACAGGATGTTGTCTTCCAGGGTCTAGTAGAGTGCAAGGGATATTCATTTAATGTTGCATAGAAGCTGCCACAGTATTCTAATTGTATTAAGTGTTTTTTAAGATCTAAGCACTGTACTAAGCACTTATTCTCTTCAATGATCCTATCCCTTAAGAATAATTGTTACTCTTTTACAGACAGAGAATTCAGATTTAAATAGTTTAGCAGCAAGTTCACATAGTTAGAAAGGGGTTTGCTTTGAAATCACATGGTCCTCCCCTTTCCTAAAGAATACAGTCCAAATAAGGTTACCTCACAGCAAACAGAGGAGTGGAGAATTGGTGGTAATTTTTCTAGGACTCAAAGTTTTCAGAATGAATGTGGGGGGCAGGGAGAATCTGTTCCTCAGGCAAAGTTAATCTTAGAAGTTAATCTATTTCAAGTCATGGCATTTTTGCCATGTTGCAATGGTATTTTTGTAGAACATAAAAATGTCTATTTCAGTGCCATGTGAGCATAACTTTATATAGAATGTGAACAAGGGAAGGAAATGCTTCCAGTTTCAACACTGCAGTGGTGATATGCTCTGAATATGATGCCTAGTCTCAGATTAAAGGTGAAAACAAAACTCATTTGTGTGAGGAACAAATATAGTTGTTTGTCTCTTCAAAACCTGACTGTGTAGGTAGTTGTATTTACCAGCTGTTGTGTCATTAACATATTCCGCTTACTGTTGGTTTCCTAAAAAGATACCATAAGAGTCATAATTACTCTTTTGCATGACTTCATCTCACCACTATAGTTATAAGACAACCTGCCCAGAAAAAACATTGGTTGAATGAGGTATGAAAACATCATGCAAAATGTTTCCTGTCATTATGTCATAAGAGGAAAATGCGTGGCAATATCTATACTTCAAACGTGGCTTCCAATTTTGGCTTCCTCCTTTTCTTTGGAATTATGAACGTGTTACAGAGTTTAGTCACAGCCTCCATGGCTTTACATAAAAAAACAGGAGAATCATTTCTGCTCCTGGAATTCTGAGGGAAAATTTATAATGCGTTAGTACTATAGCATTCAACAAATATTGGCCTCTCCATTTAGTTCTATATCCATGACTGAAAACACCCTACCCCTTTCTTCATCAGAAAAATTAGCCGTTATAACCAAATTTCCATGTACTTAAAAAATAAAGAAATGTGTATTTTTAAAATTATTTTAAAAATGTGTATTTTTAAAATTATTATTAATTATTATAATGCATTAATAGTGCTAATCATCAGGCATAGTAATTGAAAAGTAATAGCCAATGTTTCCAATTTCTCTTCCTCAGTGAAGTTTCCCTAAAATATCCTTAGCTATAAACCTATTCGTTATTATAAGAATCATTCAAATAAAATTGCTAAAATGAAAGTCTGATGTTTGGCATCACCTGTGATAGAAAATGATGATCAAGAAAGGCTGAACTGTATGATGTGGGGTCCTTTCTCTATTTCAAATGGGAAACTGAATTTTAAAAATCTATTTTACATGTGAGCAGTCATATATTTACATACTACCAGAATAAAGAATTTTACTGTATTATGTGTTTGAAAATTATAACATGTACAAATTCATTGAAATATTTTTATAGATTGTTAAAGTCCTCAGAGAGTACATAATCTGAAATGGACTTCTTAATATTGAATTTGGGAGGGAGAAGAAATTATGTTTCTTTTCTTGTGTCCCTTTCCTTATTTTTGACTGTGAGTACCTAAGGAATATTAATAAAAAATGAGAGATTAAGAGAAAGAAAGAAGGAAGGAAGAAAGGAAAGAAAGAAGGAAGGAAGGGAGGGAGGAGGGAAAATGAATAAGAAAAAAAAAAGGAAAGGGGGAAATGAAACATGAAATCATCAGTTATTTGTTCCCTAGGGCTATCATAACAAAGGATCATAAATTATGTTGTATAAGACAAAGTTCCAGAAGCTGGAAAGAAGTCTAAAATCTCAGGTGTTGGCAAGTCCATGCTCCCTGTGAAGACTCTCTGCATGGATCATACATTGTCTCTGCATGGTTCTGTGGTACCAGATATTCCCTGGCTTGTTACTCTAATCTCTGCCAGTCTTCAAATGCTGTTCTCTCTGTGTTTCTGTCTTCATGTGTTTTATCTCTTCTTAAGAGAGTGGACACCAATCACATTGCATTAAAAGCCCACCCTACTCCAGTGTGACCTTACCTCTATTGATAAGTGTAAATACCCTAGTTCAACACCAGATTATATTCTGAGTCACTAGAGGTTAAGATATCAACCTATCTTCTTCTGGGAGCAAGCCACAACTTAATCAGCATTATTTTTCTGTTCTCAAAGACTAAGTTGTGTTCTATGAAGAAAACTTTATGGCTATCCCAGATGGTGTTGGCCACAACATATGCTCACAGGGTTGGTTTTCAGGGAAGGTATAATAACCTGAAAATAATTGAAATGAACTACATTCCAAAAATCTCCCCAAATTCCCTTTACTAATTTGACATTGTCTATGAATGTGCCATAAGAAATATCTGGATGAATGAATATTTATGACTACTAGAATTCAAAGATCCATTGATAGAATAATACATATAATTATATTTGTGTTATATACTCTAAGAAGAGAGAATATCGAACTTAGAAGACAGAGCACAGGAAAGGAAACAGGCAAACCAAAGAAAAGAAGAGGAAATTAGAAATCTAAAAAATATTATTGAAAATCTACAGGATACTATTAAAATCCCAACATTAGAGTTCTAGGAGCTCCTGAAGGCATGGAGAGAGAGAAAGGATTAGAAGGCCTTTTTAGTGAGATACTAGCACAGAACTTCCCGGGTTTGGAGGACAGAGATATCCTAGTACAGGAAGCTCATAGAACCCCTAGTAAACATGACCAAAAGAGATCCTCACCACGACACGTTGTAATCAACTCACCACAGAAAAACATAAATAAAAGATTCTAAAATGTGCAAGAGAGAAACATCAGATTACTCTCAGAGGATTTCCAATTAGACTCACAGCAGACTTCTCATCAGAAACCCTACAGGCTAGGAGGGAATGGCGAGACGTAGCCCAGGTACTAAGAGAGAAAAACTGCCAGCCCAGAATATTATATCCTGCAAAGCTCTCATTTGTGAATGAAGGTGAAATAAAGACCTTTCATAGCAATCAGAAATTGAAAGAATTTGTCGCCACTCATCCAGCCCTGCAAAAGATGCTTAAAGATGTGTTACACACAGAAACACAGAAACACGGTCACCAATATGAAAAAAGGTAAAGGAAGAATTAGTTGGCTGTACAGCACCAAACAGTATCCTAGTCCAAGGTCTGGATGGATCTGTAAAGTACCTCTCTCTTCACCCCCCTTTTTCTTCAAACACATGAAGCAGAGACAATTCTCTGCCATCATTCTTTTTGAAGTCAAACTCTAAGTTTAGAATTGATTGGCTCAGAGCTGTTAATTCTTCATTTCTGTAAGAATGATATATTCACTACTCAATAGTAAAATGCAGGAACTGGAGTTTTACTTTCAAATTTTTCTCTTCAGAAAAGTCACCACAGGACACCTAGGGATTTCAAAGGCAACTTTCTGTCACATGAGGGTTTTATCACTAGTGGAAATTAAAGAACACCAACTCTTCTTTATAGCACAAAGGGCACAATTCTCCCTAGTTTAAAGGAACGATGAAATCCTTCTCATAATATTCGAGTAAAAATGGTTCCACTTGAATGAAGCTTAGTGTTAAGAGCTGAAGAAAGCACATTAGAAATAAAATGAATCACTAGAGAAACAGTGAATTACCTTCTCCATTAGACTCAGATAAGGTAGCTACCACACCAACCTGATTCTGTAAACTATAGGCCTTAGAAATCTAATAAACTCCTCCAGTTTTAGTTTGTCCAGCCTCTATTGTTTTGTTATTTCTATCATGTGGTTCATTGGTCCTGCATTAATAAGGTGTGTTTCTTTTGGGAGCAAGAATAGTTATGAGAGAAATGAATAGGTGCAAATGTGTCAACATACTTATTGCTCTCTAAACATGTTTTGTTCTCCCCATATGTCATACTCTCTGAGGATCCCATGCCATTGCACATGCTATTTTTCTGGGTAGAATATTCTTACTATTTAGTACAAATGTCAACATGGCACACTTACATCCTCAATAAATCCTTCTCTCCTGAACCTTCTTCATCTGATTGATCATATTGTTTCATCCAAGTAATTTTCTGCTAATTCTATGAAAGTGTTATCATATATTTATTTTATAAATCCTTTAAAGAAACCCATCAAGGGCCATTTGACCGCATTTTTTTACCTCCAGTGCATAGACCAATGTCTTTCAAGAAATATACACTCAACCAATGGCTAATGAAAGCTATTAAATTGCTGAATGAAAGGTGTTGGAGATAAGCCAATGGACAAATGTCAAAATATTAAAGGCTTGCTACCAAGTGATACCAGACTGGTCTTTTGTGCCACATGGTCATTTGTTGGTTACTTATTTTAGTGTTTCATTTGCATGTTTGTTTATCAAATATTTCTGGAGGATCCACTCTGCATGGAGATTATAATAGACATGGGGTTTGGATCGTATATTAATGCGTAAGAAAGAATATTTGTCCTCAAACTACTGAAAAATAGTCATGCCATGGTTTATCTTCATTTGGAGACTTTTCCACTCTTTAATCAGAGAAAATGTAAGTACACCATAAAAGAGAGTACTCTGCATAACAGCCAGTGTTACAGTCTATAAATATCTTTAGCTGAGAGTGTGACTAAAACTCTACTGCTGATATTACCCAGCTGAGCCAAAAAAGTGAGCTTCATAACGGCAAAGCCACCTTTGTTATTTACTAATTGCTTTTAACCTTCCAAGCTGTGCAGTCTCGCTCCATTACAGCTCTTTGATTTATATTATTCCTTTGCTCTAACAGGGATAGCTTGCTGTTAAGGTGCTTGTGCATTTTCTATCCCTTCCTTCTTATATGAACATGAATTATTGCATTTTTGGAAGCTGTTTCCCCAAGGGCAATTGTTAAATAACAATAATAGTAGTCAGTACCACACACAAATCCATAGTTCCTTAACTCATGTATGCATCATTAAAACAACTAAGAGTGATTCATTTTATCTTTGCAATGGATTCCTGGGTTCTAAACTGGTACATGCCTTGAAAGTACACCTAAGGTTGACAACATTGAGCAAAAACAAAATCCATGTGTGAAGATTAGACTTTTAATATTTGCACAATAATTGATGTGACAAATCATAGGGTGTATTTTGGAAATGTAAAGTAAGAATGGAATTGCAAATATTTACACAGCCATTCTCCTGGCAAGAGAATATATTATATTGATGGAGAGGATCAATTTTCCTTCTTGGTCATGGAACACATTTTTATTCTCATTTACATTACTCATGATCTTTTTAAAGCTAACTATAGTCATGTAACACTGGAATAATGGAAAAGAATCAAGCTGTGAGGTAGGGGTCTTGTTTCATACTTCTGCACACCAAGATCCAGTTTTCCCAGGACCATTTGTTGAAGAGACTGTCCTTGCTGCAGGGACCAATATTAGCTCCTTAGTTAAAAATAATTTGGTTGTAGATGCATGGATTGATATCTGGATCCCTGGATTATCTTCTGTTCCACTGGTCTACATGTCTGTCCAGTACCAGACTGTTTTGATTAAAACTGCCTTGTAGTATGTCTTGAAATATGGTGTTGTGATGCCTCCAGCTTTGTTTTTGTTGTATAATATTGCTTTAACTATTAAGGATCTCTTATGTTTCCAAATGAGTTTTAGAATCATTTTTCTAGATCTGAGAAGAATGTCATTGGTATTTTGGTTGGGGATCGTATTGAATTCCTAAATTGTGTTTAGTAGTACAGAAATTAATGAACATGGAAGAGTTTTCCGTATTTTCTGTCTTCTGTTTTTTTAATGTTTTATCATTTTCATCATAGAGATCTTTGACATTCTTGGTTAAATTTATTCCAAGGTATTTAATTTTCTTCTGTAGCTATTGTGAATGGGACTGATTTTAGAAGTTCATTCTCACCCATGACATTGTATATACACAAATAATTGATTTTTGCAGGTTGATTTTATATCCTGCCACTTTACCAAACTCTTTTGTGAGTTCCAATATTCTTCTAGTGAAATCTTTTGGACCCCCTACATATAGAATCATGTCTTCTGCAAATAGTGGTATTTTGACTTCCTTCTTTCCAATTTGTATCCCTTTGATATTTTTTTCTTGCCTAATGTCTCTGGCTAAAACTTCAAAAACTGCATCGAATAGAAATGATGAGAGTTGGCATGCTCTTCTGGTTATGGATCTTAATGAGAATGCATACAACTTTCCCCATTCAATAAGATGCTGGCCGTGGGTTTGTCATCAAGTTCAATGATTGAGTTATATTCCTTCTATATGTAATTTGCTTAAGATTTTCATCATGAAAGGATGTTGTATTTTATCAACTGCATTCTCTGCATCTATTGAGACAATCATATGATTTTTATTCATCAGTTTATTAATGTGATACGGGGAAAAAAGGTATGCTAATCCACTGTTGATGGGAAGTAAACTTGTCCAGCCACTGTGGATGACAGTAGGGAGATACGTCAGAAATTTGAATATAGACCTGCCATATGACCTAGAAATCACACTTCTGGGAATCTACCCAAACAAAAAGATATCAGCATATAAAAGAGTTGTCTGTACCCCATGTTCCTTGCAGCTCAGTTCACAATAACTAAGAGAGGGAATCAATCCAGATGTCCATCAACTGATGACTGGATAAAGAAATTATGGTATAGATATACTATGGAGTATTACTCATGCTTTCTTTTGCAAAAAAAAAAAAAAATGGAGTACCTGGGAACCATTACACTTCGTGAAATAAGCCAGTCCCAAAAAGACAGATATAGTATGTTTACCCTAATCTGAAGTAACTAAAATGTTATGTGTTGGAGTGAATTGGACATTTTGTGATTCGATAATTGTTTACAGCTCTTGTCTTTTCTGTTGAAGAGCAATTTTTTTCTTCATACTATTTGTTAAAGTCTTTGCTTAGTGTAGGAGTATTAACTAAACTGAAAATAGATATTTGTAAAAATTAAGAGTAGGGATAAGACAGGGAGGAAGAAGAAGGTTTGGAGCTTTGGTGGGAGCGAGGGTAGATGGGAAGTATCACTATGTTCCTAAATTTGTATATATGAAATACATGAAATATGTATAAAATAAAATTTTAAAAAAGTAGAAGCAAACTTTGTTCCTTAAAATTCAAGATGAGAACGCAGTCAGTATTTCAAATTGTCATGGCAGTTGCATCTTCATTTAGAAATATATATTTAAATAGCCATGTGTATTTGTGAACTGTCCTTTAAATTCTTAGTATGTCTTGTTAACCACTGTTTTACCTTTCCCCCATCCCTGTACTGATGTAATGTTCATATTAAATACATTCCACACTTGATTATGTAGGGTTTAGGAGAATATCCAGTTGGTACCTCCTGTCAAGATTGGTGTGCTGGGGGCCGGCTCTGTGGTGTAGTGGATAAAGCCGCCACCTGCAGTGATGGCATCCCATATGGGTGCAGGTTTGAGTCCCAGCTGCTCTACTTCCCATCCAGTTCTCTTCTATGGCCTGGGAAAACTTTAGAAGATTACCCTAGTTCTTTGGTCTCTATACCCACGTGGGACACCTGGAAGAACTTCCTGGCTCCTGACTTCGGATTGGCGCAGCTCTGCTGCTGTGGCCAATTGGGAAGTGAATGGGCAGATGGAAGACCTCTCTCTGTGTCTCTACCTCTCTCAGTGTAACTCTGACTTTCAAATAAATAAATACATCTTTAGGAAAAAAAAAAAAAGATTGGTGTGCTGAACAAAATGTGAAGCTATATGTAAGTGACATAAAGTCTTCTATGTTAGCAGCATCCTGCTTTATAAGGTTCCCCAGTAAGTGATTTTTGAATGGTACTTTCATCAATTAAAACGGAAAATTTTTCAACTACTAAAGATTCTTGTCAAATGGTAGGTGAATATCATTACTTATGAGGACTACAGAGCAAATGTAATCAACATATAAAAATAAATATAGCGCCGCTTTCTTTGGCAGTTTAAATGTAAGGTCATGTAGCAAGTCCTTAAATTAAAAGATATAGAAAATACTTCTTAATGTTAATAGTATAGTAGTTTGTGTTTTGTATTTAATAAGAGTAATAGGATCTATCAGACTCAAAAGGTCTTAGGTATATTTTTCTTGGAAGTTACCCTCAATGAATTGTGGCATTGAATATTTTAAATAGAATAATTACTTTGGAAAATAAAATAGCAAATATTCTTTCCATAGTTATTAAGTGTGTAGCTATGGAGTTATACATAATTGTTGATTCTTTTGTTTGAGAGCTTTTAGATCAAATTAAGGAGATATCTATACAAGCATAAGTGTGTGAGGATGCAGTTCCTATTGCCTAAAATTCAATTTCTCCTTTCTACCTTATCTCATTTACCTGACTCACACTATCCTATTCTTGAATTATAAGCTCAGTATCATCTCCTCTAAGAAGTCTTAGTAGATATTCTCCCCAAAGGATGCAAAAGAATGACAAATTCTGGGTCAAACACTGAAATAATAAATGAGGAAAAGAACAGTTTGGCTTGGATACTTAAGAAAGTCTTCCCAGGGAGGTGCAATTTAAGCCAAAACTCAATGCTTTCTGAATTGGACTCTGTGTAAGGGGGCAGAAAAATCATCTAGCTATTTTCACTGAAATGTAAAGGGAAAATAACAATTAATGAGGGTGAGCATTTTCAATCAGTTAGAAATGGGTGAATTACTAAATTAATGATATTACAACAATTGGGTAATCATTTGGAAAAAATTTGCTTGAACTGTATATTTACCTCATGAGAAAAAACAAAATTAAGCCCAGTTGAATGAAATATGAAATTCCAAGACAAAACAAAACCTAAGTTTTCTAAAAAAATATTAAATAAAATTATCAGAGAACTGTTTCTTCAACTTGGTTAAACAAGACTGTCTTAGTATCAAATTATCAAAAATTTTAGAAAGAAGAGCAATAAACATCAAAGTTTTCAGTGTACCAAATAATAAGTACCATTATAAGCAAAGATAATTCAGAGAATTTCCTAGGAGAAATCAATTGCAGTTTATATAACACATAATAGAATTACATATAAACTATATAAAGAACACCTGTCATTTAATATGAATCAGAACTATCACAATGAAAACTATGAAAAGATATAGGCAGAGGATTAAAAATTTTCTTGGAAATATTTGAAATGATGTTCAATCACTTTTATTCAAAGTCATAAAGTTATAATGATAACTGTTATTCATTAGCATTTGCAAAAGTGAAAATGTTTTGTACTATCAATGTTTTACAAAGTCATGGGAACACTGGTACTATCCTTTGCTGCAGGGTTATATTTGTGCAGGTTTTTGAAGGTTAGGCAGAAGAATAACCATTTTTAACATTCCTATTAATCAGGTTGTATATGACTTTTCCCCATTGAGGGATATTTCATCCTTATATATCCTGCTGGCTTAACATGGAACTGACATAAAAGTCAGAATTCAAATTTCAAACCTCCCTTTCTGATAACTCAGAGGCTTGTGATCTCAGTGTTATCAATCAAAATCACCAGTACCAGATCTTCATGAGAAGTGAGCTACCTATATAAATCGGTAATGGGTGAAACTTACTTTTTCCATGTTTTCTGTTTCTCAATCTCTCCCTCTCTCTTTCTCCCCCTCTGTCTCTGTCTCTCTCTCCTTTCTCTCCCTCTCTTTCTTACCCCTACTGGTTCCAGGCTCAGGAGGCAGCATAGGCTTTCCACGTGTGGAAGCCTAAAAAGATACACAAAGGATTCAAGATCATGTTTTCTGTGCAGAAATGATACCAACAGGATTCCTACTAATACCCACTGGTGCAGCACTAATGGTTATGGGCTCCCTGTAAAGTGACTTCTGCCTTGTGGTTTGTAGCTTGTAGACATTGCCCCAGAAGCATAGTCTGTCTGATGCAGGAGGAAGATTGTCTAGGCCTTTCAACTACTTGATGGACCTTCAAGAAATGTGAATCTGCTCCAACAACCAGAGTTAGTTTTTTGGTTTTTTTTGTTTTTTGGTTTTTTTTTTTTTGTAAAGAGCCCTTGTTAATAGAAAATTAATGTGATGAGAAGGAAGGAGGAAGGAAATGAGGGGAGAAAAAAGGTGTGCAACTTCAAACTTAGCAAGAACAAAATACAATATAGCACGTAACTTAAGACAGTTTCTGACCATATGCATGCTACTGTAATATTCAAAAATGTGAAAATATGTAGTCCCATGAATATATATGAAATAGAAAATAGATATAAGTATAGTTATAGAACAAAGTTTGGATTAAGAAAAGCCTTGCGTAAAATAGAACTTTTAAAAAATAAAAGCATGTATCCTACTTTTACATAAGTATTCTTTTTTTTTCATTTTCAATTCTCTTTATATACAGAAGATCAGCTTAGTATTAAGTAAAGATTTCAAAAGTTTGCCCCCACATAGCAACACAAAGTGAAAAATACTGTTGGAGTACTAGTTATAGCATTAAATAACAGTATACAGCACATTAAAGACAGAGATCCTACATGATATTTTTTAAAAATTGATTAATTTTGTATGCAATTTCCAATTTAACACCAGGTTGTTGTTTTTTTTTTTTCATTTTCAATTATCTTTATATACAGGAGATCAATTCAGTATATGCTAAGTAAAGATTTCATCAGTTTGCATCCACACAGACACACAAAGTGTAAAAATACTGTTTTAGTACTAGTTATAGCATCACTTCACATTGGACAACACATTAAGGACAGATCCCACATGAGACATAAGTACACAGTGACTCCTGTTGTTGATTTAACAATTTGACACTCCTGTTTATGGCGTCAGTAATCTCCCTAGGCTCTAGTCATGAGTTGCCAAGGTAAAGCCAAGACACTCTGGAAAAAAAAAAAAAAAAAAGACCTAAATGAAAGATCTCTGCGAGTGATATCCCAGTGGAAAGACGGGGTCATCAAAGAAGGAGGTACTTTTCTCTGAAGGGAGGAGAGAACCTTTGCTTTGACTATGATCAAAGTTAGAGAACCCTAAAGGCTTCCATAGCCTTGGCAACTCATGACTACATAAGTATTCTTAAATCTACTTTCAATTCCAAGGGGAATCAAGGGATAGAGGAAAAAAAATGAAAGATTGTAAAGAGTAACTGATATTACTCTTTAATTTGTAATTTGTTGGGGATGGCTTTGTGGCATAGTGGGTAAAGCCGTCACCTTTAGTGCCTGCATCCCATATGGATGCCAGTTCCAGTCCCAGCTGCTCCACTTCCCATACAGCCAGCTCTCTGCTGTGGCCTGGGGAAGCAGTGGAAGGCTAAGATTTAATTATTTATTTGAAAGTCAGAGTTATACAGAGAGAGCAAAGGCAAAGGCAGAAAGAGAGGTCTTCCATCCGATGGTTCACTCCCCAATTGGCCACAACTGCCGAATCTATGCCGATCCGAAGCCAGGAGCTTGTTCTGGGTCTCCCACACAGGTGCAGGGGCCCAACGACTTGGTGTTGGACCTCTCAGTTGCAGAGATGCCCACTTGCTCGGGAGGACGCCCAAAGATCCAGACTCCAGACCAGTTGATGCAAAAAGCACGAGGTTTTTATTGAACGTTTGCGCAAACGGGCCCCCACCTCAGGCGGTGAGGAGCCCTGAGCGGCAGTTTCACACAGGTTATATAGGCAACGAATTAGCATATGGAATGCAGAGGTGGCACGGGATTGGCTGGTTCGGAGGGACAATTAGCATACCGGAGAGTGCTGAGGAGAGTGCTGAGGGAACCAGCTGAGGAGAGTGCTGAGGAGAGTGCTGAGGGAACCAGCTGAGGAGAGTGCTGAGGAGAGTGCTGAGGAGAGTGCTGAGGGAACCAGCTGAGGAGAGTGCTGAGGAGAGTGCTGAGGAGAGTGCTGAGGGAACCAGCTGAGGAGAGTGCTGAGGAGAGTGCTGAGGAGAGTGCTGAGGGAACCAGCTGAGGAGAGTGCTGAGGAGAGTGCTGAGGGAACCAGCTGAGGAGAGTGCTGAGGAGAGTGCAGAGGAGAGTGCTGAGGGAACCAGCTGAGGAGAGTGCTGAGGAGAGTGCTGAGGAGAGTGCTGAGGAGAGTGCTGAGGAGAGTGCTGAGGGAACCAGCTGAGGAGAGTGCTGAGGAGAGTGCTGAGGAGAGTGCTGAGGGAACCTCCGAAGGGGAGTGGCAGCTCTGCTCTGGGCATGCCTAGAGGTTCTCTGAAGGGGATTGACTTTTCCTTCCCAGAGAACGTCCTGCCCGCTGGACTCTGGGGAACATCTAACCTCTTAAGAAGCCCCTGATATCTGCCCAGGCCTAGTTTCTTGTCCCTCTCCCCCATAAGGGTCCTTCATTGGGCCATCCTCCACTGCCTTCCCAGGCCATAACAGAGAGCTGGATCAAAAGTGGAGCAGCCGGGCCTTGAACCGGTGCCCATATGGGATGCCGGCACTTCAGGCCAAGGCGTTACCCCACTGTGCCACAGTGCCAGCCCCATAAATCTTTAAAATAAATTACAATCTATTAAAAGAAAATGTATTACTATCACCCTAATAAATTAAAAATAAGTTAAAATAACAATAGTGTATATGACATTATTTCATTAATTATAAATATGTAGCACACAAACTTTCTTATAAATCCACATAAATAAGTAAATAAATAGATAGATAAATTTCCTAGCCTTGGTTTTTAGACTGAAGCATTCTGATAAAATATATATTTATGAAAATACATTTTGTTAGATTCAAAGCAATGCCTTTGATAGCCACGTCATACTACTTTACAGGAAATTTTGAGAGACTTTGGATAGCAATTAATTCATGTAGTCTTAAAATGCGTAGTAGTACATGAAATGTGTCAACAAATTATATTAGAAGTTCCCAATTTTTTTATTAACAAAATAGCTTTTCCATTTCAGATTCGCTCTTTCCTTGAGCTAGTATAAGAAGTATCACGATGTGAAGAGGAATCTTTTTGTCTGGCATCAGAATGAGAGTTGCTGCAATAGTCAAGTGGGGGTTAAATTTATTTTTCAAAATGAGGTTTTTGAAACTATAAAGCTGATTATAACCATGCCCTAGAGCCATCTTCTTTTTAGTGCATTATTACATAGAAGCCATCGTGAGTCTGATGGCAGAGATTAGCTTGAGTAGGTGGTACTGAGTTAATTCATATCCTGGTTGCCCTGGGAGACCTAAATTTAAGCTGCCTATTCTTGTTCAGGGCAAGAAATAAAAATGAGTTGAGTGTCATTTTCTTGGTGTTGTGCATTTCAAAACCTAGGCTTTGTCTCATTTCTTCTCTTAGAGTTACCATTTATTTGCATTTTCTCTACAAAGGAGGTTTCACATTAGTAACTTTGTTTGAACATGAGAGAAACCAGCAGGAATTTGTTGAACACACACCTTTGGATTTTTGCTACCAAATGAATGGATGCATGAATGCTGATTTCTAGTTCATTCATTCACAAATCATTCAGAAGCAACACATGTAAAAATAATCAAATGAGAAACAATACCTAGATATTCCTTCCAAGATAGTAAATGCCCTGAAAACAGAAATGGTATCTGCATTTAAGTAATCTTCTACTTAAAGAACATTTATTGAGTAATTTCCCTCTCTTAGACATGATGTTAGGGCCTGGGTATGCAAAGATGAAAATGACAGTGTCTTCTCTTCCAATGAGAACTTGCAGACTACAGTCTGACTACAGTCAAATGCACAAACTGACATTTCCAAAAACATCAGTGCAATGTATGGTGTTTCTTAGCATAATTTGTAATTCTGCTCATGGACCTCTGTATATATTACTTAACAAATTGATTGAAATATATCTGAATGTATCAGGGTATAGATATAAATTTCATTAAAAATATAAAAAGATTCAGTATCTAAAGACTCTCTTCCCCAATGTCATTGATTTAAGGACACTAGCAAATACAAAAGGAGGTCGTTGGTGTTATTATATCATTCACTGCTGTTGTGGAGTTAAGGGGTTAAAGCTGCAAGCATAAATATCATGTTGATTAAATCAGTAACATTTAGTAACTGATGTGTTTTCTGTGACTATCAAATGCAATCTTCTCCAGTTCTTCTATAGCCTCTAGTTAAGAAGAGGTAAAAGACAAGAAACATAGTCAAAAGCTGCATGACATTTTTACAGAATTGTTGTCAAGACAGTTACTATTTTGCACTTGTGTGATCAAAAATTGTAGTAGTCCTGCATAAAATAGAGTCAAATAATGGCTCTGAATGTAAAACAGGTCTCTGAGTGTCTCCTCCTGCACCCTCCTCTTAAACCTTTCTTCCAGCTCTTGCTGTCTCCACGGTAACAGCATCATTGGGGTTGTGTTGAATTGTGTTTTGAAAGCTGCCCTTCCCTGAGAAGTTAACATATGACAGAACTGTCCTTATCTCTGGCTCTCTCAGATTACCTTTCTAATGGTTAAATATGTGTAGAATAGCATTGTTTAGTGCAGATGAGAGGCCTAAATGATTTTATCTTTTTCTTACAATTCATTGTGAGTTTTTCCAAAGTGTATTACACTACACACAAGTGTTATGTGTAGTTTTAATAAATGTGTAGGTAGATACATTTTCAGTTGAGTCAAAGCATTTATATTTTGCTACCAACTGCAGAAAACATTCATAGCGACAACCTTAGGTCAGGAACTAGGCAGATGTCCTCTAGTGCTATGATTGTGATCAAGTCACTTCTGAGATTTAGTTTTCTCATCTTGAAAGTAGGACTAAACAAGATGGTATTAGAAGTGTTCATCTGAACTCTAAAATTCATTCTCACTATAGCTCAAAATTGGCTTTACTAAAAAAAAGATTAAATCTTGTTCTGTTTTCCACTAATGATCACTGAGTGCCTCATACCTTTGTCTTTTTTGTTCAGTGCTCACAATATAATTTTCTGCCCAGATCTTCAAAGATTGTTGAGAATAGCAATTGTATCACTGTGGATTTGCTTCTGCATTGGCTCATGCAGAAGTAAATAAAGTTAGGCTTTGTGCTGTTTAATTCATAATCACTGGCCATGTGTGTACTTGAGTTTCAACCAAAGTTAATTGAAACCAAATTAAATTACGTATTCATATCTCCAAATACACTAGCTACATGTGACTAATGGCTATTATACTGAACAACACAGATACAGAACATTTTGTTCATTACAGATCATTATGTTAGTCAGCAATGGCAGTGTAGATCGATTCACCTACCAATGGAATGTTCCTTTTCAGTTTTAAGGAAGAAGGCATAGAGACTTGAACCTGAGGATGCTGCCTATCTATGAAATTCTGCAGTGTGTCTTTGTGATTGTGGAGCAAACTAATACTTGCCAAGCAATATTTTAAAACTCAGAAAAATACTTAACAAGTGTATAACCCACATGGAAAATCAAAAACATTTATTGAATCAATGAGTAGATGAATGAATTAATTCAAAACCTATCAACTGAAAGAAAAATAATTAATTCTTTTTATAGTAGCTATTGAGAGTAGTACAAAAATATGTTATTATGATCTTCTCAATTTGAAAGAGTGATTAGAAAACTTGAGTTCCTTCATACTCAGAAAGGTATGTAGTGAGTTTACAGTGTTAGGTTGAGATAACAAGGAATAGCGAGGCTGTTCCTACCCAAGGAGGGCATTCTATCATTTTCTAGAAACCTAGGTATTTACTTCAGATCTCTTGAGTTTATATGTTGTCAAATTATGTATTTTTATCTCTGTCTATGTGTTTGTATTCATCTGTTTCGAATATTTGTCTCTATATAATACTTATTTATATATATTATCTGTCTTTTTAATAAATCTTACACAATTATAGTTGTGGATAGTAGTAATGCAGGTAGTATTTACTTAAGTTTTCTACATTGTGAAATTATGATTGTGAGAGATTAACTAAAATCCTAATTTTAATAACTAGCAAGTCTCATTGACAGTAAGTAAACACCAATATTCTGGGATAATGTCTACTCTCTTTTTCCTGTATCGCTTCATAGTAATGATAGTAAAAAGTATTTGAAAAGTGGTTACGTGGCTTCTTGATACTATGTTAGCTTTTTAAAGATTTATTTATGTATTTGAAAGTCAGAGAGAGAGAGAGAGAGAGAGAGAAATTTTCCATCTGCTGGTTCACTACTCAGCTGGCTGCAACGGCTGGGGCTGGACCAGGCTGAAACCAGGAGGCAGGAGTTTCTTCTGGGTGTCCCACATGGATGGCATGGATCCAAAAAGCTAGACAATCATCCCTGCTACTTTCCCCAGACTATTAGTAGAGAGCTGGATCAGAAGTGGAGCAGCCAGAACATGAACCTGCACAGGTAGGTGGCAGCTCTATCAACTAAGCCACAAAGCCAGCCCCCAATGTTATCTTTATAGAAGTATAAAATACAACCTAAGATGCTTATATTATAACATAATATCAATGGTTATTCAAAGTCCTATTGTGGAAGATATTTCTAGCTGCAGAAATTATACCAGGGAATGAGATTAGTTTCTCCCATTTATTATTATTACACTTTTGGAGGTTCAATTGGCTCAGCTAGGTGGTGGTTCCGTCTCTCATGCAATCACAGTCATAAAATTATTGGGATTGGTTGAAAATACCTAGAAATCAATGACAGTTATTTCCTGAGAACTTAGTGGGAATCTTGGCCCAAAGGTTGATATGTGATCTTCCCGTGTGGCCTGGACTTCTTCATAGTATGGGAGCTGGCTCCCAAGGATAATATTAAAAAAAAAAAAAAAAAAAGAAATGTGGTAGCTGCTTTTATAACATAAATTCAGAGGTCCCCACACACTACATTTACATAGTCAAGGCAGTCAGAAAGATGCACTCTGATCTAATGAGTGGAGAACCCAGATATAGTCCCTTTAAGGGATATATGGTGGTATTATATAAGAGCATGTCGGATGAAAATATTAGTGCAGCTGTTTCATCAGAAAATGCAATCTGCTATAGAGTCCTAATATTTTCTTCTTTCTACAAAGTAATATTCATTTATTTACTCATTGTTTCAATAATATTTATTACATTTCTGCTATTTCTACTCTGAATCTAGAAAGGACAGTTTCAAATGTGGATAATGACTTAGAAAATAATAGCAATAGCATATTAAAAGTCCTAGTGTAGTATTGTAGAGAAAAATATAATTTTAAAAAGAAACACAACAGGAAGTAGTAACATGCCAAGTACTTACTGACTGAAAGCACCAGGGTCACACCGGCACTGTTATTTCTGTGTTTCTCCCCCACACAAATATCAGAGAGCATCACCTCCACTGGGCGGTCAAAATAAAAGTAACTTTGACTGTTCATTTGCTCTTTTTTTAAGATTTATTTATTTTAAAGTAAGAGTTGCACAGAGAGAGAAAGAGAGGCAGAGAGAGAGAGAGTGAGAGAGAGGTCTTCCATCTGCTGGTTCACTCCTCAATTGGCCGCAATGGCCGGAGCTGTGCACATCCGAAACCAGGAGCCAGGAGCATTTTAAGGGTCTCCCATGCAGATGCAGGGACCCAAGGACTTGGGTCATCTTCCACTTCCAAATGACTTGGGTCGTTTTCCCAGGCCATAGGAGAGATCTATGAGAGAAGTGGAGCAGCCCGATCTCGAACTTTAACTTCTTGAACATTAACTTTGTGATTTATGATGGAAACTTTATTCTGGGTTGCATTCTTATATTTTATAATCATTTTTTCATTGTAAATGAATGTCAGACAACAAGTAATAGGAACAAATGCAAAAATGTACAAGAAATTTCTTAGTTTGTTTTGTATTTATGCATATATAATGCATGTACTTGTATAATCTAATTATTAGAAAAATAACTTTGTCTACATGAATAATCAATATATTGCATTAGTTAGCTATTGTCTTTAATTTTTTTAATTTTTTATTTTTATTTATTTATTTATTTTTTTGACAAGCAGAGTAGACAGAGAGAGAGACAGAGAGAAAGGTCTTCCTTTGCCGTTGGTTCACCCTCCAATGGCCGCCACGGCCTGCACACTGCACTGATCCGATGGCAGGAGCCAGGTGCTTCTTCTGGTCTCCCATGGGGTGCAGGGCCCAAGCACTTGGGCCATCCTCCACTGCCTTCCCGGGCCACAGCAGAGAGCTGGCCTGGAAGAGGGGCAACCGGGACAGAATCCGGCGCCCCGACCGGGACTAGAACCTGGTGTGCCGGCGCCGCAAGGCGGAGGATTAGCCTATTGAGCCACAGCGCTGGCCAGCTATTGTCTTTTAACAATTACCCCAAAATGTCTGGTTTAAAATAGTAGTCCCTTATTATCTATGAAAATTGCACTTATTGTATTTTATGGCTGCAGTTTGTAACAGTTTGGTTGGAAAGTTCTGCTTTCGTCATTGTCAGATCCAGATATCAGCTGGAGCTGCAAATAGTTGATTGCTGGAAATTTTTTCCAAGGTAGTTTAATCAAAAGTTTGACAAGTTGGTGTTGCAAATTGCTTCCCTCTACATGGGACTCTCTTCAGGGTTAACATGGTGTCTTCAAAACATGGCAACTGGCTTTTTTTGTAGCAGTTATCTTAGAAACCAAGACAGACAGAAACAAAAGTATCTTCTGTGCCATACCTTTGAAGGAACATAATCTGTGATGCCATATTTTATTGAAGTATTGGTCAGAGTTCTCCAGAGAGACAGAATCAGTAAGACAGTGATTGATAGATAGGTAGCTGACTGATTGACTGATAGGTAATAGATCATAGATAGAGACATACATGCATACATAGATGAGAGTGGACATTTGAAAACCAAATAATATTATTGTCTGGCTTAATTCAAATATGAAGGATTGAGAGTCTGAATTAAGGAGAAGAGGAAATAGTCCAAGTCTCTAGGCTGAAGAATCTGGACTTATGATGAAAAAGAATAGAAGATATGTGCCCAGCGTAGAAGAGAGAAAGACAATGAACCTGTCCTCTGTTTTTCTATGTTGCATCTGGGCCCTCAGCCAATTAGATAGTATCTATCCCCATTTCAGGCACTTTCCTTCCTGAATCCACTGATAAAATGCCACTGATAATTTTTTTTTTCAAAAAAAATTTGAAACATTGTCACAATTCTACCAAGAAGTGGTGTTTTACCAGTGGTCTGTGTATCCTCTAATCTGGTCATATTGACATCTTCAGATGACTTTGTATTTGGTCACACAGGGTTACCCAAATTCTACTTGGGGAAACTATAAGTGACAGGCAGATTATTGTGTGTCATTTTACACTATGGTTGTTACAATGATTAGCCTGTAATTATTGAAATATTAGAAATCACATAGTACCATGCTACAATATCTGAATTCTAGAATCTTGCTGCTTGTTTGGGTAGATTTTTTTTGTATGTGTGTGACAACTAGCTAGGAACATGGTCTTCAGGAAATTATGTAAAATGTTTAGACCTGATTTTCTGATTTTATAACATGGTTGTAAAAACAATGAATAATCTGTAAACTAAATTGTAGCAATCCTATAATGGACCTTTTTTTTTGGACAGGCAGAGCTAGACAGTGAGAGAGAGAGAGACAGAGAGAAAGGTCTTCCTTTGCCGTTGGTTCACCTCTCTCAAATGGCCGCTACAGCTAGCGCACTGCACGGATCCAAAGCCAGGAGCCAGAAGCTTCCTCCTGGTCTCCCATATGGGTGCAGGTCCCAAGCACTTGGGCCATCCTCCACTGCCTTCCCGGGCCACAGTAGAGAGCTGAACTGGAAGAAGATCAACCGGATCAGAATTCGGTGCCCCAACCGGGAAGAAAACCCTGGGGTGCTGGCACCACAGGCGGAGGATTAGCTAAGTGAGCAGTGGTGCTGGCTGACCTATAATGGACCATTTTAAGGAGTAAATGAATTTGTGTATGCTTGCATCTTCGTGTATCTTACATGAAATCTGCACTCCTTTGTGATTGACTGCCATTATTAATACCAAAAATCCATTCACTCATGCTTCAATAAATGATTATTCATTACTGAGAACCTCTCTCTCTCTCTCTGTCAATCTTTCAGATAAATCATAATTTCCTTTAAAACTTTAAAAAAAGAATTTGAATTTAAAATTGGGATATAATCTCAACTTCCATTCTTTCACTGTGTGCCATTGTTATAGTTAACTGAGCTCTTGCCTCAGTCTCCTCATTTGTAAAACAATGACCATAATATGAACACTTTTGACTTAGAAAACTGCTATGCGGGCTGGTGTTGTGGCTTAACAGGTTAAACCATCACCTGCAGCGCTGGCATTCCATATGGGTAGCATTTCCAGTCCTGGCTGCTCCACTTCTGATCCAGCTCTCTGCTATGGCCTGGGAAAGCAGTAGAAGATGGCCCAAGTCCTTAGGCCCCTGCACCCACATGGGAGATTGGGAAGAAGCTCCTGGCCCCTGGCTTTGGATTAGTGCAGCTCCAGTCATTGCAGCCACCTGAGGTGTGAACCAGTGGATGGAAGACCTTTCTCTCCCCGCCCCCACCCCCGCATCTCCTTCTCTCTCTGTGTAACTTTGACAAATAAATAAATAAATAAGAAAACTGCTATGAAAATCACATGAATCAGGTTGGAACAAGGAGTTATATATGTTAGAATACTAGATAAATATTTTTAAAAATCATGGCTTACAGCCACTGATAGTTTGCTCCGTGTTCTGTGATGTACAAGGCTTGGTATAGGGACTGTTCATAATCCTTGAGTCCAGTCTGCTTGTACACCCTGGACATACTATGCTAAGTTTTGGAAATGGCTAGAAATTCTCCTGTAGGACATTCCTCAATGAAAATATCTTCATGCCACCTAACATTGCTCACCTGCTTTCTTCTTACTTAACCTGCTTACCATGCCTACCAAGTAATATCTGATCTATTAAACAAAACGTCCACTGGACACAGATATGATAATAAGTGCCTTAGCAGATCAAGAAATAGAGACACGGCCTCTGTTAGGTACTATCATTTTAAATTCTCTTCTAAAAATTTTCTACCAGTTCCAGAGACACCATCCCTGTCAATTGACCCTTTTCATCTCTTGCAAATGTTGCCATTCCTTTTTACTTCATTCCTTAACATAGTTTTCTGTCTCCAGAGGCTGTAGCACAGTAAGTCTATAGTAAATATATATTGCATTAATTAAAAGTCTCGTTCATGGGTTATGTGTATTGGAATTATATGTTTTCATCTGAAACTATTTAGGATAATGTCAAATTAATAAACACAGACTGGGGACATTTTACTGTTAGTTTTTATACCAGTTTCTTTGAATGCCAAATAAATAATAAATAAGTAAAGCATTGAGAGATCTAGAAAGAGAAGAATTGACAAAGCAAGGGAACTGCCATAGCCCTAAGCTAGTAACCTTGAAGTACATCTGACAAATTCTGTAATAACTGTGACAAGGGAGCATGCTGAGAGACTATACATGGCACCTTAAATGGCCAGCAGCATATGGATTTCCTGAAAAGTAAGTGTCATGTTCCAGGAAGGTATATTCAATGATGCTTTTATCTAACACATGCAATCTAAGGCTGTAGATAAGCCACTATGAAGGTGGAAAATGTACCAACCGAGTCAGTTCACTACAACAGAATGTCAGATGAGAGAGGAGATGACAGGTAAACATTCCAACAAGACATTTCTATTGTCTACAACTGGGTGTCCTAGTTGAGAATGACTACAATAGTTACCTCAGGGTGAAGAAGGAAGAAGATGCTCTGTGTACCACAGTGAAATCTATTGAAACACAAAGGCCTTTGATATGACAATGACCTCTTAAACAGGAAAAAACAACTGCAAAAATGCTTTCTTACCTGGGGTGAAGAAAATAACATATTGAATGGCAGGGTGCTTGAGACAACAAATCCAAGTAAAAATTTCTCTCAGTATTTCCATTCCCTGTATTATTTCTCAGCAGGCAGCTGGTCCCTTTCAAGAGTATTAACAAGTATAAATGAACTACAAGTCACTTGAATAAAATCTGCAAAAATTAAACATTTCTCTGAGAAAAAGAGCATAAGCAAAAAATAAGTGAAAAGCACACATTGTAAATATCATTTATAGTTTCAAAAATGACACTTAACATAAGCTATATTTAAAAGAGAAACAATTATAAATATTCAAGAAGTGAAAGACAATGAAAGAGATTACAAGTGAAGGAACAAAACTTGAGGATCAATTGAAAGACATATAAAACTGTTATAACAATAAAAGACACAGTAAAACTAAGAAAGATAGGGAGATATAACAAAGTAAAGTCATATTCTTTCTTCATGTGCATTTGCATGTGTACATAGTTTAAAGATAAGAAGATAAGAAGGATGATGGTGAGGAGGACAAAGAAAGTTCTCTGCCAAAATAAACATTGTTCCTGAGGAAGAAAAAAACAATAATAATAAGAAGTGAAGAAATAGCTATAAACAAAGATGGAAGTCCAGTGTTGTGGCACAGCGTGTGAACCACCACCACGGGCCAACATCTCATACTGGAGTGCCAGTTCAAGTCTCAGCTGTTCTGCTTCCATTTCATTACCTGTTATTGTTCCAGGGAAAGGAGCATAAGATGCTCTTGCAATTGGGCCTGTTAGAGATCAGGATGGAGTTCTGGGCTCCTACCCTGGCTGGCCCAACCTTGGCATTTGCAGGCATTTGGGGAGTGAATCAGCAATGGAAGATCTGTCATGCATTTGCCCATCTTCAGAAACTATTTGTCCATGAAATGTTGCTAATAATGAGGAAGAAACATTTAAACATAAAGAGGCTGGAGAGGCTAAACTGTAACAAATAGCCAGAGAAATATCAGGATTCATTCTTTATAGCTGAGTAATATCTCATTGTGTATTTATACCACATTTTCTTTATCCAGTTATCAGTTGATGGACATCTAAGTTGATTACATAACTTAGTTACTGTGAATTGAACTGCTATAAACATCAGAGTGCAGGTAACTCTTTCATGTGGTGCTTTAATTTACTTTGGATATATTCCTAGGTAATGGGTAGCTGGGTCATGTGGTAGATCTGTTTTAGTTTCTGAGTAATGTTCATACTGTTTTCCAAATGTACATATGAGCTTACATTCCCACTAACAATGCATTAATGTACCTCTTTTTCCACATCCTTGCCAGCATTTGTTACTTTTTGATATTTGGGTTATAGCCATTCTAACTCTGGTGAGGTAATACCTCATTGCAGTTTTTAATGGCATTTCCCTGGTGGCTAAAGATTCTGAGCATTTTTTACATGCCTTTTGTATTTTATCATTTGAAAAATGCCTGTTCAAATCCTTTGCCCATTTCTTAACTAAATAATTTTTCCTGTTGTTGAGTTTCTTGAGCTCCTTTTATATTCTGGATATTAATGCTTTATTGGATGCACAGTTTTCATGAGGAAGGGAATATCATTATGTTCTTAGAATTGTATCTACTGCTGGCTCTGCGGCTCAATAGGCTAATCCTCCACCTTGCGGTGCTGGCACACTGGGTTCTAGTCCCGGTCGGGGCGCCGGATTCTGTCCCAGTTGCCCCTCTTGCAGGCCAGCTCTCTGCTGTGGCCAGGGAGTGCAGTGGAGGATGGCCCAAGTGCTTGGGCCCTGCACCCCATGGGAGACCAGGAGAAGCGCCTGGCTCCTGGCTTTGGATCAGCATGGTGCACCGGCCGCAGCGGGCCAGCCGCGGCGGCCATTGGAGGGTGAACCGACGGCAAAAGGAAGACCTTTCTCTCTGTCTCTCTCTCTCACTGTCCACTCTGCCTGTCAAAAAAAAAAAAAAAAAAAAAAAGAATTGTATCTACAAATCACATTGAATCTGCTAAAATCTAATTAAAAATTAAAAGAAAATAAATTTCCCCCATCTGTTGGCTGTATCCTTTGTTTTGAAGAAGCCTCTTAGCTTTATGTAATTTCAAATTTTGCTTTTGATATCTGGGGTCTTATCTAAGACATCTTTGCTTGGGACAAATTTGATGGTTTCAGGTTACAGGTTTAGATCCTTGATACACTGTAACTTGATTTTTGTATAGGCTGTAAGTTAGGGGTCTTGTTTCAAATTTCTGCATGTGAAAATCAAATTTTCCTAGCTATATATATTGAGGAAACTATCTTTTCTTCGGGGAGTGATTTCAGCTCCATTGTCAAAGATTAGTTGGATTTAGATGCATTGTTGATGTAGAAGAATGCAATTGACACTCTATGTTTATTTTGTATCCTGCAACTTTGCAGAATGCTCTTCTGAGTTCCAATAGTATTTTAGTGGGATTGTTTAGTCCCCTAGTATAAAGGGTCATGTAATTTGAAAACAGAGATAATTTGACTTCCATGCTTTGTAGTTCATATTGATTTTTTTTTCTTACCTAACAGTTCTGCCTAAAAATCCAGAGCTATATTAAATAATAAAGGTGACAGTGAAACTGCTTCCAGCTTTTCCCATCTCCATGGTGCTGCCTGTGTGTTTGTTATATATTGCCTTGATTATGTAATACTCCTTTTATTCTTATTTTTAAGTTTTCAGCATGAAAGAACGTTTTATATCAAATGCTTTCTCTGCATCTATTGTGATAATCATATGGCATTAATCTTTCATTTTGTTGATGTGATGAATCACATTTACTGATTTGCAATTGTGAAGCATCTTTACATCCCCGGGATAAATCTCATTCAGTTTTGGTTGAAGATCTTCTGCTGTTTTGTTGGTTTGGATTTATTGATATATTGTTGAGGATTTTTGCATCTGTGTTCACCAGGGATAATCATCTATAGTTCTCTTTTTAGTTGTATCTCTCTCTGGTTTTGGAATTAAGGCAATACTGGCCTCATTCAATATATCTGGAAGGGTTCTCACCCTTTCAATTGTTTTTAATAAATTAAGAATACTTGGTATTAGTTATTCCTTAAGAATTGGGTAAAATTCAGCAGTGAAGTCATTCATTCTTGGATTTTTCTCTTTTGAGATTTATTTGTTACTGATCAGTCTTAATTATTGGTATATTCATAGTTTCTGTGTCTTTATGCCTTAATTTTGGTAAATTATGTGTGTACAAAAATCTTCTAGATTTTCCAATTTGTTGGCATATAGTTATTTGTATTAATTCCTAAAGATTCTTTGTATTATTCTTGTATCAGTTGAACATCTGTTTTTCCCATCTATGATTTTTTTTTTTAATTTGAATCTTTTCTCTTTTTTCCTTGTCTCCTATGTGAGTTTCAGGAGTTCATGCACTTAGTCCATCATCTACTCCTTCCCAGGATCATTGCTGGGAGGGTAGATCAGAGGCTTTGTAGTGAAGACTCAAATCAAGCAGCCCAGTGTAGGACGTAGGCATCTCAAGCAGTGTCTTACCTCTCTGTACAGCAATGCTCACCCCAGTTATTTTATATAAAAACAGTGTTTTGTAGCACTTGTATGGCTGGATGCAAAGGCCAAATCCTGAGAATAAGCAGAGACAATTGATTCCTCAATTCTGATTTGTGTTTTTCAGGGGCAGCTATGATAACAGAAATAGACAAATTATGTGTAAAATAAATGCTACCTTAAAATCAATACTCTATTGAAATAATTGAGATATCATGACTTTTATACATGAATAAAAGTCTTCCCATTTCCCAGGTCAATTATACCTCAGAATTTCATTTTCAAGTATATTTCTGAATTCTAAGTAAATGTTTCATAGAAATAATCTTAATAGTGGCAATCAGTTTTTAAGCCATTTAGTAATAGCTTACTTAATTATGTGGCTGAAATATTATATTTTCCATTTAAAAATATCTTTCTTAAAAGAAAAAAAAATTCAATGGTACTTTAAAGGGTAAGAAATAAAGAGAAAAATGTTTTTAAAAATACTGAATAGGGACCAGTGTTGAGGCATGGTAGATTAAGCTGCCACCTGTGATGCCAACATCACATATGAACTCAGTTCTAGTCCTAGCGACTCCATTTCTGATCCATCTGCCTGCTAATTTGCCTGAGAAAGATAGCTCAAGTGCGTGGACCCTGCCACCCATATGAGAGGCAGATAAAGCTCCTGGCTTGATCCTGGCCCAGCCCAGCTGTTGCTGCTATTTAGGGACTGAACCAATGACTGCAAGATATCTCTGTCTCTTTTCTGTAACTCTGCTTTTCAAACAAATAAAATTTTTAAAGATTTATTTATTTATTTTAAAAGCAGAGTTACAGAGAAAGAGAGAGAAAGAGAGATCTTCCATCCACTGGTTCACTTCCCACATGGCTGCAACAGCAGGAACTGAACTGATCCGAAGCCAGGAGCTTCTCCGGGTCTCTCACATGGGTGCAGGGGCCCAAGTTCTTTGGCCATCTTGCACTGCTTTCCCAGAACGTAGCAGAGAGCTAGAACAGAAGTGGAGCAGCTGGGACTTGAACTGGCTCCCATATGGGATGCCAGTATGGCAGGCAGTGGCATTATCCACTATGCCACAATACTGGCCCTTAAACAAATAATTTAAAAAAAAAAGCTTGAGAAAGCCACTAACATAATTTAAATACAAAATTTAAAAGTTTTCAAATAATACTTTCATAATAAAATATAACAATGATATATTCAGTGCAAAAATGATGTATAAAAATATAATAATTCAACAGAATGAGTATGGTTAATATATTTAAATAATGTAGGTTCACTAGACACTAGCTAAAATTGTGTCAAGTATACATTTTTTTAAAATAATTCATAATTGTTTTTCTTATTTTTGGAGTAAGCTTCTTACAAAATGAGATGCTTCTTCTGTACAATGATTTTTCTGGATTTCAGTATTGCCTGAATCTTCTGTTGCACTTTGATTGCCATTTGCTTAATTAAGGTTAGATTAAACCAAACATAATCTATTAACATATATATCTTTGTGTGTATGTTTGTGTGTGTGTATCTCCAAACTATTCAAACTATCTGCTTTACCTTTATGTATTTATGTAGATATGTAGAGCAATGGCTGGGATATTTATCATGAAATTTCAGTTACTAATGGTCAGATTTTATAAATTTTCCCTTCTGTGCTTATTTGCATGAATGATTATATGTCGTTTCTTAAAGACACAAGAAAGTTTTACTTCTTAAGCTTATAAAAATGAAATTGTTAGCTCAGTGCAAATTGATTTTAAAGGATGCTATCTCTAAAACTAGGGGACAGTCCAGTAAAGGAATCCAAGCTTAATTTAATTTGTAAATATAAATTAACCTCAGCTTTTCAAGAAACCCTCCACATTTGGCAGGTGTATGTTTAAGTAGCTGGAGAATTGTTAGTATTCTGATGGCCAAATTACATTAGTGCCAAGGTTTTCTTCCCAAACACTTGATAAGCCATGGAATTTCTCATGTTCATCGTGTTAGAAAGGAGCAAAGTATGATGACCAAAAACAGTTACTCAGATAATGCCCTGGAAGACTCATGGCAGAAAGAATGAGAAGACTTGAGAACCTCCTGCTAATGCATGTAACAATTTCATACAGAATCAGTCCCAGGGGAAAGAAGAGATGGAAATAAGAAAAAGGCTTATTTAAGTTGCACTCATTCTTGCAGTCAGAGTGTCCATGGCTTTTCAATAGTCCATAAAAAGGGCAGTCCACAAGCATAAGAATCAGATCCAGTCAAGGCTGCATGGAATAAATAAGGTGTATGTTACCTCTCTGAGTCCTAATAACTTTTTCTATCTCAATAACTCTTCAACATAAATAAAAACTCAGGACTTTTTTTCCCCTCCTTTCAATTTGGTTAAAATTTTGAGGGCCCCAAATAACTGTCAGGGATTTAATAGCAAGGTGAAATTCATAAGCCAAAATTTTGAAATTATTTTTCTTTCTCTTAGTCAGCCTGTGGATTTAAAATGTGTGACCCTGAAAGGATCTGACCACCAGACATCTGGAAAAATAAAAGTACAACTAAAAGCAAAGAGAGATTTGCATGCCAGTTTCATGCTTCAACATATAGCAGAAGAAACACCGCTTTGGATAATGGAAAAAGTTAATGCCTTTTCAACCAAATTAGGTTAATAAAAGTAACTAATTTTGTTGTGCCTTCCCACCTTTAATTAGCTTAACTGATTCAACTTGGGATCCATTTTTTTTTTTTTTAAATGTCCAAAGGGAAGGTTTTCTATCCTTTTGTCAGAGTTTTCATAATGGACTTATGTTCAAAGCCAAACTTATTCTGTTTAACACTCCCCATGGAATATTTTACTTATGCTATTCAAGGAAATCATATTGATTTTTAATTTGTTTTCTTTGATCTTTTTCCTTAGCATACAAAACATAAAGCATTTTGACCCATCCTGACGAACATTTTAGTAATTTTTTTTTTTAACTTTGAAGCCTCAGGGAAATATCTGAGTTCTTATATGCCCCTCTATTCCCTATTAAACCTTGTCCAGAGTATACATAGTCTGGTAGCATGCTTAGTCTCTGAAGGTGTTTGTGCTTGGTGACCCTTGGTTCTGTCTTCATAGCTACTGTCCCATGCAGTGCAAACCAATCTAGAGACTTGATCAAAGTATGAAATTTGACACTAAGCTACATCATGTCAGGATCTATCTATTTATAAGGTTTATCATTGTGACATAGGCCAAAGCAGAGTGACTGATAATGTGAAATTGACTAATAAACATAAGTTTTAAAAATAAAGGGTAAAAAATTGGTATGTACAATAGCATATGGGATCCTGTTTCATGTCCCAGATGCTCCACTTCCAATCTGCTTCTCTGCTAATGGCTTGGGAAAAGCAACAGAAGATGGACCTAGTGCTTGGGCCCCTTTCATTCCAGTGAGAGATCTGGAAGAAGCTCCTGGCTCCTGGCTTGAGCCTGGCCCAACCCTGGCTGTTGCAGTCATCTGAGGAATGAGTCACCTCTCTGTCTTTGCCTCTCTCTGTGTACCTGTGATTTTCAAATAAATAAATACATTTTTTAAAAGTTGTAAAAAGGAAAGTTATAAGAAAAAAGGGAGCAATTGAGGGATTTGGAATTATGAAGGAATGTGCTGTCAAGTTGTCTAGCTGGAATAAAAACTCCCTAAATCTCCTTTGTAAATGACTCCAGATAGATTTGTCCAAATGAGAGATTATTGGGAGATTTATGTAACTAGAAAGGAATTTGGGCTCTCAGATGCAACAGATGGATTCCAGGAATTGAGAGAAAGACTGATGACTTATTATCTTCATCCCTTTTCACCTGTTCTAGTTCTTTCTGCCTAGAACTCTGTTAACCAAGACCAACCTCAGGTCCAGCAACAGAGAAGCAAAAGTTGTCCGTAGACATTTGTTCTTGCAATCTATTGAGATGCAGAGTATCAGCTGGTTATGAGTTGCCCAGGTGCCCTTATCCAACTGTGCCAATTTTAAAGAAAATTATTTAATGAATTTTCTTTGATTTTCTAGCTTTCCATTTCTGACCCTTATTTCTACAGTTCCTGCAGTAGTTGTGTTATTTCTTATTTCATTTCATAATTATAGTAGTTCTATTTCCTTGAATGGACCCTGAATAGCATGGACTTATTTTTACAACACAAAATTCTAGAATATATGCAAAGTCAAAGGCAAGTGTACTTTTCTGTATTGTATAATCCTAATTTTCTCTGTGTCTCTCTCTATCCCTTCTTACTTTGTCTCTGTCTCTCTCTAAAATAGACACTCTCTCACACACACAGGCACACATTTTAAATCTACTTTAATCATTATTTTTAAGTAAGATTTAATAAACCTTATTTCTTTACACAATCTTGATAAAGTGGTAGATTGATTTATACAGAAAGAAATTCTCTTTCTTACCTACAATATTTATAATTATCAATACAAATAAATAACCATACTTTACAAGATTTTGTGTCAGCAAATGTCTTATAGGGCTTAAGCATAATATATGCTCTCATTTTACTATTGGATTAAGTAAACATCAGTTTCATCTTGACTATAGCTTTCATTGTACCTGAACTTTTCAAAAAATATTTCTTTATTTATTTGAAAGAGTTACACACAGAGAGGAAGAGACACAGAGAGATGGTCTGAAGCTTCATCTGTTCTCCCATGTGGGTACAGGGGCTAAGAACATGGGCCATCCTGCACGAATTTCCCAGGCACACTAGCAAGGAGCTCCACTAGAAGTGGAGAAGCTGGGACATGAACCAGTGGCCATTTTGGATATGGCAATCTCAGGCAGTGACCTAACCCACTGTGGAACAATGCCAGCTGCTTGTATCTGAAATTTTTAGCTCCAGATAGCTGCTATTGTCATTGTAGTTAGAGGATGTTCCTTTTCCTCTCGTTCTAGAAAAGCGCTGCCTACTCTCCTTTCTCAATATAGCACTATTTTTTAAGTTTTATTTTGTTCTTTCTTGGGAGATTTTCTGTAAAGTTATGAGTCATAAAGTATATTTTGTCAACATTTTTCCTTATCTGTAAATCTATGTAAATGCCATATGGTTTTGTGAATTATAGTACTTTTGTGAAGTACAGTACTTTTTGTGAAGTACAGTACTAAAATGTCTATATTATTCCTCTTATGATACTATAGTTCAATAACTTTTTTATGATCTTAATTCTTGTCATCTCTTTATTTTGACTATTGTAACTCACCTAATAGAAAAATCAATAATGGTAAATTACTTGTGTTGATGTATATTATTATTCTTCATATATGAGATATGGAATTGTTCAAATACAGAGATCTATGTGTTTGAACAACATAGATTACAAGCCTTAAAATTATTTTATAATATATACCACATATACTGAATCAATCTGAAAAGTACTCTAATTAATCATCAATAATTGGCTGGAGTGTCTTACCATTCACAGTCTAGTAAGTAGAGAGAGATGAGGAGTTCAGAGAGATCTGTTTGTAGGGCCTAATTAACTTATATCTCACTTTCTACAATGTCCATGAACATGATTATAATGCTGTTAATTTGATTTTTAATTTGTCTTTATGCTCATTACATATTACATATCGTGAAAAAAATTATTGCCATACTATCATAATTGATCTATCAATAAAGTATAAAGTTTCCCAGGCATTTTCCTATCCATGATACATTTTATCAAGTGCACATTGGCAAAATACCTAATCCTGTTGTGGTAAACATTTTACTTTAGACATTTAAAATAACAATAGTGAGTATAAATTTACAGTCTGAGAATTGTGGTGCTAAGTTTTCTCTTTCTCAGACAAAATTTCTTGGGACATTAAAATCTGGAATCTGAATAAAAAAGAGTATAATATCCATATACAAAGCTAGTGATATCAAGTAAAGGATGACAACAATGCACATACTACCCAGAGTGATCTTTTCATATACAATAAAATCACTGATTTTATTTTTACTTTTATTTTCCTCTTGACTTTTTATGAATTGAGATATAAGAATGTTTAGTAATCACAGTAAGCCACAAATGCAACATGAGAAAAATTATGTAAATTTCTAAGCTACACAAGAGTATATAATGTTCGTTATTTCAATTTTATCAAGTATCTTGTCTTATAATTTCCTCTCCCTCTCTACTCTTTTATTTTGGTAAGTGTATAATTAAGTGAATGAAGCCAAGAATTTTGCTTTTATATTGACATAATAAGATACTATTTTCCAAAATGTCAATTAATATCAAAGATCATGAGGTCGCTTTCAACTTTCTTAATCTAAATTTTCCCATGATAATTTTGTCACAATGTACACTCAATTGAGATTGAATTTAAATGTTGACTTAAGATTTTTATACAAATTATGAAGATGTGTTAAGTATATGTTTATTGATAGAAATGAAACTTTATTAAAAGGGAGAAAATTATTCAGAAAAATTATACATAATATAAAGATAGAGGTTTTTTTTCATCCACTGATTCATTCAACTACCTGAAGCAAAAATATCTCTGTCTGGACATAACCAGGAATAAGAAACTCAAACTGAGTCTCCCACATGTGTGGCAGGAACTCAAGTACTCCATCACCTGCTGCCTCCCAGGATGCACACAAACCAGAAGTTGGAATTGGAACTAGAATCATGTATTGAAGCCAAACACTCAGGTATGTGAACAGGCAGCCCATTTGGTATTTTAACTGCTGCATCAAATGCCTTTCCTGGAAATGCATTTCTGACTACTCTTCACATCTGACAAGAAGTCTGGGGTTTCAGGAAGCCCTCTGGTGCTCAGTTGAGCTTGGAATAATATGGAGGATCCATTACATTTAGGCTGCAGTAGTCACAGGCTATTTTAACTGCCCCTGTGGAGCTATATACTCATAATTTAAAAGACTTTATAGGTAATTTAATAGCATTTTGATCATCATCTGTTTAACTTATTTCAACCTCACTCATAGATAAACTAAGAATAGTTCTGCAACAACAACACTCAAGAGTGCTTAAACAAATAAATGCAAGTTGTAGAATTTACAGCAGAGTGAATTTTCTCATAAACTGGATGGCATGTGCACAATCTAGGGTATCACATTGCCCAAGATAAGGCTGCATGAGCAAAGTAATCATTAGATAAGATGTTGGTTCATAGGTCTGCATTTTCAACATAGAAAATTTCTAGAACTTCTAGTTGAGACATTCCATTAGGTTGTGGAAATGTCTGATGAAATGTGATAGTTTAGTTATACACACACACACACACGTGTATATTTCTTTATTGCAATTTTTTACATAGAATTTGGGTTTGAGACCTGTGTTTACTGTTTATCACATGACCTTGTGTGTGTTTAACTTTTTTGATTCTTAGTGGATACATCTCTAAAACATGATTAGTGACACTGTCTTACTCTTACAGTTGTTAAGGCATTTGGGGAGTGAATCAACAGAAGAGCTCTGTCAGTTTGTTCATTTCTCTCTCTCTCTCTTTCTCTCCCTTTCTCTGTTAGTAAATAAAGTAAATAATTAAGAAGAGATGAGCAGTCCTTCTCAGCAACAGCTGAACTTTGCTACAGGGAAATGCAAGTCTGGAATTATTAAAACTTTCATGGGAAGAGGATATATGAGTCTATATAGTTTTCGGTGAAATGAATAACTTTCTTAATAATTCAAAAACTAATTTAAATCTAAACACTGTATCAGTAATTACATTGTTGGCTGTACCAGATGGTATTAGACATGACACATGATACATGGGATTTGCCTCTGGGTCAGCCAAGCAATAACAAAGTTCTCTCCTTTTGCTGAATGGAACAGTGTATTCTGAAGTGATCTCTTGTAACACATCCTCATTGGCAGTGATAATTTTTAAAAATAATGTTTCAGGCTGGTGCCGCAGCTCACTTGGCTAATCCTCCGCCTGCGGCCCTGGCATCCTGGGTTCTAGTCCTGGTTGGGGCACTGGATTCTGTCCCGGTTGCCCCTCTTCCAGGCCAGCTCTCTGCTGTGGCCTGGGAAGGCAGTGGAGGATGGCCCAGCTGCTTGATCCCTGCACCCGCATGGGAGACCAAGAGGAAGCACCTGGCTCCTGGCTTCGGATCTGCACAGCACACCGGCCGCAGTGCGCAGGCCATGGCGGCCATTTGGGGAGTGAACTAATGGAAAAAGAAAGACCGTTTCTCTCTCTCTCTCTCTCTCTCTCTCTCTCTCTCTCTCACTGTCTAACTCTGCCTGTCAAGAAAAAAATAATAATGTTTGAACAAGACATATCCATGGCTGATTACTCCTTTTAGAACATGTAATTGTTTCAATTCTCAGTGATGAGTTTTCTTATAAATCGGCTTAATTCTGTCATTCCTCTTTTCATTTTTAAAGCTTAAATACATTAAAGATGGAAATGGACCCTCTCCAAAATGATCACAAACATGCCCTCAGTGCTGTCCTGTGAGCTTTATGTAGATACTGACACCAGTATGATTTTTTGTGTTTTGATATGGGCATTTTTGTTCCTTCCTCAGGAAAAATTTCCTTTAAAAACTTTTTTAGTGCCCTGCTGTCATACATAGGAATGCTGTGTGACTGTTTCTCAGCCATAGCAAGTAGCTGCTTGCTAAGAAAATATCTTGCAATGATACCTGTAGAATATCCTCAGGGATGGGGAATGCAGAAAAGGAACTGAACCACTATTTTGTCTTCAAGCAAACCATTATTGACTTATACTTCTTTATCATTTGTTGCCTAGAAAAATGGCCTCCCTACTAAAAGGACTGAATGAATAAATGAATGCATGTTAGAAAACTAAAACCCAAGGGCACTGCATTGCATTTTCTTTGACATGCATCACCCTTAAACCTCCATTTCTCATTTGTAAACCTTATTTATAGTGTACTTCTCAGTTGCCTAAAAGTACAGCCAATATAAAATATATTTTAAAGAAGATTAAAAATCTAGATTACATTTACAACTAGCTATCTGGGAATTTTTTAAATGATTACATGTAGCATTTTGAGGGATTTTGAGTAGTTGATATTCTATAAGTCATATAATTGGAGTAGACTTTAAAGATTTATTTTATTGATTTGAAAGGCACAGTTACGCTGGGTGGAAGGGAGAAGACAGAGAAAGAATGTTCCCATCTACTGGTTCACTCCTCAAATGGCCATAATTGCCAAGGCTCAGCCAGGCTGAAGCCAGGAGCCAGGAGTTTTTTCTGGGTCTCCCATATGGGTTAAGGGGCCCAAGCACTTGTGCCATCTGTTTCTGCTTTTCCAGACCCTTATCAGGGAACTAGATCTGAACTACAGCAGTTGGGAATCAAACCAGTGCCCTTATCAGATGCCAGTCAATGGCTTTACCTGCTACAACACAACACTAGCCCCTTGAGTAGGCTTTAGAAGAAATCTTCTTTGATGGCAGTTAAGCAAAGGGCAGTGAGATCCTTAAAAGGATTCACAGTCTTTTTTATCTCTACAACTCAGCTTTTAGAAACTTTTTCTAAAGAAATATAGAAGAAAGAATCATATCATCTGCAAAGAGGGATAGTTTGAGTTCTTCCTTCCCAATTTGTAACCCTTTAATTTCTTTTTCTTGCCTAATAGCTCTGGCTAAGACTTCCAGAACTATATTGAATAGCAGTGGTGATAGTGGGCATCCCTGACTGGTACCAGATCTCAGTGGAAATGCTTCCAACTTTTCCCCATTCAATAGGATACTGGCCGTGGGTTTTTCATAAATTGCTATGATTGTATTGAGGAATGTTCCTTCCATACCCAGTTTGCTTAGGGTTTTCATCATGAAAGGGTGTTGTATTTTATCAAATGCTTTCTCTGCATCTATTGAGAGAATCACATGTTTTTTCTTCTGCAGTCTGTTAATGTGGTGTATCATTTTGATTATTTTGCGAACATTGAACCATCCCTGCATACCAGGGATAAATCTCACTTGGTCTGGGTGGATGATCTTTCTGATGTGTTGTTGCATTCTATTGGCCAGAATTTTATTGAGTATTTTTGCATCTATGTTCATCAGGGATATTGGTCTGTAGTTCTCTTTCAATGCTGCATCTTTTTCGGGCTTAGGAATTAAGGTGATGCTGGCTTCATAGAAAGAATTTGGGAGGATTCCCTCTTTTTCGATTGTTCTGAATTTTTTGAGAAGAATTGGAGTTAGTTCTTTAAATGTCTGGTAGAATTCAGCAGTGAATCCATCTGGGCTTTTCTTTGTTTGGAGGGCCTTTATTACTGATTTAATTTATGTCTCTGTTATGGGTCTGTTTAGGTTTTCTATGTCTTCCTGGCTCAATTTAGGTAGGTTGCATGTGTCCAGGAATCTATCCATTTCTGATAGATTTCCCTGTTTGCTGGCATATAAGTCCTTGTAGTAATTTCTGATAATTCTTTTTATTTCTGTGGTGTCTGTTGTTACGTTTCCTTTTTCATCCCTGATTTTATTGATTTGGGTCTTTTCTCTTCTTTTTTTTTTAGTTAGTTGGGCCAATGGGGTGTCAATTTTGTTTATTTTTTCAAAAAACCAACTCCTCGTTTGGCTGATTTTTTGTAATTTTTTTGGATTCAATCCTGTTGATTTATTCTCTGATTTTAATTATTTCTCTTTTCCTACTAGCTTTGGGTCTGGTTTGCTGCAGATTTTCTAGATCCTTGAGATGAACTGAAAGCTCATCTATTTGGTGCCTTTCCAATTTCTTAATGTAGGCCCCTGTTGATATAAACTTTCCTCTTAACACTGCTTTTGCTGTATCCCATAGGTTTTGGTATGATGTGCTGTTATCCTCATTTACTTCCAGGAAATTTTTGATTTCCCTTTTAATTTCTTCTATGACCCATTGTTCATTCAGGAGCATGTTGTTCAGTCTCCATGTGTTTGCATATGCTCTAGGGATTCCTGAGTTGCTAATTTCCAACTTCATTCCTTTATGGTCTGAGAAGCTGCATGGTATGATTCCAATTCTTTTGAAATATAGAAGAAAGATAATTTTCTCTAAAGAAATATTCATTACAGATTTTAAATTCATAGTTAATTTAAAACCATGCTATGTAATACAATGTGAATATTAAATATTAAGTTATCTGATATTGTTCAATTAAGGGAAATACTCTTTATGTAATATCTTAAAAATGAAGAAAATATAGAAAAGGATTGTAGCAATCTATAAATAAGTTTTATGTTTACAATACTGCTTATAATAAGTCATATGCAAACATAGTTCGCAGAAGTTATACAGAAGAGAGAATTGTTGGTAATAAAAATAAAAATCCTTTATTTGAAAATCTCTGCATTTCTTAATCTTCCTACAATTAGTAAGTTTTATGTAGCATCCCCTTTTCTACAAAAAAAAAATAAGATACTACACATGAATCAACCAAAGAGAATTATTTATCACTTTTTTTGTATAGGTTTAATTTCTGATGACCCAATTAGATTTTCGAAGATGACTTCATGAAATGTATCGTCCTGTAATGGTTCACAGAATTAAGGACTAGAAGGGCCTCCTTCTCACTGTTCAGACATCCACAGTGGAGCCACTTTGCAGAGACAACAAGACTAATATCCTAGTCCAAAGTCATTTGTCCCCAACATTCATGCTGTCATGCTACTGTGATTGTAAATTGTGAAGCTTTACCATAAAAGAAAAAAAGTTAGACTTATGAACAATCTCTCCCAAAAGAAAAGACTTTCAACAAGATGCCTAAGTCAAAGATACTTTTTATCAAAATTTTAAGTGAAAATTTGGAAGAAAAAGAAAATAGCTTGTCTGCAAAAACTTCCAAAAGTGTCATATTTGTTCAAAAACATTTGATTCTTTTGCTATTTGAGGTATAAAAATGTCAGAAAACAGGATAGATTCAGTTTATTATAGTATGCATTTAATTTGTAATTTAGTCAGATTTCCAATATAGTAGCCCTTCTATTATTCTGAAAGTGAGAAAACTTCAAGTTCACAGTGGTTGATATATGCATTAGGATATTATTGAACAAATATTTCAGAATTCTTTCAAGTCTGACTTCAAAGCACTGTTAGATAAACCAAGGCAGAGTGTAATTAAAACTAATTAAATTCAAACAAAAGAAAAATTGCTTAAGTATATTCATCATCCTTTTTAAACATTTTAATGAGTTCATTCATTTCTAATTTCAATGTACATTTTTTTTTACTGTATCATGCACCTTCGGGTTGGAGTCTGAGTGTGAGTAGATTATGGCATAGTGAAACTCCATTGCTTTTGAGAACTTAAGGTGGACAATGAGAAACACAGCTGTTTTTTAAAATCACAGATGCTTTTATGTTCATAAATTTGTATCTAATGACATGGATCACAAGTAACACAGCAGTAAATATCTTGTGCCTAAACATACATTTTGCACTTACTAGTTTATTGTAAGTGCATCTTAAAAAGTGTGCAGCAAACAGTAGGTTTCTGTTAACCAGGAAGAATACAAAAATTGATCAATGGATTGTAATAATGAGTAAGTAGCAGGTTGTGCAAACAATCACTCACAAAGTGAATGTTTCCATTGTCACTTTTAGCATATTGGTTAAAAATCAAATACATATTTTTGTTTGTAAGATAGCCTTCCTGTTTTTGTAAGATAGCCTTCATGTTTTTCGTGTATTGAAAGGGTTTCTTGTAGTCTGGTGCATTCTGGTGACTGTAGTATTTTAGAAATGAACTAAACATGTGATTGTTAAAGCCTCCACAAAACACCAGGACACAGCAGAGGACAAGACAGTTGTTGGTACTGAGGATATACCAAAATGTCCATTGTGCATGTGAGACACAATATTGTAGCTCATTTGAATATTAAAAGGAAGTTCTTTTGTTTCTTTAAAAGTATCCTGAAACAAAATCTTACTTAATCAAAGGAGTGGAAAAATTTCTCTTTCCCGGTGGGTGGAAGAAATAATGCATTTTATGTGAAAAAAATGTCAGAGAAAGTACAACATCAAGAGCAAATTGTGGAACACCATTTGATCAGTGGAATGATTAAAAAAGAAAAAAGAAAAAGAAACAACCACAAATTTAAAAGAACAGTGCTGAGTGTTCTACTTTTAATCACAAAAAAAAATAGGAAAAAATGAGAGTTTTGTTTATGTGATTTTTCATTTGTTTTACAGACTTGTATTCTTCAGTTATTCACACTATCTGTGTATTTGGAAAAGATACTTTGTAGTCTGACACACTTCACTGTTTGTAGCATTTTAGATATGAACTGAATATGTGACTGTCAGGCCTCCAGAAGGGACTAAATGCTCAAGTATACAGTATTATGAAGATGAGGAAATGGGAAGGGATCAGCATTCTACATCTGAATTCTCTCTAGAGTTAATGTTCTATAAAAACAAATCACTCTGATTCTTGGCATTCTAAGTCTTTATCATATGATAATTTGACATGTCTCTTCTTAGAGTATATTAACTGTTCAGAGTAAAGTTGTAAATTTAAGACAGTATTTGCTATTTATCTATCATAAATCCATAATGCTGCATGTTACAAGGATCCACAGAAATGTGGTGCCATCTATTTTGCTGAATAAGGAAGATGATATCAAGAAAAGATAATCTGTACCACGTCATCCAGTGCAGCAGGCAGAATACTGGCTCTCCAAAGATGTCCACTTCTTAATACTTGAAAAAAATATTGTGAATATCTTTTACATGGCAAAATTAATTTTGCCAATGTGAATAAATAAAGTATTTTGAGATGAGGAAATTAGTCTTCAGTTATTCATGTTTTTCATGTATTGAAATGGTTTCTAGGGCCAGCGCCATGGCTCACTTGGTTAATCCTCCACCTGCGCCGCTGGCAGCCCATATGGGCACTGGGTTTTAGTCCCAGTTGTTCCTCTTCCAGTCCAGTTCTCTGCTGTGGCCCGGGAGGGCAGCGGAGGATAGCCCAAGTTCTTGGGGCCCTGCACCCACATGGGATACCAGGGAGAAGCACCTGGCTCCTGGCTTCAGATCCGTGCAGTTCCGGCCATAGCAGCCATTTGGGGAGTAAACCAATGGAAGGAAGACCTTTCTCTCTGTCTCTCTCTCTCTCACTGTCTATAACTCTACCTGGCAAATAAAAAAAATGTTTCTTGTAGTCTTGTACATTTTGGTGATTGCAGTATTTTAGATATGAACTGAATATGTGATTGATAAGCCCTCCACAAAATATCAAGACACAACAGAGGACAAGAAAGGTGTTGGTGCTGAGGATATACCAGATAGTCCAAATTATTCTCAGTTACCCAGTTGGGCTCAATGCAATGACAAGGGATCTTATTAAAGGAGACGAGAAGATCAGAGTTCAAGGAAAAATTGTGACTACAGAAACACATGCCAAAAGACACCAAATATATTCAATACTCCAATCTCTAGAAGGAACCCTGCTAATTCATTTTAGATGTTTAGATCATACATTTGTATTGATTTAAGTAGCTAATTAATTTCTTACTGCAGTGATAGGAAATCCATATTAAATGCTGTAAACAAGTACAAAAGAAGTCCTAATTCCCAGATCTGGAGCCGTTCCACTACCCCCTGTTGTATGTTCCAAGCTATTCCAATCATTACTCAATGTGTAATGTTCTAGACAGGTCATTTATCCAGAGTCAACTCAGATGCATCAATCCCTTGCTATATGAAAATTCCAGGTCTAGTTTATTGATATGTAACATTTTGAAAAATACACTTAAACAACTGACAGATACTTGTATAATTTTTACAATCTATCAATATGTAAGTGAAATAGTATATTTTAGTCTGAACCACATGAAATTGTATATATTCCAGTGTTTTTTATCATACCTGAAAAACAATTTCATATGATTCAATACCATAAATCCCTGTGACAGACTCTAAAATATGCTGTTCAGTTGCTCTTCACTAAAGCATTTGTTGCCCCAGGTGCTGGAGTGCTATGAGCACTTGACTGACAGCCTCCTGCTGGTTTCCAATGAATGATCAATGAAGAAGTAACTGGTCTTCCATCCTTTTCCTCTTTTCCACAAATTCATCTGAAGGCTACTTCTGAATATATACCCTACATTCCTATCACCCAGAGAACCCCACCTCCTATGAAGCACCTTAATGTAATAACATACAAAGTTCCATAGTGTATGAAAGGCCAATACTGAGTCTGAGTTAACGTAATGATGCCATGGGATTACTGAGAAATGATTATGAGGAGTCAAACTTCATAGATCAGTATTATTCTGACAGACCTATGGCATATTCATCATGCATCAGTTTTCAGCCATGTATGAGAGATATACATTGTGTTAATACTGTGTTTTATGGGGCAATAATAAAAAATGGTCAGGGTTCTCCAGTCTTTCCACTACTCTTTTCCTTGTGTCTCAGGTTCTTTTTCTGTAAACTATGGATTATAATAGTTTTACACCTCGTTTGCTAGTTGTGACATTTTGAAGAATGCATGAGTTAAATGTAAATTCTTCAAAGGGTGCCTAGCATTTAGTAGCCGCTTAATGAATGTTGGATATTAGCTGTTGTTTTCTAGTATTGTGATCCAAGAATTTCTGTTATACCATTGATAACTGACTTATCAGTGCTTTAACTTACGATTTTTTTTTTTTACTTTATGATGCTGTAAAAGTCATATGCATTCAGAAGAAAACTTACTTCTTTTGAATTTTGATATTTTCCTGGGCTAGTGACATATACTTGATTCACAATACACTTTCAGGGCTACAGCGCCCATCCAGTCATGTGATTCTAAGGGCAAACAACAAGAACTGTGCTGTGTTGTTAAACTGTGATGTTCTGTATTAAATTCAGTTTGACCTATAGTATATTCAATTTACAATGATTTATTATAGCATAAATCTCATTATAAGTCAATAAATCTCTATTCATATTGTCAAGCTCTCTCCACTAACATATTCTTTAAGTATACAAATATTCTTTGCTTCCTAAATAAACAATGAAACAAGCTAGAAGAATACTAATATCTTTGTCTTTCCTTCTCTGTTTAGTTATTCCACTTTCTAATTTTTGTCATTTAACAAAAGATTGGTGCTTAGTAACTTCTTTATTTCTATTTTTTCTTAAGGTGCTGCTTTTATTTTCCAGATTTTCATAAATGTTATGTTCAACCAAGGGAGCCTTTGCAGTTCTTGAACATTTTACTTTGTGTGAGAACTTTATTTTTTAAAACTTTTATTTAACAAATACAATTTTCCAAAGTACAACTTTTGAATATAGCTGCTTACCCCCGCCATAACCTCCCTCCCATCTCCCACTCCCTCTCCCATCCCATTCTTCATCAAGATTATCTTTATATACAGAAGATCAACTTTGTATATACTAAATAAAGATTTCAACAGCTGCACCCACAAAGACACACAAAGTATAGAGTATTGTTTGGGTAGTAGTTTTGCTGTGAATTCAAATAGTACAACACATTAAGGACAGAGGTCCTACATGGGGAGCAGGTGCACAGTGACTCCCGTTGTTGGTTTAACAATTTACACTCTTATTTATGATGTCAGTAATCATCTAAGGATCTTGTCATGAGCTGCCAAGGCTATGGAAGCCTCTTGAGTTCACCAACTCTGATCTTGTTTAGACAAGGCCATATCCAAAGTGGAAGTTCTCTCCTCCCTTCAGAGAAATGTACTGCCTTCTTTGATGGAACATTCTTCCTGCTGGGATCTCACTCACAGAGATCTTTCATTTAGGTCATTTTTTTTCCCAACAGTGTCTTGGCTTTCCATGCCTGCAAAACTCTCATTGGCTTTTTAGCCAGATCCAAATGACTTAAGGGCTGATTCTGAGGCCAGAGTGCCATTTACTGGATTTGCCATTCTATGAGTCTGCTGTGTTTCCTGCTTCCCATGTAGGATCATTCTCTCCTTTATAATTCTATCAATTATTATTTGTAGACACTGGTCTTATTTATGTAATCCCTTTGACACTTAATCCTATCTTTTTGATCAATTATGAACTTAAACTGATCACTTTAACAAGTAAGATGGCATTGGTACATACCACCTTGTTGGGATTGAATTGGAATCCCATAGCACATTTCTAGCTCTACCATGAGAATTCAGTCTGAGTGAGCATGTGCTGAACTGTATATTTCTTCCCTCTCTTATTCCCTCTCTTATATTTAACAAAGATCACTTTTCAGAGTAACTGCTTTATTTCCACATGCTCCATTCTGCCCTTAAAATTTCAAGAAGTACAAACTCCATCTGTATCAAGATTACACATTTGTATTCACTATAGCTCATAACAATCCATTTTAAGTGAAATTTTAACTAAAAAAAAAAAATTGATGTGTTTCCCAGCTTTCAAATAATTTACTTAACTGGGAAAACGAAACCTGCAATGACAGAATCTAACTATATGGTCAATACTGTATAAAACTTTGTCAGATTTGCTCATGTAAATACTCCTTTCAGAAATCCTCAGTCTCTGTGACATAAATCATCAGTTTTACTGAATTATGGTTTGAATATGTTCTCCAAACAGTGTGTAGGAACCTTATCCCTGCTGTAACGATATTGGGGCTGGAGCCTAAGGGGAGATGTTTAGCTCATCAGGGTTCCATCCTGGAAATGAATCCTTTTATGATGACAATTATACAAGGGCTTGGGGCTGCAATTTCAGCCACTTGTTCTCTCTTGGCTGTACTCTATTGTCCTTCCGCCCTTCTGCCATGGGATGACTCAACAAGAAGGACCTCCTGTTCTTTATAAGTTATCTATCCTTACGTGTTTTCACACAGAAGCACAAAATAACTACAAGAGCCCCCTTTTTTGTTATAGTGCATATTTGTGAATGGAGGGAAAGGTTTGTATGTTCACTAAGGAGGAGAGATCCTTGTTCAGTTGCCTTTTTACACTAAGGATTTGGAAAGTTTGATTCCATGTGCACCTGTGTGTTACTTCTGTTGACATTTGCAGCTGAGGTATAAATTGGCTCTAATCTCTTCTCTGCATCACTCAATACCTGACTGTGAATGGCTTCACCTGATTATTGAGTGGCTGTAGGCCTCCCGATATGAAGCAGAGTTCTCAGTCCAGCCTACTGGTCTGATGATCCACCTCAAGATGATCTCCTGTATTCCAGACCCTAGCCTTTACTTCACCTTCCACTTATTATTTTATTGAACTTGCTAATATACTTACCAAAAACTCGCCTATACCATCCAGATATATGTTCAGAGATCAGGAATAAATAGTTAAAGTTTTACCTCTTTGGCTTCCCACTTCATCTCCTCCTTCCACTATCCTAGAAATAAAAAAAGGTGAGATTTTGTTTTTTTGTTTCATTTACTATAGCATACAGTCTTTGCTACAGCTGAGAAATAAAAGTTGTTTTTTCAAGATCAAGGAAACTTCTATTGTCTAAGTTCTTTAATATCATTTTTGATATACTAATAGAAGATGATCATAGCTAATGAGTGAGATAAAGTCTTCCAGATTCTTACTTACAGGTCAAATATCTCTCTTGAACTGAGTCAATTGGCTACAGGAATCTACAATTTCTATTTCGTCTGTGTCATACTAGAGGTTCATGGTGGTAGTCGGATAAGTTAACCTTAATTTAAATTGAGAATTAAAACTGAATTAGTTTCATAAATTATATAGCTATAGGGACATTAAATATTAATAGTTACTCAAATATCTACTTATTTGTCATATCATCTTGTTCTGGCCAACGGTAATTGTATTACCATTCTTTAACCAGAAAATTTTCACCCTTCCCTTTAAGATAAAAATCAAATGTTGCCTCTTCTGTATACTCTTGGCTTCTCCTCCTTCGATTTTTCTGGCATTTTATGTAATTTATATGCATGTCTATCAATAACTCATTGCATAAATTTTCCATTTGGCTCAACTCTTTTGCAAAATGCTACTTTCTCTCTTATAATTTACATATTCATTTGAGATAGAGATAGAGGGAGAGAGAGAGAGACAGAGAGACCTATTTGTTCACTTTGCAAATGCTCTCAATAGCTGAGGCTGAAGCGAGGAGTTAGAAACTTAATCTGGGTTTCCACATTGGGGATAGGGACCCAATTACTTGGGCCATGATTGCTGCCTCTATGGTCTGCATTAGCAGGAAACTGGAGTCTGAAGGCAGAGGCCGGTGTCAAATCCAGGCACTCTCACATATGATGTGGGTGTCTTAACCACTAGACAAAATTGTCCACCCTAGTCACACCCCTTTTTAAAAAATTTGTCCCCTTGCTACCTTGAAGGGTTCTCGCACAGCATAGACACTGAATAATACAAATATGTGCTGACAGTCTTCGTAAATCAAATTTCTCATTAATATTACAATTGGCTGAAGAAACACTGAAAGACCAAAGTGCTAAATTTTAAAAACAATCAATATATTTTATAACATATTTATGATATATTTATAATCAATATAAAAGTATGAGAATGATCTCACCACATGATTATGATCAAGTGAGTAATGAAAACAATATATTGTAGTCTAGAATGGTTTAGAAAATTATAAATGGGAGGGTAAGGTAAACTTGAATTTAAAATATCAATAGTTAGTCCAAATTCAGATCTATTTACTGATTATATCATAGTTACTTCATTACCAAATTTCTATTATTTATTTAAATACCACTTATAATTAAAAACACAGCTCTTGCATACTGCACAGGGACCTGGTATTGGTAGCACTTAAGAAAATCTGCTTTTATCATAATTACAGGTTATGAAGTTTTAGAGTTTCTTTTTTTTTTTTTGAGTGATTCCATAGGTTTGTGTATCAATTCATCTACTCAAAACAAATATATTTTGTGTCTTCTGTGTCTAATTTACCCTGCTAAGCCAGGGGGACCACTGAGATGGTTAAAATTCTCCCTTAAGACCTTGCAGTCTTTCAGAGGGAGACAAAAATAGTTGATGTTTGAAGAGACATACATGCTTATTCTGGTTGCACTGTACATAATTTGTATATGCATATAAGCATCAAATGGTACCCCATAACTGTATAAATTTTATATCAGTTAAAAGTAAAAATTCAAGGTTCCATGTTGTGATCCAGTGAGTTAAGCTACTGCTGGCAATGTCAGCAACCTATATCAAAGCACAGTTTCAAGTCCACGCTAATCAGCATCCAATACAGCTCCCTGTTAATGTACCTGGAAATGAAGCAGAAGATGGTCCAAGTACTTGAACTCCTCATTCACTATGTGGGAGGTTTGGATGAAGTTCCTGGCTTCTGGCTTTTGCTTGGACCAGCACTGGATGTTGTGACCTCTTGGGGAATGAAACAGGTGATGGAAGACATTTCTCCTTCTCTCTCTCTCCTTCTTTCTCGCTCTCTCTCTGTCTCTGTCTCTCTCTCTGTCACACTGCCTTTAAAATAAATAAATCTTTGATTTTCTCATTTAATATTGCACTATTTATTACCAGGTTTTTAATTTTTAAAAAATTTTAAATGTAAAAACATGGTAATAAATAGTGCAGTAAAAATTTCATATACTATAAAGATTCAGAAATAAATACATAAGGAATTATTGGGCATAATGAACTTGTTACTCTTGTGAAAAAAACAGAATCTATGCATAGATTAATTCTTGAGAAGTACACATGTGTTTGCCAAGTAGAAAACACTTAGATGAAGGAAATACACTGTGTGAGGAAAAACAATATTAAAATATAGGAAAGTTCAGCTAATTGGTAGAGTTGATGTGATTCTATCAGAGGAGTGTCTGCCATGTGGGTGGGTATTACATTATGTTATGGCTTGAATATGTGTCCCCTTTAAAATTGATATTAGAGGGGTCCGTGCAGTGGCATAGTGTGTAAAGCCACCTCCCGCAGTGCTGGCATTCCATATGAGCACCGGTTCAAGACCCTGCTGCTCCGCTTCTGATCCAGTTCTCCGCTATGGCCTGGGAAAGCAGTAGAAGATGGCCCAAAGCCTTGGGCTCCTGCACCTGCATGAGAGACCCAGAAGAAGCTCCTGGCTCCTGGCTCCTGGCTTTGGATTGACACAGCTCTCTCCGTTGAGTTCATCTGTGGAGTGTACCAATAGATGGAGGACCTCTATCTCTCTCTTTGCCTCTCCTCTCTCTGTGTAATTCTGGATTTCAAATAAAAATAAATAAATCTTAAAAAATGATATTAGAACTGAATCCCCATGGTGAGAATATTAAAAGGTGGAGCCCACTGGGAAGAGAGTAGTGTACGATGGTTCTTCTTTTATTAGTAGATTTTTGACTTAAAAAGTCACCAGAAAGAACTAATTTTGGATCTTGTCTTTGTTCAGCTTTCTTACCATGTGACGACATCTATACACCACCATCTACAAAAAGGGTCATTCACAAACCCTAAACCCACAGATGCATTGATCTTGGACTTTCCAATATCCAAAACTCTGAACAAAATAAATTTCTCTGTTTTGTAAATTTCCACTTGTCAAGTACTTTGTTATAGTAGCATAAGGAGACTAAAATAAGTGGAGACAAAAGGGCATTTCAGGATGAATGGATCTTTTCTCATTTAATTTTACTTTTCACTAAGAAAAATCCTTTCTTTGCTAACATTTTCCCTTGCTTTTATTTTTAAGGTGTTTTTTCTTAGTAGGAATTTGTTTCCTTGAAAATTTCAGCTAGCTAGGCTTCTGAATCTCACATAAATCCAGTATCTTTCATAATATAATGTTGAGTTTCACAGTTAATTATGTTATCAATATCCCATAATTCCTACTCATTGGGTACAGCCTTTCTATCTCCAGAGACAATACCTAACAATTGATTATTTTCACATCTGATCACCTGCTTATATTAGTGCTTCCTTCATCTTCCTCTCTGCTCCTTTCCTTTCTACTCAACTCCTATTCAACACCTATCCATGACAGAAACTGTTTGAAATGCTCTTTACCTTTATAAATTTAGATTAATTCTGACAATGACACTACAAGATAAATAGAATTATTATATTCATTTTGTGGGGAGGGAAACTAAACTATAAGGTTATACATTTAGTAAATGGAAAAACTGGTGATCAAAATCCATGTAACTTGGCTCTGGAAATTATTTTCTTGCTTCCTGCATCAAATTCCATCACTCTGTCTAGTCATCTCCTTGTATCTGAACCTGTTTTATTGATCTTCTCTTTGTTACTAGGCCTCTTTTTCTACTCTTTAATGCTACTCTTTTAGCTATATTGGAAGTCAACCCTCTGTAAGATCCTAATATCTATCTCCTACTCAAGGATGTTGTTCTATTAATTTTCTCTCTGTTCTGCACCATTAGGTCTCTCTCTCTCTCAATACAATATTTCTGATGATCATGCAAATACACTCAGCTATAATATCTCTCATATATGCAAAACTGTTTGACTTTATGTATGATCATCACATCAACCCCATTTATGTCCCTTGCTTTTTAGTTTAATGAAGAAAATCATTGCCTATTTCTACAATCTCAAGTTTCTTTTTGTCTTTTTTGAAGCCTCTCCATTCCTATTTTAACCTCCACTATTCAAACAATCTTTTATTCTCAATGTCTAATAATGTCCATGAGGCTAAGTCTAGTGGTCAGTTTTCAATCCTGTTGCAACTTGATCTATAATCCACAACAGATGGACCTGACTACTCCCACCAAGAACTATGTTCTTCACTGGATTACCAGGACAATGCATTCTGTAAGTTTCCTCTTTGTAACTACTTGTAATTAGTATATGCTAGCTGCTTTTCATCTCTGATCCTGAAGACTTTTCCCTTTTTCTGAAACATTAAAAATCCTTTTTCTTTGTAACTTTATCTAGTTTCATAGTTTTATATGTCATTAATATACTGACAAATCCAGATATATAACTCAAATTCATTCCTTGAACTCTAGATTCATATATCCACCTGCTTACTCAATTGTCCACTTTGGTATATATCTTACACTCAACATTTCTAAAACTAAGCACCCAAACTTTTTCCAATTCCACTACCATCTTTTTCTCCCATCTTAATTTCTGTCTAAATAAATTGTAACCCATTCCTATAATTGCTCTGACCAAATACCTGCCATTTGTACCTGAGGCTTCTTTTTCTCTTTTATCCCACTGTTTAAGATTCAACAAACCCCAAAAGCTCTATCTATAAGATCTGGCCAGCTCTCCTCCCAGGCCAGCCAAGTAATGAAAGTCAACAGAGTGCCTTCCCCTAGGAGGTTCACACCTCCCTTAGGATGTACCCCATGCAAAGAGATAGATAGGTATGGGCCTCTTAACTTACAAGGCCTAAAGCCCAACAGATTATTATCAAGCCCCTTTTATCAGGTTCTATTTGCCTCTCAATCAGAAAACTTAATTGTAGGTTAGACAGCACCTTTCTTAGCTCCTCTAATATTGACTCTGTCCTTTGTTCTAGACCCTGTCTAGCGCATGTGTGCCTCATTCCTTTGTAATCATAACCTCTACTCTACCACCAGTGGCTCTACTCCCAACCTGTGTGTACTCATGGTCCTCTTCCCCACTTAATGCTATATAATTGTTCAGACCTGGTTAATGCCACTCTTAGGATCATTGGTTACTATCCTCACTCTTGTCTTTTATGACCTTGTCTAAATATGATCAGAGTCGGCGAACTTGGAAGGCTTCCATAGCCTTGGCAACTCATGACGACAGCCTAGGGTGGTTACTGGCGCCATAAACTAGAGTGTCAATTTGTTGGGTCAACAACAGGAGTCACTGTGCACTTGCTCCTCATGTGGGATCTCTGTCCTTAATGTGCTGTACATTGTGATTTAATGCTATAACTAGTACTCAAACAGTATGTTTCACTTTGTTTCTATGTGGGTGCAAACTGTTGAAATCTTTATACTAAATTGATCTTCTGTATATAAAGAGAATTGAAAATGAAAAAAAAAAAAAGATATGTTTACATTACAAACCTTTTTCCAACCTCTACTACTACCACCATGGTTCAAGTGTATCTTCCCTGCTATGAATTATTTTCATAATTTACTAAAGCAGCCAGAGTGAATCCTCTAAAGTATATCAGAGGACATTTTTCCACCCAAAATACTCCATTGTTTTTGCATTTTGCTCCGCATAAACTTTAGTACATGGTCTAGTAGGCTACATATCTCACCATAATTCTCTCTGAGACTCATTCTCCTACTACTCCCTTTTTATTTAGTCCATTTCAGAATGCTCTTTGCTTTTCCATTGTTCTCAGAAGTTTTGTATTCGCTTTTCCTTCAACATAGGAAAATTATCCTTTCATTTACTTGTAGGATTTTACCAAGGACATCATCTGATTTTTATGTATAGCTTTGCAACCATCCTTTCTCCACTGTGGATCTCTTTTTACAGCTCTGTTTTAGTGAACATGAGCTATTTATAAGTATTTAACATATTATCCATTTTTTTTATTTGTTTACTGGTTTATTTTATTTTTCTGTTGACATGTAAGTTCTAGAAGGGCAAAGGCTTGATATTTATGTATACTTAATATTTTGTACACGAAAAATATTTTTGAATAGACATATAAAAGAATATCCAGAAATACAGTATCAATATTCTTAAATATTTCTGAGCCATATATAAATCTATAGACTATAAACATTTAGATTCACAAAAGCTGAAGTTGCAAATTTTATAATTGCCTAATAGTTCTTTTGTTGATCTGAAAATAATTATTGTGGATTGGAAAATTTTAAGATTTGTGGGTGACTTTCCAGATCTATTCAGCAATCAAAGTATTTTCAATAGATTGAAAAGAATCATAAACTATTGCCTTAGTCACTTGTGAGAAGCAGAATTATCTCTGTAGCTCTTTTTATTTATAAATTTGAGTTTAAAATTAAAATACTATTGTTCATTAATATTGTGAAGAGAAAATAGGTTAATATATTCACATCTCTTCTTCTTATTTTTTTATTTGACAGATAGAGTTAGACAGTGAGAGACAGAGAGTATATTCACATCTCTTATACATACTCCACCAACATACACACACATACACAGTCATTCATTTTGTAAATGATGAAATGTGAATATGCCATAGTGGTAAGATTTTTGGAATCTGACAGTGTTGGGTTTTCATCAGCACTAGAACATACTACTTTGAATGGTATTTTGTGAGTCACTTTGACTTTCCCATGTTCCATTCATATTCCTCATCTCTAAAATGTGTGTCAAAATGATCACCCCTAAGTTTAATTATGGAAAAAGTTTAAAATTAAAAGGCATATACTAGGTATTAATAAATATTGTTGTGTTTTTCACTCTCTCTGCTCTTTTGTCTCTTTCAAAATCAGTCTCAGCTCGACCCTTATTACACTCTTTTGGAAGCCTCTGCCTGAGGGTACCGAGTTAGTAGGAATATTTTCCATTCAGTACAACTGTCTAGTATTATTTTCCTATTATTAATATTAATGTTATTTTTCTTCACTAACACTATTCTTGATTAAAAGATTTGCATAGCTGTCTAGTTGACAATAAATTATGTTTTTTTCACACAAATTGGATATCTTTTTAACAGTTGCACTGAATGTGATACAATTCAGGTGTGTCTTCGAAATATTTGTCCCTACTTAAATAATTATCACACACTGATTTTTTAAAAAGAAGTACATGAGATTTTACAGTATATGCTCAAATCGTAAAATAAAATATGTGATTACTGAGCATAAGGTGGAGTGGTTAGGAAGACACTTGTGTCTCGAATATCTCACATTCAAGTACCTGGGTTAAAGTCCCATCTCTGCTTTCATTCTAGCTTCATGCTGGTGAGTACTTAGAGAAGAAAGAGGTGAAAACTCAGATGATTGGGTCCCTGCCAACCACAAAGGAGACCCAGATTGAGTTTTTGTCTCCCAACTTTGAGAAAGCTGAGCCCCAGCTGTTGTCATTTGTGTACTGAAGTGGTGAAAAGATCTCTCTTGTATGACCTTAATTCAGACACTTAACGATTTTGCTTTTAGTCTTGTTCAGGGAATTAAAAATTATGTTTTAGAATTACTGTAGAGATCAAATTAATTATCAATAAGAATACGATAGAAAAGCACTGAACAGCTGAATAAATGTTAAGTAAACAGCGTTGTTAGCTAAATGGATATGTATGGCTAGGCTCAAGTCTTGACCCTGTTTTGACTCAGTTTCCTTCTAATGCTTACACTTGGAGGTAGCAGATGATGGCTCAAGAACTTGCCACTCATGTGAGGGACCTACATGGAGATCCCGGCTTCTGGCTTCCGACTTCAGGCTGGCCTTGTCTTGGTTATTGTGGGCATTTGATGAATGCACTAGTAGTCACAAGGACTCTCTTTGTCTATCTCTCTCACTTTCACATAAATAAAAAGAGATAAACTTTCATAAAAACATGCTTTACCTTTTAAAAGCATTCTTCATGTGTATGGTGTGTGTATTACACCCAATAATTTACAATGTTTGTAATTCCAAATTATTTGAGGCTATATTTTTAGTCTGTGAAAATAGTTATGTAGCAGGTACTGAATAAATGTGAAGGCATATAGGGGTAGAGTTTCTTCCATCTATTTATTATTTCACAAATGAATTATTTAGAGCCAAACTGTGAGAACACAACCCTGGCCTCCTTTTAATTTAAGGCATCCGATTTATTTATCAAATCCTTCCTCTGTGAATGATGCTGTTTATTGAAGATGTGTCTAAGAGTTAGTATACATTAAATTTCAGAAATATTGACTTTTATTTTGAAAAATAGTTCATCATCACCAATTGTCTATTTTATCTTTATAGATGTTGTTTGCTTTCTAACACCTGGATTTGTAACACTACAGCTGCAATTAATTCACTATGAATAGGTTATATATTTTTTAATTTTAAAGCCAACTTACAAATTTTAGGGACTCAACATTTATTATTGGGGAGGAGGTTGGGTAAATAGCATAATTAGAACATTAATTTCCTTAGGCAATAGATCTTTGAGGATCTACTGGTTTTTGTTTTTTGTTTTTTTTTTTTGTTTGTTTGTTTGTTTTTTTGACAGGCAGAGTGGATAGTGAGAGAGAGAGACAGAGAGAAAGGTCTTCCTTTTTGCCGTTGGTTCACCCTCCAATGGCCACTGCGGCCGGCGCATTGTGCTGATCCGAAGCCAGGAGCCAGGTGCTTCTCCTGGTCTCCCATGCGGGTGCAGGGCCCAAGCACTTGGGCCATCCTCCATTGCCTTCCCGGGCCATAGCAGAGAGCTGTCCTGGAAGAGGGGCAACCGGGATAGAATCCGGCGCCCCAACCGGGACTAGAACCTGGTGTGCCGGCACCGCAAGGCAGAGGATTAGCCTGTTGAGCCACGGCGCCGGCCTCTACTGTATTTTTGATACTGAATTTTATAATGTGTTTTTGATTGTTTTAAGTTTCTGTAGACATTTCGAATGATTAATTTATGACAATGAAAATGCTAGCTTCTCTGCCTATATTCTGATATGTATGTGTTTACATGCACACACAAAGAATCTATAAAGTTTATAGAGCCTTCATTTTGGTAATGACATAAAACAGTTTTACTACAATCTCTCATTCTGTATGTAAAAATATCATATAATCACTCAATCACTGCATGAAATTTTTCTACAACTTGATATAGTTTTCCAACTTATGAATCGTCCACTAATGAGACAATTCAATATCAAATGGTTGATATCAAATAGAAACATGTGACAACTTGACCAAATAAAAACGAAGTGTCTTTGTTTGGTCTTTTATTGGTAAACATGGAATAGTCTATATTTTTAATATTAGTAAAATTTACATGTTCTTAAAATACATTTTAAATATTCACAGAGTGATTTCAAGCTATTACCATGGCAACTGTTTGCATCAGAATACTATTTTTCCCAGAGCTATTTCTGTATCATTAAATTCTTGATAATACTTTATTTTTGATATCTGGGAAGCCCATATGAATTTTAGTGTCTAATTTACTTAACAAATTATGGATAACAAAATGAGAACTTATACAACAATAAACAACACTATTAATTACTTCATGAAGCAGGAAACCTCTATATTTGTGAGCAGCATTACATCTTCAAAATAACGCAACCAAGTAATTACATATGAACATATTCCATTATTGGGACATCTATCCTTTTTCATATTTATTCTTCATAATGAAGAAAAAGCAAAAACTGGGACTAGTGAAATTGCAAAATTGCCTTTATTAGAAAGGCTTTTATTCTTTTAAAACAAAGCAAAGGAAATGGAAGAAGAAAAAAATATTGTCTAACAGCATGTAGAAGAAAAAAAATGTTGCTGTGGCAACCACATGCCGTTTGTTATATTTTTCTTATTAGACTACAGAAGGTGATTACACAAGAAAATGCACCTTCTATTTAAGAAGATAATTTGATGGGATACATATTTTTGTTATCTTCTTGAGTACTCTACAAAGTATTATTTATTTGAGAAGTGCTGTCTCTTTTGGGTATTTAAAATGATTTAAAGGAGATAGAAAGATTCCACAGAATTGAAATTGTGGTTGATTTTTACTTTTGTCTCTAGTCTGGAAGAAAAAAAAAAAAAGGAATAAGTAAAGAAAGGCTTTCAAGAGAGACTAGTAAAGTGTAATTTCTTTCCTAGACCTCTAAGTTCGCATATTTAACTCTCCATAACTTTGGTGAGTCACAGCTGCCATATATATATATATATATATATATATATATATATATATATATATAATCACTGACAAGATATATACCTGTGGGGGCCAGTGCTGTGGCGCAGTGGGTTAAAGCCCTGGCCTGAAGCGCTGGCATCCCATATGGGTGCCGGTTCTAGTACCAGCTGCTCCACTTCCAGTCCAGCTCTCTGCTATGACCTGGGAAAGCAGTAGAAGATGGCTCAGGTCCTTGGGCCCCTGCACCCATGTGGGACACCTGGAAGAAGCACTTGGTTCCTGGCTTCAAATCAGCCATCTGGGGAATGAACCAGAGGATGGAAGACCTCTCTCTCTGTCTCTACCTCTCTCTGTAACTTTTTCAAATAAATAAAAAATAAATATTTTTTTGAAAAAAAGATATATACCTGTACAATGCTGTTTTAGAAGCACTGTTGAATTTAGTGTATCACATCCTGAATATGATACAGTTTTAATTTGCAAGTTCATCCATGTGCCCAGTTGCTAAGTGTACCTACAAGGCATTCAAAGGTTGACTTAATAAATGTAATGTGGAACTCACTATATTCTCACTATGTCTTAAACTTCCCCAGTCACTCTCCCTGTTCTTCTTACAGTACCCGTATCCTGACAGTTTCATTACATAATGCTTAATGAAATTGAAAAAGCATATCATCACTGATAAACTTCTAATTTTAATTGACTTTGGATATTTTTTAAAGATCTATTTATTTATTTCTAAGTCAGAGAGCTGCAAAGAGAGAGAGAGAGAGAGAGAGAAATCTTTCATCTGCTGGTTTGCTCTCCAAATGGCTGAAATGGGCTGGGGTAGGCCAAAGCCAAGAGTCAGGGGCTTCTTCCGGATCTCAAACCTTGGTGCAAAGCCCCAAGCACTTGGGCAATCCTCTACTGCTTTCCTAGGCTTATTGGCAGGGAACTTGATTGGCAGTTGGGCAGCTGGGTCTCAAAGTGGCACCTATCTAGGATGTCGGCATCTCAGGTGCCTTTACCCACTTACACAACAGTGCTGGCCCCTGGATATTATTTTGAATTTAAAAAGACTTATATAGTCTAATATAGAGGCCATTGGTCATTATCTGATTTCTGTATCTTGAAATGAAATGGTCAATTCCTTCTTGTTCACTTGTTTCAACTAACATTTAAATAAGTACACCATTTATTTATTTATTTTTTAATTTTTATTTTTTGACAGGCAGAGTGGACAGTGAGAGAGAGAGAGACAGAAAAAAAGGTCTTCCTTTTGCCATTGGTTCACCCTCCAATGGCTGCCGCGGCCGGCGCGCTGCGGCCGGCGCACCGCGCTGATCCGAAGGCAGGAGCCAGGTGTTTATCCTGGTCTCCCATGGGGTGCAGGGCCCAAGCGCTTGGGCCATCCTCCACTGCACTCCCTGGCCACAGCAGAGAGCTGTCCTGGAAGAGGGGCAACCGGGATAGAATCCGGTGCCCCGACCGGGACTAGAACCCAGTGTGCTGGTGCCGCAAGGCGGAGGATTAGACTGTTGAGCCATGGCGCTGGCATTACACCTTTTTAAATCATTGCTTCAATTTGGTCCCTGAATAGAATTAGCTTTCATATGTAAAGTGAGTTTGAATTCAATAATATAAATTTATAAATGCAATCACAGGTTCCTTATATATGTGATTAATTTTATGCTATTAACAGAAGCTTAAAAACATTTGTTACTATAGTTTTACTTTTTAAAATAACTTTATTTATTTTATTCAAAAATCAGATTTACAGAGAGGAGAGACAGAGACAGAGAGAGAGAGAGAGAGAGAGAGAGAGAGAGAGAGAAAGATCCTTCATCCACTGGTTTACGTCCATATGGCTGCAATGACCAGGGCTGGGACAGGCTGAAGTCAGGAGTCAGTAGCTTCATCCGGGTCTCACACATGGGTGTTAGGGGCCCAACTGCTTGGAAAATCTTTTGCTGCTTTTCCCAATCCATTAGTAGGCATCCAGTATGGCAGGTGGCATCTTCACCTGCTAGGTCACAAGCCAGCACCTCCTATAAGTTTTCACATTTTAAAATAAAATTAAATTATTTAAAAATTTAGGGTAATAAATGGTTGTAGACTACTAGAGAGATAAAATGATGTTTACCTTTGAGGATATAATATTTCCAATAATGGGTAAATACTAAATGCTTTTGCGTGAGCATGATTTTCCCCCTAAAGCAAAACTGTTTTTCTCTCTGATGCTGTATGTGACAATATGTCATTTAGAATACAGTGACTTTTCATGGAAGTTGCTAAAACATGTTGAGTTTACACTAAGCTAGCTGCTGAAGTCATTTTGTCTCAGTCCAGTGGCTAATAAAATTACAGTGTTAAGCAGTATTGAAGAAAATAAATCTGAAAATACAACTTTTAAATAGAGCTCTACGGCTGCCTCTAGTGTTATGCCTGACTGGAGACCATCAAAGCTCATCTTACATTTCTTGAGTTTTCCTTTTTTTTTTTTTTAAGCTTTGTTCTACCTCAAGGAATTGTGACTTCCTTAGTTCCTGTGCATGTCCAACCTAAAGTCTGATTGCTGGATGCTGTTTGCCTCATATCTTTATAGTTTCAAACACTGACCCCATTTGTTTACGACAAAAATGGTGACTGCATGAAGGCCTCTGTACTTCCTGACTAGTTATTCCATCAGCCTCACATTTTACTTTTTTTCCTGAACCTTTTGAATTTGTAAAGCAATATATTTTTGTACTAAGTACAGATCCCATGGGAGACTAGGAAGTAATTGCTTGTGGGTTTATGTATGCTTGTGGATTCAGGCAGTACTTTTAATACTTTTTAATTGGTGGTGAGCAGAAACAAGAAGGAGCCATGAAAGTGCATTTCTTAACCTGCTTCTGATACTATACTCACTTATAGTCTTAAAACAAATAATAATGTAAAAGCTGAACAAATCTATGCATAGAAATATACAGATATGCTAGATGGATAAATAAAGGTACACAGAGATTTGAGTGCATTGATATAAACCAGAGTTCAAAAAGGGTTTAGTTCTATTTTTTTAACCATTTTATCAGCCCCCAGCTTTGTACAAGATGACAGCATGTACTTTTCTTGAAAAAGCAGTGACATTTATTATTTAGTTAATGATCCCAAATGAATAACAATAATGGGATATTATTAAATTACTCAGCATGAGGATCCAAACATGGTAACAATAGAAATAATGTGCTTATTTTAAAAGAGAGAGAAAAGCAAGCTATTAAGAGGATAAAACCAAAAGAGGTTAAGTGAGCCTTGAAGTCAATCACAAATATATTTGTTTCTAACTTTTAATACTTTTGCAGTAGTATGATTTTAAACATGCTCTTCTTCTGTGAGCTTATAATATATAGATATTAGCAATAACATTATTACTAAGTCTGATGAGCAGCAAATGGGTAAATGAGCATTAGCACTAAGAATGTAAAAAGTTATCGATATCAGCATATATATCATCATCGTTGTCAACATCATCCTCATTATCACCATCACCATATCCTGATAATTTATATTGTATTAAGATTGTAACTTTGGTTGGAAAAATTACATTTTAATGCTGGTATAGGCAAAGGGTGGAGAAGGTCCAGTCTCGAGGCTGCATAAGGCCTGCAAAATCATTTTGTCTAATTCTGCCAAGGTAATTATAGGTGGAATTCAACATTCAATAAATCTATAGCAGGCTAACTTTTAAAGTTGATAATTTTGTTTGTCCTATCAATAATGGTCAAATGGCCCTGGGTAATATTTAAGAATAAGAACTCAGAAGTTAGACTAATTTAAAATCACTCCTTTGCCACAAACAGGCTTTATCATCATACATTCTTCTTTTAATCTCCCATACCTCAGTTTTTTTTTTTTTTAATTTGTTTATTTACTTGAAGCGCAGAAATATAGAGAGAGGTAGAGACAGAGTATCTTCAATCCTTGGTTCACTCCTCAAATGGCTACAATGGCTATGGCTGGACCAGGCCAAAGCCAGAAACCAGCAGCTTCTTCCAGGTTTCCCTCTTGGGTGCATAGGCCCAAGCACTTGAACCATCTTCAGCTGCTTTCCCAAGGCCATTATCAGGGAGAGGGATCGACAGTGGAGCAGCCCAGATTCAAACTGGAGCCCATATGGGATGCTGGCACTGCAGTCAGAAGCTTAACTTTCTATGCCACAGCACCAGCCCACCTCAGTACATTTAGTTGTGGAATGAGCTCCAACACTGGAAAACATTTTTATAGAATTATAATGGAAATTAATTTATGAGTTTTGTGTTTTCCGGCACACATTAGAAACCCATAAGTTTTAGTTTTCATCACCACTGCTATTACTATTATTAATGTTATTGCATAGTTTGTTATTTTGAGGTTCTTCCTCTCTTATGATTTCCCCTAACTATATTTCATAGGTAAAGTAGTCTTGGTACACTTTGTGTTAATTGCCTGAGAAATATATCACAGAAATAGGAGTTATTAAATTTTGAGTTTTTTTATACTCTGTTAGAAATAAACTTTGCTGAGGTAAAACTTACATAGGATATAATGTCCTCTTTTTATGTGTGTGGTGCAATGAGTTCTCACAAAGGGATATATATTCTTGAATTATCACTATAGGTTTTAAGTTTTTAAGTTGACTTTTGCAAATAATGGCATGACAGGCATTTTTTTGGTGAGGAGTAATTAGAAATATAAGAATTTGAACTATTAGGATTCACCTTCCTAGATTCTGCATGGTTCTGAACATTAAATCCATACTCTTAACAATGGATATCAAAGACTAACTGACTAACTTACGTTAGATGAAAATTCCACAGTTAGATGTAAGGTTAAGAAGAATTAGGGCCGGCACCATGGTTCACTTGGCTAATCCTCCACCTGTGTCACCAGCACCCCAGGTTCTAGTCCTGGTTGGGGCACCAGATTCGGTCCCAGTTGTTCCTCTTCCAGTCCAGCTCTCTGCTGTGGCCAGGGAGGCCAGAGGAGGATGGCCCAACTTCTTGGGTCCCTGCACCTGCATGGGAGACCAGGAGGAAGTACACAGCTCCTGGCTTCGGATCGGCACACCGCCGGCCATGGCAGCCATTAGGAGAGTGAACCAATGGAAGGAAGACCTTTCTCTCTGTCTCTCTCTCATTGTCTATAACTCTCTGTCTCTCTATCTCTCACTGTCTAACTCTGCCTGGCAAAAAATAAATAAATAAAGGAGAAGAAGAAGAAGAATCAGAGACAATGGCCCCTGAGCTCCACTTTCTGACTGAAGCAGGATGAGATTGACACAAGGATGGCAAAAATTTCAACTTGGTTGGAGGCGATAAAGCACTACCTGGGAGAACCAGCATATGACCATGCACACAGCATGGATTGGGAGCAAGCGAAGAGAGATCTTCTGAGTCAGATATCTAGGCCATGGGTCTGTGGCATACTTAGCATTCCCTGAACTCTAGTGTAGTGTTGAAACCTTGATGTGCTAACTGGATATGCAAGAAAGGCACCAAGCACCTGAGTCCCAAGGGTAAGAAGCCACTAATCAAGGATGTGGCTGCTATATACCACATGTAACTTAGACTGTGGCAATTGTTCACGTAGGTGGACAAAAGTTTGAGATAGTATTTACTCAATATATTTTAGAAGAAGTAGATGACAAAATTTGAAGCTAATTTTATACCCAATACTTAAGCAATCAAATACCACACATTTCTTTGGAAGAAAACCCAGAGCAAAGGAGGGACAGGTTTGAGTCATCTAGTGCCTGAATTGACCAGGCTTAAATTTTCAAACACTGCTGTATTAGGTGTTTGAAATAGAAATTATATTTTATTGTGAGATAAAATAATTGTATGTATATATGTGGTTTGGTGAATGATATTTACACCTTGTATATTGATTTATCCATAAAAATACATCTTTAGGGGGTTGGTGCTGTAGCATAGCAGCTAAAGCTGCCACCTGCAGTGCTGGCATCCCATATGTGTTCCGGTTCCAGTCCCTGCTGCTCCTCTTCCAATCTAGCTCTCTGCTATGGCCTGGGAAAGCAGAGGGAGATGGCCTAAATGCAATGGCCCCTGCACCCTCGTGGGAGACCTGGAAGAAGCTCCTGGCTCCTGTCTTTGGATAGATGAAGCTCTGGCCCTTGTGGCTATCTGGGGAGTGAACCAGCAGATGGAAGACCTCTCTCTCTCTCTCTTTCTCTCTCTCTCTCTGTGTGTCTGCTTCTTCCTCTCTCTAACTAAGCCCTTCAAATAAATAAATATTTTTTTTTAATTTTTTTGCCAGGCAGAGTTAGACAGAGAGAGAGCAGAGAGAGTTATAGACAGTGAGAGAGAGAGAGAGAAAGGTCTTCCTTCCGTTGATTCACTCCCCTAATGGCCTCCACAGCCAGCGCTGCGCTGATCTGAAGCCAGGAGCCAGGTGCTTCCTCCCAGTCTCCCATGGGGGTGCAGGGGCCCAAGCAGCTGGGCCATCCTCCACTGCACTCCCAGGCCACAGCAGAGAGCTGGACTGGAAGAGGAGCAACCGGGACAGAATCTGGTGCCCCAACTGGGACTAGAACCCAGGGTGCTGGCGCCACAGGCGGAGGATTAGCCTAGTGATCCATGGCGCCGACAAATAAATCTTTAAAAAATAAATAAAAATACATCTTTAGAAAAGGAGTGGGTACGGGAAAGCATTTCTCTCATCTCTGGGGAGCTTTGTTACATCCTACAATGCTGGAAGGAAAGTGGGGTTAAATACATAAACACACACACACACACACACCCCAAGCAGAATGCCTTGGTTTTTGGATTGCACAGTACTATATGTATTGTATCCATCACCCAGTTATTGATATGTTAATAACATTCCTAAAATTACATTCCTTTTCTGGGCTTTACTGTTTGCATTTCAGGTACTCATCACTTGACAAGCTTTAATTTACTGACCACTATTAACTCTGGGTTTCTTGCCTTTTTCCTTTGCTTTTGTCTTTTTTTTTTTTTTCCAGTTCACATATTTTTCTATTAACCAAAATTGTTGATGAGAAATTTTAGAAAAAGACATAAAATCATTGTTCCAGAATATCTCCTTTGAACATCAGTGTTTTGGAAATAAGCATGTAGACTTAAATGTGAATTACAGCAAAAAAGAATCGCCCTCAATAGAAAAAAATTCAAAAAGGATACATACTGAAAGACAATAAAGGATACAAATGAACAGCATTAAAATCTTTATACTCAAATGAATAAAGTTGGCAATGTCTTCCAAATATCCTCCTACTCAAGTCTCCTTACTAGTTATCAAAAATGTCAATGTAGCAGGCGCGGCGGCTCAATAGGCTAATCCTCTGCCTTGCGGCGCCAGCACACCGGGTTCTAGTCCCAGTCGGGGCACCGATCCTGTCCCAGTTGCCCCTCTTCCAGGCCAGCGCTCTGCTGTGGCCAGGGAGTGCAGTGGAGGATGGCCCAAGTCCTTGGGCCCTGCACCCCATTGGAGACCAGGAGAAGCACCTGGTTCCTGGCTTTGGATCGGTGCAGTGCGCCGGCCACAGCGCATCATCAGAGCGGCCATTGGGGGGTGAACCAACGGCAAAAAGGAAGACCTTTCTCTCTGTCTCTTTCTCTCGCTGTCCACTCTGCCTGTCAAAAATTAAAAAATAAAATAAAAATTAAAAAATTTTAAAAAATGTCAATTTAGTAGTGGGCTTCTGAACAACAGTGCATGTAGTAGATGCAAAGAAGAGCAATGCAAATCCTTGTGGAAAACATCAAAAGAGCCACTTCCATATGGTATTACCAAGGGGGTAACATTCCAAATTCAACTGTCCCACTAGGGACACCAGTCATTGAGAAAATAAGGTTCTGCTTTTATCAATGGATGTCTTCATTTTCTCATTGGTTATATGTGCCTCTTATTTTTTGAATAGCTCAAGCACATATTTTTCACATAAAAAACTGGAGTATTTCAGTTTTTACAAGAAAGTGTAAATTTTTAAAATGTATTCCCTTGCTACAAATTTTTTGTCAATACATGCATAGCAATTTTGTCCCATCAAGTTTTAGCATTATCTGTACTTAGGGAAAATGACTTTACCTTTAGAATTATATTTCTTCCAAGGGATAATAAAGGAATTTGAGGAGCACAAGATTCCTGAGGTTTACTACTCAGTTTCTCTCCTGGAGGGTTTACTAACTATGTTTTCTTACAAGAAGTGAAATTTATTCCAAAGAATTGTGCTGTGATTTGAGTATTTCCTCCCAATTTCATATGATGGAAACCTTGTCTCCAAAGTCTCAAGTTCATTATATTTTTGAGGAGAGCAGTTTTGGGAGGTAATTGGGTCCTGAGAGCTGTGCCCTCCTGAATAGATTAATTCATTAGTGAGTTAATAGATTACTGAGTTTTCAGATGATTAGCTTTGTACAAATATGAGCTCTATTTGCCTATTTTCGGTCATGCAATCCGATCCCTTTTGCCATGTTCTGATGCACTAAGAACACCATCACCAGAAAACTGCTAGATGCCAAAGCCTCCCTCCAGAACCATGAGCTACATATACCCCTATATTTTTTCTTATTATAAATTGCTCAGGCATTTCAGAGTCACAACAAAAAATGAATTAGGACAGAAATCCCAAGGTAAAGGAGAAATAGAGCCACAAAAAAAAGATTTAGAACATCCCAATAAAACTATGTAAACATTTAGGATTAAATATTATTGATGGTATCACTGATATTTGTATTTCTTCAAAAGTAACTAAACTTTTCACTGGTAGTTTAAATTTTCTTTTTTTAACCTTTCTATAGGAATACCTTTTTAAACCACACTTCACTTTAGGATGCTTCACAGATATTTTGTGTTTTTACAAGTTAAAAGTTTGTGGCAAACTTGCATTGACAAATTTTATTTTTGCCATTTTTCCAATAGCTCAGATGGTTGTTAGCATTTTTAGCAATTAAGTATTTTAATTAAGTTCTACATATTGATTTATCATTTTTTAATTTTATTAAAAATATACAGTTTCATGTATTTCATATATACAGATATAGGAACATATGATTTTTAAGATATAATATGGTTACACATGTAATAGATCACAGCAGTATACCATAAATATAACTTTTGCATCCACTAGAAAACCAAAAAAAATTCATGTGGCTTACTTTATTGATATTCACTTTATTGCAGTAGTCTGGGATCAAATCTGTAATAGTTCCAAGATGTACTTAACTATAATATTCCTAGAAGTTGATATTTAAAAGCAATTTTGTTTATTTATTTATTTTTAATGTGGTGTCTTTCCAATTTTTTCTCACATTTTAATTTTAAAACTAATTAGTTTTTAACAGATTGAATGTGCTTTGTGGATAATGATATTCAAAGATACAGATTAATATTTTTGTAGTAAGTGATTTACTTCCACGATAATCTTAAGGAATTGAAAGAAGAAATAAATGATTCCATCATTATTTAAATGGGAATTTCAATAACTTTTCTCAGTTATTCATAGAAAATAACACAGAAATTCAGTAAAAATATAGAAGACTGGTAGAATGGTGTCAACCAAATAAACCTAGGCAACAAAAATAGAATATCTTATCCAAAACAGGAAAACACAGATTTTTCAAGCATGCAGGTAATACTACAAGCAATACACTAGACATAAGGAAGTGATAACAAATTTTAAAGGATTGTAGTAAAATAAAAGACATTCTTTAAATTCAATGGACCTAAATTACAAAAACAAAAAGAAAAACAAAATGAAACATAGAATTTCTCAAGTACACAGAAAATAAAGACCACATTTATTTAAAACTCATCAATGAGAAGAAAATTCACAAAGGAAATTAGGAGTTATCTTTTCTTTAATGAGAACAAAAGCACAACATATCCAAATTGATAGTACAATATTTACAGCTTTCAACACACAATTAGAAAAGCAGATCTGAAATTAATTAATAATTTGAACTTTATACCTAAGATAGCAGGGTAACAGAAAAACATATCAGATCCAAACAGAATAAAATAATGACCATTGGAAAGGAAATCAGTAGAAAATAACTGAAAAGATGATAAAATGAAAAGCTGAGTCTGTAAAAATTTCCAACAAATGAATAATTTACGTAATTTTAATTACAAAATGAAATACAATTAAAATTAAATTAAAACATTTATTTACCGAAAAACAGTAGCATCAAAAGAAACAAATACGTGGAAAAATGACATAAAATGCTGCTTAAGCTCTCTACTTAAGAACTGCAGTACATTGAGAAAAAAGAATAAAAAATATAAATATAGACATACACAATGTTCATGAACAGAAACTACAAATTTCTTACTTTGCATATTATCTTTGAAATGATTTCTAGTTTCAGTACAATTTCCATAAAAATTTCAGCATATGCTTGAACATTGACAAATCTGATTTTAAGTCAGATTCATAAGAATGACCAGACAGGTTTAAAGCAAACAAAGTTGGACAGCTTACCCCACCACATGTCAAGATTTATTACAAGATACATTAAAATAGTTCAATCATTGTGCATAATAAAGAAAAAGACTAATTGGAATAGAATCTAGAAACAGATTCATGTATATCATATGAATATATGAATTCATATCTATGAATATATACATACATATGTGTTTATATATATCACTTGATTTATAAGTAAAACTTTAAAAATCAAGTGCTGCTTCAAATTCATATCCATACACAAAAAGTAACCTTCAGTCCCTACCCTACACTTATACAAATATGAATTTAAGGCCAGTGCCGCGGCTCAATAGGCTAATCCTCTGCCTTGCGGCGCCAGCACACCGGGTTCTAGTCCCGGTCGGGGTGCCGGATTCTGTCCTGGTTGCCCCTCTTCCAGGCCAGCTCTCTGCTGTGGCCTGGAAGTGCAGTGGAGGATGGCCCAAGTGCTTGGGCCCTGCACCCGCATGGGAGACCAGGAGAAGCACCTGGCTCCTGCCTTCGGATCAGCGCGGTGCGGCCGCAGCGCGCCAACCGCGGTGGCCATTGGAGGGTGAACCAACGGCAAAGGGAGACCTTTCTCTCTGTCTCTCTCTCTCACTGTCCACTCTGCCTGTCAAAAAATAAAAAAATAAAAAAAACAAATATCAATTTAAGAATTATCATAGACCTAAATAAATAAGATAGAACAATAAAGAATATTTCCAAAAACAGGAAAATATATTTATGAGATTGGAGAAAGAAAACCTTTTATAAACTTGTCACTAAAACATTAAAAAAAAATAATATAAAGTCATGACTTTTAAGAATTTATGTCATTTTATTATATATATATATTACACTCAATGTAGTATACACTAACATATATATGTATGTGCATATATATATGTATAGTTATATATATATATATATATATATATATAATTTGAAAACAAAGAGATCTTTCATCTACTGTTTCATTTCCCAAATATCTGGGCTGGGTCAGGCAAATGCCAAGAGCCAGAGATTCAATATGAGTCTTCTATTTCTGTGTGAGTAGCAAGGATCCATATTCTTGGTTTGTCACCTGCTATTTCCAAAGATACTTTAGAAGGATGATGGAATCAAAAGCAGAACCAGACTCCACCCCAGCAACTCTGAGATGGGATATGGGTGTTTTTAACCGGAATCTTAAACACTGCACCTCATGCCCACCCTCCACTGCAGTATTTTGTTTATCCTACTTTCATAATTCACTGATTTTATTTATTTTTGTTACACTGACATAGCACCTAGGGCATATTTGGATGATGTAATTTTTTTTATTTGCTGTTAATTTGAACTAAGTGTCCTCTCATCTTCCCACTATCTTCCATCACCTGTATATTACAATTAAAAAAAACCACAAAATAACTCTTATGTGAAAGACTAGTGTTCCCTGTTTTCAGTTCAAGTGATTCTATTAGTGAAATATTAGTAAACACATTTATACTTATGAAAAAATAAAGTATCTAAGTGTAGAATTTTTATAATTAGATTTCTACATTTAAGCATATAAGAAAATGAGGAATGCATTTTTCCATATTTCTTATATGCAATTGTGTGAGATTTAAAATAATTTTGCTTTCATTGTATTAGAAATTGGAAATTTAGAGTGAAATTTTAAGTATGCCTATGGTGAAAAATTTGGATTTAATGTCTTTTGCTTTATCTAGGGAGAAAAAAAAATATGTAAAAGTGTAATGCAGGACATCTTTCCAGAAGGGAAACTCAAAACAATTTCATTTTTGTATATCGATAGAAGACTATTTGATTATCAAATTAAACTATGAGAAATCTACACCTGAAATTCCAAATCAGATTTTAAAGAATATGGTAGATTTACATTTATTTACTTTCACAAACTCATACAGCATGCTTTTAAGTGAGGTAGACAACATTTTCAATTTACATTAAAAATAATAACACAAAATATCACATATTAGAGTTCTGAAAAATGTTCATGGAAAATGGAGTTAAAATATAAATTTATTTTTGATGCAAAGTTTGTATTATTTGTAGTTCTTCATAATGCATATTTTCATTGAACTTTCTGAAGTCTCCTTTTATGACTTTCTGTTTGCTAACATGTGTATTTAAATGCTCATGTGAGTCAATATGAAAAGACCTAGAAAGAACTATTATACTCTTAGTAATGGTTACCACTGTAGAGAATAGTAGGAGTGGTGAGGAACTGATGTGGAAGCAAAAAAAAAAAGTTTTAGTGCTCAAATCTATGAACTTTCATATTGTTGGAATTATTGCACAATGACTAAAGAGTCATGCAGAATAATTCTTAAGAAACATCAAATAACAGGCCGGCGCCGTGGCTTAACAGGCTAATCCTCCATCTTGCGGAGCGGGCACACCGGTTCTAGTCCCGGTTGGGGCGCCGGATTCTATCCCGGTTGCCCCTCTTCCAGGACAGCTCTCTGCTATGGCCCGGGAGTGCAGTGGAGGATGGCCCAAGTCCTTGAGCCCTGCACCCCATGGGAGACCAGGAGAAGCACCTGACTCCTGGCTTCGGATCAGTGTGATGTGCCTGCCGCAGCAGCCATTAGAGGGTGAACCAACGGCAAAAAGGAAGACCTTTCTGTCTCTCTCTCCCACTATCCACTCTTCCACTCTGCCTGTCAAAATAAATAAAAATTTGAAGAAAAAAAAAAAGAAACATCAAATAACAACCAAATTTTGTGGACTGGATGAGGTTCCCTAAACTGTAATTTCAAAGAAATACAAACTTGCCTATATTGAAATAAAACTTTAAATTGACAATATCTTATCGATCATATAGTGGGAAGATAGTCACCCATACAGCCACTTTAAAATTTATTTTAAAACAAACAATGAAGCTCTGTTTTTAGAAATAAATATGTATGAAGGGCGGGATGGGAGAGGGAGAGGGGAGGGCCACCGGAGGGAGGGAGGTTGGGGGAGAAACCACAAAAATACAAAAGTTGCACTTTGTAAATTCACATTTATGAAATAAAAAATAAAAAAAATAAATATGTGATCTTCCCTAGTTCAAGAGAAATGATCCAGAAATCTCAATTTGGACGTTATTTTTCCAGAGTGCTAATGTGTCTGTAAAGACTATCTTTCCTGTGTCACAACATATGTCACTTGCTTGGAGTATTTGGTAAGTATTTACTTACTGTGCATAGCTGAAATGGAGATCTTTGGTGAAGTGGCTTGAGTAAAATGTGCAATTGAGAAGAGATAAGAGTGATTCTACAATCCAATAACCATTTTCTTGAGCTGGCTGAAAAGAGAGGACATGAACTTTTTGATAGAAGCACCCACTCTACAAGAACAGCCCTTTTAGCCAGCGCAAAACTTAACAGATACTCTCTTAAATGAGCTGCCTTTCATTCTCTGAGACACATTGTCTGAATGAAGCAATAGCAATCTAACTCCTGTTACCAGAAGTTTAACTGAATTGCAGCCTAGAATCCCATAGTGAAAAATAAAAGAGAGTATATGAGATCCCCCAAAAGAAGGCTATCATAAAAGAAATTATATGAAGGAAGAAAGATATCTTTGATTTCTAAATTAACTTATATTGTTCTTTCCCGGAAGTATTTGTTGAAAGTCAATCATAAGATTAACGCTTTCTGCATATGGCAAGTATTTTAAGTATACTATTCCTTGCCTCTAGGCCCTATCAGTTTTCCTTTAGGCCTACATTGTACAAAAAAAAAAAAAAAAAAAAAAAAAAAAAAAAAAAATTCAGGCTTAGTAATTAATCCACAACCCTGCATCTAGTCTTCATGGAAAGATTAACAATTCAATGAAAATATCTTTTTAAGCACGGACTACAAGAGCTGATTTTTGTTTATTCCCCAGTCTTGTCTTCTACCTTTTTCTCCTTTAACTAACCTCTTGTCACTCTGGCCTCCTTTCCAGGAGTAGAACATGCAAAGTTCTTCTTTTTTCACAAATCTTAATGTTTTCTATTCTGTCTGACTGAAACATTCTCCCCCTGGATCTCTGCAAATCTGATACTTCCTAGTCATCCCCATGATCACCCAAAAACCATTTCCCCAGAAAGTGCTGGCTACCCTATATTTTGTCTTACATTGTCTGCCATGATCAAGTTTTAACTTGCTAGTTCCACAGATTATTTTTGGAAATTAACTAGTTATTCATTGCTTATTTTTCTGTTGTTTTATACTTAACATTAAAATTAGGAGAGCATGACTTCTCCTTTTTAAAACTACTATATGCAAAGATCTTAAGACATTTGTTATTTGTAAAGAAGAAAAAAAAAAAAAAGATTCCTGGGGACCAGCATTGTGGTGTAGCAGATAAAGCTATCTCTTGGGATGCCAGCATCCCATGTGGGTGCTGGAACTTTCCAGGCTGTTCCACTTCTGAACCAACTGCCTGCTAATGAACCTGGGAAAGCAGCAGAAGATGCCCCAAGCACATGGGCCCCTGCTAACCTCATGGGAGATCTAGAAGGAGCTCCTGGCTCCTGGCGTGGGCTTGGCCTCAGAGCTGGCTGTTGTGACCATCTGGGGAGTGAATTAGTGATGGATAAACTCGTTATCCACCCCCCCCCAGCTTTCTCTCCCTTTCTCTCTCTGTAACTCAGATTTCAAATAAATAATCTTTAAAAAGAAATTCCCAGTGACTTAATTAATCAATATAAAATATTTGCTGTGTGATTTAAAAGTAAAAATAACTGAATTTTATATACAATAATGGATGAAATAGAATAAGATAGAGGCAGGAAAGGAAGTGAACCAATGAATATTTGATGAGGAAAATGTCCAGAACTTGTTAGAATAAAAGATTTTAATTCTGGAATAAGATATGCTCAATATCCCTATGTTAAGGATCTCAGTGTTGCAAATCTTCCAGTTGAAGAGAGAAGTAATGTACTTGACATGGATTGCTGCTTCAGGCTATCTTGGGAGACTCAGGTTCCTTGAAAATGAAATATTTAACACTTTTAAATATGTAACTATGTGCACTTTGGGCAAACACCACCTCTGTTTATTTCTAAAATATTATTATCACCACAAAATAAAAGTATTCGTCTATTGAACAGTAATTTTATTTCCCCCACCTCCTAGCAACAAGAAAGCTACCTTTTGTCTCTATGGGAGTACCTTTTTGCTATGTTCTGAATGTTTCTGTATTCCCAAACTCATATTTCTAAATCCTGACCCCAAAGGACTGGCATTGCAAAGTGTGACCTTTGCTGGTTATTAGATCATAAGAATAGTGCTCCATAATTGGTACAAATGTCCTCACAAAAGAGACCTCATAGAGCTAGTTTTACACTTTCACCACTTGAGGATGCAACGAGATAGCACTGTTTGTGCACTAAGAAATAAGTCTTTAAGTATGGCTGAATCTGTCTTCATGTCAACTTCCAAGCCTTGAAACTGTGAGTTCCCACTCAAGTTTGGCATTTCTTAATGCGCCACAACAGACTAACATCTGTTTCAGCCAGTTTCTTGTTACTACAAGATAACACCTGGGACAATCAATTATTAAGGAAAGATTGGTTCATTTGACTGAAGTTGAAAGTCCAAATGGCACGCTGCAGGTTTTGACAGAGACTGTGTCTCAAATGAAAGAGTGTGTGTGGAAGGATCACATGGCAAACCAGGAAACAGAGTGACTCACTGGGAACAAACTTAGGATTTTATACAACCTTCTTAAAAGATTTACCTTCCAGAAAATGCACCCATAGATCTAAGGACCTCCAACTAAACTTCACCTCATAAACTTTCCATCACCCCCAATACCCCCACCCTGTCCTTTATTAGACATTCTCCAAACCACAGCAGACAGCATGTAAAATATTTCAGATAAATGAAATCATAAAATACGTGGCCATTATTCTCTAACTTCTTTCAATTAGAATAATATTTTCAAGATTCACTCACATTGTAGCTTGTATCATCAGTTTCATTTTTAAGGCTGAATGCATTTCTATTCTGTGTATATGACACAATATTTTTATCCATTCATCCATTGTTGGACATTTGGATTGTTTCCACTTTTTTCTCTTATAAATAGTACTGCTGGGAACTTGGATATGGCTTTAAAGAAATGATATCAACATGGTACCAACAAATCCATTACCCAACATAAATGTTTAGTGGCAAGCATTTTGCAGAGTGGTTAAAATATTAGAATACTCACATCCCATATTGGTGAACATGGTGTCACGTCCCAGTTCCATTCCAAAGTCCAGAGTCTTGCTAATGTATGCAGGGGGATTCAGTGGGTGACAGCTCAAATACTTGGGTTTCTGACACCCATTTGACAGAAATGGATAGGAGTTCCTAGCTCGTTGATATTGTGGTGAGCATTTCAAAGTGCAAGGGAGATTTTTGTCTATCTCTATGTTTTTTTCTCCCTCTCTCTATTTCTCTCTCTGTCTCTCTGCCTTTCAGATAATACATTTTAAAATAAATAAATAATTGTTAAGAATTGATGTTAAGCAAACTGTGGATATGTCTTTATTCTTATTTCTCTAAACCTTCAGTGAGAATAAAAAAAAGTGTTTTTATGTTGGGTGTTTGATTAACTGCAACCCTGTTTTGGTGCTCAAATACCAACTCAGAAGGAAAACATACTGTTTTAAACTGGGAATACTTGTTACAAAGCCTTTGCATATCAATTCTAATATTGAAATTTTATTGTATATACAGATATCTATTTAGATATACTTTCTGAGAAAAGAATTGTGTCACACCTCTCTTGGTCTTCTTAACTTTCATCTCCGAGCTTCATAACTAGGAAATGCCTTATGAATAATATTTTGTGAATGAATAAATGCATATATATATCAATAACTAAGTACAGGAAAATTCAAGGGGAGTGGAATCCTGAAAGAAAGTCAATTATGATAATTTTCAAAGAACACAGTAAAACAGTGAGGATTTGTACCTGCTTTGTAGGCAGCTTCCTAATGGACTGCTGTGATCCTCACCTGCTGCTATTCACACCCTTACTTAGGTCATCGTTTCCTCACTGATGTGGGTTGCATCAAATGTGATGGGACATCACTACTGACATGAAGGCATACAAATTCTGGTATTTGTATTCTTCAAGCTATTTCTCTCTCAGTCTCTGAATTTTATTACTAATACATTCTGGGGGACCCAGATTTTGCAGCTATTGCACCTGTGGGGCAGGCCACAAGAGAAGGAAAATAATAATCATTGAGTTGTCAGCAACTCTCTGAGGCTCTTAGTCCAACACACCACAAGGCACTGGATCCTACTAGCAGCTCCATGAGATGCCTGTAAACAAGCTTTTCGTGTCAATACTGAGATGGCTGCTGCTCTGGCCCCAAATTTCCCTGTAGTTTGAACTATAATGTAGAGGATCAACTAAGCCATATCTGAACCACAGAACCTGTGGGATAATGAACATTACTATCCATACTTCTAACTTTGAGGTAATTTGTTACATAAAAATAGATAGCTAAACAGACCTCACACACACTTGAGAGAAAAACAGGCCTCTAAAAGGGCTTTACAGTAAACATTCCCGAGACCTGTGTGTGACTTGAGCTCAATCCAAAATTCTGTAGCAATTTGTGAATCACTGCCCCATTTTACAATGCTTATTGCTTCAATAGTGACTTGAACTCTGTTCTAAGCCCTAGTAAATACAATGTAAGTCAAGTATCAAAGAATGTGAGAAAAAACCAATTTTATTGGGAAAAAAGGTCAGAGATTTGGCCCTTGTGAAGTTGTGCGACAGAATTTGAGGGTGAACAAAGAGCTCAAACTGAGTAACAAATCAGAAGAATTTTAATGATCTCAAGAAGTTTTAACTATAAAGTGACACTTCCTCATTTGGAAAATAATTTACCAATCACTTTTATTGATGGTGACAGGCCCTTTTTTCTTAATTATAGGAAAACTTACTTGAGCATCTTTCCTATGCTTGCCATATAGCTATCAAGGAAGTAAAGGGGCTGATTGAGTAATGAACAGAGTAATTTTTATGAGAAAGAAAAGACTGATACCCATTCTAACTTTTCAGTGAAATTCAAAATCAGGGAAATCTTAGAATATAAACTGTAGTTGCCATGGCCAAGATGTCCCCATGAAATAATATCTTTGTGTTGGGGGTTCTGAAGACCAGGTTCACATTCAGATATTTATTATTATTCAGAGAAACAATCAAAGATATACTAAGGATTATGGTGTACAACAGGAAAAAAAAAAAACGGGGAAACTAGGCACACATTTTTAGTTGTCCTCTCTTAGTGAAGACACAATAAAGTTTCTGTATTACTAATATTGACTACTTGGTCCCCAACCACCCAAGAGGTCAAGTTGATATAAATGGCCCAGGGCCTCAGGTGAACAAAATCAGGTATTCAGCACAAATCCCATAAATTCCATAAACAATATGTGTTAGTTCAAAGTCTTAGATATTCAAAGACTCCTATCAGTCAGGTTGTCATAGAAGAATTGCTAGAAGAGTTCACTATGTTACAAACCTTTTAGGGCCCCTTTTAGTTCTGTGCAGAATATTCTTGGACTTTAAGAGCTTTACAACAGATTGATTGTGTTATGAAGTATGAGCTCTGTGTGGGTTTTTCCTCATGCCAACAAATTCTTCAAATTTCTTGAATTGCTGTCCAACAATTCAATTAAAAACTGTCACTAACTACCTGGAGTTTGTTAGTTGAAGATCCTACAAGTAAAAGGGCTCAATCCCATAAGATTGCCTCCACTTTAGACACCAGTGAAAGGCCCTGCCCATCTCATAATTCTGACTCAAGGATTATAAATCAGAGGTTCATATGACTCCTCTCTTAAGGTTCCATACCCTTTAGATCATTTGATGGGACTCAGAAAGTTGCCTGTTAATAATAAACCAGTAAGAAAGAAGACAACTCGGGAGTACTGAATACAAGAGACCCATAGTGAAGTAGGCAGGCATATAGGTTTGTGAGCTGGAAGACCACGCCTTCGCCATGCCCCTGTGTGACCTCACACCCTAACTGATACTTTCACCACACCCCTGTATGGGACCCCATGCCACTACCTGGCCACCTCCAGGTGTCCACCAGCCAATCAAGTTAATTAACCACTCCCCCTTGGAAGTGGGTAAAAAGCCTAGGACACAATGTGTCCCGCCCTTCTCTTCTTTGCCCTGGCCTCTTGCCAAGAGGGGGCTGGCTGTAGCCCTGCGTCTTCACCGCCCTAGGCTTCCTGGCCTAGATAATCCTCCAAGTGGCTGGTTCCTGGTGCTCGGTATGAACCCAGATTTACCTCTCTCTCTTAAATAAAGCTCTCACTTTTCTATGCACCTTTCACAGTAATTAAAGCCTAAAATGTACCATGCTGCCTTGTTTACTTGTGCCGGTATTTAGAATTCTTCTCTAAATATTAGGCAAGAACCCTCTTGGGCTTATTAATATTGGGGATTTAGTAATAAGCATATGGTGATATTGTATGGCATCCCAAATTCTGGTAGCACCCAGATGGTACTTCTGGGAAACTTTAAAGAGCCACATTTTCATATAGATTTTGGGGGGTCATTTTCTGATATCAATAGGGCAAACTATGAGGAGGAAGCAGAGCTCAGATCTGCTCTAGAAGGGCTACCCTCAGAGTGCAGAATGCATTCCTCGGCCCAGAAACTCTCTGAACTCATTGGTTAGGGATTTTTATGGAGATTTAATTGATAAGCATAACTGAATAAATCACCAGCTTAGGTGATCATCCCCACTCCCTGTTTAGATGTTGGGAATACAGTTGAAAGTCCCACCCATCTATCAAGCTTACTTCTTTCTAATGGCCAAACTGCTCTTCATCATCTGGTTAGCATACAAAATGGCTCTGTTATTACCCTGGAGAGATTTAGAAACTATAATATCAGACAGCTAGGACTAAGACCAAATATTTTCACAAAATATGCTCCTATCACTCTTATCACACAAGAAATTACAAGTGTTTTAGTAGCTGTATGTCAGGAATTTGGGACAAAAAAACAAATACATATTTCTTATTATATCACAATATCACAAATTGCTAATCTCTTCTTACATTAATTTTTAAATCCTTACATTTAGTTTTTTTTCAAAATAAAGTATAAAATTCCATTATGTATATCTGACATGAAAAGAAAAAAAGGATATATTTCTAACTGTAGAGGCATTGCAATGTCCATAGTGTCAGAGATAGGTAGCACAGAACTTCACTTCCAATTAGAAGTAAGTAAGAATCATCTGCTCTTGAAAGCAAGGGAAAAAATACAATTTGAGACATTTTGATAAAACTGTCATGCTCTAATGTCACAGACTACCCTGGAGACAAAGGTAATATTATGGATGAAAGCAAGTCTTCATTGGAAAAGAAAGAATTGATTCTCTTAGGTAAAATGGATGAAAGTTGTTAAAATTACACAGTAAGCAAGCCACACTAGCAATGGCTTTTTTTGTCTTTAATCATAGCCAAAATTGCCTCTGTAACAGGCACAATCATTACTGCCCAGTTATTACCTAAAGTGGATAATAATTCTTAGAATTTTCTGATGTTTACCATATTTTCTTTTTTTTTTTAAGATTTATTTATTTCTTTGAAAGTCAGAGTTACACAAAGAGAGGAGAGGCAGAGAGAGAGAAAGAGAGAGAGATAGAGAGAGGTCTTCCATCACTCCCCAGATGGCCGTGATGGCTGAAGCTTCATCCATCCAAAACCAGGAGCCAGGGGCTTCTTCTTGGTCTCTCACGTGGGTGCAGGGGTTCAAGGACTTGAGCCATCTTCCACTGCTTTCCCAAGCCATAGCAGATAGCAGCCAGGTCTCAAACTGGCATCCATATGGGATGCTGACGCTTCAGGTCAGGGCATTAACCCACTATGCCACAGCACAAACCCCTGTTTATCATATTTTCAAGAAAAACTCATGTGGATTCACTTCAAGGTAACAATAATCCAGAATTTTCTTCAGAAAATCAGTTCCAAAAGAAAGAATATACTTAGTCAAAACAAGTTATGCTGTAATCAGAGAGAGGAACAGAGGGAGGGAGTGAGAGAGAAAGAGAGAGAGAGAGAGAGAGAGAGAGAGAGAGACTACAAATTATTGTTGTTTTGTATATTCAAAAATATCCAGCTCCACATAACCTGTTCTCATTAAGATACTATAGCCACATGAATGCTGACACTTAGATATCACTGATCAGTGTTTTGAAGACATAATGATGCAATTGCTGCATTTTTATCTTATGAAGTCAGCTTCCTATAGCAGACATCTGCTATTTCCCCTTCTTCCCTTTGTTGATACCAATCTGCATCTTATCTTCAAGCGGGTAATATCCTTTCTCATTATAAGCTTCCTACATTTCTGCCTCATGACATGTGCCATCTCCTACTTTAGATATTTGTTAGAAATTAAGTTTAAAAGCTGGAAACTGTGTCATGTAGAAACTCCAAGAAATAACAATACTTGGTACTCTTCCTTCAGTCCTTGAATATTTTTCAATGTTTTTTGATCTCTGTATTTTTAATCTATTTTCTTGTGTACACATTAAACACACACTCATTTTTTTTTACTTTATAGTTTGAGTCATTACAACCTAATATTTTAAAAAGACAAATTAAATATAGTTCTCTATTATGTAATAAGGATTGTTGCCAATCATTTTTATGCCCTCATCCTGAGTATAAGAGATCTATTAGAAAAACCTACGCAAATGACATTGACCTCACTTATATGAGACTTTAAAATTGTTTTGAGGTGCTTTTGAGAGAAAAGACAATTCTGTTACTAGACTTTAAATTTAAACAGCAGGGGAACCCTTTCCCTGCTGCTGCCAGTCAGGTACCCTTCATTAGATCCTTGTCTAATTAGTATTCCTTTAAAAATTAAAGTTATTATGTATGCAATGGTCTCTCACTCTTCAGTTACAAAGTCAGGTTCCAGCATATTGTTTGTTTCTTCACCATATGTTGAAGTAATTAGAAAAAAGATCTTCCGTTCTGCTAGGCCTTTGCAGAAAAGAGGCACATACATTTTTACATTTAAAGTTGTTTGAATTAAGAGACTACTTAGCAATGCCATTTTTGTGTAGGAATTAGCATATCTGTTATTGTATTAACTGGCTTGAATATCAATGCACTCCCACGATGTAAGACACAGCTCTGAAGTATTGTTCTGACATTTCAGGTTGGTCTCTGACAGGCAGGCGGACTCAATCTGTCAGGTTTTACATGGTTGAAAATCATGAATTTGTCACTTTAAATGTTTGAATTGGCCAAAGGTGTTTTTGAGGGTAAATCCTACCTGCTTATTATTAACAGTACCCATTTAATTATGTAAACTACATATTTCATTGTCAAGTACAATCAAGTCATGTATGATTGTTTATAAGAATGTTTTCAGAAGTCCCAGGGCAAATGAGAATTCATTCCAGAATTTGACAGTATGGTCTTTTGGGAGAAAAAAAATTCCTTTGACAGACAATGCACTCAGGCAAATGTAAATATTACTCATAGTCCATAAAAAATTGTGAAAACATGGTAATCCAGAGGTTTTTATCTGAAAAGCCTGATTGCCATTGTTAAAAATAAATCTAAATAGTGTTTTGTTTGCCCATGTTTGAATCAGTTTGGCTAAAGCAGTCTCCCTTCAAGAAATATTCTACACTATCATTTAGAAGTCAGGCATATTGTTCACAGATGTAGGGATTCAATTCTGTTGTCATTGGACTTGTTCAGAGTAATATTCTATTGATATTTTCTAGAGATATCTGCATTAATATTTTCTTGCAATGTATTGATCAGTTAATAGTGGTGTGGTAAAGCAGCCAGTAAGTAATGTTTTAAGAGGATCACTGCTTTGCTTCTTAAAGGAGTAAGCATTATAATGAAAATCAAAATAATAGAGGATGGCTAAGTCAGTTGTCATGAAGCCAGGCAGCCTGTGAAAGGTATAGGTGGATGGAGATAGAGGCTGAGACATCTACAGGAAACGGAAGGAGTTGGGATTGCAAGGTTTACCCAGCAGAGCATGCCATATTGTGATAGTTTCACTCCAAGAGTTTAGGGTAAAGGAAACAGAAAACCAGCTTCCTCAGACTTCCTATTCATGGTCAGTTACTCAAACACAATGGCTTTCTGATGTAGCATTCTGTATTAAAAGTCTAGGATCATGAGCCTGGAGAAGGTTCTTCACTTAATTTTTAGAACAATGGGTAGTTGAGCAGTCTCACTTTGTGAGTGGGGCATATATTTCAAAGTTTCCAGTGGGTGCCTGAAACCGCAAGTTATTCTGAACCCTGTATATACTATGCATTTTCCTGTACCTACATACATACAATAAAGTTTAATTAGATGTATTAAAATTATCAACCATAACTGATAATAAATTAGAATAATTATGAGCAGTTGTTTAGCTTAGAAGTTAAGTGGCCTGTGTCCCATATTAGAATGCCTGCATTTGACTCCTGACTCTGGCTCTGGACTCCAGCTTCCTGTTAATACATACCCTGGGAAGCAGCAGTGATGGCTTAAGTTTCCCATGTGGGAAACTTGCATTGAGTTCCTGGCTCCTGGCTCTAGGCCTCATCCTGTCTCCAGCTGCTATGCATTTAGGAAGTGAACTTGCAGATGGAAGTGCTCCCTTTTTCTCTCTCTCCCTCTCGATTAAAAATATCTAATAAGAAAAACACAATAATATATGATAATAGAAAGTATGTAAATTTTAGCTTAATGTTAAATATTAAATTTTAGCTTAGTGTCAACATTTTAAGGCTTCTCTTTGACATATCTAAATTGCCAGAATCACTGTTTTTGTGCTTTGTGGCCATTGCTGAGTGAAATAGATATACTTGAAAATCATCATGTCAATACCTAGGCTGCTGAGTAACTGACCATCTGGCAGGGTTATACAGCACAAACAAGCTGGACAAAGGGATGATTCACCTCCTAGGTAACATTGAGGGAGAATAGGTCAAGAGTTCATCATTTTATTTACAATGACTCACAATTTAAAACTTTTTCATTACTGTATCTGGAATTTTCCATTTAATATTTTTGGGCTGTAGCTAATTGTCAGTAACCAAACCTTGGTGAGTCTGGATTGTGGTGCAGTGTGCTAAGCCGTCTCTTGTGAGCCAAACATCGCATATTGGAGCACTGTTTCAAATCCCAGCAACTCTGCTTCTGATCGAGCTCCCTGTTAATGTGTCTGGGTAAGTAGTAGAGAATGGACCACATGAGTGTAGCCCCTGTTGCTCATTGGGGAGACCCAGATGGAGTCCCAGGTTCCAGGATTTGTCCTGACCCACGCCAGGCAGTTGTGGCCATTTGTGGAGTGTACCATCGGATGGAAGTTATCTATCTTTTGCTCTCTGTCACTCTGCCTTTCAAATAAATAAAATAAACCTTAAAAAAACCACCACTTGGGGAGTGGACTATTGCATATTGTCAAAAGGTTCTACAAACTCTTGAATTCCTAATCAACTATTAGCTTTTATTTTAGAGGTACTTCTAGGGAAAAAAAAAAAGAATATGAGAACAATTTTTTCCTTCCTCAAGTTAGGTGGCTAAATTTATGTCATGTTTCAATTCTAAATTGCAGTGAGTGACAGTAAAGATGCATATACAGGAATAAAATACCAAGAGACTGAATTGGAAAATGGAATATAAGAATATCAAAGATTTTGGTGACTTCTGGAGGCAAATACAGGTGGGATATATCAAAGAATAAACAAAAAATACTGATAGCTAGCAGCCGGACAACATCAGGCCAAATGGCATTTATTATCAACTACTTTATTTTTTTAACTTTATAACTGCAATCCCCTTTATAGTCATTTTAAACTGAGTAATGTGGTCTCATACTGAATAATCTATCTGGACCAAGATAATAGTTTCTAGTGTATATTTTAGCTTCTGATAAAACACACACACACACATGAACACACACTTTATTCATAATCATCTTTGTCTATCTTAAATTTAAAACATCTGATTATTACTCTTCAAAAAAGAACTACACATTAGTAGAGAAAACCCACTTGGGAGCTCTGTTGTATTCATCTTGCTTCTACAGCAATTCACCACAAAATTAGTGACTTAAGACAATGCAAATTTATTATCATCTTGAATCCTGGAGATAAATATGTGTCTCAGTAGGTTAAAAACAAGATTTTTATTTCAGAAGAGTCAGCAAGGCTGCACTCTTTCTAGGAATTCTAGAAGAGAGCTTGCCTCTTTGTTTTGTTTCTTTTTTTTTTTTTTTCCTGGCTACAAGAGATTCTCTGTATTCCTTGCCTCATAATTTCCAATTTCAAAGTCTCAGAAACAGAAGACAATCATTTCTCATAGTGTGTTACTTTGACACAATCTTCCGGTTCCTCCTTTCGTATTTAAAGACCCTTGTAAATACATTGAACACAGCAGATATTCCAGGATGATCGCCTGTTTTTAAATCAGTTGATTAGCTACCTTAATTCCATTGTGAAATTAGTGTCCCTTCGGGGTATAATAGAATATATTCAATGTTCCAGAAATTAGAAAATGGTCATCTTTCAGAAATCCATTATTCTGCCTAAACTATGTGGTTACTGTAGGGGTGGATGGTGCAGCAGATAAAATGCAATTTGAGGCACCCACATCTCATATTGGAATATCTGAGTTGAGTCCTGCCTTTTCTGCTGATTTTTGCTTCCTACTGAAGTTCACCTTAGCCGGCAGCAGATAACGGCTCAAGTACTTGAGTGCCGAACACCATTGTAGGAGAGCCACGCTTATTTTGGAAACAAGGAAAAAAAAATAGGATCAAAATCAAGCAATGAGGCCAGCGCCGCGGCTCAATAGGCTAATCCTCCACCTTGCGGCTCCGGCATACCGGGTTCTAGTTCCGGTCGGGGCACCGGATTTTGTTCCGCTTGCCACTCTTCCAGGCCAGCTCTCTGCTGTGGCCCGGGAGTGCAGTGGACGATGGCCCAAGTGCTTGGGCCCTGCACCGCATGGGAGACCCAGAAGAAGCTCCTGGCTCCTTCTTTGGCACAGCTCTGGCCGTTGTGGCCATCTGAGGAGTGAACTATTGAATGGAAGCCCTCTCGCTCTCTCTGCCTCTCCATTCTCTATGTAAATCTGACTTATAAATAAATAAATAAATCTTTAAAAAAATCAAGCAATGAAATAAATCATACTTGAAGAAATAGTAATCATTCAGAAAACATATTTAATATTAATCTTGGGAAAAATTTGAGATCTTTTAGTCACAATAGAAAAGGGTGTAATGAAAAAGACCCAATCATATAATTAGAGGATTAAAAGTGTTTTTGCTAGCTAAAAATACGACTAATGGAACGGACTCTGTGTTGTAGCATGTTAAGCAACTACTGGGGCATGCACATCCCATATCAGAATGCCTAAGTTTGAGTCCTAGCACCATTTATGATCCAGTTTCATGATAATGCACATTCAGAGAGGCAGCAGGTTAGTGTTTCAAGTAGTTGAGTCCCTGCCACACACATAGGAGACCCAGACCGTGTTCCAGATGACTAAATTCAACTTGAAATCATCCTAGCTGTTGTGGGAATGTGGACAGTGAAACAGTGGATGGTAGAATGTGCTCTTTCTCTTTTGCTCACTCTCACTGAACTTCAAATAAAGAATAACAAGTAATGTTGCTGACCCTACTTGGCCGTCCCCTCAGCTGCAGTGGTCATTTTGGAAGTTGGGCTGAGTGAAGGGCTTTTCAGCTTAGAGCCAATAAGATCTGTGGCTCTGACCTGGGCATCCTTCGACTTCAGGGCAGATCCATTTCCAGTGATCCAACTCTTGGCAGAGCTGCCAGGGCTCTTCACAAGCTGACTTCTGCTGAAGCCCAGGCTTACCACATTGAAAGCCACTGCAGTGGACTGGCCTGTTGGGTCTCCTTGAGGGCAGATCACTGTACAGATCAGCCATTAATAGGCCTGCCACCCATTGCTTCTGATGCCGAGCTTTCTTTTCCTCCTGGTTTTTGTTCAAGCAGACCAGAGGATGCAAGTCAAGGAGTGCCCGTGTCCCATCTCTAATCTTCGGTGGCCTGAACTACAAGTCTATAGTCACAGGCATGTTCTGCAGTAGTTTTTCTAAGGTAGACAATGCCCATGAGGAAAATTATATTCTCACTTTAAACTTTCTTTCCCTTTGGTCTGAAAGGGAGTTTTTTTCTATTTACTGTTTACTTCGCTGATGGCGAAGTAACTCTAGCTATGAGATTATAATTTAAGCTCTTATTTTGCTATGCTATTACAGAAAAATGTTAGCCATCTCTTTTATAAGGTCTAAAGATTAAATTGTGTGTCCTGGCCGGCAACGTGGCTCAACAGGCTCTAATCCTCCACCTTGCGGCGCCGGCACACTGGGTTCTAATCCCGTTCAGGGCACCAGATTCTGTCCTGCTTGCTCCTCTTCCAGGCCAGCTCTCTGCTGTGGCCAGGGAGTGCAGTGGAGGATGGCCCAAGTGCTTGGGCCCTGCACCCCATGGGAGACCAGGAGAAGCACCTGGCTCCTGCCATCAGATCAGCGTGGTGCGTCGGCCGCAGCGCGCAGGCCGCGGCGGCCATTGGAGGGTGAACCAACGGCAAAGGGAGACCTTTCTCTCTGTCTCTCTCTCTCATTGTCCACTCTGCCTGTCAAAAATAAAAATAAAAATTGTGTGTCCTACAGATTCCTTCGTAATAGAATTAGTTTCCTACCTTGAAGAGAATAGAGAAATGAAAGAACAAGTTGGGCTTAGAATAGAGAAATGAGGGAGCAAGTCCTAGATCGCTTGCTGACAGTAGCAATGTCACATGAATACTTAGCAAACAGTTTCAACCATTAGTTAACAACTTAAGAAAACATTTATCAGAAGGGTCCAATGCCTTCTATAAATTTTAAGAATCATGTATTTGGAAACACCTCTTAAATATCTAATATGGTGTAGTTTGTTTAACCAGTAAACTTAAGCACAAACATATAAAATGTTTTTAGTTTCCTTCTACGAACAAGTATAAAACATATGATGCAGAGATTCAGGTCAGAACTGTAAATTTCTAGTTAGAGATGCCACCTGCCTTTACCTGGCCAGCTCTCCTCCCAGGCCAGCTAAGTAAAGAAAGTCAACAGAGTGCCTTCCCCTAGGAGGTTCACACCTCCCTTAGAATGTACCCAATATGAAGAGATAGATAGGTCTGGGCCTCTTAACTTACAAGGCCTAAAGCCCAACAGATTATTGTCAAGCCCCTTCTATCAGGTTCGATTTGCCTCTCAATCAGAAAACTTAATTGTAGCTTAGACAGCACCTTTCTTAGCTCCTCTAATAATGACTCTGTCCTTTGTTCTAGACCTTGTCTAGCACACTTGGGCCTCAATCCTTTGTAATCATAACCTCTACTCTACCACCAATGGCTTTACTCCCAACCTGTGTGTACTGATGGTCCTCTTCCCCACTTCATGCTGTATAATTGGTCAGACCTTGTTAATGCCACTCTTAGGATCCTTGGTTACTATCCTCACTCTGTCTTTTATGACCTTGTCTAAATATGATCAGAGTCGGTGAACTTGGAAGGCTTCCATAGCCTTGGCAACTCATGACAAGAGCCTAGGGTGGTTACTGTTGCCATAAACTAGAGTGTCAATTTGTTGGGTCAACAACAAGAGCCACTGTGCACTTGCTCCTCATGTGGGATCTCTGTCCTTAATGTGCTGTCCATTGTGATTTAATGCTATAACTAATACTCAAACAGTATGTTTCACTTTGTGTTTCTATGTGGGTGCAAACTGTTGAAATCTTTATACTAAATTGATCTTCTGTATATAAAGATAATGGAAAATGAATCTTGATGTGAATGGAAGGGGAGAGGGAGCAGGAGAGGGGAGGGTTGCGGGTGGGAGGGAAGTTATGGGAGGGGGAAGCCATTGTAATCCATAAGCTGTACATTGGAAATTTATATTCATTAAATAAAAGTTAAAAAAAAGAATGACAAGTAGTTTTAAAAATAAATATATTATTTTCAAACAATAGTAAAGGAAAAATTGGATGAAGAGTTGAGAAATTCATCAGAATATCAAATGAAATGACACAGTTAGGGAAATATAAACTAAATACCAAGACTTACTGTTTAATTGAAGAGAAAAATATGTCTAATTGGATTTTGAGTGAAAAATAACAGAAAATAGATATGTTACAGGGAAAAGAATTAAAGCATAATGGATTTTCCCCTGAGTTCCTTCTTCTTCTTCTTCTTCTTCTTCTTCTTCTTCTTCTTCTTCTTCTTCTTCTCTCTAGTGAGTTTTCTCTGTTTTATAGCACTAAGTATTATCTTCCATTTTATATAGCAACATGGTTATTTATTTTCTCTGTGAACTAGTTAGAATACAAACTCAAGGAGCAAAGAATTGGACTATTTTTCACTCTAATGTATAGTCCTCATATAGAATTATGCCTCACACACTATAGGTGATCGATACCCATTAATTACTAAAGTTTTAATGAATATGTAGTCTGTATCTGAAAGAGAAAGAACTACTAAACTGGGGTTGGTCTGTGGCATAGTGGGTTAAGCCTCCACTGAAGTGCTGTCATCCTTTATGGGATCAGTTTAAGTTTTGGATGCTCAAATTCCAATCCAGCTCCCAGCTAATGTGTCTGAAAAAGCAGTGGAAGATGGCCCAAGTCCTTGTGCCCTTGTATCCACATGGGAGACCCAGAAGATCTCTCTTTCTCTGTCTCTCTTTCTCTCTGTCTCTTTCTCTCTGTGTCTCTCTCTCTCTTTCTCCTTCTCTCTCTGTATCTCTGCCTTTGAAATAAATCTTTTAAAAAGAAGCTAAGAGTAAAAATTCTAAAAGTACTAAATTTTTTTTTTTTTTGCCACTTTCCCCAACCACATTCTGGGGAATTTGAAATTCTGCTACAAAGTTAGCATTTGGATTTGAATTTAACTCTTGAAGTTTCTATAATGCTATTTTTAATGTTAAATAGAATCTAGATTTTTGTATTTAAAGAAATATGAACTATTTGGCACCTTTTTTGTTGAAAAAGTATTTGTTCACTCTGAGTTTTACGAGTGCCAAACCTTCATCTATGTTGTTCAGGGGATGCTAACATCTAAATCCTCAGGCTAGGACTGTCATTTTGCATACAGTTACAGTGCTACTGGGAACACTCACATTCCATATTGGAGAGACTGCTTTCAAGCAATGGCTTGGCTCCTGATTCCAGCATCCTACTGATGTACACTCTGGGAAATAGCAAGTGATGGCTCAAGTAGTTGGATTCCTGTCACTTATGCCACAGATACTGAGTTCCTAGGTTTTGTCTTGGCCAAACCTGGCTATCATGAGCACTTGGGGAGTGAACAAGCACATCTCTGTCTCTGTTCCTGTCTCTCTTCATCCCTCTTTCTGTCTCTGCCTTTAAATTAATTAACTAATTAATTAATGAATCAGTTCTACATCCAGTATTTCAATAACTTTGAATTTTGCTCAGAGTAGAAACTTATTATTGGTATATATTATGCAAAGATAGGAAGAAATTTTAAAACTTCAAATTGTTAAAATACTTTCTTAAAATGTCAAAGTCCAAATCATTGCCTTTTAGTTCTAATAAGTCTGAATATCACTTAATGAATAAAAGTACAAATTATGTAGCTCCAGTACCAACACAATTTCTCTGATAGAAAATTTAGGTTGGTAGAAGACTGAAAATGATATCATAGAGTTTTTTAACTCTCACCCTTGACATTCAAATCAACCTGAGTTATCATTTACATTGATGTTTCTCTGATTTTGGCTTTGTTTTATTAAGATTTTTCAGTTAGGCTATTAGGATGGCAGATATATTATTGTTTGTGGATTTTTTTCCTTATTTATTTAAATCACTATAAATGAGGAATTTGAGAAGACCTAATTTGGTTATGTTATATTCCAAATATGTGTGAACCCTTCTTGGAGTAAATATTTACTTCCAAGGAAAAATAGCTACTATCCAACATCTGTTTACAATATACACAGCAACAAATGTACATTAAGTGTACAGATAAATGAGCTTTGGTCTACTGATCACATTCATAACAAATAGCCAAATTAAGAATAAAACATTACTGATAACCCAAGTGTCCTCAATAACCCAGGCCATTTCTTTTTTCTTTTTTTTTTTTTTTTAATCTGGGAAAGGAAAATATGCTGTCACTTACATGGTGTAATTCAGTGAAGCCATAATTCAGTGAAGACATATTTATAACTACATTATCTCTCTCTCTTTTCATCTCCTACTCAGATAAGAGAAAATGTGTGCAGCTGGTGCTGTGGTAGAGCAGGTTAGATTGTTGCCTATGGTGCTGGCATACCATATGGGTACCAGTTCATGTCCTGGATGCTGCTTTTCCAATCCAGCTCCCTACTGATTCTCTGGGAAAGCAGCAGAAGATGATCCAAGTCCTTGTGACACTTCACCCATGTGAGACAATCAAAAGAAGTGCCTGGCTTTGGCCAGGCTCAGTCCAAGCCATTGCTGTCAAGGCGGGAGGGGTGGGCCAGCTGATGAAGAATCTCTCTCTTTCTCTATAATTCTGCCTCTGAAATAGATAGATAAATCTTAAACAAAAAGGGAAAGAAAATATAATATTTATCTTTTTGGATATGCCTTATGTCACTTAGCATCATTATCTCCACTTGCATCCATTTTGTTGTGAATGTCAGGGTTTAATTGTTTTTTTATGGCTGAATAATAGTCCATTGTATGTATATAACACAGTTTCTTTACCCAATCATCAGTTGATGGACTTCTATATTGATTCCATATTTTAGCAGTTGTGAATTGGAAAATATTAATCTGGGAGTGTAAGTAAATTTCTCATAGGCTGATTTCATATACTTTGGATATATTCCCAAGAGTGGGATAGCTGGGTCATGCAATGAATCTATTTTTAGTTTTCTGAGGAATCTCCATACTGTTTTCTGTAATGGTTGTACCAATTTGCATTTCTACCAATAATGTATTAGGGTATCAAATTCTGCATATCTTCACCAGCATTTGTTAATTGTTTATTATTCTTAAAGGCTTATTTTTTTAAACTTTTATTTAATAAATTAAATTTCAAAGTACAACTTCTGGATTATAGCGATTATTCCTCCATAACCACCCTGCTACCCACAAACCATCTCATATCCTACTCCCTTTCCCATCCCATTCTTCGTTAAGATTCATTTTTAATTATCTTTATATACAGAAGATCAAATTAGTGTATACTAAGTAAAGATTTCAACAGTTTGCACTCACACAGACACATAAAATATAAAGTACTGTCTGAATACTAGTTTTACTGGTAATTCATAGTACAACACATTAAGGACTGAGATCCTACATGGGGAGTAAGTGCATAGTGACTCATATTGTCGATTCTTTTTTTCAAAAAAAAAAAAAAAACAAAAAAACACAGGGTTCCCCACGAACATGCGGTGCGTGACAGGTGAGAGGGCTTTTTTGTTTGTTTGTTTGTTTTGGTTTTTTTTGACAGGTAGAGTGGACAGTGAGAGAGAGAGAGGGACAGAGAGAAAGGTCTTCCTTTACCATTGGATCACCCAGCAATGGCCGCTGCGGCCAGCGCACCATGGCTGGCACACCACGCTGATCGGAAGCCAGGAGCCGGTTAATTCACCTGGTCTCCCATGCGGGTGCAGGGCCCAAGCACTTGGGCCATCCTCCACTGCACTCCCGGGCCACAGCAGAGAGCTGGACTGGAAGAGGAGCAACCGGGACAGAATCTGGCGCCCCAACCGGGACTAGAACCCGGTGTGCTGGCACCACAAGGTGGAGGATTAGCCTATTGAGCCGCAGCGCCAGCCATCGCATTGTCGATTTAACAATTGTCACACTTATTTATTATGTCAGTTGTTGTTGTAGATTTTTTCTGGGAGGAGGGGTGTGGTGGGGACAAGATGTGCGGAGTCACCATACAGACCCCTGGAGTTGGGTGAAAGCAGGCCAGAGGCGAGCAGCTGGCAGACTCGTTTATTTCAGTTGGTACAGCAGCTTAAATAGTCAAGGCAGCCAATATGGTCAAGGGGCAGTTTATGCCCTAATCAATCACAGCCTGTTGCCTGTCAGGCTCCATTGCCATATGGTTTCCAAAGCCATCCAATCACAGCATATTGACAGGCAAGCTCCATTGCAGGTGGTTTCCCAGGGGGTTTCTAAAGCCACTCCTGAGTAACTGATGCTCGCTTGCCAGTGGCCATCTTGGCATGGCCTTCTCATTCCACCACAGTCAGTAATTACCTGAGGCTGTTGTCATGAGCTGTCAAGGCTATGGAAGCCTCTTGAGTTCACAAACTCTGACCTTATTTAGACAAGGCCCTGATCAAAGTGGAAGCTCTCTCCTCCCTTCAGGGAAAAGTACCTCCTCCCTTGATGGCCCATTCTTTCCACTGGGATCTCACTCACAGAGACCTTTCATTTAGGTCTCTTTTTTTTGCCAGAATGTCTTGGCTTTCCTTGTAAAGGTTTATTTCTAAATCCTATCTCTACTCTGTCCATCAATTCTTAATTCTTATTATATCTAATTTTCTCAATCCTAATCAAACCTTTGCTTGAAGCAGAACTCCAAAACATCTCAAGTATCTCACCTTTGCCAGCCTTTGCCCAATAAGCCTCAAGCACTCTGCTAAAGTAAAACCTCAGCTATGTTTTCTCAGTTGTTTAATTTTGCAGTTATTCCAGAAATCAACATTTGTCAATTAACACCCTACATTATTATTAAAGTACAAATAATAGTGAAAATTTATCACAATTAAACTATGAATAAAATTTTATTATCAATTAGAATTTTTATTTTATTTTTATAAAAACAGCTGTTTTACTAAAATGTAAATTTAGTTTTTACATTTTACTAAAATGTAAATTTTACTAAAATGTACATTTGTCATCATTCACTCTTCTGAATATTTAAAAAGAAATAGACTCAGTGAATAGGGTAGTGCAATCATTTTAGCATAACTTTATTTTTTCAGTTTTATTGAGATTTGATTGATAATAAAATATTTCATATATTCCAGTCATATAATGTGGTACTTTGTTATGTATGTCTCTTTTGAAATAATTACCACAATTGAACTTAATAGAATACCAATCACTGTACAGGGATAATATTTTGTTTGTGTATAGTGAAAACATGGGCTATATTCTCTTAGCAAACTGTAAATATACAATACATTATTATTAACAGAGGTTATTATGTTGTGCATTGAGTCTGATTTGAAAATATATTACAAGGCTATTATAATAAAATATGGTACTGGTGTAAAACAGACATATTGGTCATGAACAGAATAGAGATCCCAGAAGAAGACTCACACAAATAAAGCTGACTACTTTTGACAAGGTTGCCAAGAATACACAATGGGGAAAGGGCCTATTCTTCAAAACGTGTTTCTGGGGAAGCTGCATAACCATATGAAAAGAAATCAATAGTGGGTCTTTCTCTTATGTCTTCTACAAAAATTCATCCAAAGTGGACAGAAAACTTAAATTTAAGACCTAAAACTCTAAGACTCCTAGAAGAAAACACAGGGAAAGCCTTTTCATCTTTCATCTTTCTCTCCTATTTCTATCTCATTTCTCTTCCATAAAAATATTTTAAAATAATTCCATATTACTGTTTTTGGTAGAAATACCCAACGAGCTTTTAGAGATGCAATATTCTAGAGCTTTTGGAGTTATAGCATTTCATTATTTTGATGTTTAAACATACTTTCTTATTCTTCAGATGACAGTGAAGCCAGACTTAAATATTAAGAAGACTTCCGTTGAGTAATCAGTGAGGCCTGTTCCAAACTCATAGGCATGTGCTAAAGGAAGATGGTTGCCTTTCAAGTCAGAAATAATCAGAAGATGTGAATAAAAATATATAGAAATATATTTACCTTTTGAGGAATGTAAATGCAATCCAGAAATAGGCTGAATACCTTTTGACAACTATGCATTTTTTGAAATATGTACTTAATATATTTTGGAACATTGTATTTTACATTGATAATACTTTCATTTTTTTTAACAAAACAGGTCTGAGTCACTAGACAGAATGGGGAAGTTGAAAGTATAATGTCATCTATGTCCATCTGTCGTCACAATCTCTCTCACTGTAAGAATAAAACTGAATATTGAGGAAGAGTATAGATATAAATTCATTGCAAGTTTGGCAAAAGTATAAGCTTTCCCTGGATTGGAACTGAAAGCAAACCAGATTCCTTTTTTAATACTGTTACAGAAGAACATATCAAAATGAGGAAGATAGGATGTGTTATTTGAAGAAGCTTTTTACTCCTCTTGTAAGTGATTCCCTTTAAATTGGGTGTGGGAATTCCCTCCTCTCAGAATTCTGTAACTGAGAAGTCAGGATATTCATTCTCAAGATGCATAATTTATATTGGGAGTACAAACACATAAATATGCTCTTGTACAGAAAGAATTGCCTACTGATCCAGGGAAATGCTTGGCCAGGAAACTATCGGAGATTACCTGGTATTCCTACTTAGAAGTAAATAGGCCATGAAAAATGAAATTGAGAAGAAGCCAGCAGTGAGGAGGGGGATGTAAGGGTAACATAATAAACATAACCTGATTGAGATGGAGCTGAATACCAGGTAATTACTGAGTGAAGCAAGAAGCAGCAACTACATAATGAAACAAAAGGGAAAAAAAAAAGATAATGAAAGGAGGGGGAGATTATTGAGGTTATTTATTAAGAATTTAAAGAGAAGTCAAATGCATAATGATTTACAGTCATGGCAACAAAGTTAATATAAGGTAAAGCAGGAATAGAATTAGTTCAGATGGCTAGTTACTGTTGGAAATAACAGTAAGGTCATAGTCCAAATTTAAGAGATAATGAGAGCACAGTGTAGACAATCAACAAATGTTTTATTGTATGACCTGAACAAACACATTTTTGTTTTGCTTCTTTTATATGTCAGTACTTCCTGGAAACCATTTCTTTCCCTTCTAAAATCAGCATGTTCTTGTGGTTAGCTTAGATTTGGGTTGACTCATCTTTTATAAATCTCAGAAATAGGTACTTGATGCAACAAATTTAAACATCCCTGACTACATCGTATTATTGGTACATGACTCAAACAAGAGATTACTAAAGGTCTTTTATCTGAACTATTAAATTTTTTCTCCCAGTTTTCTAGAAAAAAGAGCATACTAGACTATTGACTTCATTGCATATTCATCAATATAAAGGTATGTACGTGTATGAAAAGCATTGAAAGAAAGATCTGAGACATTGTTTGTGGTCCTATATTCATATGAGAAGTTATTTTTCCTCAGAAAAAATTCAATTATCTATGGCTATCTATTCATCCTCATCTAACTTGAGATAGTATGGAATCAGTAAATCTTTCTTGGACTTGCAGTGGAAACTGTGATGATTCAATCAAGACTGTTTTGGTAGTGGATGTTAATAAAGATATTAATTAGAAAAGATGTTCTGCATTACCAAAAGCTCAAGGCACAATGGACATTTTGTTTTTTCCTTCAAGAATTTACTCCAGAATCCACGTTTTGTGTGTGTGTGTTTTTTTTTTTTTTTTTTTTTTTTTTTTTTTTCAGGTAGAGTTATAGACAGTGAGAGAGAGACAGAGAGAAAGGTCTTCCTTCTGCTGGTTCACTCTTCAAATGGCCGCTACAGCCAGCACTGCGCCAATCTGAAGCCAGGAGCCAGGCGCTTCTTCCTGATCTCCCATGTGGGTGCAGGGGCCCAAGCAGCTGGGCCATCCTCCAAAGCCTTCCCGGGCCACAGCAGAGAGTTGGACTGGAAGAGGGACAACTGGTACTAGAAACCAGTACCCATATGGGCTGCCGGCACTGCAGGTGGAGGATTAGCCAAGTGAGCCACGGCGCCGGCCCCCCTTTTTTTTTCCCCATCCTTTGTGTTTAATGTCTACCATCTCACACAACTCTTCCTTTAATCCTGTCTGTAGACCCAGCTTTAGCAACCCACCTCTTAATTTTCTCACAAGTTGTGAATACATGCATACCACACTCTCACAAACTCTCCCTCTCCTCTCTGTGTCACACACACATACACAATTTTTCTACAAAATTGTCTGCAGAGTGTTGGCCGGCGCCGCGGTTCATTTAGGCTAATCCTCCGCCTTGCGGCGCCGGCACACCGGGTTCTAGTCCCGGTCGGAGCACCAGATTCTGTCCCGGTTGCCCCTCTTCCAGGCCAGCTCCCTGCTATGGCCCGGGAGTGCAGTGGAGGATGGCCCAAGTGCTTGGGCCCTGCACCCCATGGGAGACCAGGAGAAGCACCTGGCTCCTGCCATCGGATCAGCGCGGTGCGCTGGCCACAGCGCACCTACCGCGGCAGCCATTGGAGGGTGAATCAACGGCAAAAGGAAGACCTTTCTCTCTGTCTCTCTCTCACTGTCCACTGCCTGTCAAAAAAAAAAAAAATTGTCTGCAGAATTTCTCTAATTGATTATTTGTGATTCATTTTTATCCCACTCACATTTGACTTACATCTGTACTGCTCAACTAAAACTGCCAGCAGCCTCCATGCTGACAAAACTAGTAGTTGATTTAATCAGACCTTTCTTTTACACAGCCTCTTAGTAGCAATTAACATACTCTTTTGTAGTTTTCTTTAGGAGAAAACTCATATGTCATATTTCCTATGTACAAGATGTACATTAAGTACATCTTGTACTTAATGTACAAGAAAGTTCATTTAATCCTTACAATAACATGCTGAAGTGGATGTGCAGATTCTCCCTTGTTAGAGTTATTTATTTATTTGAAAGGCAGAGTTACAGAGAAAGAGAAGGAGAGACATAGAGAGAGGGATCTTCCATCTGCTGGTTCACTGCCCAAATGGCTGCATTAACTGGTTCTGGACCAAGCCAAACCCAGGAGCCAGGAGACTCTTCCTTGTCTCCCAGTTGGTTTCAGACACCTAATGACTTGGACCATTGTCTCTGCTTTGCTAGATGCATTCGCAGGGGAGCTGGATTGGAAGTGAAGTAGTGAGGAATAGAACTGATGCTCATATGGGATGCCAGTGCTGAAGGCCATGGGTTAACCTTCTGTACCAAAGTACCAGCCCTGCAGATTTTTTTTTTTTTTTTGCATGTGGAGGTAAAATTTCTCCATACCATTTGTTAAAAGACCACTTAGCATCATTGCATCAGTACCCTACTTTGTCAAAGATTAGGTAACTGTATTTATGTGACTCGATGGCCTCTCCTTTCTGCCCAGTTATCTGTCTACTTTACTACCAATAGTACACTGTCTTTATAACTGTAGCTTTATAGTAATTCTGGAAGTCAGGGAATGTTAATCAGTTGACTTTCTTCATGTGGTTCAATGATGTATTGGCTATTTTTAAAAAAGGCTTATTGATATGTTTGAAAAAAATTACACAGAGAGAGAAGCAGAGTCAGAGAGAGAAATGTTCTGTCTGCTGGATCCTCAAATGATTGCAGTGTCCAGGGATGGTCCAGGATGAAACTAGGTGCCTGGAACTCCAACTAGTTCTTTCACATGGATGCCAGAGGCCCAGGGTAATTGGTTCAACTGTTACTGCATTCCTAGGCTCAATAACAGGGAGCCAGATTTGAAGTAGAACAGCCAGAACATGAACAAGTGCTCATATGGGATGCTGGCATTGCAGGCAGTGGCTTAACCCACTACTCCCCAACACCAAATGCTGACTTGGCTATTTTGTGTTTTACCTCTCCATATAAAGTTTAGCCCCAATTATTTGACATCCATGAACAGCTTACAGTCACTTTGATTGGAATTCTGTTGAGTCTCTTAATCAAAGAGAAACGTACTGATATCTTGATAATATTGAGAGGCTTCCTATGCAAGAACATGTAATGTCTTTCTGTTTTAGTTCTTATGTCATATCATTCATTAGGAGTTGCAGTCTCCTTGCATAGATTAAATAAAATTTGTTGGATTTATAGCTATTTCAATTTTACTGTTCTATTACAATGAAAGTGGGTTTTTAATTTCCACTTCCACTTGTGAATTGATAGTCTGCAAGAAGAAAATAATATTTTTGTATATTAACCTTACATCCTGAAGCATTGCTATAATTGCATACTAGCTCCACAGGTTCTTTTTCTATTGTTTTATGTTTTCTACATCAATGATCTTGTTAGCTACAAAGATAACTTTGTTTCTTCTTTCTCAATTTGTATATCTTTTATTTTCTTGTCTTCCCTTTCTGAATTAGAGAGGACTTCAAGAGAAAAGCTGAAAAGGAGTTCTGATAAGCTCATCCTTGCCTTGGCTCCTCGCTGTTAGAAAATTTCAAGTTTAGTGTTGGCTGTTAGTTTTCTGTGGAGGCTCTTTATTGAGTTGAATAAGTTCCCCTCTATTATTCACAAATTTAGTGTTTGTTCGTGAATGGAAGCAGGATTTTTCCAAATGTTTATTCTGCATCCATTAGTGCTATCATGTGGTTTTTCTTCTTTACCCTGCTGATGTAGTGGGTTACATTAATTATTTTTCATATATTGTATCAGACTTGCATAACTAAAGTAAACTTAATAATGGTTTGTAAATTTTTTGCATTTTAGATTTTATTTGTTAATATTTTGTTGAAGGTTTTTATATCCATGTTCATGAGAGATATAGGCCTGTTTGATTTTTTTTTTTTTTTGTAATGCCTGGGTTTGGTATTAGGATAATTCTGATTGCATAAAATGGGTTTGAAAATATTTCCTCTGTATAATTGTCAGATTATCATTACTATAATAAAATATCTGAGGCAGCTAACATATAAGCAGAAAGGTTGGCTTACAGTTTTGGGGATTCAAAATCTGAAATGTGTAGCTTGGCTTGGGTGAGGAGTCCATGACTGCTGGTGAAGCAGTTACATGGGAAGGATCACATGGTGAAACAAGAAACAGAAGAGCATGTGGGCCCAAGTTCAAATTTTTACTAAAGCAACTTCAGGAAACTTGAGAAGTCAAATAAGAACTACCTTCTGAGGGCATTTCCCCAATATCAAAAAGCATTTTAATAGAATCTTCTTCCTAAAAGTCCTATAACTTCCCAGTGCCATTACCTTGGGACCAGGATCTTCAGAGGAAACTGACATTGAAACCATAGCCTGTAGACACACATAGAAACTCTACTGATCTTTTATGATTTATTTAAATAAAATATTTGTTATATACAATAAATGTAACTCATCTTGGCCCACTGCTTTCTGTTTCAGGAGGTTACCATTGATTCACTTTCTTTAGTGGATGCAGACCTATTTTGGTTGTGTATTTCTTCTTGTGTGAGTTTTGGCAAATTATACCTTTCGAGTTGGTACAGTTCATCTAGTTATCTAATTTTAGGTGTCTTTCTTCATTATCTCTTAGTGTTGATGGGATCTTTAGTGATGTTTCTCTTTTATTCTGATACTAGTAACTTGTGTCTTCACTTCCTCAATCTTATTTTTAGTTTGTCAGGCTACAGTCTTCACGTTATTATTCTCTTAAGAACCAATTTTTGGCTTGGTTTACTTTCCAATTTGATTTTCTGTTTTTAATTCCATTGCTTTCTGCTCCAAATTTTATTGTTATTGTAATCCATAAGCTGTATTATGGAAATTTATATTCATTAAATAAAAGATAAAAAAATTGTTATTTCTTTCCCTCTGCTATTTGATATTTTATTTACACTTTTTTTCTAGTTTCCCAAGGTAGAAGTTAATTATTGATTTATATATTTCCCTAGTGTGTGCATTCAACATTATAAATGTCTTTCTAAGCATTATTTTTGCTATGTTCCTCAAATTTCTCATTTCTTTTTATCAACATCTTTTATATTTTTATTTACTATTTCTTCTTTGACTCATGTGTTAATTTGAAACGCGTTGTTTAAACACATGATTTTTTTTATAAAAAACCAAATACCTCACCTCCCCTTAAGTTCACAATAAATGTTAAACTGCGTACAGGGATACCACACAGCCCATCTTTCATCTATATCTCCTGTCTCATCTCTTGTGCTATTCTCTTCATTCCAGCAGTAATTATTTCTTTGTTGATACTAAAATATGTCAAATTCTTTCCTCATTCACAGTCACTGTACTTTCTGTATTGTTCCCTGAATGGCAGTTACTCATCTTTCAAGACCCACCTCAAATGCCACCTCCTTTGAGATGTCTTCTGTGGCTTCCTCATTATTCTTTTCAAATAAATCTGCTTCACGTTCTTCTTGGCAGTACCCCAGTTTGTAATGATATTGTTTATTCCCTTACTCTCATTTATTTATTTTCCATTTGTGCCACACCAGAAACAGATCTCCAAAAGGTTATTTATTGTCCTTTTTATGATATTATCTCTTATAGCTAGGAAAAGCCCATGACAACAATAATTGTTTTTTTGTGAATAAATTAAAATATTTATGAATAGCACTTTGTAAAAAGTTTATCTAGTTATGCCACATAATAGGCACATGGAGCAGAAATTGAGAAAATAAGAAGTTATTAATCTATTTACATACATATTTCTTAAAACAAGGCTCAGAGTTTGTAACAGTAAGAGCATGTTACATCACTAACCTTGATTATTTTGCTTATCAATTTCAGACAATCAGATACTGTGATACTTTATAATATCTGCAATATGTGTCTTTAGAAAGGATCCCAGATGGCTGAATAGGGAGAAAGCACTGATTAGTCACGGGAAGATACCAGAAAAGCAAAGAAAAGGCCATGTTTCCAGAGGACAGTGAGAGGTTTTCAGAAGAAAGCCTACAGAACGTAACAGAGACTCTGCGAAGCAGAAAGGACAGTGTTCAAAAATTTAACAGTCAACTGCATGGTACCATTGACTCCTGTAGCCAGTGGCCAGTGGGGAAATGCCAAGTCCTCAGAGCAAGGTAAGAGGAGGCTGAAATGACCCAAGATGCAAGGACTCTCTTTGTCCAAAGAAGAACTCTGCAGCCCTACTGACTTCATCTAGCAGGGAAAACTGGCAAGGGAGATGTAGGGGGGATTCATTCAATTCCGTGAAGGGAGGCCACATTGCAATCCTCTCCTCCACCCACTCAAACACCAGACACTGCTTGCTGAGGCAGAGCTCCAACAAACTCCTCAGACAGCTTGCTTCAGGAAGGCAGAAAACACATCCCATGCAGAGTAACTGTGAATTTAGCACCCCATGACTGTGGGATTCCTGTGACTGTATGAGTTCTGTATGGGCCACAAAACAGACAAGAGTGTGGGGTATAATAGATTTCTGGGAACTTGCCCAGTCTGACTGTGGAGACTCAGAACTGTAAATGCTGGGAAAGGACTACACAGAGGGCCCCATGCTCCATGAAATGTACGGTTACTATGTACAGTTCATGGACCTCAGTCAGTGAAGGCAACAAACATCTTGGCAGAAAACAAAAGGGATCTAAAGCAATAGTAATATTTATGAAAAAATGTGGCCGGCGCCATGGCGGCTCAATAGGCTACTCCTCCACCTGCGGTGCCAGCACCCTGGGTTCTAGTTCCGATTGGGGCGCCGGATTCTGTCCCGGTTGCTCCTCTTCCAGTCCAGCTCTCTGCTGTGGCCTGGGAGTTCAGTGGAGGATGGCCCAGGTCCTTGGGCCCTGCACCCACATGGGAGACCAGGAAAAGCACCTGGCTCCTGGCTTCAGATCAGCTCGGTGTGCTGGCTGCAGCGCGCCGGCCACAGCAGCTGTTGGGGGTTGAACCAACAGCAAAGGAAGACCTTTCTCTCTGTCTCTCTCTCTCTCTCACTGTCCACTCTACCTGTCAAAAAAAAAAAAAAGAAAAAAATGTAGGATTAAATCATCATTCATCAATTATAACTTTGAATGTAAATGGACTAAGTTCTCCAATGAAAAGATATAGACTGGCTGAATGGTTTTAAAAATCCATCTATACGCTGCCTATAAGAAACACACTTCACTAACAAGGATGCACACAGACTAAAAGTGAAAATATGGAAAATATTCTATGGAAATGCAGTTTAAAAATGAGCAGGAGTAGCTATTCTCAGATCAGTCTAAACAGACTTTAAGACATAAACCATTAAAACAGATATATAAGTTAATTATGATTAAGAGATCGACTCAATAGGAAAATGTGACTATAGAAAATGTATATGTACCAAATGCTTGGACATCTTGTTATTTAAAACAGATATTAATGAATTAAAGTGAAACATGTTTCCCAATACAATAACAATGGGAAACTTCAACACCCCCTTTCATCAATGGGTAGATCAAACACACACACAAATCAACAACCAAAACCAATGTTAATCTACACTATCAACCAAATAGAACTAATTGATATCTATAGAATATTTTATCCCACAGCTGCAGACTACACATTCTTTTCATTAGTGCATGGAATATTCTCTAGGATAGACCATATACCAGGCCCTAAAAAAGTCTCAACAAATTAAAAAAAAAATGAAACCATACCATGTACTTTTTTTCTGACCACAATGGAATGAAGCTGGATATTAAAACTGTAAGATACTTTGGAAAAGGCACAAAAACATGGTGTCTGAACAACATTCTCCTGAATGAAAATCATAAAAGAAATCAACAGAGAAGTTAAAAAAAATTCCTGAAATTAATGAAAATGAAAACATAACATATCGAAATTTGTTTAATATAGCAAAAGCAGTCGTAAGTGGAAAATTGGTAGCAATTTGTTCCTACATCAAAAAATTGTGGGGCTGGTGCTGTGGCATAGTAGTTTAATTACCTGCCTGTGGTGCCAGCACCGCATATGGGAATGAGTTTGACTTCTGGTTACTACATTTTGGATCCAGTGCTGAGCTGATAGCTTGAGAAAGCAGTAGAAGATGGGTCAAGTGCTTAGGCCTCTGCACCCATGTGGAAGAGCTGGAAGAAGCTTAGGGCTTCTGGCTTCAGATTGGCCCAGCTCCAGCTGTTGTGGTCATTGTAGGAGTCTCTTACTCTCTCTGTCTGTAACTCTGCCCGTCAAGTAAATAAATAAATCTTAAAAAACAAGAAATTGAAGAAGTATTAAAATAAATAATTTGAAAATAAATTTCAAGGACCTAGTGAAATATTTATAAACCAAACCCAAAATAAGCAGTAGGAAAAAATAATCATATCAGAGAGGAAATTTAAAAAGAAGAAGTTAAAAAGACATGCAAAAGAATAGTGAAGATATGAATTATTTAAAAAATAAACAAAAATTGATAAACCATTAGCCAAACTAACCAAAAACAGGGGAGAATATTCAAATTATTAAAATCAGAGATAAAAAAGATATTACAATGGATAACACATAAATAAAAGAATTATAAGGAATTATTTCAAGCAGCTATAGGATAACACATTGTAAAATCTAGAAGAAATGGATGTATTTCTGGATATAATTCACCAAAATTGAGGCATGTAGACAAAGAAATCCAGAATAGACCTATAATTAGGGGCAAAATTGAATCAGTAATACAGACTCTCCCAACAAAGAAAAACCCAGAATTGGATGACTTCAATGCAGAATTCTACCAAACTTTTAAAGAAGAACTAATATTAATTTTTCTTAAAATATTCAAAACAATTGAAAGCAAGGAAATCCCCTAAATACCTTTATGTAGCCCCATCAACTTAATTTCAAAATCAGAAAAAATAACAAAAAAGAAAACTATGCAGCAATATTCTTGATGAATGTAGATGCAAAAATCAATAACAAAACACTAACTAATAAATCCAACAACACATCAAAAAGGTCATCATCCCAAACCAATGGAACTGGTCCCAGGAAAGCAGCAATGTACAGAACTTCTTAAATGTGATGAATTGCATTAACAAAATAAAGCATAAAACCATATGATTATCCCAACAGAGGGAGAGACAGCATTTGACAAACTGCAACATGTTTCAGGATAAAAAATGGTAACAAACTTGGGTATAGAAGGAACATACCTCAACACAATCAAGCAAATATATAGCAATTCCACACCCAGTATCATAATGAATAGGGAAAAGCTGGGAGCATTTTCACTAACGGCCAGAACCAGACAAGGAAGCCAACTCTCACCACTACTATTTTATATAGTTTTAGAAGATTTAATCAGAGCCATTAGGGAAGAAAAATAAATCAAGTGGATACAAGTTGGAAAGGAATAATTCAAATAGTCTCTGCAGATGACATGATCTTTTTACACAGTGAAACCAAAAGACTCCAACAAGAGACTACTAGACTGTGTAAGACAATTCAGAAACATCTCAGGATGTAAAATCAACACACAAAAGTCAATAGCATTCATATAGTATAACAATGCAATGGCTGAGAAAGAACTTGTAAAATCAGCACCATTCATAATAGCTGTTGGGTCTTAGTCCACCCGTACAAGGATGGACTGGGTCCGAGGAAAGGCAAGTGCGCCAGCAAGTGCGCTGCTCGCCCGTTCCCCAGCCTCCTGGTCCTGGAGACAATCAGATGCAGCGGGGAGCCAAGTCTAGCAAGGACTCAGTCATCTTTTGCATAATAGTACATTTTATAACACAAAACTGCAGAGTCATTGGGGCAGGGCTAAGGACCAACCAATCACTTAAAAAATCACCTTATGGGGGGATTTCTATAGGACTAGCCCTATGTCTATACACTTGTTACTAGTTTTGTTACCTCCCCTGATGTTGCGCAGCCAGTTAGTTTTAGTGGTAAACAATTTTGGATTCTGCCCATCTTACTTCCTCTGGGTGCCATCTTACTTGGCTCCGCGTGGCTTCGTTCCGTGCAGCTCGGGTGGGGGCACCCTGGAGCAGCTGCGCATGCGGAGCCCCCGGGCCTGGCCTGGCCTGGCCTCGCTCATGCCCCACAGATTCCCCCTTTTTGTTTTAGCACGTGGTCCCTGTCTTAGGTTGCCCCCAGCCGTCCTTGCCCTTACCCGTCATTGGTAACCCAGGCAGCTTGGCCATGAGCCCTGTCTTAGGTTGGTGCAGGACGCTGGGTGCTTTACCCGTCTTGGGGTGTCGCGTGACTTGTAATTATGGGGGCGTGGTGAGCTTTCTCCACCGCCTGTCTTAGGTTGTTCCGGTCCATCCGGAATCTTACCCGTCATTGGCAATGTGGAGAGTACCGGGGGCGCTTCCCCAGTTCAGGGGATCATAGCCCTCTGTGGCTAGCAGCCTCTGGTAATGAACCTCAACCTGTCTTACCCTTGTTGCCTCTATGCGCTGTTGTATAAACTGTATAAGCCTATTCGTTATGCGTGGGCCAATAGCAAGGATTAAAAGCAGGGCAAGAAGCAGTCCAAGAAGAGAGAAGAGGTAGGGAAAGAGTCCATTAAGGCTCGTCCAAAAGAGGCTTTTTTGTAGTTCTCTTCATCTTTTTCAGGTCCTCCTGAAGTGTTTTGATGATCACGTTTGGGTCATCGAATCCCCCGTCACTGGGCTGGGCACTTCTTGTCAGGATCACAGTGCATCATCACCTGCCTCTGGATCTCCATCAGTTTCTGGAAGAGGAAAGACAAGGGGATCTCCCTCAGGGGCAAACCGCTCCCTGGGTGGGTTGTTACTTGCATCGGGCATAGGCCTGATATTTCTGGCCAGTATTCAAATTGGAGTCAACTCCCCTATGGGGAACACGCAGCCAAATCCTCTTCCCAACTGAATCAGTGGGTCAGGCCCTCTCCAGAGTCTGGTGAGAGGGTCTCTCCATCTAACGAGCATCTGAGGTTTAGGGGTTAAATGTCCCCCATGTTTTTGGAACCTTGACTCCCTTGACCCTTTTGAAAAATTTAAAATATTGATGGTGAACAAGGCCTTATGTAACTGTAGATGGGGGGGTAGCCACTCCCCCCCTTTTTTTTTTTTTTTTTTTGAGGCATTGATGGTTTTTTTCCACCATATCCTGTTCCTGTGGGTTGTGAGGAATTTTAGTGAGTGTTAAATCATTTTACATCTTGGCAGCACTTTTAAACATCCCAATTGGTTATTATCTCTGTAAGATGAGAGATATACCTTTTGATATCTCCAGGGGCCCTTTTGGAGATACCAAAAGTTTAGAGAATTTAGAACTTTGATTTTTAGAAAGTTTGTTAAAGGTGCCAAGAGAACTTAGAGTATCTGGTTAGAATAGAATTTTTTAACATCCTGAAATGATAACCCTTCATTAGACAGGGTGATCTTAACACTTTTAGAGCAGATCTAATTATAATGGTATTTAGCAATGCTTTTTATCAATCTGAACTTAACAGAGACACAATAGATTACCTTGACAGAACATGAATTTTATGGTTTTTTTTTGTTATTGAATAAACCAGAAATAAAAACCTTGAACATAAGCACACAAAATCCTCACATAACTTAAAACTACTTAACAGAGCTAAAAAGGACCTAACTTTAGAAATGGCAGAGTAACCCATTAAGCAGACACTGTTAAAATAGACATTACAGTTTTTGCAAAAACAGATTCCAAGATTTACGACTTAGACCATTTTCAGATATTTACTAATATTAGTGCACATTTTTTACTTCAACTTTAGGTCAATGTAATTTTGGCATTAGCACGTAACTTAAAGAAAACTCTGTAAACAATTTTAAAGTTGTAAACCTTTTAAAACTTGCTCACACCTTCTGAAACTTTAAACCTGTAGTTACTTTTACATAGTCTTGAATTGTCATGTATGGACAATCTATGAGAATACATGCTAACAAACTCAAAAAGTCTCTCTTATCGAATTTAAGATGTGAAAAGTACACAATACATAAGACACTGAGTTATTAATGAATACCACACCATTAACTCCTCCTGGACAGCAAACATGGACACTAGTACATGTTTACAACTTTGAAAAGATCTTCATCATTAAGAGAAACAAGTTTAAAGCATATCAAAGACATGTAAAACTGAGCAAGTGAGCTACCAAGCAAACCGAAGGGCTTTTGCATTAACTTAATTCTCTGAACCAATCTGTATTGGCTTACTTTAGTTAACAATATAAGGGCTTGTATACACAGAATTTACTCTCATTTTTATAAGACCACTCTAGCTGGAAAGCACAAACATGAATACAGCACAGGTCTGACATTATTCACAACATTTTTAATATACTTTGCATAATTTGAATTGACTCAAACAGTTGTTACTTTAACAAATTTAGAGTCCCATCCTTTGAGAGTTCCAGGGATCCTACTGGAAGTCCCAAAGTTGTTAGACTCCATTTGAGAATTTAAACTGTTAGAGAGTCAACCGCTTAGCCAAAAACTAGTACGTATAACCTGAGTATTTTAACCAAAGCTGTGGGGTAAATCTGATCAGAGTTAGGTAATCACTCAAACATTAAAGACAGACAAATCCAATAAAACACAAAACCCTCAAGACACGTGCAAACTCTCAGATAAGTTAACTACAGCAGCACAGAAAAGAGCTGGTCATCAGCATGGGAGCCCATTGCTTAGGACAGGGAAACACATCTGAAACAAAGTGGCAGGGAATGAGAGACTTCCGGAGTGCTGGAGAAAAAGTTTCATTAACTGCAAATAAAGACTCATTAGGTTGGAAAGGGTTAATGGATGAAGGTTTTTGTTCCTTTAGGTAAGGCCAATGGTAGCCAAAGGCATTTTTTCTTTCCCTCCTAGTGAGGACAGCATTGAATTGTAAATGGAGAGGAAAAAAGCAGCCCAAGGACTAGTCTCCCTAGAGTATCAGGCTGTGGCCTGCACGGGTGCAACAGGCTACACTGACTGGAAGAGAGTGCAGAGAAAGGCCATGGTCCCCCATTTACAGGGAAGACTGTGCACGTCGGGGCCTAGCAGGACTGGCTGTGGGGTTGAGTAGGCACGCTGTTTACAAGATGGCGGCGGGCGATTCAAGGGAGGGGAATAACCATAAAGGGGTGGCCACATGGGCGGAATTGGAGGCACAGTGCGTTGAGGCAGTGTTGGGCTTTTAGGGGTTGCCGCCACACCTGAAAGTTCCACCTTAGTTTTAACTGCCTCTGGGGATTTATGAGCCTCCCTCAGGCCAGCGCAGGCCTTCCGATGATTAGCATTCATTCCTTCCCAAACAAGCATTTTAACAAACTGATCCCGAAGGTCCCCAGCCAGCAACTTAAGATGGAGACTGTGTTCGACCCTAACTACAAAATCTGGCAATGACTCTCCTGGCTTTTGTCGCACCCCCGCGATGGGAGATTCGGTGGGCCCCTCATCCAGCTTGTACCAAGCATTAAGTCCTGCCTGCCTCACTTGTTCACGGTATGGAGCAGGCAGCGCAGCTTGCTGGATCCCCGTAGAGAACCCTTCCCCCGTCCCAGTCCCAGCCAGCATAGCATATGTAATAGGGATAGCTGGCTGGGCTACTCGGTTAGCTTCGGCACTCACCCGGCACTCCTCCTTAAAGAAGGTGCACCACTTTATGAACTGGAAACTCGCGGGGACTGCCTTGGCCACGTCCAACCAGCCCTCGGGGACACATGGTTGATAAGCTATGTCTTGCAGCAGGGTTTGGGCCCAGGGGGAATTTGGCCCCTCTTCCACCACTGCCTTGTGAAGCTCCTTTAAGTCCTTCGCTTCCCAGGGATACCACTCCAGAGCTCTGTTACCGCCTGGAGCTAAATTAACAGGGTAGGCCTGAGGCGGCAGGTTCCCTGGCCCAGACTTCACTTCCCTATGCTGCTTTATGTCCACCGGATAAGCTTTCGCAAAGGTCGCCTCATTTCTCCTCTCCCTTCCTGGGCAATCATAAGTGCCCAGATCACAAAGCTCCCTCCTCCGTGGCTCTACATAGGGGGAGACCGCCTCTGCCCCGGGGAGGGGAGGTATGGGGGTGGTCCCGGCCCTTCTAGGGTGGATGGGCTAGGCGGGACGATTTTTACTTTCGTTTTTACCTCAACAGTTCGTGCCTCCACAGGCTCTCTGCATTCCTGACCAAACTTAGCCCATTTTCTCTCCCCGCCATCTTCCTCTGAGGCTTTAGGCTCTCCCAAGTCCTGCACTTCCTCTTTCTCCCTCTCACCCTCTGAAGCTAGGGTTATAGCATCTGGGTGGAAGGATGCTTTAAGGGTGGTATCAAAGTGTCTCTCCCTCTTAAGGGTGAGTTTTTCCACCCATAACCAAGTGTTCCAAGAAAAGAGATTGGCCGTCTGAATCCAAAGGGCCAAGGTTATGACAGCTACCCAGACACTTTTTAACATATAGCGTAAGGCCTTTAAGGCCAGGTCCTTTTGGGACGAAACTGCATAAACCATACTAAGGTTTTCACTTACCCTGAGAGACCGCTTAGCCTCGGCCGAAAAGTAACTGTTCATGCCGCACGTTGGGCGCCAGATGTTGGGTCTTAGTCCACCCGTACAAGGATGGACTGGGTCCGAGGAAAGGCAAGTGCGCCAGCAAGTGCGCTGCTCGCCCGTTCCCCAGCCTCCTGGTCCTGGAGACAATCAGATGCAGCGGGGAGCCAAGTCTAGCAAGGACTCAGTCACCTTTTGCATAATAGTACCTTTTATAACACAAAACTGCAGAGTCATTGGGGCAGGGCTAAGGACCAACCAATCACTTAAAAAATCACCTTATGGGGGGATTTCTATAGGACTAGCCCTATGTCTATACACTTGTTACTAGTTTTGTTACCTCCCCTGATGTTGCGCAGCCAGTTAGTTTTAGTGGTAAACAACTTTGGATTCTGCCCATCTTACTTCCTCTGGGCGCCATCTTACTTGGCTCCGCGTGGCTTCATTCCGTGCAGCTCGGGCGGGGGCACCCTGGAGCAGCTGCGCATGCGGAGCCCCCGGGCCTGGCCTGGCCTGGCCTCGCTCATGCCCCACAAATAGCTACAAAATAATTTAGATATCTTGAAATAAATTTAACCAAAGATTTGAAAGAGCATTACAGCAAATTTACAAAACATTGAAAAAAGAAATAGAAAAAAAATTAAAAAGTGAAAAAATTCTCCATGCCCATGTATTGGAAGAATTCATTTAATCAAATTTTAGGTATGATCCAAAGCAAATTACAGATTCAGTGCAATCCCAATCAAAATATAAATACCAAGGACATTCTTCTCTGATCTAGAAAAAAAGTGATCCTAAAATTCAATACAACAGACCCTGAATAGCGAAGGCAATCTTGCAGTATGAAAACAAAGATAGATTAAAATTCCAGATTTCGAGGCATACTACTGGACTGTTATAATTAAAGCAGCTTGGAACTGGCCCAAAAATAGACTTGTAGACCAATGGAATGAGTAGAAACCCCAGAAACTAATCCATGCATTTGCAACCAAGTAATATGACAAAGGAGCTAAAATAATTACGTGAAGAAATGCTAGTATCTTCCAAAAATAGGGCTGGGAAAATCGTGATTCTGCATTCAGAACTATGAAAACGGACCCCTGCCTAACATCATGTACAATAATGAACTTTCAATGAATCAAGGATCTAAGCCTGATACCTGAAACCACTAAATTACTAGAGGAAAACATAGGGGCAGCACTGCAAGACTTTTAGCATAGGCAAAGCCTTCTTGGATAAGACCCTAGAAGCACAAGCAGTAAAAACAAAAATAGACAATTTAGATTATATTAATTAAAGAACTTCTGCACAGCAAATGAAACACTTAACACATTGACAAGGCAACTGACAGAATGGGAGAAAATATTTACAAATTATGCATTCAATAAATAATATATGTCCAGAATATATAAGGAGCTCAAGAAACTCAATAACAACAAAATAAGCAATCCAGTTAAGAAATAGAATGAACAGGCATTTTTCAAAGGATGAAACACAGATGGCCAGAATGCACATGAAAAGATATTCAGGATCATTAAAAATCAGGGAAATGCAAATAAAACCACAATGTGGCTTCAGCTCACTCCAGGAAGAATGGTTATCACTCAAAAATAGGAAAGCAAATAAGAAATTCTGGCAAGGATGTGAAGAAAAAGGCACCCTTAATCTTGTTGGTGAGAATATAAACTGGTACAATCATTATGGAAAACAGTATGTAGATTCGACAGAAATCTAAAAATAGATCTACCATGTGACTCAGGCATCCCACTCCTGGAAATATACTCAAAGGAAATGAAATCAGGATATGAATGAGCTACCAGTACCACCAGTGTTTATATTAACTCAATTTACAACAGCTAAGAGATGGAATCAAGCTAGATGCCCATTCCCTGATGACTGAATAAAGGTTATAGATATACACAGTGCAATACCAGTCAGCCATAAATTTTATGAACTCTTTCTGCAGCAAAATAGATGCGTCTGGAAACCATAGTGCTTAGTCAAATAAGTGCAACCTCAAAAAGACAACAGTCTCATATTTTTTTTCTGATTTGTAGTAGCTAATACACAAAAGTATAAAAATTTAATGTACATGTGTGAAATTGACATCTTGGGATTTGATTCTTGTTTGTAGCCCAATCCTGCTGAACAGTGTTTTTTTCTACTTTTTGGTTGTTGAACTTTTTATTTAGTGGAGTATCTATCCTGTGACTACAAAGTCAAAATAAAATATGTATTTACAAAATTTTTTTTTAAAAAGGAAAAGAAAGAAAGAAAGGAGGAGAGGAAAAGATGGGAGGAAGTATCATTATATGCTTAAATTGCGTCTATGAACTAAATGAAATCTATTCTCTTAATATTAATAAAAATAATTTATTTTAAAAATGAAAAAATAAAAACTCTGGTAAAAACGAAGTGTGTAGTTTTGTGTGGTATGGCTTTTCTTCAATATCAAAAAGTGTTTCTCAAAACCAATACCCTAGGTGACTAAAAATATGAAAATCATAGTTCAAAATAATAGTAATGATGATATTACATTAATCAAAGCTTGCATTTTCATAGTGTTTGCTACTAAGCATTGTAGTAAGAACTCGATAGGCTAATCCTCCACCTGCGACGCCAGCACCTCAGGTTCTAGTCTCGGTCGGGGTGCCAGATTCTGTCCCGGTTGCCCCTCTTCCAGGCCAGCTCTCTGCTGTGGCTCGGGAGTGCAGTGGAGGATGGCCCAAGTGCTTGGGCCCTGTACCCGCATGGGAAACCAGGAGAAGCACCTGGCTCCTGGCTTCGGATCAGCATGGTGTGTCGCCTGCGGTGTGCCGGCCACAGCGGCCATTATGGGCTGAACCAACTGCAAAGGAAGACCTTTCTCTCTGTCTCTCTTTCTCTCAATGTCTAACTCTGCCAGTCCAAAAAAAAAAGAATAAAAAGTGCAATAGTAGGCTACTGAAGCTAATTTGGAGCTGACAGTGTCATCCTTTTAAGTGAACAGAGTCAGCAGAATAACACAATTTTGGGGTAGATTTCCTGCATATACATCTCTATCCATCTAGAACCAGTGTGGTGCTTATCTAACCAAAATTCTAGCGTAAGTCCAACCAATGGCCAACACTAACAAATGTTGTTTTCTTAGAATTAGAGAGAGTCTATGATACTTTAAACTTGATTGTAGATTGTGCTTACACTTTGCTGGTCTGGGTTTACCATTTAGAAATAAAATGTTTCGGCCGGCGCCTTGGCTTAACAGTCTAATCCTCCGCCTTGCGGTGCTGGCACATCGGATTCTAGTCCCGGTTGGGGCAACGGATTCTATCCCGGTTGCCCCTCTTCCAGGCCAGCTCTCTGCTATGGCCCAGGAAGGCAGTGGAGGATGGGCCAAGTCTTTGGGCCCTGCACCCCATGGGAGACCAGGAGAAGCACCTGGCTCCTGGCTTCGGATCAGTGTGGTGCACCGGCCATAGCAGCCATTAGAGGGTGAACCAATGGCAAAAAGGAAGACCTTTCTCTCTGTCTCTCTCTCTCTCACTATCCACTCTGCCTGTCAAAACAAAACAAAACAATTAAAAAAAAAACAATTTGAGAAATAAAATGTTTCCACTCTACAGTTAATTCTACTTATATACAGTTTTCTACATATATATATGTAATATATTTGAAATAAATATATTTGAAATGAATATATATTTGTAATATATTTGTATATAGTAATATATTTGTTATATATACACACACTCATATAGATAGATAGATAGATAGATAGATAGATAGATATATTACAAACTACAATCTGTGGAAGAACATTCACCATTTGGCCCTGTGATCTCTCTTCTCATGTTACTGTCCCATAGACACCTTTTTAACAACACACTTCCATATCTTTTGCTCTCTTCAAGCCCATGGCACTATTTCCTTCAAGTTCTTCCCACCTTATACATGGATGGAATTTTACTTTCCTGGCCCCTATCCATTCTTTGCAAATCTACCACCAATATCTTGTTCTTAACTTCTTGATGCTTCAAGGAAGTAAAATATACCTCATGTTCTTTACTGCACATGCTTATAAAAACATTTATTATTTGACTACACATTTTGTACACTAAATTTACTATATCCATGAGTTCCACATCCCAGGACTCAAATGTTTGGGGAACAAAAAGCTTGTGTCTGAACTGAACATAAACAGATTATTTTCCTTGCCTTATTTCCAAACAGTATGGTATAACCAGTATTTAAACAGCATTTATATTACACTACAAATTATAAGTAATCTAATGGTGATTTAAAATACAGGGGAGATGTGTGTAGATTATATGCAAATACTAAACCATTTTATACATGGGATATGAGAATTTTTGGATTTTTGTGTCTAAATAGGATGCTGGAACCAATCCCCCATGGATACCAAAGGGGCTACTCTATTATAATTTACTCATTTTTAAGGCTGCACTCATGAGGATTTGAAATCTTTCAAAGCGCAGTAAATTTCTTATGTAACTTTGGGTTTCCATCCCTGACATGAGCTGCCCATTCAATAAATGTATCTTTAGTAGTAGGGAGTAATCCAATACAACCAGTTATGTCATATTAGGGAAGAATATTTTTGGATAGAATATAATATAGAAAAGCTTGGAAACAAAATTGACACTCATATTCCTTCTTTAATTTCTTACCAACATTTAGTACAATATATTACTCAACCACAGGAAGGTTTATTGTTCTATTTTTATTAAATTTGATTTAATACAGCCAAGAAATTTGTATATAAATGGAAATGATGGAGAGCCTTTCTGAACAAAATTGTACCTACAATGAAATCTTAATGGTTACTTGACATCAGCCAAAGAGGAATTTGAGAATACCTTCTTTTCTTTCCTCATTTTATTTTTGTAACTGTTTTTAGTTCCCATTTTCCTAAAGTATCCTTTTTAAAACAATATTTGCTTATTTTTTAAGAGACAGAAAGAAAGAAAAAGAGAAAGAGCTCCTTTGTGCTTTTTCACTCCCTAAATACCCACAACCAAAGGGTGAGTTGAAGCCAGCAACAAAGAACACAATCCAGGTGGCCAATAGAAATGGCAGGAACTCGGTTATTTGAGCCATCACAGCTGCCTCCCAGGGACTACATGAGCAGGAAGCTAGTCAGGAGCTGGAGTCAGGAATTGAACCAAGGTACTCTGATGTGGGCCTCAGGTGTCTTAACTAAAGTCTTAGCCATTAGGCTGAATACATATTCCTCAAGTACTCTTTGAAAACTTCTGATTCAACTCTTATTCTATGCCATCCTTTTCTTTACATTTCTTTTTTTTTTTTTTTTTTTTTTTTGACAGACAGAGTGGACAGTGAGAGGGAGAGACAGAGATAAAGGTCTTCCTTTTTGCCATTGGTTCACCCTCCAATGGCCGCCGCGGTTGGCGCGCTGCGGCCAGAGCACCGTGCTGATCCGATGGCAGGAGCCAGGTGCTTCTCCTGGTCTCCCATGGGGTGCAGGGCCCAAGGACTTGGGCCATCCTCCACTGCACTCCCTGGCCACAACAGAGAGCTGGCCTCGAAGAGGGGCAACCGGGACAGACTCCGGTGGCCCGACCGGGACTAGAACCCGGTGTGCCGGCGCTGCAAGGCGGAGGATTAGCCTGTTGAGCCACGGCGCCGGCCATATGCCATCCTTTTCAATAGCAGTTTATCAAGTGAGTTCCCCAAAAATATTGCCCTGATAATTTTCATCTCTGTAAATGTTCTAACCTATACCATTTTCCAGCCCTAGCTTTTTTAGTTGTCCTGTACATATGCCACTCTTCGCACAACTTTATTATGTTTCTATTCTTCAGTGCTTACTACACACCATTATCCCTCCATGCGATGCCTTACTGGCCATACATTATTATCCGTTTTTTGTTAGACATGTGGAATCAAGGACTGGCGTTGTGGCATACTGGGTAAAGCAACCACCTGTGAGGCTGGTGGCATCCCATATGGGTTCAGGTTTGGGATCACGCTGTTCCACTTCAGATCCAGCTCCCTGCAAATGGCCTGGGAAAATCATTCAAAGATGACCAAAGTTTTGGGGACCTTGTTGCCCATGTATAAGGTATGAATGAAACTCCTGTTTCTTGGCTTTGGCTTGCCCCAACCCTGGCTTTGCAGCCATTTGTGGAGCAAACCAGTAGTTGGATGCTTTGTCTCTCACTCCCTCTCTCTGTAACTCTGCTTTTCATATCAATGAATAAATCCTATAAAAAGTGTGGAATCATTGGGAGTGGAAATATACTGAGAAACAATGACTTTTTCAAAATTTTACTTCAGATATACAATTTTCATGTATTTCATATATACAGATTTTGGAACAAAGTGATACTTCCCATCCTATCCACCTTCCTTCACATGCTCCCACCCTTCTTCCTCTTCCCTCTCTTATTCATACTCTTAATTTTTACAAAGATCTATTTTCAGTTTTCTTAATACTCATAAAGCTAATCCTACACTAAATAAGGAGTTCAAATTGTTTGAAGAAAAAAAAAAAAAAACTCTGTTCTTTAACAGTAGAGACAAGGGTTATATTCACAGAAGCTCAAAACATCTGGGGCCAGCACCGCGGCTCAATAGGCTAATCCTCCGCCTGCGGCACCGGCACACCAGCTTCTAGTCCCACTCAGGGTGCCGGATTCCGTCCCGGTTGCCCTTCTTCCAGGCCAGCCCCTTGCTATGGCCTTGGAGCGCAGTGGAGGATGACCCAAGTGCATGGGAAACCAGGAGGAAGCACCTGGCTCCTGGCTTCGGATCAGCATGGTGTGCCGGCCGCAGCGGCCATTAGGGGGTGAACCAACAGAAAAGGAAGACCTTTCTCTCTGCCTCTCTCACTGTCCACTCTACCTGTCAAAAAAAAAAAAAAAAAAAAAAAAAAAAAACACCTCATGTAGCTAAATTTCAGTCATTTGTCCACTTTAAATATTTTCTAAACTGTCATGGAAAATTTCAATATTCCTTATCTTTAACTCCTTTTATTTGGAATAACTGTTCTAGGTTTTTTTCAATTGTTATTCATTGCTCCTCCTCAACATCTTTTCAGATATCCCTCCAGGAATTTTTCATGTTCTTTGCTCTAAAGTCTTCTATTTCCACTTTCCATGTTTAAAGAAGACTTCAAAAAGTTCATGAAAGTGGAATTAAAATAAAAGATTATTAAGTTTAAAACTCTGAAGTACATGCACTCTGTTATCTTTATATTAATATACATTTTAAGAAAGGAAAATTTTTGAAATCCCTGCATAATTTTAATAACATGCATTTTCATGGATTTTTGAAACCCTAATATATGAAAGAGAACAAGGAGTTACTTAAGAAATTATATAAAATATCTGAAATATTTGGAAGACAAGAATAATAAAAGATAATGAAAAAACAGAAAAAACTGTTTTGCTGTCACTGCTTCCAAATCCATTAATTAAACTGCATGTTTCACTTTCCTCATTTATATAATTTTAAAGATTTATTTATTTGTGCTGAAAAATTATAGACAGAGAGAGATATCTTCCATCTGTTGGTTCACTCTCCAGATAGTCACAATGACAAGCACTGGATCAGACCGAAGTTAGGAACCAGGAGCTTCAACTGGATCTCCCACATGGGTATCAGGGACTCAGACACTGGGGCACGTCCATTGCTTTATCCAGACCATTAGTAGGGTACTAAATCAGAAGTGAAGCAGCTGGAATGTGAAATGGTGCCCATATGTGATGCTGGCGTTGAAGGTGGCAGCTTAACCCACAATACCACAACACTTTCCTCTCTTTTCTTTCTTAACTTTTTTTTCACTTTCTTCATTTATAAGGAGGTATAGCAATTGTGGTGGATACACACACACACACACACAAAGCGCTGTTATATTAATGAAATAAAATGATGGAAAACTGTACTAGACTACCATAGATGAAATGTTTTCTATTATTTATGTTATTAAAAAAGAATGGTATAAGTAGCTACAGGGAAATGCTTGTAGTTACAGTTTTATTGAAAGTCTATACTCACCAAAAGTCCTCTCTGAGAAGATTTCTGGAGAAATTTGTCATTTAATACTTTGGAGATTCTTTATTCTGCTCAATGTTATCACCTTGATTCATACTTTTCTGATTGTTTTCCTTTCCAGCCCTGTTGGCATTTCTTATGTCAGACGCATCTCACTCTGTCAGTGCACTTGACTGCTCAGCCTTACATAGAAGGGAACAATTTTATTATTTTTTTGTAACTGTTCATTTTTGTTTTAAAACATCTGACTCCAAAGTCCACATATGTGTCAGCATACTGTTAGATATGCATCAGAGAAGGGATTTTCATACTACCTAGATAATTTAAGTGTGTTGAAAATGAAAGGTGGCTTACATAAACATTAGAGAATAGTTTTTATAGACTTATATAGCATTTTAACTTTGCAGGTGTAACCTAGGTATCTTTAGTTATATTTCTTTAAATACCTAGATATATTTATTTTTCTCCAATATAAGCTAGAGAAGTTTCTCTTTTTTTAAGGTTTTTATTTATTTATTTGAGAGATAGAGTTACAGACAGAGGGAAAGACAGAGAGAAAGACTTCCTTCTGTTGGTTCACTCCCCAAATGGCCGCAAGAGCCGGAGCTGTGCTGATCTGAAGCCAGGAGCCAGGTGCTTCTTCCCAGTCTCCCACATGGGTGCAGGGGCCCAAAACTTGGGCCATCTTCTACTGCTTTCCCAAGTCACAGCAGAGAGCTGGATTGGAAGAGGAGCAGCCAGGACTAGGACCAGAGTCCATAAGGAACGCTGGTGCTTCAGGTCAGTGTTTTAATCCGCTGTACCACAGCACTGACCCCAGAAATTTAGTTCTTAAAGAACAATAATGTGGGGCCAGTGCCGTGGCTCACTTGGTTAATCTTCCACTTGCTGTGCCGGTATCCCATACAGGCACCAGTTCTAGTCCTGGCTGCTCCTCTTCCAGTCCAGCTCTCTGCTGTGGCCCAGGAAGGCAGTGGAGGATGGCCCAAGTGCTTGGGCCCCTGCACCCTCATGGGAGACCAGGAAGAAGCATCTGGCTCCTGGCTTTGGATTGGAGCAGCCATCTGGGGAGTGAACCAATGGAAGGAAGACCTTTCTTTCTGTCTCTCTCTCTCATTGTCTATAACTCTACCTGTCTAATTAATTAATTAGTTAATTAATTTTAAAAAAAGAACAATAACATGAAGACTGTTGCCTGACAAACTAAAGAATGAGATTGAGAAATTGAAGACAGGCGGAGGATTAACCTACTGTGCCATGGCGCTGGACCCAAGAATTTTCCTATACTCAATTTTATGATAAAATTTAACCTCTAGGTAGTAACCGTGAAACTACTATACTATTATAAAAGAAATATTTAAAAACAAATATTCTATAATATACTTTACAATGCTAAATCTTTAATTTTTCTCATTTTCAAGTTATAGTACCTTTTGTTCAGCTCTTTAGCAGAGAAATTAGGAAGATGTACTTTAATAAATTTTAATGTAAACAAATTTTATCAATTTCATATGACAGATTTAGAATCATAGTGATACTCCCCACAGTACCCTCCCTCCAGCCCATGCTGCCACCCTCCCTCCACCTTTCTTTCTTATTTTTTTAATATTTAAATTAATATAGTTTCAGTTTCTTTTATGATCATAAGATTAACCCTAAACCAAGCAAAGAATTCAACGAATAATTATAAGAAAAAAACTCTGTTCCTCAACCACAGTGAAAAGGGCTGTAAACAATTATTGAATCTCAAAATGTCAATTTCACTCACTCATATACTACATTTGGTGGTACTTATTAGTTCCCACAGATCAGGGAAAACATTTGGTATTTGTCATTTGTAACTGGTTTATTTCTTTAATATAATGTTTTTCAGTTGCATTCACTTTATTGAAAAAGACTGGATTTCTTTTTTATGGCTGAGTAGTTCTCCATGCTATATATCACATCACATTTTCTTTAATCAGTCATAAGTTGATGGACATCTGGGTTGCTTCAATATCTTGGCTATTGTGAATTGAACTGCAATAAAATTGTTGGTATAGACAACTCTTTCATAACTGATTTCATTTCCTTTGAGTAAATTCCCAGCTTTCATCTTTCTGAGAAATCTCCACAGTCACAATTGCTGTACCAGTTTATATTCTCTCCAATGGATTTAGGTACCTTTTCCCCAACATTCTTGTCATTTATTGTTGATTTCCGTATGAGAGCCATTCTAACTGGGGTGAGGTGAAACATCATTGTGGATTTCATTTGCATTTCCCTGATGGATAGTTATCCTGAGCATTTTTTTTTTCATGTGTTTGTTGGCCATTTGAATTTCCTATTTGGAAATATTTTTGTTCAAGACATTTGCCTATCTCTTAACTGGATTGTTTTTTTATTTTTTTTTAATTTTTGACAGGCAGAGTGGACAGTGAGAGAGAGAGACAGAGAGAAAGGTCTTCCTTTTGCCGTTGGTTCACCCTCCAATGGCCGCCACGGTAGCGCGCTGCGGCCAGCGCACCATGCTGATCCGATGGCAGGAGCCGGGTTTTTATCCTGGTCTCCCATGGGGTGCAGGGCCCAAGCACTTGGGCCATCCTCCACTGCACTCCCTGGCCACAGCAGAGAGCTGGCCTGGAAGAGGGGCAACCGGGACAGGATCGGTGCCCCGACCGGGACTAGAACCCGGTGTGCTGGCGCCGCTAGGCGGAGGATTAGCCTATTGAGCCGCGGCACCGGCCTGGATTGTTTGTTTTGTTGTTATGCTTTGTGAATTCTTTATAGGTTGATTATAAATATTACATCAGTTGTATAGTTTGCAAATATTTTGTCTTTTTCTGTCCATTGCCTCTTCACTTTGCAAGAGTTTCCTTTGCAATGCAGAATATTCTTAGTTTGATGTTATCCCATTTGTTTATTTTTGCTTGGATTGCTTCTGCTTCTGGGGACTTTTTCAAGAAGTTTTTGACTATGCCAATGTCTTACATAGACTCAATGTTTTCCTCTAGCAAGTTAATGGAATCTGGTCATAGATTTAGAATTTTGATTCATTTAGAGTTGACTTTTGTATAAGGTATAAGGGAAGTGTCTTGTTTCTTACTTTTGCTTGAGTGGATCCAATCTTCTAAGAACCATTTGTTAAAGAGATTATTGTCCTTTCTCCAGGGATTGATTTTAGTTCCTTTGTCAAATCTCAGTTGGTTGTAGATGTGTGCAATGATTTCTGGAATTTCTATTATTTTCCATCAGACTACATGTCTATTTTAGCCAAAGCCAAGCTATTTTAATTATAATTGCCCAGTCTTTTGTCATGAAATCTTGTATTATTGTGCCTTTGTCTTTGTCTTTGTTATTTAGGAATGCTCTAGCTATTTGGGGGTATTTTTTGTTTCCATATAAATTGTAGCATCTTTTTTTCTAGATCTGAAAAGAATGTCATTTTATTTTGTTTGGAATTACATTGAATCAGTAAATTACTTTGGGTAATGTAGACACTTTGATATTAATTCTGCCAATCCATGAAAATGGAAGATTTCTCCATTTTTTGGTGTTTTTTTTCTATTTCCTTTGTTTAATGTTTTGTAATTTTTATTATAGAAACATTTCACCTCATTGGTTAAATTTATTTTAATTTATTTGATTTTTGTAGGTATTATGAATGGTACTGATCTTCCAAGTTCTTTCTCACCCATAGGATTACCTGTGTATAAAAAGGTAATTGATTTTTGTGTGTTAATTTTATATCTTGATACTTTACCATACTCTGTAGGAGTTCCAATAGTCTCTTAGTGGAGTCTTTCGGTTCCCCTCTGCAGATAATCATACAATTTTCAAACAGGGATAAATTGACTTCTTCCTTTCCAATTTGTATACCTTTGATTTCCTCTTCTTATCCCATGGCTTTGTCTAAGACCTCCAGGGCTACATTGAATAGCAATGAGGAGAGTGGTCATCCTTGTCTGGTTTGAGATCTTAGTGGAAATGCTTCCAAGTTTTTCCCATTTAATATGATTTATCCTTACATACCAGAGATAAATCCCACTTGGGAGAGGTAAATGATCTTTATGATGTGTTGTTGTAATCAATTAGCTGCTATTTTGTTGAAGATTTTTCCATCTATGTTCATCAGTGGTGTTGGCCTGTAGTTCTATTTGTTTTATCTTTTTGTCTGATTTTGGAATTATGATGATGCTGGCCTCATAGAAGAAGTTTAGGAGGATCCCCTCCCTTTCAATTTTGAGACATATTATTGAATGCAATATTAATAAACATTGAATGGATGGTTTAGCATATAGACTAATATTCCAATTAGACTTATAATTTTTTCCTGACATAGTCTTTCTTAAATTCCTGAACCTTGATAGTATTTAAAATGAACTTGCACTAGAAAGAGCCAAATGTATCACAATTTTAGACTTCCCAGTCCTTAAAAAGGCTCACATACTTACATTTGTATCCTTAATACACATCTATTGCAAAGTACAAGGAGAATACTATGACCAAGTGATGATTCCAGGAGGTGAAGGTAACTAGTAGCTTACTTAACAAGGAAAAACAGATTTGATTTATTCCGTTTTACTTTTATATCCTTTTTTAAACATCAAGAGATTGTAGCATTTTACTATTCTATTTAACTTATTAAGGATATTTTAAGATAAAAGACATCTCTAGACACATATATCCAATTAAATTATTTTCCAATTTCATATTTTTAAGACCACTACTTAATTACCATACCACAATTACTTGATTTTATCTCTGTGTAAGCAAGGATAATGTAAGTACAACAGAGAAATAACATCAACAAAATCCTAAATTAAATATTGACTCCATTTTTACATATCATAACATCAGATTATTCTACAATTACAGTGGTTTTCCATTCTACTGTAGTCTGAGAAATGAGTTGGAAAACTAGTAATGAAAAATCTTAAATACAGAGAAACAATGAATTACCTATTATGATACAGTTATCTTTGAAAAGAGCATATTAGAGGCTGACGTCATGTTGTAGCGGGTAAAGCTGCCCCTGTGATGCTGGTATCCTCACTGCTCTACCTTCCATCGGGTTCTCTGTTGCTGTCGTAGGAAGGGAAGGGGAACATGGGCCAGTTACTTGGGTTCATTCACCACAAGAGAGACCCAGATGAGTCTCCAGGCTCCTGGCTTCCACCTGGCCAAGCCCAGGTCATTGTGGCCATGTGGAGAATGAACCAGCAGATGGAAGATCTGTCTCTCCCTCTCTCCCTGTAGCTCTTCCAAATAAATAAATAGTTGTTTAAAAACCAGAAAGAAAAAGAGTATGTTTTCCAACACCTAATTCTCATTTCAGAAGGAAGTGAAGATTTCAAATGCATATTTGAGGTTTAAGCTGAAAATTTTTGATTAGTTAATCTGTAAAAAATTCTCTGTTCATCCTCCGGCATGATATACCCTATGTGCCACAGCAGTTTTTTAAGTGGGTATGTATTTTGGTGGGAATAATTTCATCTTTGTGAATTCTTTAGAGAATTTATCCAAGTTTCCTACCTGTCATTTTTATAAATAAATATTGCATTATCTTTACAATGTTTCATCACTGAGTGACATTTATTCCTGCTTGATATCTCAGATAGATTCAAGAAATGCTTTAGAATCAAGCCATGGCCAAATAAATATAAGCTCTGAAACAAACAAACATATTTCCTTTCTCTGTCACAGGATTATATATTTTGCCTTTGCTTAGCAAAAGAAAAAAAAATCACTTTGTATATGCCAGTTGCATTTCCTTTTCTAATGGTGACCTTATGTACTTTTGACATTCTCTTTCCATTTGATAAAGAGAGGCACTCAGGTTTGCTTTAGAAGAAAAAAAGCCTCATGAATAATAGCTTGACACCAAATCTTCACATCTAGCATATTAAGCTACAATAATCAAATCTCCCTGGATTTGTATCTCTCTTTGATTCAAGGAAAGTCTGTACACCAGGGAGAAGACAAATTCTGGTACATGTTATTCATCAAGTTAAAGTGACTTTTTCTTTATTATCAGTTTTTTTTAAAGATTTATTTATTTATTTGAAAGTCAGAATTACAATGAGAAAGAGAGGGAGAGGAAATAGAGGGGGATGAGAGAGAGAAACTTCCATCTGTTAGTTCATTCCCCAAAAGGCCTCAATGGCTAGGGCTGAACCAGGCTGAAGACAGAAGCCAGGAGCTTCTTCCAAATCTCCCACATGCATGTAAGGGTCCAAGGTCTTGGGCCATCCTCTTCTTTTTCTCAGGCATGTTAGCAGGGAGCTGGATCAGAAGATGAGCAGCTGGGTCTTTAACTGGTGCACATATGGCATGCCGACACTGCAGATGGCAGCTTAACCAGCTGTGCCACAGAACTGGCCCATTATCAAATTTTAAAACTCTCTCAATTTGAAATCTACCAATGGACTCAGATTTTATCTAATTATATGCCATTATTCTGCACTGGGTGTGTTCCTTTTTATCATTCACTATATAATGCTCTTAAGTAACCATTACAAAGTTGATTTTAAAGATAAGAAATCTTGAATCTCAATCTTCCTTCTTCCTCCTAGGAGCTCACTGATTTCCTTCTTGGGTAACTATCATGGTATAATCCTGGTATAATATAGGGTGAATATCCATTATATCATTTACCACAGGTGGTAGAGTGAATCATGCATATTCTGTCTTTTGCAGCAGTTCCAAGAATGTGGGAGAATTGATTGTCACTATTGTAGCCAGGCTTGTATGTGGACTAGAATGGCCCTAACTTGGGCTGTGATTCTTGCTGCATAGGACTTCCAGTCTACTGCCTATTTAAACTATGACTTAATTGTCTCTTGTCTGTTCAAGACAAGTCATTCCATTTCAGTGATTTACCAAAAGGAACCTGGATAAAGCTAAATGTCTGTAGAAGCTATAATTTCTTCTGAAGTACATGAACAGAAACAGAAAAATGAAATTTTGCAGTTAGATCATTTCTAATTCTGAGACAAGTTATCTTTCCTCCACACCAAAATTTTCTTCTTGAGATGGCTAGAATCTGTGTAAACATTTTTTTTTTCCACTCAGTAACTCCTGAACAGAGAACATGACTCTTCATTGGGATATTGAATCTCTGTCATAATTATGAAGTTGTCCTAGAGAAACAAATGCAATTGGTATACATTTTGTGTTTTATTAGTCATCATTTTTTTTTCTTTTCAGCCTAGAATGATGACCCTCAATTTAAATGAATCTGAGGGAAGGTTTATCACAGCATTAGGTAGGAATGCAATGAATAATGTAATGGTAATGAAAAAGTAATTTTTAACAATGTGGAGACAGTTAATTCAATGACATATATATTAAAATACATGACTCAATTTTATTTGATATATTTAATACATACACAGTGAAACACAGGTTTTATGAGCTCAACAAATAATTATAGTAACACATTTTCTACCCTTTCACTTTTATTTCTTTGGGAGTTATAAATCCAAATGTATATTATATATGTATATATATACATTTACATAAATATATATCCAAATTAATATTTTGACTATAAAACACTTTTACTCTGAGGAATACAGAAGTTTGTTACTTATTTATATAAATAAGTAAATATGATTAAATATGCATTACAAAAATTTAATTAGGCGAAATTACATTGAATGACTTTTATTTGGCTATTTATATTACCCTCAGCCAAGGTCAATTTATTTAGAAATATTTAATTAGCAAGATTCAGGAGTCCTCAATAATCTTAAATCTTTGAAAACATACAAATTTTAGTATCTTAAAGGTATTTCATTCACTTTCCTATAGTCATTAACCTGATCATATCACAAAATTTTCCTCAATTGAAGATTTTTGACCTCATGGAAGTTCAGCTACATTGCTTCAACCATGCCATATTTTTTAATTTAAATAAATTCCTTGAAGTTAAGGATATCCAAGTCTTTGATCTCTCACAAAGGAAATATGAAGATTTAATCTAATTTTCATTTAGGAAAGATTTTGAATGAATAAATGACTGAATAAAAATGGCATATGCCAGTGCTTCCAATATTTGTGAACATACATCTAAATTAATTTTTCAAATTACATTATTCATTATTCCAAATGAAGCCGGTTCTCTAAACATAGGTTGTATAATTGCAAAGAACACTATAAATGTAGTAAACTTATAAAACAATTAAATCTCAACAGATTAATTAAACTATGAAGACAGAGTATTTTGAATTATGTAAAATATTTCTGAATGCATGTTTATGAATATATAAATTTAACAAAGCAAGTGAAATATGCATCAAAATTTCAAAACAAGGATACCCACTTTCCAATTGGAATATTATTTAGTTTATGTTTAAAGAAAGTCTGAGTCAGTGTTGTGGCACTCTATATGTGATCTGATTTGAATCCCAGTTCTCTACTTCCAATCCAGCTCCCTGCTAATGCACCTGGAAAGCATAAGATCATGTTCCAAATGCTTGACTCTTGCCACCCAATTAGAGACTATGGTGAAGTTTCAGATTCCTGGCTTCATCCAAGTCTTAGTCATTGCAGCCATTTGAGGAATAAACAAGAGGACTGGAAGATATATCACCCTCTCTCACGTCTCTCTTTCTGTCTTTCCCCTCTGTATTTTTCATATAAATCAAATGAATCTTTAAGAATGAAACTCTTTATATCATGTTATTACCAATAAAGATCTTCATTTAATCACATTATTTTAATTGTAGGAAAAACTTTTAATATTATTTTATACTTCTAACATGTATCTTTATCTGAAATTTTAATTCATAAGTAATAGCATGCTTTCCTCAAGCATTAATTCATAATATGTTTATGGAAACTAATTTGTTCAGAAGACCACAGGCATCATGTATCAGTCCAGCAGCTCTTTTTGAACTGTAGTGTTTGTAACCTGAATGGTCAAATATACCTAAATTTTTAAAAAATTCATATAAATTTTAGCATCTTTTTCCTGGATCTGAGAAAAATGTTGCTGATATTCTGATTGGGATCATACTGAATCTGTAAATTGCTTTTGGTAGTATGGGAATTTTGGTATTAATTCTTCCAATCAACGGACATGGAAGATTTTTCCTTTTTTAAAAGTCTTCTTCTATTTCTTCCTTTTATGTCTTGTAATTTTCATTGTTGAGATATTTTACCTCTTTGGGAAATGTATTCCAAGATATTCAATTTTTTGAAGCTATTGTGTATGTGATTGATCTTACAAGTTATTTCTCAGCCATGAGATTACCTGTATATACAAAAGCTATTGATTTCTGTGTGTTAATTTTATATCCTGCAACTTTACCAAACTCTATATTGAGCCCCAATAGTCTCTTAGTGGAGTCTTTTTGTTCCCTATATATAGAATCATGTCATCTACAAATAGGGATAGCTTGACTTTCTCCTTTACAATTTGTATCCTTTGATTTATTTTTTTCTTTCCCAATGGCTTTGTCTAAAACTTCTAGGACTATATTGAATAACAGTGGTGAATATGGGCATCCTTCTCTGTTTCAAGAGCTTAATGTAAATGCTTCCAACTTTTCTCTGTTGAATATGATGCTGGCTGTGGGTTTGTCATAAATTGCCTTAAATGTTTTCAGGAATTCCTCCTATATCCAATTTGCTTAAGGTTTACATCATGAAAGGATGTGATATTTTATCAAATGCTTTCTCTGAATCTAATGAGATATTCAATTTTTTTTTTATTCTTCAGTTTGTTAATGTGCTGTATTGCATTGATTGATTTGTGAATGTTGAACCATCCCTGCATACCAGGGATAAATCCCACTTGGTCCGGGATAATGTTCTTTCAGATGTGTTGTTGGAGCTGATTAACCAGCATATTTTTGAAGACTTTTCATCTATGTTCATCATGGAAATTGTCTATAGTTGTCTTTCTCTCTTGTATCTTTTCCTGGTTTGCGAATTCTGTCCTCATAAAAATAGTTCAGGAGGATTCCCACCCTTCCCATTGTTTTGAATAGCTTGAAAAGAATTGGAATGAGTTATTTTTAATAGAAAAAATATTTAATAAATATAAATTTCAAAAGTACAACTTTTGGATTATAGTGATCTCCCTCATAACCACCCTCTCACCTGCAAACTATCCCATTTCCTACTCCCTTTCCCATCTCGTTCTTCATTAAGATTAAATTTTAGTTATCTTTATATACAGAATATCAACTCCATACTGAGTAAAGATTTCAGCAGTTTGCGCCCACACAGACATAAAGTATAAAGTAGTGTTTGAAGATTTGTTTTACCTTTAAATCTCACAGTACAACACATTAAGGACAGAGGTCCTACCTGGGGAGCAAGTGCACAGTGACTCTTATTGTTGATTTAATAATTGACACTCTTATTATTTAAAGTAGCTAGAATTTAGTAGTGAAGCTATCCAGTCCTGGGATTTTCTTTGTTGCAAAGGTCTTAATTACTGATTCAACCCCTGTCATGGTTATTGGTCTGTTTAGGTTTTCTGTGTCTTCATGACTCAATTTTATTGGATTGTATGTGTTCAGGAATCTCCATTTATTCTGGATTTTCTAATATGTTGACATATACAACTTTGTAGTAATTACTGATGATTCTTTTTTTTTTTTTTTTTTTTTTTTTTTTTTTTTTTTTTTTTTACAGGCAGAGTGGACAGTGAGAGAGAGAGAGAGAGAAAGAAAGGTCTTCCTTTTGCCGTTGGTTCACCCTCTAATGGCCACCGCGGTAGGCACGCTGCGGCCGGCGCACCGCACTGTTCCGATGGCAGGAGCCAGGTGCTTCTCCTGGTCTCCCATGGGGTGCAGAGCCCAAACACTTGGGCCATCCTCCACTGCACTCCCTGGCCACAGCAGAGAGCTGGCCTGGAAGAGGGGCAACCGGGACAGGATCGGTGCCCCGACCGGGACTAGAACCCGGTGTGCCGGCGCCGCAAGGCGGAGGATTAGCCTGTTGAGCCGCGGCACTGGCCCTGATGATTCTTTTTATTTCTGTGGTATCTGTTGTTACATTTCTTTTTTCATTTCTAATTTTATTATTTTTGGGTCTTTTCTCTCTTTGTCTTCAGTTAGTTCAATGGTATAGCAATTATGTTCCTTTTTCAAAAAAACAGCTCCTCTTTTCACTGATTGTTTTTGTTTCAATTTTATTCATTCTCTAATTTTAAGTATTTCTTTTCTCCTTCTAAACAATCAAAATCTCACTGATCTTCTGCTCTGATCTAGAAAAAAATGATGCTAAAATTTATATGGAAACATGAAAGACTCTAAATAGTTAAAGCAATCTTATACAGCAATAACAAAGCTGGAAACATCACAATATCAGATTTCAAGATATGATATGTTACAATTATAACAGCTTGGTTCTGGCACTAAGATCAATGGAACAGAAACAAGACTCCAGAAATCAATCAACACATCTATAACCAACTAATCATTGACAAAGGAGCTAAAATCAATCCCTGGAAAAATGACTGTCCCTTCAACAAATAGTACTGCAAAAATTGGCTCTCCACATGCAGAAGTATGAAATGAGACCCTTACATTAGACATTATAAAAAATCAAGTCAAAATGGGCCAAGGATCTGAGTCTATGACCTGATACCATCAATTTACTAGGGAAGAACATTAGGAAAACTCTGCAAGACATTGGCATAGGAAAAGACTTCTTGGAAAAGGCCCCAGGAGCACAAGAAATCAAAGCCAAAATAGATACATGGGATAACACCAAGATGAGAAGCTTCTGCCCTGCAAAGAAATACTCAGCAAAGTGAAGACGCAATTGACAGAATGGGAGAAAATATTTGCGAACTGTGAAACTAAATAAAGATTAATATCCAGAATCTATAAAGAGCTCCAGGAACTAAACAACAACAAAACAAATAATCTAGTTGAGAAATGGACAAAGGATTTGAAAAGGAATTTTTCAAAAGAAGAAATTGTAATGGCCATCACACACGTGAAAAAATGTTCAGGATCACTAGACATCAGGGGAATGCAAATCAAAACCACAATGAGCTTTCACCTCACTCCAGGTAAAATGGCTTTCTTAGAGTAAACAACAAACAATAAATGCTTGGGAGGTTGCAGGGGGAAAGGTCACCTAATCCACTATTGCAGGAAATGTAAACTAGTACAGCCATTGAAGAAGACAGTAGGGGGATACTTCAGAAAACTGAAAATAGATATAACATATGATCCATTAATCCTGCCCCTGAGAATTTACCCAAAGATGTGAAATCAGCAAAGTTAACTATACCCCATGTTTATTGCAGATTGATCCACAATAGCTAAGATATGTAATTATCTCAGATGTCCATCATCTGATGATTGGTTAAAGAAATTATGTTGTATAGTCACTATGGACCACTACTCAGCCATAAAAAAAAATAATGAAAAATCCTGTCCTTTGAATAAAAGAGATGCAACTAGAAACCATTATACTTAGTGATATAAGCCAGTTCCAAAAAAAGAAATATCATGTTTTCCCTAATTTGTTGTAACTAAATAAAGTACCAAAAATGTAAGGTATAGGAGTGAAGTTGACATTTTGAGCTTTGATGATTGTTTAAAGCCCTTGTATCTCTTATTGAGGAGCAATGTTCTCTTCTCTATACTATTTGTTAAACTCAATACTCAGTGTTGGGTTAGTTTTATGAATATAAAGTAAACTGAAAGTGGATCATTGTAAAAATTAAGAAAGGTAAAAGGAGGAAGAGGAAGGGTGGGATCAAGGTCTGGAGGGAGGGTAGGTTGGGAAATATCACTACATTGTGTTCTTAAATTTATATACATGAAATAAACAAACTTTCTATACCTTAAATAAAATTTCAAACAACTACTGAAACTTTCAGAACTTCTTTTACATATCATGTGTCAACTTTTATTTGTACCCTGAATTAAAGATTATGAAAGTCATTATAATTTAGCCACACCACATTTTAAGTAATCCTTGTTTAATGCTTTGCTTTAAAGTCTAGTTTGATTTACATTAGCTACTTGATTTCTCTAAATCTTTCTCCCTTCTATCTCTATCTCTATCTCTGTGTGTGAAACAACTATCTCAACTGTTTACCATTGAATAGACATAAGCAAAATAAAACACCGTAGCTCCATATGATTTATAAATTGGATCACGTTAATACAAATCTGTTGTCAATGGTCCTATTAATTGTTCCAGAATACTATGTGGCATAGTGGGTAAAGCTGCTGCCTGCAATGCTGACATCCTATATGAGCACTGGTTAAAGTCCCAGCTGCTCCACTTCTGATCCGGCTCTGCTATGGACAGGGAAAGCAGTGGAAGATGGCCCAAGTACTTGGGTCCCTGCACCCACTTGGGAGACCAGAGGAAACTCTTGGCTCCTGGCTTCGGATTAGAGCAGCTCCAGCCACTGTGGTCAATTGGAGAGTGAACCAGCAGATGGAAGACCTTTCTCTCTCTCTCTCTCTCTGCCTCTGCCTCTCTGTAACAATTATGCCTTTCAAATAATTAAATACATCTTTAAAAAATATTATGTCCCTTATGAGGAATATATTAATAATCTCTAATATGAAGGGGGATGCCACAAGTTATTCAGATTTGTTTATCATGACATTTCGTTTCATTTGCTTCTATTTTTATAGGAAGCTTTTTAAATTTACTAGAAGACATGTGTATAATATGTGCCCTACTTATTAATTTAAGCTTTTCTTAGTCTCTGTCTCAAGTTCTTTTATACTTATATCCACATTTTGGCCTTAGTCCACCAGTTATCAAGATGTTCCTATCCATGCAAATGAAATTCCTCTTCTATATTACAAGTAAAACATTGGAAGCTTTTATTGCATTCAACTGAGAGGGCAGAGGCAGTTATCTTTCTATTTCTGTCTTCTTTTGCCAATATCTGGAGACCTCAAAGAAATAGCAGTCATAATTTTATGCAGGTATAAAACTCAGGTATCATTTGTAGTTTATGCATGTTTGTTTTGTTTAATTGATTCAGTGGGATTAAGAATCTAGTCAAAAGTGAAATTCTTTATTAATACAGTTTTGAAAGTTTTTAATGTGTACCCAGTGTTTATTGACTGTAATGAGAAGGAGAATCAGAAAGTCTATTTCACCAGGTTACTGGATATGGAGTCTTGTTATTCTCTGCAGTAACATGATTATGTGTGCTTTGTTCATCACCTTGTGTTCAGATCTTGGAAAACTAAGACCTTCAATAAATGACCAAGCCATGCATGGGATATTGATTGTCTAGATGTTACTGACTTCAAGATCATAATAGACTGAATATCTAGCTTCCTTAGATTTCCATATTTTATCTTGTAGGGGATACACAACTATTAATATTTTTTACCCCCAGAAAACTAACTCAAATATAGCTTGAACCTAGAGATGGGTTATACATGTTTCCAAAATTACTTTCCATCTAATTTTCCAGAAAGGTAAAAACAAAGTACTATCCAGTGAGTTAAATTTCAGCAGGGGAACAATTTTTAAGTTGGTTACCATGGTAATTCCATTCTTGTATGCAATTCCCACTCAACTTAGCTTGATGGCATTTGGGCTGAGTAATGAAATAGAAGAAAAGGACTTATGATTTTACTTGCTTTGAAAATACCCACAATAAGAAGTGTACATATTCCATGCCTTCTGTTTAGCTTCTCCTCATGTTTTCCTTTCTCTAAAAGATACTACTTCACAACTATATAAAATTCTTATGGGTCTATCCATTTAAATGCCATCACAATTTTTTTTAATAGGTCAGGAAAATCTATTGAAAGAGTAAAGTTCTGTATTCTGATCATTCATGAGCCACATCTATTAGATTGGAAAAACCTTTCCACTGTGAGTTTATTGTGGGCAAATAGAATATATAAAGGCTTTATTTCATGCAGAATTTAAATATTCAACTGATTTCAGTTGAAGTCTTAGGCTCACAAATTTGTCACTAATACTTACAGTGAATAGGGATTTTCTGTTTATCCCAGTTGAGACGACTGAATGAACTATAGAAATACATATATTGTCATAGGCCATGGCTTCATATTCCCCAGAGGTAAATGACTGACATTTGTGTTAGAAACATGGGCCATAGATGGTTATGGTGTTTGTGAAAATATTAGAAAAGCAAATGATTACTTAAACATATCACAAAGGCCATTTAAGAAAAAAATAGAGGACACCATCTGAATGAGAACTTTGGCTATGCCTTTCCCTTCCAACACAATTATTTTTTCTTAAAATATAAAAATATTAATTCCACACATATGTGATGAATTTGTGGCAAGGATCAACTGAAACTTGTTTTAAAAGGTAATAAACTCAGCAAACAATAAAATGCAAATTTTATTGTAATTGTAGATGACTACTGGTTGAATATATTTTATGCACTTCTTACCACTCAAGTCCCTAAGCACTTTAAGCACTTTTTATGAAAGAATTCTTTTTGTGATTGAGCATGTAGGTGAGAAAGAATTATGCCAAAGCAAAATATAGATACACAGAGGGAAATTATCCTCATTAAGACTGTGTTAGATGGTGCCACTTATCAGGTTCCCACCCAGAGCATAATGTCTTCACCAAAATTGCCAGATTGGATTCATCCATTCCAGATAGCTATATTTAACTGACTAGTGAGTGTCGAGCTTACAACCATATAAGGTAACTAAAAGCTTAACTGATGACAGCTAAATCAACTCCAAGAAATGAGAATCTCACATAAGTAATCCTAAAATTGACCCTAAATATCTTTAACAAATGATGAATACTACATGGATTCTAATGTAACATTCTAGTCTACTTTTTTCCCTTAGTGAATTGAAGCAAATAAATCCAGCATAGCAAAAAAGATATTTTATTGCTGTTGTTAGGTGTTGTTTTTCTGGTTCAGTTTGCATCAGTTTCCAGATTCCATTGACTTGTGTCCAGATTGGTCTTGTACTATTCACCTCCTACTGAAATAGATTGCCATCTTTCTGATGGCCTTTATTTTATTTGAGGAGGACTCTCACTTTTTCACTTACAATTATTTATATTGAATTTCTTTGAAGACCACTCTGTTCAATATGCTGTATAAAATGTATACTGCAGGGTCAGTGCTTTGGCATAGCAAGTTAAGCCACAGCCTGCAGCACAGGCATTCCACATGGTCACCGGTTTGAGATCTCACTGCTCCGCTTATGATCCAGCTTCCTGCTAATGTGCCTGAGAAAGAAGTGGAAGATAACCCAAGTGCTTGGACCACTGCTTCTACATGGGAGAGCCAGAAGAAGCTCCTTGCTCCTGGCAGCTGTGGCCAGTTGGGGAGTGAACCAGTGGATGAAGACTTCTCTCTCTGTCTATCTCTCTCTCTCTCTCTCTCTCTCTGTAACTCTGCCTTTCAAATAAATAAATATTTTTTAAATGTCTGCTGATTATTTAAAACAAAGTTTTCTCTTTCTTCAGTTCTTTGTGCTTTGTCTCTGTACCTTTTCTGTACTCTGCTGCTAAAAACAATATTTGGTTAATTGTACCCAGTGAAGTTACCTACCCATTTCATTATAAGATGAAAAATTATCCCTTGCACTATTTATTGCCAAATATTATGTCTTAATAGCAATATGTTTTGGACTGATTTTCAGAGTAGTCTTTTTTGCACACCACAGTATAAGTTCCATTAGCTCCTATAACCATGTTGAAGAATGAATAGATCCACTATTCAGTTGGTAAATTAAAGAGTCAAAGATAATTGTGTTATCTCAGCATTTTCTTCTTATCTTTACGCCTAAGCTTAGTTTACTTTATATCATCAGGCCTTCTATCCTTCTTTAAATTTGTTTTTAAGAATTTCCAGAATCACAACTATTATTTCACAGTAAACTACATTGTTTCATTTCTGATTTATAATTTCAGCTCATGTACAAGCCTATTGGATCTATATAAAAGATGGGCCTACACAGTTTCAACCAAGCATTATCACTATATGTTCCCCCAAAACATGGATTATGAGTCATGTTTTCCTGCGTTCACTACCATCAGCTGACTTATGAAAAAGTGAGGAATTTTTCTTGAACTCTTTCATTTCTTCCTATCCTATTGTCTTCCTACAGAAATGTACCTATTCTATCTCATCATACATGTCTCTATGAAATTAGATTCTTCAAAATCTAATGTTTACTCTTTCTGGAAAGCAATAAATGGCTCATCATTGCATACAGCATTTTCTGTGATGTCCCACATAGTAAATATTTTAATTTTGTAATACATTGGTCTTTGCTAAGTCTGATAAAAATTTTTATTGTGATAAAAATACTTGCACAGATAATATCTAAATTAAACAGACTTGCATAATATTCCAATAAAACATTACTTACAAAGTCAGTGATCCTAATATGCTGACTCCCAATACAGAATTACTTTTCAAATTTTGTTCCTCTTATAGCAAGTAAATCAAAGATATAGGTTTTCTGTTTTTGGAAATGCAAACCTGAAAATAGAAGCCTGCTTTATTATCTTGTCTGTGATCTACATTCACATCCTCCTATAACTTTTCCTACTTAATACTTCCCTTCAGGTCTATCATGCCTGACTGACCATCACACATTGTCATTTCTCTGTCTGGGACATCACTTCAAGCACCTTTCCATTCTTTCTAAGAACATCTTTCATGCTTCCTTGTTGGAGCCCTTTTGGATACACTTGTTTGGTGGATTCACTCACTTCTGAAATCTCATGGGCATAATTGGATGCTCTGTACTTTTTTGACCCTCTACTTTTTTTTGACCCTCTACTTAATCGGTGTGAACAGATTGATAAGGTACCTTCTTTTATAGATAAAATTGTGGTGAGAGGAGCTTGATGGGGAAGAGTTAGTTATAGCATACATGTATCAAGCAAGTTAGATATACTATGATGGAAAGACTTGATATTATTGTATACAAATTGGATGGTCAGTCTGTTTAACATTTTTAAAGATTCATTTATTTGAAAGGCATATATATATATATATATATATATATATAGAGAGAGAGAGAGAGAGAGAGAGAGAGAGAATCTTCCAGCCATTATTTTACTCCTCAAATGGCTGCAATGGCCAGAGCTGGGCCAGGATGTAGCCACGAGCCAGGAGTTTCTTCCTGGTCTCTCACATGGATGCAGGGGGCTAAGCACATGGGCCATCTTCTGTTGCTGTTCCCAGGCTCATTAGCAGAGAGCTGTATCAGAAGTGGAGTAGCCAGGGACATGAACTGGTACCGTATGGGATGCCAGCACTGAAGGTGAAGGCTTAAGCTTTTATGCCACAGTGCAGGCTCTGTGTGTTTATCTTTAGGCTGGGTAATATTAGAGCACTTCTATGAAAAACTGACAGCTGAGTAAAAATCTGTAAATAAGGAGGATTGTTATTAAACTTGCAAAAAGAAAAGGATCTTAGGAACTAAAACAGGTGAGAATAAACATCATACATTTGAGGAAAAGGAAAGAAGACTAGTATATCTGATGATAATATATAATCTTAATCTGTTAGAGAAAATGGTCATCTCTTTCTGTCTACCTGGATATAGATATAGATCTGAAAACAGTGAAATATTATTGGAATTTCTTTTTTTTAATTTATTTAAGGTATACAAATTTCATGCATTTCAGATACACAGATTTGATTCTTCCCAACCTACCCTCCCTCCTTCCCATGCTCCCCCTTCTCCTATTCCCACTGTTAATTTTTACGAAGATCTGTTTTCCATTTACTTTATATTCACAAGATTAACTCTAAAGTAAGTACTCAACAAATAGCATGAAGAAAAAAAAAACACTGTTCTTCAACAGTAGAGACAAGGGCTGTAAATAGTCATCTAATCTTAAAATGTCACAGCTATATTGTGCAAAGTAGAGTTCAGGATGATAAGCATGAGACAGTAGTCTACTGAAACAACAAGTTAAGTCAATAAAGAAGGAGGTAAATGTCTCCTATAGGTGTTTGGTAAATGTTACCAGAAATAACTGTAGGAGAAGCCCTTGATTTGGATGTCAAAGACTTTAGTCACAGAGAAATGGGTAATAGAGATTTGAAACTGAGAATGAACTGTAATGTGAAGCACATAATCTTCTAAAGAGGTACATTAATTTTGAATGGGCACTTTGATTGTTAGTCACTTAGCTTAGTCCAAGAACAGCCTAGTCTCAGACAACCTTCTTCAGTAGTGTATAACCTTGGCCAATTCCTTCAAATCCTTACTAGGAACAAAACCAGCTCTACTAAGGACTAGAGGACATGCTAGCTTTGTTGTAATTTTTTCCTCCCCTTCATCTTTACTACTGACAATTCAGGAAGATCCCAAAAGCTATCAAAGCTCCCTGTTGGTTTTCAACACCCATCAAATAATAATGATAGGAAGCTTGAAGGTGACATCTTGTGATCCAGTTTACAGGGACAAGTTTGTTCTTGTGATAATGCACCATGGAATTCTTATAATTTAATAACTCTATAAAAGAAATAATTTGCCAGTCTTTGAGTTTTAACTTTCTCTTTTTCTGACATATCCTGCAGAATTTTCAGAGGACTTATGCTTTTGAAAGCTTTAAATAAGCTCTGAGTTGATTCTACACAGAGAGTAGTACAGGTGCTTGCTATGATTCTCTACATTAAGATGTCTTCTGAGAAGGGAGTGGACTGGAGTTCTCAGGATGTCTTTCTACTCTCCAGACTACATTTTTTTTGCTGCTCTTGCGTTCAGCACAAAAAGTAAGTGCAAAGGTAAACTACTGTTTTAAATGGATCTACACAAATTATTAACAATGCCTTTTATAGGAAAGCAAATTTTGTCACAACATTATAACTTAAATGGTCTAGAATTTATGAGACCTGGTTATTTTGCTACTGAAGAGCAGGCTTTACCAGCTGGGAATATATATATATATATATATATATATATATATATATATATATATGAGGTGATACAGCAAAACAATTTTTTTCTGTGCACTTGCTCATGGGGAAGGAATATTCACTATCATATCTTTTTGTTGTTTAAGGAGATTGAATGCCACATAGATAAAAGGTTGTGTACTAAAATTTTTGTTATACTAATATAAAACCGTGGAAGCTCAGATTTATGGTTTAGAAGAGAGCTCTGTATTTGCCATAAAGAGAAACAAATGCCCTGGCTTCATACTATGGGCTTTGCATGGCTAGATATATGGCTTCATGCACACAAATAAATAAATACACATGTACACATATATTTTATTATGATTCAGTATTCTGTACAAAAATCAATAAAAGGAAGGAGAGAACTTTAGTCTATTGGACCTTTCTCCTTAGTAAATATTTACTGACAGACACTATAATAGATCTAAGAGGCCAACATATCTGAAGAATTCCTTTTGCCCTGAGAGATCATACAGTTTACCAATATAGAAAATATCTTAAAAACTATAATATAGACTAGAATGGGCTGAAATGGATCTTTCTTCACAAGAACAAAAATAAGCATTTTGGTACCTGTACCTATACATATTTGGCCAATTTGTTTTTACTATTTGGGCTTTTCCTTTCCCATCAAAGGAATTTTGCCTTAGCTGGAGTTGTATTTGGTACAGCAGTTCTGACACTGCTTGGAATCCTTGGATCCAGTTTCACAGTGGCTCAGTTTGAAATCCTGTGTTCCTACTAATGCCAATGTGGGAAGCGTCAGGAAGTATCTTAAATGGGTGAGACTCTGCCACTCATGTGGGAGATCCAGACTGAGTTTCTGGCTCCTGGTCTTGGTCTGGCTCAGCCCTGGCTACTGCACACATTTGGGCAAAGAACCAGCAGATGGAAGACCTCCCTTTGTTAATCTGTGTGTGTGTGTGTCTGTCTCTCTGTATTTCAGAAAAAAATAAAATAAAAATTAGAAATATTGGCTTAATCCAAATTAATAAAGATTTTTTGGTCTATTTTCTTCTAGAAGTTATAATTTTAGCTCATACATTTAGTATATGATTTACATTAACATGCGTACATAGTTTGAAAAAATAGTCAAAGTTCATTTTTGCAAATGTATATTTAACTACATCAACACCATTTGTTGGAAATAAAATTTCCCTGTTACATTACCTATAACCTTTCAAAAAAATCTCAAATTACTGTCATTGTATAGATCTTGCAGTTTTAGTATTTCTGTAGATGGTGATGTCCAGCTTTTCCACTGAGCCACACTGCATCTATATTTTATTTGTCTGTATATGCCCTGAATGGTATTTTCTCCTACAGAATAACTAATAAAACATTTTGCATCCCCAAATAAAAGGATACTTTAAAAATGTCATTATAAGAGTATTTATTTGATCCTAGTGGTGAGAAGTTTGTTGACAGGGCAGGTAACTAATATTACCATGGGGTGCTGGTAATACTGTGTGGTCATCTGGCTGCTATTTCCAATGCCAGAAAATACTATTCACTGCTGAAGTCATGTGCATTTTATTTATATTTAAAGGCAAACTTGACATTTCCATCTCAATTTAAAAACATAATTTTTACAGCTTAACTTCAGAACTCAAACTGGGAAAATAAGAAAATGTTTAATAATTTTATGCTAACTTTGACTCCTCAGCTGAGATATATTAAGCAACTTAGAGCTTATGTGTTGAAATGCAAATGGACCTAGAATCTATGCTTTTTTCTTAAAATGTTTCTTAAAATTTTCAAAATCAGTCCTTTGAAAGTTATGTATGCATGGCATCAGTTTCTCATTTGAATACAAATGAAAATGTCTTATTTTATATAGTAGCCTTACCCTAGTATTGTTGTTTATTCAGGTCTTATTTCTTTAAAAATTAATTTTCAATTCCAGATCAGTTATAATTTAGTTCAAAAGCATAATCAAGCTATAATGATTATGTTGAAAATTTGGATACTTGGGCATTTTACTAATTATACTACAGCAACCTACTTATAAGGAGACCTGAATCAGTGGCTTGGAATTAAATTAGAATGTACAATTTTAGTAACTGCCACCAGACTCAAGACATCTTCACACTCACAATGGGATTGTATGTTTTTCTAATCTGCTTTTCTAATTCTTTTAAAAGAAATCTTAGATCTTTAGATATTTTTTTCTTTTCAAAACATATATGCGTTTTCCACTGTCAATGAAATAAAATCTGAACTTTAAGTTTCTCACTCAGGCCCCTCTGTGAGATGGCCCAAGCGTATTATTCTCTTAGTTCAATCTTTACTTAAATCATATGCAAATAACCATCAGCAATGTGCTTAGACACTATTACAGATCAATTGTTTCTTTAATTCAGTATTTCTATTTACTATTAATGTTTCTTACACTGGCTCCATGTGACTATTTCCTAAAAGATCAAATATTAGAAGACAGCTAAAACACAGTTGATTGAACAATTATTATTCTATTTATTTCAATAGGAAATAATTCTTTTTCCTTAGAGTGTTTATTGCATTTATCACTGACAAAGTCATAGAATTTCACACGTATTCTTAAGAGTACGTTGCACTGTTATTTCACCTGTGAATCAGTACATATATTCAGAGCAGATGGTAGTCCTAACTCAGAGAGTTATAGTAGCATCAATTTCAAGTCTGGTAGAAGAATTAAAAAAAAATCATTGGATCATTTTCTTACTCAAAAAATTCATATATGAAATATTTTAAATATATACTCAAACCTAACTTATAAATAAACCCTTTTATTCCAAATGTCACTCATTTCTGAAACTGACAGTCTATCATTTTAATAACTTCATATTGTTTTGCTAAATGAGGTGCATGCATTATTAATCAGCATCTGATATGAATAACATCTGGCATGGCTTCATATGTGATCTAATTTCACTGTTCAGGTTCAACACTCCAGTCTTGCTACAATAAAATTACACTTGTAAGCATTTCACTGGATCACAGTTGTTAACAATGAATTTCCAGTCAAGTGTTCCTCTCAAAGAAGTATATAAACCTAAACATATGTTATCTTTCTTTTTTTTAAATTTTTATTTTTTTATTAAACTTTTATTTAATGAATATAAATTTCCAAAGTATAGCTTATGGGTTACAATGGCTTCCCCCCTCCCATAACTTCCCTCCCGCCCGCAACCCTCCCTTTTCCCGCTCCCTTTCCCCTTCCATTCATGTAAAGATTCATTTTCAATTCTCTTTGTATACAGAAGATCAGTTTAGTATATATTAGGTAAAGATTTCAACATTTTGCCCATATAGCAACATAAAGTGAAAAAACTACCATTGGAAAAAAATTATGTAGGATCTCTGTCTTTAATGTGCTGTACATTGCTATTTAATGCTATAATTAGTAATCCATATGTTATCTTTCTTTCCTAACACCAATGTTACAGTAAAAAACAAATTTATAGATGGACTTCCTATGGCATTTTTGTATTGCTATCTTTAAAATGAAGATTCTAAAATTAAACTTTTGCTATTCTTATAAATAGAGTACCAGTAATTACTCATCCAAAAGCAGAGAGGGGCGGAAGCATAAGTGCCAATTATTGTCAGGTTATTTGCGCACAGAATATTTCATTAATTGGAGTGCAGAATTTCAAATTTTATTGTTTGTATCTTTATTTGCAGCTCTCAGAGCATTTGGGAGAATATGCACTATATTCTAAAGATTGTGTACAGGCATTCATGGGATTAGTTACTAGAGAATTGAAAATTGAATCATCTTAGGAAAAGAAAAAAGAAAATTAGAATAGTGAGGGTCTTAAGTATAATGCTTTTTAGAATATTTCCAGAGAGAGTCTTAATCACAGAAAATGTATCATAAAATAAAAAAAGAGATGGAAATTATAATGTTCAGGGACATTCATGAATGGTAACACAGTGATCAAAGGAAATCTGTGCTTTAGACAACAACAAAAAAGTAAACTTTCCTCCTTAGAGTTATCAAACCTTATTTTATGATCCTTGCTGCTAGCTTGGAGTACCTAAGTTTGATACCCAGTTGTGGTTCTTGACTCCAACTCTAAGAAGCAGCGGTGATGACTCAAGTCATTAGGCTATTGCCACCAACATGGGAGAACTAGCTTGAATTCCCAACTCTCAACTTTCAGCCTAGCCCAGGCCTGGCTATTATAGTCATTTGAAGAATAAGCAGTGAGTGGGAACTTTCTACCTCTGTCTTGGTATCTCTACCTCTGTCTTTTTCTTTCTCCCTGTCTCTCTTTGCCTCTCACAAAGAAATTTCTCTGAGAAGAGGGGGCTTATTGAAGAGGAGGTAGTAGAGGTTATTAGTGAAGTATTAAGCAAATAAATTGGTGTCTGCATTGAGAAAATGGAACAAATCAGGTTGATCCTTGAACTTCAATTGTACCCCCAAGACAAGAATGACCACCCTAATTGTGGAAGATTCAAAGGATGTTCAGGAGCCTGGAGAAAGTGTTACATTATATCATTTCCAGAACTAGAGGTAACTTTTTTTTTTTTTTTTTAGATGAGAAGTAATATGTATCTCCTCACTAAAATTCAGTGCTTAGGACAAAAGTGTGTAAAACCATATTCCCAATGACCAAGAGTAGAGAGAAGAAACCAGCAGGGTATCAAAAGTTGAAAATTTTAAGAAAGAAAAAATATTATTTTTAATTGTCTAGAACTCTAAAACCAGATTAGAGAAGAGCTGATAATTTGAAACAACTGTAATAGGTTTATTGAGACACAAAGAAAACTGCTGCTCTCAGTATGGGAAGATTGAAGATCAGTCTGCAATTTACAAACTAAAGCATCTATAGAGACTGTCTTCTTATAATGAATTGTTTTTAGGAATAGATTAAGCAAAGAGAAAGGAGCCATTTCTTCTCATGTGCCAAGGCAGGGGTTAATCATGGAAGCACCTGATTCTGAGCAAGGAGTAATGTGTTCCATTTCCTGAAACAGAAGGAAGATATTAAAGAAAGAAGCCACAGGTATGAAGGGCTTTTTTAAATATGTGGCTTGCTGAAAAACTACCTGTGATTTAATCCTCCGTACCATGCCCTAGAAGAAGAAACTTTTCTCAAAATTCAAAAAACTCATTGAGATTTATATCACTATATTATATTTATTTATTACAATGTATTCATTTAGAGGAAAGGACTCATTAATAAGAATATCTTTGTCCAAAGGCCGAGGAAAGGAAGATGAACTTTTATTGCTCTAATTTTAAAATGTAAGCATTTTAATCACTTCCTATTTTGGAGGAAATAAATTAATTGTAATACTGTAACTGTGAAGCTTTTTTGTTGGTTGTGGTATCAAACCTATAATTTAAAGACTATTAATATCCTCAGAAAGAAATTAGAAAAGTATTGTCTAGCTAATTGTAAATTAAAGCAAATGATCAAAAACAAAACTTGTAAAGACACAGATTTCATAATTGGTAATTTAAAACTTGAATCTGAACTAGGGTTAATTTATGAGAACAAAAAGTATATCTTGTGGAAGTATTAATTTCTTTTGGGAAGTGGCTTATATCAGGTAGATCTTTAAAGAACCACAATTTGCCTAATCCCAGAATTATCACATTCATTGCAATGATTAGGTGGGACATCTGGGATAGTGTTGTGAACAATGCTACAAAAAAACAAACAAACAAAAAAAAAACCCAAAAAAACAAAACAAAACAAAACAAAAAAACACCTTATGTTTATGTCAGTGTATACAATCTTCACTTTTGTTACACAACATTCCTAGGAAGTAAATGGTTAGTTCAAGGTTGCAAAATTTTGACCAACTCTTTCACTTTTGATTTGGTGGCTTTCTTCCCCACCCAATTTACCGAGAAAACAGGATATCTGAGGTGAATTTCTCCAAATTTTCTATACTGCATGTCAGAATCAACTGTTATTTTATCCTGTTTCAAAGCTAACAAATTAGTCAGTCACAATATCATGTGTGCTAGCTGATGACAAGGTTCTTGAATCAGAGAACAAGATCAGTATTAGGGTGAAGCATGAACTGCATCTTGACATTAATTTCCGTCTGGCCCTCAAGCTCTAAGAAGGTGATATGGAGAGAGCCAGGGTGCTGTACATACGGTGTGTTTTTGCTACAGTTGATGAATATAGAAGTATAGGCAACCCCAATGAGCTGCTAGCAAGTTTGCCCAACATTTTACTTGGAAATGTTATCTTCATCATGCTGGTCAGAAAACACATCTAACTTCTAAAGAAGAATAAGATAGCATCTGATTTTTCTTTATTTTTGCTATACAAAGATGCTTAAAAAATAAATAATAAGAGTCCATAACTAAATTCTATAGTACATCTGCATAGATTTAAGGTAATCCTTAAGGGATTATCTCCATACAGTCTGTTTTGTACACGGATGATTTGTTGCTTTACATTGACAAGAGAATTTGCGCATTTGGGTTTAAATTTTAGGGTTATATTTTATGATTGTGGATTACCTAAACTATACTCAGAGGGTTTTGTAGGTTTTCTCCCATAATTACACTGAAATAATCCTAGAATTTGGTGAGAAAAAAGGATAAATTATATAAAAGTCTTCTTGTGTTGTACTAAAATGTTACAAATAAAAATAAATTAAGTGTAGCAATAAGTATCAGTTCTTTTGTCTGTAAAATTCTAAATAAGATAGAACAAAAATAACAGAGTGTCTTGCAAAATGTTTGATATGTACAGTTTACTGATTTGGAAAGTTATTTTGATGCTAAATAGGACATATAATTCTATTTTAAAACACACACAATATCCCATGATGATCTCACAATTGCTTCCAAATTACTGGCCAAAATAAGTATATTTTCTTATCACTTAGGTGTATATTTTTGCCTATATGTTTGGTTTCCTTTCCTTCTAATTAGCATAGTAACACTTGACTGTCTATAGCATTCCTTAGCCTTTAACATTATCTTGCTGTATCTTCTTGAGTAATGAGAACATTTCTTATCATATCCTCCCCAGCACTATAGCTAGTACACAGTGCATAATCGATAAATAATAGGCACAAACATAACTTAGTAAGATAATTATGTCAGAGAAGATTAGAATTTTATGTATGCTCAGCTGTATTTCAAAAGCAATAAGAGCTAATGTGATAAAATGCTGTTACTAGTATAGTCTTCATGTATCAGAGTAGAAAAAACTAAAATTCATTCAAAAGTCACCAAATGTGTTTTATCTTTCATGAACTCATTTTGGTAACTCATTGGTAATTGAGTGCGATCATATTGGTTTCTTCTGTTGCTAGTAATTCTTGGTATTCTTTGGCTCCTAACAAGATAGCTCTTATCTTTGCCTCTGTCAACACCTGTGTATTCACCATATCTCCTTGTAAGTATAAAAGTCATATTTGAATAAATTTTGTTTTTGCAATTTAAGAATATTATTACAGAATCCCAAAGACTGAGTGGCTTATACATAAAACACAATTTTTTCATGTTGCTGAAGGCTGGCGAGTCCAAAATATGAAGCTTGCTGATCTGACATCTGTTATAGGGACTTCCCAGTTTGCTGAATGGGATCTTCTCACATCACCAATAGCAAAATCATCTTCATGTCTCTTCTTCTAATTCCACCAATGGGACCTCCTCTCTTATGACCTAATTAATTCCAAATGCCTCATCTCCTAGTACTAACACATGAATGGTTAGGATGACAGCACATGAATTTTGGGAGCACAAAATAATTCTGTCCATGAAAAGGACTCTTCTTACTCTTGTGGTTTGTCTTCAAATCTGGTATTTTGAAACCCCATGCTTTGTTTTAGTTGTAGAAGACTGCTTTAGCTATTTGGGATCTCCTGTGTTTCCATATGAATTTAAGCATTGTTTTTTTTTTCCTATATCTGAGAAGAATTTCCTTAATATTTTGATTGGTATCACATTGATCTATAAATTACTTCCAGTAGTATGGACATTTTGATGATATAAAGTCTTTCCATGTATGTACATGGAAGGTTTTTCCATTTTCTGTGTCTTTTTATTTTTCTTTATTTAATATTTTGTAATTTTCATCATGGAGATGGTTGATGTCTTTGGTTAAAATTTTTCCAAAGTAATCAATTTTTGTAGCTGTTGTGAATGCAATTAATCTCAGAATTTCTTTGTCAGGCATGACATTGTCTGTGTATATAAAGGCTGTTGATTTTTGTGTTAATTTTATATCCTGCCACTGTACCAAACTCTTTTATGAGTTCCAACAGTCCATTGTAGAGTATTTTGGATTATATATATATATATATATATATGAATATATATATGAATCATGTCATCTGCAAATAGGTATTGTTTGACTTCCTCATTCCCAATTTGTATCCCATTTATTTATTTATTTATTTATTTATTGGACAGCCGCTCTTGCTAAAACCTCCAGGACTAAATTGAATAGCAATGTTGAGAATTGGCATCCTTCACTAGGTCCAGATCTTGGTGGAAATGCTTCAAAGTTGTCCCTATTCAATAGGATGCTGGCTGGGAGTTTGGCATAAATTGCCTTGATTGCATTGAGAAATGCTTCTTCTCTACCCAATTTTCTTAAGATTTTCATCACGAAAACATGTTATATTTTACCAAATGCTTTCTGTGCATCTATTGAGATAATGAGATGTATTTTGTTCTTCAGTTTGTTAATGTGATCTATCACAATGATTGATTTTTGAATGTTGAACCATCCTTGCATACCTGGGATGCATCCCACTTGGTCAAGGTGAATGATTTTTCTGATGTATTGGATTCAATTGGCTAGTATTTTGTTGAGGATTTTTGTGTTTATGTTCTTCAGGGAAATTGCTATGTTGTTCTCTTTTTCTGTTGTATTGTTTTTTTTTAATTTTTTTTTTTTTTATTTTTGACAGGCAGAGTGGACAGTGAGAGAGAGACAGAGAGAAAGGTCTTCCTTTTGCCGTTGGTTCACCCTCCAATGGCCGCCGCGGTAGTGCGCTGCGGCCGGCACACCGCGCTGTTCTGTTGTATTGTTTTTAAGGTTATGAATTAAGATGCTGACAATTTAAAATCTGACTTTGGTATGCTTTTTCAGCTGGTTCTGTTTTATTGACAGGAACTATCATAATAGAGTGTTCTTAAGATTTTATTTGTTTCTTTTAGAGGTAGAGTTACAGACAGTGAGAGGGAGAAACAGAGAGAAAGGTCTTCATTCCGTTGGTTGACTCCCCAAATGGCTGCAAAGGCTGGAGCTGTGCCAATCCGAAGCCAGGAGCCAGGTGCTTCTTCCTGGTCTCCCATGTGGGGGCAGGGGTCCAAGCACTTGGGCCATCTTCTAGTGCTTTACCAGACCACAGCAGCGAGCTGGAGTAGAAGAGGAGTAGCTGGAACTAGAACCAGCACCCATGTGGGATGCTGGAGACACAGGCAAATGATTCACATACTGTGCCACGGTGCCAGCCCCATAAAGTAGATTTTTCTAAAAAAGTATCCACTTGTAAATAATATGAATATTGGTAATAGTAATAGTAATATGATATATTATTGCAATAAAATGTAATATGATTGTATTTGTGTGTTACTTATTGCTTTATATGTCATTTTTGCTTAACAAGTGATAGCAGAAATGCATTCATTATTTTTCATTCTTTGTCACATATGATTAATGTGTCTCAATTTCCAAGATACTGAGAACTTCAAAATCCACTTGGATACTCAAAATTTAATTATGAGGCCATAAGACTGCACAGAACTCTTTTTGAGTAATTAGATACGCCAGAGAAACTTCTAAGGAGAAGTTTGTTCTCCTCTTTCCTCCTCTGAATCAAAAAAGTCCTCATCATTTGGTATAAGATTTTGATTGGGCCAGTGCTGTGGCTCAACAGGCTAATCCTCCGCCTAGCAGCGCCGGCACACCAGGTTCTAGTCCCGGTTGGGGTGCCAGATTCTGTCCCGGTTGCCCCTCTTCCAGGCCAGCTCTCTACTATGGCCCGGGAGTGCAGTGGAGGATGGCCCAAGTGTTTGGGCCCTGCACCCACATGGGAGACCAGGAGAAGCACCTGGCTCCTGGCTTCGGATCAGCACGGTGCACCGGCCATGGTGGCCATTGGAAGGTGAACCAATGGCAAAGGAAGACCTTTCTCTCTGTCTCTCTCTCTCACTGTCCACTCTGCCTGTCAAAAAAAAAAAAAAGATTTTGATTTTCATGATGACTGTCATGGTCTAAATTTGAACTAGATTAGAAGTATGTTTCAAAAGTACAAAAAAAAAATCTTAGCTTACACAACACTCAATGAGAAGTGTGACTGTAGGAACTGGGCTAGAAAAATTATAATGATTGTTTGTTTCATGATAACAGATTAGCATATGCTGTGGTAACAAATCAAACCTTAAGGTAATAATATTATGTTTTTATCGAAATAATTTCTAATTTTGGTAATAGTTCCTTGAAGACAGACACATGAAGGTTTCATCTACTTATTCCATTGCAGTCCACCATAGATCTTCAGTATTTATGATAGGGGAAAGAGCATGGAAAAGCACACACTGGATCTTAAAGATTTCCCACCCAAGAAATGGTACCAATTGTTACTGCTAGTCCTCACATGTTTGCATAGAGAACATAACCAGGAATACTAGAGAGCACAGTATTTCTATTATATTTCCTAAGAAGATAAAATTAACCTTAATTTGTTCAATACTTAGTGTATATATTCAATTAGTTATTTTTTGTCTTTTAAAAATGACATATTTTTATTTATTTTAAAATGTTTTTATTTATTTCAAAGTCATAAAAACACAGAAGGAATTAGAGAGAACTCCCATCCATTGGTTCAGTTTTCCAATTTCTATAATAACTGTGTCTGGGCCAGGAGTGAAGCTAAGAATGGGAAATTCAGTTCAGGCCTCACACGGGTCACAGGGACTCCGGTACTTAACAGTCACCTGCTGTCTCCCATAATGAATGTGAACAAAAAGATTCATTTGGGGCTTGAATCCAGGCACATTGATAGGGGATGTGAGTATCGTAATCTCTAAGCTTAGTGCTCACTTTTAAAATGTCTTCTTTTAATTGCGAAATTTCTTACTATGTATTATTGCTCTATAAAGTAGAATTTATATTTCTTTTTGTTTTCTACTCAAAATACTTATTAAAGACAGCTTGTAGAGGGCATTTGGCTTAGTGGATTAGAGACTCACTTCCCATATCGAAGTATATGTGTTCAAATTCTGACTCCAATCCTTATTCTCGTTTTGTGCTAATATGTGCCCTGGAAACCATCAGGTAATGGCTCAGGTTATTGAGTCTTTGCCATGCATATGGCAGACCAAGATTGCATTCCTCTCTCCCAAATTTGGCCTTGCCTTGCCCTGTCCATGGTAGGCAACTGGAAAGTGAACCAGTGGATGGAAGATCTCTGTCTCATTATTCAACTCTCTCTCCCTCTTTCTCTCTTTCCCCCTCCTATTTCCCTCCCTTTCAAATAAATTAAAAAAAAAAACATCATTTTTAATAAGTCTTATACAGGGACTGGCATTGTGGTGTGATGAGTTAAGCTGCTGCGTACACTGCTGGCTTCCATATGAGCATTTGTTTGAGTCCTAGCTGCTCCACTTCGGTTCCAGCTCACCATTATCTAGCCTGAGAAAGCACCAGAAGATAACCCAAGTGGTTGGGCCCCTGCACCCACTGGAGAAACCTGGATGGTCTTCCTGGCTCCTGGCTTCAGCCTAAATCAGCCCCTGCTGCTGTGGCCGTTTGGGGAGTGAATCGGCAGATGGAAGTTCACTCTGTCTCTCCTTATCTCTGTAACTCTGCCTTTCAAATAAGTGAAATAAATCATTCAAAATAAAAATAAGACAGTCTTATATATTCTAATATTTTGTACATCACTTTGGGCTGTCTATAAATAACATTATTTTAGTGTCTTCCATTTCAAACATCACAAATTTTTTTTCATTGATATATTGAATAGAAAAAGCATTACTATCATTAGCTCTTTCTAATTTTTAATGAAATCTTCTCAAATTCAGTATAATATTAGCAATGGAATTTTGATAGATATTGCTAAGAAAATTTCTAGATATTTTTCAACTGTATCATAAATCTTTTTGTAAAACTTGGTCTTATAATGTAAAATTTTGCTCATTACAGTGAATCATGTGAAAATACCTCCACAATAATAAAAATTAAGTAAAATGATCCTGTTCTTTCCAAATCTGTTCTCCATAATATATCTTTGCAGAGTGTCATGGATAATTAAGGAATAAGGAATGTTGGCAAGGGATCACAAAGTAAATGCATCTTCAGGTAGGAGAGGAAGCAGTCCTTAAGTTCTCAGTATTTTCATTGACCAATAAAATGACATCTAGTTTACCAGAAGATGGTAAGAGTCTTTGCTTCTGTCTCTGAAGTTACAATCATTCTCAATACTTAGAAACATCCATGACTATCTAAGTCTTGAGCTGTTACTAAGCAACACTAAACACACCATGATTCATAAATTACAAGGATGCGACATCAAGCCTCCTAGAACTTGGATTATTTCATTAAATCTATAGTAACATAATCCTGTATTATTCATAATAAACATTTAGGGGACCTGGCATTATACTGTGACAGAATTCACCTTAAATTGCCTGGACCCATCATTTTTAATTACTGCCTTTTTGTGTCCTTTGGTACGAAATAAGACCCAACTGTTTGTAAGCATTTTTGTTTAATTCCAAATTTGGAAAGGGATTCCTCTAATATTTCAAAAATAATTATCATGTTAGCTAAGATATTTACCATGGGTAAAGCTTGATTGCTTAATACTAATTTAGAGCTATTCTTTTAGTTTGTTTAGTTTATTTACACTTTTTGTGATTACTTATGTGTTTCATAAACCTAACTTATTTCTACCAACAAATATTGAACTTATCCTGCTTACTTGCTTTTAGGGAGGAGGTTAAATAAAAAGATTTATTTATTCTTTGTGTGTATGTCTCTTTCCATACAAATTATTGAGGCTTAAAACAACAAATACTCATTTGTTCCTAACTCCATGTGTTGGCAATTTGGTCTGAATTCAGCTCCCTATGGCTATTAGCTAGGCTCACTCAAATAAATTAGATTTCACCATCATACGCAAGGAAGATATCTGTCTGCCACAGGAAAGAAAAGTGAGATTACAACATTTTTGAGGCAAGAGGGTATAGTCCCAAACCAGTCTATTCTTTTCAACACAAAATAATAGCAATAAAAAAAAAAAGCAGAATTCATTTGGGCAGATCTAATTCTGCTCTCAAATATATAAATTCAGATATTTTTCATTTACCCTGCTTTACTATACAAAAGTTCCTAATAACAGCCTCCACTTCTCTTCTTCCTAGCTCTACTACAACACTCAACAATTTTCATCAGTTTCTGAACAGATGAATCAAATAGCACATCCACAGTCTAAGCCTGCATACTCCAGATTTTGCCTGACTGAGCCACTTAAAAATCCAATCTCCAAGAACACATTGCATCTAAAGTGGGCATCGCCTGTAAGTGAATTAAGGAAAACAAAAATATGTGAAGATGGAGACTATCTTAAAATAAAACATGCTGGCGAAAATAGTAGCTAAGGCAGCAGCAGTAACAGAACAGTTCAGCACAATCTACAGATGGCCATCTTCAATAAATATTCTAAATATTCTGCAACTGATGTGGTTAGAGCACAGCCAGAGAGAGATGCTATTTTCTGACGTTGTCTAGGATGTTGATTTGGATGATATCAGCCCAGTTCAGAGAAGTCTTCCCACAATTTCATGTCACTCTGATGGTATTTTTTGCACAGAGCAGTTTTCTCAAATTCTTTATGTATATTTCCTCACTAGCCACATTTTAATTTCCATGAAGGCAAAAATCAGATCTAATTAACTCCTGATATCTTAACATATAATAATATCTGTTGGCAAAAATCTCAATGTAGTGAAAATCAAGAGATTAGAGACTGGATTTAATGTAGTCAGTACTAAATTATGTGCACTTAGATAGTCAACAATTTCTTCTCCTGGGTTTCATATTCTAACATGAAATATGAGAAATTATTTGTAAAATATTAAATGCTTTTAAATACTATTATTACTTTGATGAACTAAATTATGTAATATATTACTTTTGCCTGATTATTTTTCCATTGGAATCTGCTGTTACAACTAAGTGCTTTTAATTAATAGTGATCAGTATATATATTTTACTAGGGAGATGTTATGAGATAAGGGTCAAGAAACTATGTCCTTAGATTGAAAAAATTAAAATACTGGTTCTACAATTTACTAACTTTGGAAATTTATTAACTATCATTTTGCCTCAGTTTTCTCATTATAAAAGGACAAGATGATAATGATTATTTTTGTAGTCATAATGCAAAATTAAATAAATAAGGAAATATCAACACAATACCTCAAATGTGCCTGTCATATTCAAAGGCTCATAAGATAGTGTTGTTAAGGAGATTTATTCATTTTGGTTAATTATTTTTATTTGAAAGGCAGAGAAAAATGTCAGAGAAAGAGAGAGAGAAGGACAGAGAGAGATATTTTACTTCCCCTGGTTCACTCCCCAAAGAACCATTACAACCTGGGATGAGCCAGGCTAAATCCAGGATCCAGGAACTCAATTCAGTTCTTCCAAGTGAATGGCAGGGACTCAAATACTTGAGCAATCAAATGGTGCCTGTAAGATTCATACTAGCCATAAGCTACAAGTAAAAGTAGGGCCAGGACTAGGATCCTGGCATTCCACTATGGGAAACAAAATCACAAGCTGCATCCTAACCACTGTGCCAAATGCCCACTCCTTGTCATTTTAAGAAAAAGTTGGGGTTCTAACTCAAACACATTTTCATTTATCACAATCCCATGAACAACAAATAGCTTGCTTTGTCATAAACTGACTCATAAATTAATGTTATTTAGAATATGACCTGAGGAAAAAGCAGGAAACACAGGTTATAGAGTCATATTTTAGAAAAAAATTCAGATATGGAATTCTTTTGTGTTCCATATTTACAAGTTTAAGATAAAGTACAACATATTTTAATGATGTAGTTATAGATAAGATGCACAAAATAAGTGCTTTAAAGAAGTTAGTTATGTTAAGTTGCTTTGTTCACTTAGTAAATTACATCACCCCTGAGACCAAAGTTTGCTACTTGATTTGAACTGAATTGACTCAAAGTTGTCCTGCTTCTCTTTTCTTCACCATCCACATAGCATGAAAATAGGGTATGGTAAGGTTTGTGTTTACCAGGCACAGGGAAAAGGACAGCTTGCAAAATTTAAGGGTTTCCCATCCATTCTGTTTACTGTTGAGTTGCAACTCCAAAAGTGTTTGTTGTCCACCATGGTCCTCTACTTATGTCAATCATCCAAGAATCCATCTGCTCTTCAATGCACATATTCTTTATGCCAATTGTGAATTACATTCAAACATAATCCCATTGGTTGCAAAAGTAGCAGGCAGTAGGGACAGATATGGACACAAGACTCTTTCCCAGAAACTTAGTAAAATTTCAGTCTGACACCATCCCTAGTACATCTTATTCTTTTAGGACATTAAATTAGAATTTTCACTTTGTAACAATTTACAATTTACTTTATAACTTGCAATCTTGTTTTTTCAACATCTTTTTCTTTAATACACTCTAGTTTGCACTTCTTTAGGCTTTGACTATTGATCTTCCTAAGTCACATCATTTGAAATTCTGAAGAAATGCATTATTTTGCTCTCCAGTTCTTAACTCTTAGAACATTTTAATGTGGATTTTAAGTCACATTTTTCTTCCTCTGTATTCTACAAACTCTAATTAAAAACTTGAACTGGACTTTTTATTCTCTTATTCATACACTGAATCCAAGGCAAGAAGGAAATAGTTGCTGCTGCTTCATTAATAATCTTTGGGTTAAAAATAACCATCAGGGCTGGTGTTTAAGTCTATTACTAAAATATCAGTGAAGGTGCCCCATTCCATATGGTAGTTCCTGGGTTTGATATGCAGTTCCAGTTTCTGACTTGAGCTTCCTGCTCATGTAGACCCTAGGATGCAGCAGTAATGGTTCAAGTAATTGGGTTCCTGTCCCTCTGTTGGTAGACCTGAATTGAATTTCTGTCTTTTGACTTCCACCCCGTCCAGTCCCAGCCATTACAGCCATTTGGGGAATGAAATGGGATGAGCACTATCCTTTCTTTCTCTCTCTCTCTCTTTCTCTCTCTCTCTCTCTCTCTCCCTCTCTCTCTCTCCCCCTCCCTCTCCTTTTCAAATAAGTTTTTTAATTGTCAAAATAAAAAGTTTGATCTAAAAATCACTGCCTTTCTGTATCCATAATGAGTAAAATGTTACACAATGTATAAATCTTCAGGTAGTGAAATGCTTAAGATTTCTAATCATGTGGTTGATGAAAATAGTTCATCAGGTCTCTCTCAGGGAAAAATAAAAGGCTGGCAGGGGCGGGGGGTGGGACATTTTCCATTAGGACAAAAGGCTGAGGTCAATGAGAGAAATGGAATGCTGTCAACATTAATTCAAAGAGAAGGTGGGTAGAAACAAACTTGTCATTTAAAATAACTCCCTAGATTGATTCCAGAAAGACTCTGCTTTGAATAATTGTTCTTTTGCTCCTTCTTCTCCTCCTCGGTGCCCTTTTCCTCCTTCTTTTCTGTATAAAATAATCAACAGATTGCAATGCCCTCTATGGGATTGTCAGTCATTCCAAAATATATAAATATTATGCTATTCTTTTCTTCCTTTTAATATGTGATATAAATGATTACAGGATATCAGCTGTATTACTGTGCCATGAGGCAAAAACTAAGATTCAATATTATGTGTTACCTTGATACCTAAGCAAATAGATCTTATCCCAAATTACCCAACTTCTAGGTTCTGTATTCAATCTGCTGCAGTGGATAACGTACACTAACCAAAAAACCATTTCTACACAGCTCAGGTACAGTTTCTGTTCATCATGGAGTGACATGTGGATTCCTTTCCAGACCACAGAGTTTTAAAAAATAATCCAATCACACCCTCTCATAAAATCTGTAGACGCTTCACTCTCTTTATAACTGCTAAATATGTTTCCAATGACATTTGTTTTTTTTTTTTTTTTTTTTTTTTATTTGTTGGTTACTCTGTTCTCTGGTACAAAACTTGTATGGTTCTCCCTGGTTATCAGAGCCTTCCAAATACAGGCTGAGGATAAATGACTGATAACACTGTAGATATTTCTATATCCTGCCAGGTTTGGTGTACTGGGTCATCTCAATAACACCAGAGCAGGATTTTCTTCCTTGCCAAGAAGATAAATCAGAGGTGATTAAGACAACTATTTTATCTATTTACTCAAAACTCTCTTTAGTGACTCCAATTGGTTAGATATTGAGCCAGATACTTTACTCATGCTGATATTTAATCCTACTAACATCCCCTCTCCAATTTCACAGGAATTGTTTGTGATTATGAGAGACTAAATATTTTTCCAAAGTTACCAAAACATAATATTTATACCCAGTTCTTATTCTAAACCCTGTATGATTCCTACCACTTTATATTACTTTTACTAAACATGAGTTTATTCTATCTAAAATTATAAGAAAGTATACTATTACACATTTTATATGAAATAGGACAAATGTTTCCTTTTAAAATGAACCAACAACTCTTTCTTTTAAGCATGATCAGTTCTGGAATGAATTTTCCAGAGGATGAATTCTAACAGGACTTGCAAGTCCCCAGAGGTACTATTTGCGTTAAAGGAATCCATGTTCTCTCTAACCCAATTATTCTCTTTTCATAGTAATACTATAAACATACCATTCTCTTCTATGAATTTTGTTACTTTCGATGACTTATGTAAGTGTAACCATCCAGTGTTCATTCTGATGTGATTGGTTTCTTTCATTTAGCACAATGTTTGCTAGGTTCATCCATGTTTTTATAAAAGGTAGGTGTCCTTCTATTTAAAGTAGAATAGTACTCCAATATGTGTGTCTGTGTGTTTATTACATTTTCTTTAACCATTCATCTCTCAATGATGGTTGAGTTGTTTTTGCATCTTTACTTTTGGGAATAGTGCTTCAATGAAAATGTAATTCATAAGCACCTTCAAGATCCTCATTTCAATTACATTAGATATATACCCTTATGTGGGATTCCTAGAACACCTATTTCTATTTTTAATTTTAAGGCCTTTCATTCCATTTCCTGTAGTATTTTTGAGGCGTTCTACATTCTCATCAACAGTGTAAAATTATGTAAGAGTTCCAAAATCTCCACATACTCAAAAATGCTTGTTATTTCGTTTCTTTTTGCATAATAGTCATTCTAACAGGTGCGAATTGACATTTCATTGTGGATATGGTTTACGTTTCCCTAATGATTAGTGATACTGCACAGTATTTCATAGACATGTTGACCTTTTGTTTAACTTTTATTAAAGTACTGTGATTGGTCTATTCATATCCTCACCAATTTAAAAAAGGATTCATTTTTGCTACTGATTTGTAGAATATCATTTTGTACTCCAAATAACACCATGTCACATAGATAATTTGTATCTATTTTCTATCATTCCACAATTTCTTTTCACTTTATTGATTATTTAATTTGCTTCTTGTGCAAAAGCTTTTTAGTTGGTTCTGGTCCCATTTATTTATTTTTAGTTTTGTTTCCTGTGCTTTTGGTGTCAAGTTCAAGAAATTATTGCCAGTTGAATGACAAGAAGCTTTTCCAGTTGTATATAGTACTTAAAATAGTCAATTCATAGAAGCAGAGAATAGACTGGGGAATGTCAGGAGCTGGAGTAGAAGGAAAAGGGAAATTTTAGGGTTTTTTCGGTATGAAGTGTTAGTTAAACATGATGAATAAGTTCTAGGAAGCTGCTATACAACCTAGTACCCTTAGTTAACAATATGGTATTGTGCACTAAAATATGCTAAGAGGGTAGATCTCAAAACTCCAAAACTGACAGACATATAAACAGCCGACGAAAGACACGCAGATTCAAAATGTCCCATGGCAATTTGAGGTGTGGGTGGAAAGATTTAATATCTTTGATTGTCATGATAGTATCATAGATGTATACACGGGTTTTCATGAAACTATGTACAATAAATGTGATAGTTTTCTGTATTTAAAGTATGCTTCAATTAAGCTTAAAAAAAAGGCTATGAGCTCAGAAATAAAAATATCACAGGAAACTATCTTCAAGAATTACACTCTTTCCTCACAAAGGGTAAAGCAAATGGGGACATGGTCTGGGAAGATTCTGTTTACACAAGCATTTCCAATTAAAGATGTACTTGACACATATAACCCACTTCCTAATTTAAATCTCATGACTCATTATCATATTTATGGTGTATTGAGAGGCTGATATGTGGCAGATGCTGCATTACTTGCTATACATAGATCATCATATTTCTGCATTTAATTATAGACTCACAATCATTATTTGCGTTTATCAATGGGAAAATCAATGCTTAGTTATGTGAGAATATATTTAGGTTATGTGGTTAGTAAATGTAGGTTCCAGGAGTCAAAGCCAGGTCTGACTCTGCAGACTATACATGACTCACATTGAACAGAGTGATTTGAAACACCACAGCTTGCTTTGAAGGCAAAAGCTGCTCATGAATACATTTTTGGTAGAGGCAGGTCTTTTCATTGGTTTGCCTGCTGCCTACTGGCTTCCTAAAAATACACTGTTGATTGTTCATAGCTTCAGAGAAAATCACTTTTCCATAAAGTGCCCATTATAGTGTGTCAATGAATGTGATAATATGCATAATTTACCTCAGGGGAGTATATAATTAGAAAATTAACCTTTTACTTTTTCCTGTTAATCAGTTACAGAAAATGATGGAAGAATAATACATTAGGAACCGTGTCTACTATGTTATTGTGCTTTTAATTTCTAAGATACTAGATAGAAGCAAAATGCTCAAAGGTACGAACTGGAAAGTATGAAACAGAGATGGCATTTTGCCCAATTAGAATGACCCATTTCTCATGTTTTTCATATGTGTTTACAAATTCTTTTAAAATATTACCCTTTTTGGAGCAGTCTTTCACTCAAATTAGAAAGGAAAGACAGTCTTTTTATTTTTTCCACTAAGATCATCATTACTTTTGCAGAAAGCATAGCCTTAGTGTAAGTTACTTGTGTGCTTCCATGGAAAATCCAGAATCTAGAAAGAAAAAGCGATGTGTCCTGAGGAGTTCAGAGCAAATAGTGGTTAGACTGGCAGACCCTTCTCTGCCTCAGAGATGTAAGTTTTCTTTCTCCAATCTGAGAAATGCTTCATTCTTTGAACTACAAGAAAACAAAGTTATTTTCATTATAATGAAAGCTTCCAACAGTTCCACTGCCAGGTCTGGAACTCAGTTGTGATTAGATGCCTTAGCATGGTAACTTAAAATCACTGGACCACAGCTTTGATTTTAAGAATATCTTTTGTGGTACTTCATTCCTTAGAGACATATGGATGTGTGAAAATGCAGAACAACCGAGATATATTAAAATATAAGAATATATGTGAGAAGGGAAGGGAATGGCAGTGAACTTGCAGTCAGAAGACTCTACAAAGTTTTACTGGCCATCTGGTTTAGAGAATATCACTTAATTTCTCAGACCCTCAGTTGTTCTACTTGAAGAAAGGAAATTTTATTTTCCGTACTAAAGAAATTTCTAAAGAGATAAACTACTATTTTTAAAGTAAAATTTTTGATTACTTAGAAAACTCTGAGTCACCTGTTTTTAATATCTAAGGGTGGTTTTCTTCAATTATATAATTTTCTATTTTGTCTTCAAATTTTTGTGGTATGTTGGTTAAATAGAAAACTATTGTTTCACAGTGAAAAATTTTTAAACACTTAAAAATGTACATCAAAATTTGCAATTATAAACTGAAGCCTCTGAAAGTGTGAAATCTAGACATCCCTAACTGCTGCTACAAATGAGTGGCTGAAAATTGTTATTAATAGAATATCCAGGGTAAATGCAGAATTCTTTTATTCTTATTCCAAAATTTCCTATAAATGTGGAGTTCTATATTCTAAAAATGCTTTGCAGTTGCTTAGTTTAGGGAGCACCCATTTGTAGCCCTTGATCTTAAAACCTTCTTTGCCTTTCATTCTCTTGCATAATCCCATCTGGGAACTAACAATTCCCTGAACATATCTGGATCTCCTGATGCCCAGTGAAGCTGTTACCTTATATGGAAAAAGAATCTTCACAGTTGTGATATTTTAGGGACACTGCAAATGGGCAATTAGCCTAGATTACCAAGCTGAATTTTAAAGAGAATGTTTGGGTCCTCAAAAAAGATATGCCAGAGAGATCTGACACTGACAGAAGTAGAGAAAACAATGGACCACTTAGGTGAGATGAGAAGGATGTGGCCACAAAGGAAATGGCAGCGGCTGCTGGAAGCTGGCAGTGGTGAGGAGCAGATTCCCCTTTCGAGGATTCAGAAGGGTGCAGCCCTGCAGATGCCTTGATTTGTGCCTAGTGAAGCTGATTTAACCTCATGGTCTCCAGACTGTAAAAGGATAATGTATGGCATGGGAAGTCAATGGGCTTGTCATGATTTGTCACAGCAATCATGGCTGCCTCTCCCATAATACCAAAGAAAATTCTTAATGTATGCTGAAGAAATGTGGTGATCTCTTCCAAAACTTCTTCCTCCTAACGCCTTTCTTTCCCTGCCCTCTTCCACTTCTTAAAATCTCAAGACTTTATAAAGTCACTACTTCCTCCCCAATGAGAAATTTTAGGATGTACCATCTTCTTATATTTTATCATGAATGCCCTCTTGCATTCTGGAGTATTTGCGTTGCAAAAGGAATTATTTTTTTATGATGAAGATTGTTGGAGTTAAATGAGTAGTAAAATATCAAATGGACATTCCCAAGTGCAATGATTTAGACAAATTACTCATTGACAATATGAGAATGCATCTGATTATTTCTTGATTCAATATATTTGATATTATTTTTAAATTAGTCATGGTACACCATTAATTAGTGGATCGTCTGAAGAAATTTTAAATTGGAAAGTGAAGGATTACAGCTCTGACGGTTCTCCTTTCATCTCCCACACCTCATGTTCTCTTTCTTAAAAATTTTTAATTTTAGTTTTTAATTAGTTTTTAATTGATTCAATATGATTTATATATAAAAGTCTAAAACATAATCATATTCCCTCTCTCCTTCCTTCTCCCTTTCTTTTTTTTTTTTTTTTGAGATGACATAAAGAGCATAACACTTCACCAAAAAGAAGTTTACCAAGTAAAATAAAACATATTCTAGTTTATTTGGAATATCGATAACAACTATTAACAATAACTGAGTGGAGAATAGCCAACTTACCGATATGCAGTACATTATAGAGTAACCACAGGTCATTAAAACTATGATACAGGCCAGTGCCGTGGCTCACTAGGCTAATCCTCTGCCTGCGGCGCCGGCACACCAGGTCCTAGTCCCAGTTAGGGCGCCGGGTACTAGTCTAGGTTGCTCCTCTTCCAGTCCAGCTCTCTGCTGTGGCCCGGGAGTGCAGTGGAGGATGACCCAGGTCCTTGGGCCCTGCACCCGCATGGGAGACCAGGAGAAGCACTTGGCTCCTGGCTTCGGTCAGTGCAGCATGCTGGCTGCAATGCACCGGCAGTAGCGACCACTTGAGGGGTGAACCAACGGAAAAAGGAAGACCTTTCTCTCTGTCTCTCTCTCTCTTTCACTGTCTAACTCTTCCTGTCAAAAAAAAAAAAAAAAAAAAAAAAAACCTATGGTAGTTATGGTAGTATAGCATTCTCAAATCATTGGTTTCACAAAGGTATAAAACAAACTTTTACAAAAGCATATTTGCAGAAATACTGATATACACAGACATGTTTTATGTCTTTCTTTTTCTTTTATCTGTTTGATTTTTAAATTTTAGCACCTACATATAAGTAAGAATATGTGGTATTGGCCCCGGTCCGTGCACCCTGCTGGCCGCGCCATGGCCGCACTCACCCGCAACCCGCAGTTCCAGAAGCTGCAGCAGTGGCACCGCGAGCACGGCTCTGAGCTCAACCTGCGGCACCTTTTCGACAGCGACAAGGAGCGCTTCAACCACTTCAGCTTGACGCTCAACACCAACCATGGCCATATTCTGTTGGATTACTCCAAAAACCTGGTGACGGAGGAGGTGATGCACATGCTGCTGGACCTGGCCAAGTCCAGGGGTGTGGAGGCCACACGGGAGTCCATGTTCAATGGTGAGAAGATCAACAGCACGGAGGACCGGGCAGTCCTGCATGTTGCCCTGCAGAACCGCTCCAACACACCCATTGTGGTGGACGGCAAGGACGTGATGCCGGAAGTCAACAAGGTTCTGGACAAGATGAAGACCATCTGCCAGCGGGTCCGCGGTGGCGACTGGAAGGGGTACACGGGCAAGACCATCACGGACGTCATCAACATTGGCATTGGTGGCTCCGACCTGGGACCCCTCATGGTGACCGAAGCTCTGAAGCCATACTCGTCGGGAGGCCCCCACGTCTGGTTTGTCTCCAACGTAGATGGGACCCACATTGCCAAAACGCTGGCCTGCCTGAACCCCGAGTCGTCCCTGTTCATCATCGCCTCCAAGACCTTTACCACCCAGGAGACCATCACGAACGCAGAGAAGGCCAAGGACTGGTTTCTCCTGTCTGCCAAGGATCCTTCTGCAGTTGCGAAGCACTTTGTCGCGCTGTCTACTAACACGGCCAAAGTGAAAAAGTTTGGAATCGACCCTCAAAACATGTTCGAGTTCTGGGACTGGGTGGGAGGACGCTACTCGCTGTGGTCAGCCATCGGCCTCTCCATCGCCCTGCACGTGGGTTTTGACAACTTCGAGCAGCTGCTCTCCGGGGCTCGCTGGATGGACCAGCACTTCCGCACGACGTCCCTGGAGAAGAACGCCCCCTTCCTGCTGGCTATGCTGGGGATCTGGTACGTCAACTGCTTTGGGTGTGAGACTCAGGCCGTGCTGACCTATGACCAGTACCTGCACCGCTTTGTAGCCTACTTCCAGCGGGGTGACATGGAGCCCAATGGGAAGTACATCACCAAGTCCGGCGCCCGTGTGGACCACCAGATGGGCCCCATTGTGTGGGGGGAGCCGGGGACCAACGGCCAGCATGCCTTCTACCAGCTCATCCACCATGGCACCAAGATGATACCCTGTGACTTCCTCATCCCGGTCCAGACCCAGCACCCAATCCAGAGGGGTTTGCACCACAAGATCCTGCTGGCCAACTTTCTAGCCCAGACTGAGGCCCTGATGAAGGGGAAATTGACAGAGGAGGCCCGTAAGGAGCTGCAGGCTGCAGGCAAGAGTCCCGAGGACCTCATGAAGCTGCTGCCACACAAGGTCTTTGAAGGAAATCGCCCAACGAACTCTATCGTGTTCATGAAGCTCACACCATTCATCCTTGGAGCCTTGATCGCCATGTATGAGAAGATCATCGTCTAGGGCATCGTCTGGGACATCAACAGCTTCGACCAGTGGGGAGTGGAGCTGGGAAAGCAGCTGGCTAAGAAGATTGAGCCCGAGCTGGACGGCAGCAGTCCCGTGACCTCTCACAACTCCTCCACCAACGGGCTCATCAATTTCATCAAGCAGCAGCGTGAGGCCAAAATCCAATAAACTCGTGCTCGTCCGCAGCCCCTGGCGTGACTGGTCCTTGTCCCTCCTCCCCAGAGTCTGCACTGCACGGCCCTGGCCCTCTCTGCCCGGAAAACTCTCGGGCCGTGGGCTTAGACCCCCAGCCCCTCGAGTGGGTGGGGTGGGGCACAGTCAACGCCAGTCTAGATCCACCACTGCCACCCCTTCGACGTCCACTGTCCCTCTGTTTTACAATTGGCTGAAGTGTGTCAGTGCCGCTGATTCGTTTGACCTGTGATCACATCTCAAATAGAAAAATAAAGATGTCACAAAGGAAAAAAAAAAAAAAAGAAAGAAAGAAAAAAGAATATGTAGTATTTAACTTTTTGGGTCTGGCTATTTTACACAAAATTATGTCCTACAGTTGTGCCTATTTTGCTGTAAGTGATAGAATTTCATTCATTTTAATAGCTAAATTGTATTCCACTGTGTGTGTGTGTGTGTGTCTGTCACATTTTCTTTATCCATTCATCTGATGATGGACGCCTTTTTTGATTCTAAATTTTGGACATGTGAACAGTGCTGCATGTATCTCTTTGATACATGGTGTTGCAGTGTTTTGTTTTGTTTTGTTTTGTTTTTTGACAGGCAGAGTGGATAGTGAGAGAGAGAGAGAAAGAGAGAGAGAGGTCTTTCTTTTTGCCGTTGGTTCACCCTCCAATGGCCGCTGCGGCCAGTGCATCTCGCTGATCCAAAGCCAGGAGCCAGGTACTTCTCCTGTTCTCCCATGTGGGTGCAGGGCCCAAGGACTTGGGTCATCCTCCACTGCCTTCCCGGGCCATAGCAGAGAGCTGGCCTGGAAGAGGGGCTACCGGGACAGAATCCCGCGCCCCAACCGGGACTAGAACCTGGTGTGCCGGCACCGCAAGGCAGAGGATTAGCCTATTGAGCCATGGAACCGGCCGGTGTTGAAGTTTTATGGGTACACACCTAGTAGTGGGCTAGCTGAATCATATGGCAAGTCTATTTCTAGTTTTTTAAGCAATTACACTGTTTTCCAAAGTGGCTGCACTAATTTATATTGCTACTAATAGTGTATAAATGTTCCCCTTTTCTCCACATCATTGCCAACATTTGTTAACTCTGTGTGTTTTGGATTTTAGCCATTCTGACAGAGGTGAGATGATATTTCATTGTGGTTTTGATTTGCATTTCCTTGATGACTACTACTCTTGAGCACTTTTCATATGTTTGTTGAACATTTGTATTTCTTCTTTCGAGAACCGTCTATTGATATCCTTTACCCGTTTCTCAACTGGATTGGTTGCTTTTTGTTGAGTTTTAGTTGCATCTATTGAATGACAATATGGTTTTTGGTTTTCATTCTATGATACAATTTATGACCTTCAAAGATACATGAATGCTGAACCACCCTTGCATTTATGAGTAAAAGTCCACATGATTATGATGTATTTCAGTGAATAAGATGGGGGATGCTTAATTTCACTTTTAATTTGGGTACTGATTGTAAACATATACTCTTAAAAATATGTCAAACTTTAGTTTTACACTTTGTACATTTTCTGAACACAGTTTATGTTTTACAGAGTCACTTGAAAATATAATGAAAATAAAGTGCTTAAGTGACTAAAATGCCTGCTGTGAAGGAAAAGAAAAATTAATTCTAAAATAGAATGACATCAGGAAATATTTTAATCCTACCTTCTCAATATGTTTGATGATTTGTTTTTTGTAGAAAAATATTTTATCTTTATTTAACGTAAATATTAAATCCTATTTTCTTTGTGAGGCATATGTTACTAGATTGAGAAGGTTATAGTATATGTGTCATCCTAAAACAATGAATTCATGTATCACTGTGCTCTTTTTTAAACATTCTAAACCATATTTCGTATTTTTCATTCTTATTTTAAAAATAGGCAAAGAGAAAGGAAAAGAGACAGAAGCAGAGAGAAATATTTTATTTGCGGGTTTACTCCCCAGTTGTCCTGTATAAATTTTAAATATAATGATCTTAATTATCAAAAGTTAATTTCTGGGGCCAGTGCTGTGGCACAGTGGGATAACGCCCTGGCCTGAGGCATGCATTCCATATGGGCGCCATTTAAGATCCAGCTGTTCCACTTCCGATCCAGCTCTCTGCTATGGCCTAGGAAAGCAGTGGAAGATAGCCCAAGTCCTTGGGCCCCTGCACATGCATAGGGGACCTAGAAGAAGCTCTTGGCTCCTGGCTCCTGACTTTTGCCGTAGCGGCCAGTAGGGGAGTGAACCATCGGAAGGAAGACCTCTCTCTCTCTCTGCTTCTTCTCTGTCTGTGTAACTCTGAGTTTCAAATAAATAAATAAATCTTTAAAAAAAAAGTTCATTTCTTTTTTAATGATTTTATTTATTTGAGAATTAGAGCTACGGACAGACAGAGGGAGAGACAGCCAGAAAGGTCTTCCATTCTCTCGTTTACCCCTCAAATGGCCAGAATGGCCGGGGCTGGGCTGATCCAAAGCCAGGGGCCAGGAGCTTCTTTAAGGGCTCCCACATGGGTGTAGGGGCCCAAGCACTTAGGCCATTCTGTACTGCATTCCCAGGCCATAGCACCAGAACTGGATCTGAAGAGCAGCCAGGAGGCACCCATATGGGATGCTGGTGCTGCAAGTTGATGCCACAATGCCAGACCCAAAAGTTAATTTCAAAACCGCAGGCAATGTAAAAGGCATATTATATTCTCTTTATAGAAATTTGGCATAACAAAATAGTTTACTCATATCTGTTACTAAGCAAATGTAAGTAAATCTAGGGTCTTTTGAAAAAGAAAAAGAAAGAAAAAAGTTTATTGAAGTCTGAGAGTAAGATATTGTTTCCAAAAAAAGGACTGAAGGAGTTTTCCATTGACAGTAAGAGATTTTTAGTGTGGGCATAAACTTGCATTAACAAATTCCACTTGCCTTTTGCATATTTTAAGATGTGGGTACTTCCCTAAATCAAAGAGGTTGAGTTAGAAAGTTTATATTATGCTTAATGCATACATCTTGAGAACGTAAATTTCATATGGAAATTTATGGAGTTAAATGAGTTAAGTGTTCCTAGTCCTATGGGGAGTCAAGATCCAAAATATTCAAAAGTGTGGAAGGATTCTTGAAGGATAATTCTTCAAGAGCACCCTAGAAATCTTTGTGTTAGAGGTCAGATACATTGATAGGCGACAATATACAAGGATCCAACATGGGAAATGGAGAGAGTAAATAACTTAAGTATTGGATGAAGGTAGAATGGAAAAGATCCAAAGTAGGATTCGAATTCTATCAGAATAAATGGATAACACAATTTCTATGTAATAATTAAGATACTAATCATTGGAAGGAGATGCTGCTAGTGGGAAATGGGAAAGATGTGGATAAAATGGGAACATTTTCATTAATGAAAAAATGTTAGAGTGACAAATTAAAAGAGAAATAGAACTAAGAGAAATAGAACTAAGTTGAACACTGGTGACTTAGGTCTTCTCTCAGATTAATTTGAATCCATATCTGGCTGTGTGTTCATATAATAGATAATGAAACAGCAGTTAGTACCAGAGAATCTTCAGGCACACTCAGATTTGTGAGATTTAACTGGAGATACATAGTATTTGGTAACATTTTAACGCTTCTCAGACTCTTTTATATTCAGCATTTAAATTAGTGATAAAACATATGATGCACTTGGATTAGCTGATACTATAATAGTAAATAAAATTAGATAATCTCTTGGCACACAATGATGGATATAACAAGTCTGGGAGGCAGGAGCATAGCATGGAAGAATCACAACTGAGCAGGATCTTGAAGAGTAAGATGTTGCCAAGGACAATTCTGTGTGTGTGTCATGCAAGAGGATGAAGAGTGATCCATGCAAGGGCAGGAGTGGATAAAAATGTAGACTCAGTGTATTTGCATCTTTGTGTAGCAGACACAACAGGGCACATCTCAGAGGCAATGGAAGATCAGATATCCTGGAAAGCAAAAATGCAAGTAGGAGCACGGTATGAAGTAAATCCCCCAAAAAATGACATAAAATCTTTTTAAAAATCTCTTTACTCTAAACATAATGGAGTGTATTTGCATATTTAAACAAGAGAAGAAATGACAATGTTTTTATTTTGGACAGTTTACTGATTGCATTCAGGAAAAGTAGATTGGGAAGCAACTTCACAAACCTATTAAATGAATCTGGATGACAGATGATGGTAGTGTGATCTACAGCAAGAACCACTGGATAGAAAACAACTAGCATATTCTAGAGGGAGATGCATAGTATAGCCTTGGCACTGTATTAGATATTGAGGGAGAGAGACAATATTTTATAGCTTTTTGGCTTGTGTGTCTGTACATATGTTTGAACCATTCAGGAGAGGGCAACACTGGAATAAAATTAAATATGATGTGCAAGTCTACAAATTCAGTGTGGGAATAATGATATTAATGTTAATTTAAACAAGCACATAGAGATTAGAAACAAGTGAAATAGACAATGTTTTATTTACCCTACTCCATAGCAAGAGGGTTGTGTGAAGTCAATAGGAGTAAGATTCCTTAGGAAAGAATATAGTGTCTGAACAGGAGACAGCCTAAGCAGCTTTAAGCACAAAATATAGGAAGAAGGGTAGTTTTTGTCATGGAATTCAAAGTATGACTCTTTCTCAACACAAAGGGTTATTAGCAATGATAAATGCTGGTTAGAATTCAGTAAGTTAAGGACTGAAAAAAGGCTAAGTGGATTTAGGGAGAACTCTTCCTAGTTCAGAGAACTTTGCTGAGCAGAGGCTGAGATAACAGAAACAGTACAGTTATTATTTTATAAAGTTTAGCTAAGAATGGAAGGAGAAGTAATAATTCAGATGAGTGAGGAGTGAAAGGAAGCTTTAGGAGAAAGTAATAAAATTGACAGCTATAAATATATAAAGGATTCTAACTAATCAGTATTATACAGATCATGCAAAATGTAGTGATTTTGAATCTGAATATAATAGGTGGAGGAAAAATATATGGATTAATCTAACTTAACAGTTTTGCTAAACATAAAAAATAAAAGAGAAACAAGGAACAGTAAAGTATACTACTGGCATTTACAAAATCAAAATAATAGGTCATAGAATTTTTGTTTGAATTACTGGGAAAATGGCATAGTTTTGGATAAGCGCAGTTGTTTCTATATTTGAGCATGTAAAGTTTGTCAATATTTGTAAATTATGATCGAGAATTAGAAAAGCCCCAGACTGAGGGCAGTCAGGAAAACTGAGGCAGTGTCCATCATTTTGTTTATCTGGAGGTCTGTGCTGATATATTTCAAAATTTCAATGGTTTCTTCTAATAATGTATTCTGTATTCATCTTTGATGTGGCCATTCATTACATTTCACAGCGCTCTCAAGTATTTTGTTAAGCCTGTTGGGCACTTGTAAGAACATCATGTGAGCATTAAAGTTACAGAAAATATAAAAGCATGGAAATTACCAATTTCATTCTACTCATGTTGAAAATTGTTGAAGTTGGAATAAATTACATAGCAAACAAGAACAAATAATTAAGAGAGGTATAATTTGAGCTTATCTCATTATGGGGAACACCCCTATGTCAATGACATAATGTCTACCAGCTTGATGTACACTTTGCTATTACAGAAACTGATCTAGACAAATTAAATCTGAAAGAATGAATTTCTTATGTTATTCCAAGGACTGATACCCTTAGTGGCATAGTTATTTGGTGAAATTCTTGATTCTGTATACCCTATCTAAAGGAACACTTTCTCAATGCTTTTGAGAACACTGTTAACAAATAACACATTTCACATGATTTTAGGAAAATATTTGTGATATGTTGAAGAAAATCTTATAAAAAGCTTCACAGTGGTGGCCCATAAATAGGTACAACAATCGAAAATTAAAAGATGCTATTGTTAAAAAAAAAGTCTTATGAAAATAATTGTGAAGAATGTTATCCTGGGCCCAGTGTTGTGGGGCAACAGGTTAAGTTGCCAATTGTGATGCCAGCATCCAATATCGGAATTGCAGTTTTGATATCCACCTGCTGGATTTCTGACGCAACTTACTGTTTATGTGCATGGGAAGACAGAAAATGACAGTGCAAATAATTGGTCTCCTGCCATCCAAATAGTAAACCAGGATGGAGTTCCTGGCTCCTGCCTTTGGTCTGTCACAGACCTGTTTGATGCAATCATGTGTGGAGTAAACCAGTAGATGGAACAGTTTCTCTTTGTCTCTCTCCACCCTCCTCTGATTTCAAATAAATATTTTAAAGGAACAATATTTTAAAATACTGGAAATTGAAATACATTAAAATATAATCATAAAGCATATTTCAAAAGTGATAAGAGAGCTACCTTGGAAAATTTAGAACATTGGCAATCGAATCCAAAAAGGTAGAAATAGCAATAAAAGTACACAGGCATAAAGTTTTGTAAACATTATGACTAATTATTTCATTTCTCTTGTGAGACAGTTGGACAAGTAAATAAGCAAAAAAAGTCTGAAGGAGGAAATTGTCAATAGCAGACCAGTGTTTTATTCAAACCCACACTTGTAAATGAGGATTGCATCAAGCAATCAAAATTAGACTTTGTATTTAGTAAGGAAAATGCTTGATAGTAGAATGCTTAGACGTTAAAAAGCAAGATTTTTTTTTAGGTTTCTCAATGAATTATTAAACAGAAGTTGATGGAAAAGGGAACTTGATAGACATACAGAAAAACTTGACAGTGCTTACCTTCAACAAACAAGTTGTCAGCATTAATTCATAAGAAAGATATCATATATTGACTAAACTGATGGAAATGATAAAGCAGACAATAAAACATCTGATGAAAAAATTAAATTAGAATATCATCAAGTGTATAATAAAAAGAAATGCATGCATAGTTCTCTTTTTAAAAAGATTTGTTTATTTGTAATTCAGAGTTATACAGAGAAATGGAGAGACAGAGAGAGAAATCTTCCATCTGCTATTTCATTCCCGAGAAGGCTGTGATGGGCCAGATAGAAGCCACTAGCCAAGATCTTCTTCTGGGTCTCCTATGGAGATGGTAGATTCCCAAGCACTTAAAGCGTCTCCCACTGCTTTTTCCAGGCCATTTTCTGGGTGCTGGACTGAAAGTGGAGCAGCCAGGACAAGATCTGGTGCCCTATGTGAAAATGGAATTCCAGGTGGCGGCATTGCCTGCTGCACTGCAATGCCAATCCATACACAGCTCTTTAATAGTACATTTAATGCTATAACTAGTACTCCAACAGTATTTTTTTTTCACTATGCATCGCTATATGGCGACAAACTGTTGAAATCGTTACCTAATATATACTAAACTGATCTTCTGTATATAAAGAGAATTGAAAATGAATCATGATGTGATTGGAAGGGGAGAGGGAGCGGGAAAGGGGAGGGTTGTGGGTGGGAGGGAAGTTTTGGGAGGGGGAAGCCATTGTAACCCATAAGCTGTACTTTGGAAATTTATATTCATTAAATAAAAGTTTAATTTAAAAAAAATAGTACATTTTGGAATAGGATTCAATATATACAGATCATGGACTATCATATTAACTACATAATTAGGTCCCTCTATAATTCATAATGGTTTATTTAATTGTTGGTTTAACTCCTACCTAGATTTAAGAAATTTCATTATTGCAAGGGAATATTTTTCAATTATTATAGCATGAGCTTAGAGTATCTCCTAAAAGAAAATAGAAAAGCCATAATTAGGGATTATTTTAAATACTTGAAAATTATTTTGAATGGTGGCAAAATTCAACTCTACATTTTTTTTCCTCAGATCAATTTAGTGTTACATTGTAGTAAAAGAAAGAGTTAATTTATTCTAAGCTTGATTGGTAATCTCATTTGGCTTTTAATAGAATTTAAAATTGAATATCATAAAAGTCAGCTACATTACATATTAAAAGAAAAGTAAAAATACACAAGATTAAGATGCCCATTACTTACAAATAATGCAAATCCTGAGTGAAATATGAATACTTATCAATCAAAGGTTTCAGATAATACACTTATGTAATAAAATCATTTCTCAATCAATGATCTACTAGAGTATGGTTTCTTTATATAAAGCATGCCATATCAGAAACTGATTAATTTGTTTGTTGTCAAAACAAGATATCAGAAACAGTAACTTATAAAGAAGAGAGATTTATTTCTTATAGTTCTGATGTCTGGGAAGTCAAATATTGAGGGGATGACATCTAGCAAGGATCTTCATATTGTGTCATCACGTGGAGGAAGTTGGAAAGTAAAGAAAGCATAAGAGAACAAGAAATTGATTTCACAGATGCAAGCACTTTTAAACTGTAAATAATCCATTCATAAGGGTGCAAACTTAATGACCTAAAAATACCACATTTGGTCCAATGTTTCAAAACTATTGCAAAGAGTATTAAGTTTCCAACACATGCATTGCTATGGACAGAAACACACAAGAAGAAACTTGAACTGAACTAATAGGCATTTTTCATTAAAAATTAATGTCTTTGGCACTAGCACCATACAAATGCTCAGGCTGTCCATGTACCAAAAAGTTGATTGCTGACAGTCGCAATATGTATTCTATAGAATATGATCCTTTTGACCATTTATGTGTTGGTCATGATTGACACTATTTTAACAGGCATGGAAAGCCAAGACACTGTGGAAAAAAAAAAAAAAAACTAAATGAAAGATCTCAGTGAGATCCCAGTGGAAAGAACGGGCCATCAAAGAAGGAGGTACCTTTCTCTGAAGGGAGGAGAGTACTTTCATTTTGACTATGGCCTTGTATAAATAAGGTAGGAGCTTGTGAACTCAAGAGGCTTCCATAGCCTTGGCAGCTCATAACAAGAGCCTTGGGTGATTACTGACGTCATAAATAAGAATGTCAATTGTTAAATCAACAACAGGAGTCACTGTACACCTACTCCTCATGTAGGATCTCTGTCCTTAATGTGTTGTACTATGCAAATTAACATAAAACTACTACTCAAATAGTACTCTATACTTTGTGTGTCTGTGTGGGTGCAAACTGTTGAAATCTTTACTTAGTAAATACTAAGTTGATCTGTATATAAAGATAATTGAAAATGAATCTTGATGAGGAATGGGATGGGAGAGGGAGTGGGAGATGGGATGATTGCGGGTGGGAGGGAGGTTATGGGGGGGGAAAGCCGCTATAATCCAAAAGTTTTACTTTGGAAATTTATATTTATTAAATAAAAGTTAAAAAAATAGTTTACCGTGGAAATGTGCCATGGATAAAATAACTATTAAAGATATATCACCATTTCTCCTTTTTGATATACCACAATAGGATAACTCTTCTTACAGAGTTACACAGTTTTGATACTCAGCTAATCTCCATATATGAGCAGAGAATTTTCTCATAATGACAAGGATATAATTTAATCGTATTAGTTTTTCTGAAAGTGAGACAGATATGCTCACTAAAGATGGGCAGCAACTTGCAAGTAGTAAATTGTGATATCAATTTTTAGATATTCTGATTTTCTAATGCATTTTTATTAAGGGATGCAAAATGATAAGGACATACTTTCATCAAAATTTAGCAAAGGAATGAAATTCACAATTATAGCAGAATATGCTAAAACTATTACCTTATCAAGAACTGCAGCCAAATATTACTACAAGTTAGTGATCTGACTCAGTACAATAAACGTGTAACACTGCTGAAGTGTCACTATCTATTAAGAGGTATTTTGCAAGTGATAATTATTAAAGAACAAAAGTTAATTCATGGGGCCAGTGCTGTGGCACAGTAGGTTAAAGCCCTTGCCTGCTGTGTCAAACTCTTATATGGGCACAAGTTTGAGTCCTGACTGCTGCACTTCTGATACGACTCACTACTATGGACTGGGAAAATACTAAAAGATGGCCTAAGTCCTTGGGCCCCTGCACCCACTTTGGAGACCTGGAAAAAACTCCTATCTCCTGGTTTCAGATTGACACTGCTCTGGCAGTTGCGGCCAACTGGCGAGTGAACCAGAGGATGGAAGACCTCTCTCTCTGTCTCTGCTTCTTCTTCTCTCTGTGTAACTCTGACTTTTAAATAAATATGTAAAGCTTTTAAAAAAACAAAAACCAAAAAAGTAATATATGAATGGTTAGTTTTGCTTTTATATTCAAAAGTTTAAAGATATTCCCAAATTAGCAACACTGTCTCTTGCATTCTAAAATACCCCTATGAAGGAAAGAAATTTTAAAAGCTGTAGATAGTTTATTGAGCTGGTATTCCTGCACAGTACACTGTCTATCTTACCTTCACACAGCTGAGGTAAGTGATCACTCTGTTGTTAACTATTGCAGCAACCGAAACTTACTACAGTTCTTGAATTATATTTTTTAAAAAAAGGAACTCATATATGAAACAATTTATTTTAACTTAAAAATATTTTGCCAAGGTAATATGAGCCTACATAATGAAATAGTTAGATATATTAGAGTGGCACATCAGTTACCATATGTTATCTATTTTTACTGAGAAACAGCTCATGCTACTAAGTAAGAGCATATCAGAAACTGAGCATTCACTAAGGCTTCCTTCTCTCGAAAAACAGCATGATACTTTCTTTTTAAAGGTAAATTTTTCTAGCTTAAAAGCACTGATGACTAAAAACCTACTGGATCATTTTTCATTTTTACCTGCTCTACTCTAAAGGATCTTTTTACATGGGAAAAGGTTGTATGCATGGATCACGATTCACATTTTGACAAACAGAATTAGAGGGGAAAGGACTCTGGGAAATGTATTAGGGTTATTATAATACAAATCACCAAAAAGGCTGATAAAACATAAGCAGCTAAAATCTAGAAAAAAATCTCTCTTCTCATGAATCCTCCTGGCTTTACTATTGCACTAGATAATCACCATGGTAAAAGCTTTGGAGACAGAATAAGGATAGAGTAAGCCTTGGAAGATAAATAAGAAAGTAAAATCCCATTATTATGGATAATACCATTCAGATAACCATGTGAGAAGTTCTGAATAAATTAATGTTCCATTTTGCTTAGACTGAAAATCATGATTTATGAAACATCGTATGACTTGTTGAGTCTGAATTTCTCTGAAGAAAATTTTGATTAAAAAGTCTATAAAGTTTTCTGAATAAGCATCAAAGATGGCAGAAATGCAAATGTTGAATTTCTTTTTAAACTTCTACTCCTTGTTTCTCTAATTTTCATCTTAAATACTTATGAATTGTTAACATAAATATATAAGAAGTTAGCTGAACATTGAAACATTTTCCTAGAAGTGTAAAAATTTATTTCCTTGTTGTCTCTCTCTTTTCAGAACTCGTTACAGTTATGACTTAGGTCATAAATGAATTTCCAATTAAATGAAACTTTAGATTATTCTATATGCTGATAATGTCTGTCTTTCAAATTTAGGATCTACAAATAGGTAGTTTCTTCAGATACAATATACATAAAATCTAAACATAGCAATGCTTTCTGTTCAAAAATACTCACTAGCACACTAATTTTTGCTGTTCAAAAATACTCACTAGCACACTAATTTTTGCTTTTGATGAATCATAAAGAATATTATACAGAAGCAAAGTATTTTGATTAAAGTGATGAAAGGGAAGCTGTGCATTAATTTAGAGAGACTTATGCCTTGTGAATGTCATTTCTGTGATGTCAGTATCTAAATAATATACTAAGTATTTCTGGAGGAAAGAACTTAGGTTACAATGTTGGTACGATGACATAGATGTACAAATACACAGACAAATGCATTTTGAAAGTTTTCTCTCTATTGAAACAGCTTCCTACCTTGTTAGCTTAGCTTAAGCAAAGAAATAATAGATCCTTTTTCACAGTGTCTTCCACATGCTTTTTTAAAACATCACATTCCCTCTCCCAGAGATGCAATCCAGTCTCCACTAGGTACACTTGCTCTGCAGATTTCTACTTAATGTGAGGGCTTACAGTATTCAGAAAGAGAGAGAGAGAGAGAGAGAGAGAGAGAGAGAGAGAGAGAGAGAACTTTTGTACAATCTTCAAAATTTTTTAAACATTTAAAAGTTTAAAAAAAAACACTAAAAATTTTAAACATTTTTAAACAGGTGTTACGTACCCATGCCTTTCTTATATAATTTTCAATAGAGATTGATGACCATGAGAGAGAAAATGAGGAAAAGAATAAGAAAGAAGAGGCTGAATTGATGGATTCATTCAAAATATATTTTAAAATATAGAATTATCTGAGAACTTGTAGATATTTGTTGAATTGATGTGGAATAATAAATAAATGAATTATTTTAAAAGATAAATATCTTTATTCTTTTATAATTTTAGTGATTTAAAGAGGCAGGGTAAACTTGTTGAGAAGTTCTTTTCTGCAACATTCCCATAAATAATAAAATGTATGTTGCATCCATGCTCTGAGTCCTTGAGGCCCCTATGAGACTGAAAGTTTTTTGATTCTCAACATGATCATAGCCATGACACTCTTAAAACAATTTTATAGCTCCTTTGCTATCCTGAATTGACATTCAAAGATGGTATAAACTACCTAAATATGTTCTAAAAAGTCAATTCAAAATACTGAAAGTGAATGGATAAATGAAAGTAAAACTTTATAAAGTAATATTTATTTAATAATGTAAATTTGCTCTACTTTACTGAAAGCTGTTAACTAGTGGTTAAAAATAGTTAAAATCATGCAAATGCAAACCAATATAAAATATTACAGGAAGTGTTCCCTTGAAGATACAATAGTTTTTTTTTAATACTGAATTAAAAATATCTAGTCTTACATGAATGAACATACATGAAGACGACATACATAAAAACTTAGTTTTATATTGAAATCTTGAAAATTAGATAGTTTAATGTATAAAATAAGAACAGATTATATGATCAAATAATTGCATTAGTATCTACCTATATGAATGTGTCAGATCATTTGAATGTATGAGGCATGCGAAGAATGCTTCTTCATGTGGAACTGTTCGGTACCGTGTAGAATGTCTGTTTTGTTACCATCCCATTAAATGTTGCTATCTTCCTTATCAATGTGGCAATAAATAATACATTAAAATTTCCCCTAGGTATTTTATGCCTATTAATAACAATTGGCTTGGGGCCGGTGCTGTGGCACAGTGGGTTAACGCCCTGGCTTGAAGCATTGGCATCCCATATGGGCACCAGTTCGATACTCAGCTGCTCCACTTCCGATCCAGCTCTCTGCTATGGCCTGGGAAAGCAGCAGAAGATGGCACAAATCCTTGGGCCCCTGCACACACATGGGAGACCTGGAAGAATCTGCTGGCTCCTGGCTTTGGATCGCTGAGCTCCTGCCATTGTGGCCAACTGGGGAGTGAACTTTCGGATGGAAGACCTCTCTCTCTCTCTCTGCCTCTCCTCTTTTTGTGTAACTCTGACTTTCAAATAAATAAATAAATCTTTAAAAAATAACAAATGGCTTATGTATTTGGAATTGATTAGGCCAGGCTGTTCTAAATGGAAACTGATCTGTAAGAGTATCTTTTTATAGCACGAAAGGGTAAGTATCTAGGATAAAAGAAATCGAGCAAGAGGACAGAAATACTGTGCCCATAGCTAGGGGGTTATTTAAGACTTAGAATGAAGGCAGTTGTGCAGCTACTTATGAATACCATATTCAAGTGCCTTCACAGACTGAAGAAATACTGAATGTGGACCAACTTGCTTTCAAGTAGATGTTGTCAGCCCAAGCAAGGATATTTATAATAGAATAACAAAGTTAAGAACGGGAAATATGTCCTGGATTTCATAAGTTCAAATTTCATTTACATGCTAAAATATATTTATTTGCTCAGTATTTCATCCCAATATGAGTTTTTTTTAAACTTTTATTTAGTAAATATAAATTTCCAAAGTACAGCTTATGGATTACAATGGCTTTCTCCCCCAATAACCTCCCTCCCACTCGCATCCCTCCCATCTCCCTCTCCCTCTCCTATTCCATTCACATCAAGATTCATTTTCAATTCTCTTTATATACAGAAGATCGATTTAGTATGTATTAAGTAGATTTCATCAGCTTGCACTCACACGGAAACACAAAGTGTAAAATACTGTTTCAGTACTAGTTATAGCATTACTTCACATTGGACAACACACTAATGACAGAGATCCTACATGAGGAGTAAGTGCACGTTGACTCCTGTTGTTGATTAAACAAATTGACACTCTTGTTTATGGCTTCAGTAATCTCCCTAGGCTCTAGTCATGATTTGCCAAGGGTATGGAAGCCTTTTAAGTTTGCTGATTTTGATCTTATTCAGACAGGGTCATAGTCAAAGTGGAAGTTCTCTCCTTCCTTCAGAGAAAGGTACCCCCTTCTTTGATGGCCCTGTTCTTTCCACTGGGATCTCACTTGCAGAGATCTTTCATTTAGGTGTTTTTTTTTTTTTTTTTTTTTTTTTTTTTTTTTTTTTTTTTGCCACAGTGTCTTGGCTTTCCATGCCTGGAATACTCTCATGGGCTCTTCAGCCAGATCCAACTGCCTTAAGGGCTGATTCTGAGGCCAGAGTGTTGTTTAGGACATCTGCCATTCTATGAGTCTGCTGTGTATCCTGCTTCCCATGTTGGATTGTTCTCTCCCTTTTTTTTTCTATCAGTTAGTATTAGCAGACACTAGTCTTGTTTGTGTGATCCCTTGGACTCTTAGACCTATCAGTGAGATCAATTGTGAACTGAAATGGATCAAATGGACTAGTGAGATGGCATTGGTACATGCAACCTGGATGGGCTTGTATTGGAATCTCCTGGCATGTTTCTAACTCTACCATTTGGGGCTAGTTTGATTGAGCATGTCCTAAATTGTACATCTCCTCCTTCTCTTATTCCCACTCTTATATTTAACAGGGATCACTTTTCCAATATGAGGCTTTAATCATGCTAAAATATATTTACTTGCTCAGTATTTCATCCCAATATGAGGTTTTAACCAAGTTTAATTCCATTTTAAAAATTAATAAAATGGGAAATTTATGATGAGAAAAATTATATTTGAATATATGCATCAAATTCTTCTGCTTTTTTGAACCTCACCCTTGTCACAATCAAAAGTAACTGAAAAAGAAAAAAAAAATAAAGTGGAAAGAAGAAGAAGAAATGAAAGAGGAAAAGAGTAACATGTTTTCTTTCCAAATGTAAAACCCTAGACAAGCATCTAATCAGCATAATTCTAACCAAGAAGCTGGAGAAACACAACAGAACTTACTTAAATCCCAGAATTTTTTGAAATCTCTGAACCAGGAGTCTTATTTTTTTCTAGAATGGAGAATATTGCACATCTCTGTTAAAAAGAGATTGGTTTAAGTCTATGTTATAATTTAAATGTACTGTCAAAATAAAATACTGTAAACTGGGTGGCCTAGAAAGAAACATTGAAAAAAGTCAATTATTTAAAGCCTAGATGTCCAAAATCAAAGTACCCATGAGAGTAGCCTCTGGTTAGGGCTGTCTTCTTCTTTTTTTTTTTTTTTTATTATTTTTATACTTGTGGGGGCAGAAGGAAAGAGTGGGGAGGAGAGAAGAAAAGAGAAGGAGGAGCTCCAAGCCCAATTCCCAATGTCTCTTTATACCCCAAGTCCGTGGAGCATCCACTCCACAGCCAATAGTGGCTCTCTTCCCGTGCAGTTCACGCTGGTATCGTCCAATCAGATGAAAGGACGCGTATAGTCTCAGGTCGAAAGTTCATCTGTTTCACCTGGTTCTTCCTAGTTGTTTATGCAGAGTCCATTCTGTTTCATCTGTTTCACCTGGCTGTTTTCCTGGGCCTTGTGGTCGACCGATTGCTGCAAGCTATGCAGATGAGGAGGTTCTCACAGGTGGCCAGCCTGCGGTTCCCCACAGCTCCCCCTTTTTTGTTATTTATGGCGTGGAGTCGTGCCTGTCTTAGGTTCCCAGCGACGCGCCACCTGCTTACCTGTCATCGAAACATTGGGAAGCATGTCCCAAGTTCTGTCTTAGGTTGCTAGGGGCACTCGCTAGTATTACCTGTCTTTGGCTACCGCTCCATCATGCTGAGCCATATCTGTTGCTGAGGGTCAGAGCTATACATAGCAAGCACAGCCTGTCGGACCACTAGGTTAGTGCGTTGCTGACTCCTGACTACTACCAGGATGACCCTGCTGATTAGGAGGAAGGCAAGGAAGGTAATCAATAAAACTATCAATAGGCAAAGAAACAGTCTCTTCATCACTTATAAGCTAGTCACTTTCTATTGTCGATGAGTCTGTTGTTGTTTCCACTGGGAAGGGTTCGTCAGGGATTTTTTCGAGGAGTCGAATCCTCCTTTCTGGCGTCCAAATCGGTTGGGAAGCCCCCTGCTTCCAGCGACCGGTCCGGCTATCTGAGTCACGGCACCATTTGTCGGACCCTCGCCAGCAAGGGTCCAACGCAATCACGACACGGTCACTGTTTCTCGGTTCTCAAGGAACTTTTACTTGTGGGGGCAGAAGGAAAGAGGGCTGTCTTCTTGAGTTCCCAGTGGCCACCACCTTGCTGGGCCCTTACAGGATAAAGAGTGAGAACAAGCTCTTTGATGTCTTTTCTTATCAGGTCATCAATCCTATTATCTTAAATAATGCATTTGAATAAATTTAATCATCATTGTCTTCTAAAAGTCTTATATTCAAACACACTCAAATTAAGGGTTAGGGCTTTAACGAAAGAATATTAGTAGAGGCAAAAGCCAGTATACAACATTTCAATCCAGACTCCTCACAACTCATTTTCTTCTTGCATACAAAATGCAATCATTCTGTCTTAACAGTGCTGAAAGTCTTAACTTCTTCCAACACCAACTGTGAAGTCCCCAGTTTCATCTAAATATCACTATATCAGATATGTGTTAGATACAACTATAGTTCATTCCAATGTAAAATCCCTCCTGAGCTGTGAACCTGTGAAACTAGATAAGTTGAAAGATTCAAAATTTAAAGTTTGGAGAGATAGGTTAGACATTAGCATTGCAAAAAGAAATAATTAAAATGAAGAAAGCAGCGATGGGCTCCTAGAACATCCAAAATTTAACATAGAAAATTCCATTACACTTCAAGGTTCAACCCTCTTTGTCTTGATGCCCTTCTCTTCAGGTGCAGAGGGATGGCAGTGTTAACATTTTACAGCCTGCTTTGTGTGGCTCTGCCTTCATGACATTCAGCTTCAGTCTTGTCCCTGAGGCAAGCAGTAGTGGTATTGTGAGTCCCTGAAATGGAAGGGCTCTACCCTATGAATCTTGGAAATAATTCACTCCGTATTTTGGGCCTGTGATAGGAGTGATAGCCCTGCTGATCTCTGAATTGTCGTAAGGTTCATTGCTGAATTTCCTTGAAGAAATGTTTGCAGCAACAAGCTCTATATTTGGTATTGTGAATTCAAGAAACCCAACAGTCCTTGGCTCCTTTAGTTCAAACTGGTAATATTTCTGTTGATATAATTACATAATTTATTTGTCAAATGATAGTCTTGCCATGACATATACATCTGTGTGTTCTTTTCTGAACATGTTTTCTCATTTTTTTACAAACGGATATGTTGAGAAATTTCCAAAATTTTAATTTATGGTCTCTTTCTTGCCTTTCAATTTCTTCCTAAATGCATTGCCTTCCTTTTACTATCAGGACACTTCAGCACTTCCTCAATGTCTCAGTTACGTGTCTACTCAACTAAATATCCAATTTCATGACTTGTGAGTTATCACAGAATGTAACTGAGACAAGTGTTTGCCACATTATAGCAAATCACCACAATGATCTGGATGATTGTTTCCTGCAAAAATTCATATGTTAAAGCCTAATTGCCAATATAATGGTATCAGTGTGCTGTGTATTTCAGAGAGTAGACTCTAGGATGGAATACTCATGAATAGATTTAGTCTTCCTATTTAAGAGTGCCCTTGGCACTGTTTTGGCCTTTTTGACATGTGAGGACCATAAATCAGCAAACAGATCATCAACAGACATTGTCTCTGATAGTACCATTGAATCAGACTTATCATGCTCAGAACTGTGAGTGAAAAATTCCTCTTGTTTACAAGCTACTTACATTATAGCATTTTTGTGGAGACAGCCTAAATGAACTGAATCAGAATTGATGCTGAGAAATGTATTTGCTGCTATAGTAAGTCCTAAAACTTGGAGCTGAGGAATGAAGACTGGCAGAATGTTTAAGCATGTGCTAAAACAAAAAGCCTACATAGTGGTAAACGAATTTTAAGGGCAATTCTGTTGGGGGATCAGAAAGGAAAGAGGAGAGCTGTAGAGAAACTTAAATCTTCTTAGAGAATATTTAATGTCCATGATCAAACTCTTGGTAAAAAATATGTAAAAAAAAGTCATTCTTATGAGATCTTAAATGAAAGTGAGGAATGTCTTTTGGGGAATGGGAAGAAAGTTAACCTTTTTTAGAAATAGGAAAAGTATTTGATGAATTCTGTTCATAATCTAGTGTTTTGTGGAAGGTGAAACTCATTAGTTATGAAATTGGATATTCATCTGAAGACATTTCCAAATTTTGAAGGTACTCTTTAGCATTAATTGATTGGCTATAATAAAACAAGAAGAGAGAAGTGATTAAAGATGGAATATTTAATCAAAAAGAAAACAGAAATTTAAAACCTTGGAAAAATCTAAGCCTATCCACATTGAAAGGAATGGGAAAAGATGTTTGAGAAAACAAAGATGTGGCTGAGATGTGGTTTCATAAGAATTTTAGTATGGATATTCCAGTTTTATTAAAGTCATGTGTTATTCATCAGGACAATGGGAGAAAGATCCAGAAGGTATTTTGAAGATCATCAAGTCTGATTTTTCCATCATATTACCAGAGCCTGAACAAGTAAGACAATTGCCATTCCCTTTAGTTTCCAATTATATGTGTCTCATTTCTTCCTGAGGAATTAAGATGGCCTTTTAAGTTCCATATTTCTTCCAACATCCTATGCATCATAATTTATCTATTCTCTAAGAATATGGAGGCTTCATGTGAAATTCTCCTATTTTCTTTTTGAGCCTTTGCCAAAATTTTTCAATTTTCATATTTATACTAAAGCTACCTCACAGAAAATTAGACTTTTTCTTACATCACCTTAATTTTTTTCAACTTCTACCAATTATCCCATTCCAAAGCCACTTCCACAGTTTTAGGCAGCAACTCACTTCTTGATGCAAAAATATGTTCTAATCAACTTTGGCTGCCATTGACTAAACAGATTAAACAACAACAAATTATTTTCTCATACTTCTGGAAACTGGAAGCCCAAGATCATCCTCACATGGGTGGTAGGACCTAAGTATTTTGGCCATCTTCCATTGCTTTACCAGGAACATTAGCAGGAAGCTGGTTTGGAAGTACAGCAGCTGGGACTCAAACTGGTGCTCTGATATGGAATGTCCATGTTGCAAGTGGTGGCTTAAACGACATTGCCACAATGTCAGTCCCAAAAAGAATATTTGTTAGTGCATTCATATTTTTCAAAAGCTATTTTAAATCGAAGAATTTGAAGTAAGACCAAAAAATCTACATTTATAAAATATCTGAAACTATTTTTGGTAAATTAGAAATTATTGTTAAGATGGAGAGCTACAGGAATCTAGTGTCAATTATTTTATTTCTCTTTCCCAAGAACTACTGAAATAGATGGCCCCATTTCCTTCTTGCCTTCTCCTTGACCCAGCACATAATACGAAGGAGAAAACAAACCAAAAGTAGCAGTGAGAACTAAGAATATCACTTAAGACAGAATCTAAGGACATGTTCATAATTATGTCAGCAAAGACACTGGGACTGACTACGTAAAATACATGGAAAGCAATAAATTTAGATTAGAGAAGTCAAAAAGCTCTACAGAATATATGAGTAAATGAAAAAATTTTGAAACGTCAAGGTTGTTTCAAGCTAACTGATAAATATATTAGAAACAAAATCATTAAAGAATTATTTAAATCAAAAAAGTTCTTGTTCTTTTTTATTCCTATGGCTGGCACTACTTGTAATTTTTCATGCATTTTTGAATTTACAAAGGACCCAATATTAATAGATTTGTCTGCATTCCAATAAAATATTTATTTTCTGCTCTTCCAATATTGTTTTTTGTCACATGTATACAGATAACCCTGAGTGATTTTAATATATTTTTGTGTGTAACTACAAACATTAAGACTGTTAACATTGTTGAAAACTACTATCAATGATAAAATATTATTGAAATCAAGTGATAAAATTATTTTAAAATGATAAAAAGTTTATTTGGATATTTTCAATATAAGTCTTTTTGAGTCAAATATTTTTAAGCTTTTTATTACACATTTTAGTTAATGTATATCTTCTTGCAAGTTCAGTAATAATCAGAAATTCAATGTTCTTATGATTTTATTATATCCATAGACTGAATAAAATATAAAACTATTTCTATTGAGCAGAAATATTACACTACAAATATTATTAGGAATATGACGGTCTTATATTGAATAATATGAATCTGTTCAACAAGGTAAGAAGAGAATAAAACCAAGAATATAAATCCTGGCATCAAGTAAACAATTTCTAGAAGATTTGAGGGAAACTTTGGTTTTAAATTCTGCCAAACTTATTAGATTGACTACCATAGCATTAATATGACATACCAGGTTTTGTAATCACTGGTGCTCCAGTTCATTATTTCTCCTCTTATCATATTCTCCTTGCATTTCATTGCTACTTCTAACTAGTTAAACTTATAAATAAGTACTGTGTTCTGTATTAACAATGGAGAAAAGATAAAAATTCCTACAATTTAATGCATTCCTTGGAAAATAATCATTGTAAGAGTTATACCTAAATATAAGCTTAAATAAAATATCAAAAGATTAGAAATCTTGGCTAATAAGTACCTTCTTGTATTTGACTTTAATAACATTAAGACTAAATACACACACAATTTATGTAGAACTGTACTTCTCACAAGCTATATATAAAATCATCCTCTATTTTCTCATTGACTGAAAAATAAATTCCAAGAAACTTTATCATCACATGCAATTTATTCTTAGAAGTCTAGAGTTCTTAAGACTTATTTTTGAGTTCTTAAGTGCTAGGCAGAGGTCTAGGTCACAAGCAGGAAAAAATCAATTCTAACTTATTTAAACAGAAAAGGAGTTTATTAAAAGGATATTGGTCAGTGAGCTAGAAAAACAGGCTCAGAATGAACAGGAGAAAAGAAAACTTGGAGCACTGAGGTACAGAGCTGATATCACAACTATTCCATTGAGGATGTCATTGCCACCTGTTAATCTGATGCCCTACAATGATTTTGTCTATTACCAGCTGCTCCTACTTCCATGTTGATTCAGTTTTAGGCATTTAAAGGGCTATTCAAATGCACATAGGTTGGGAAAAACAATGAAAACAAAGTATCTGACATTTAAGCCTTTTATAATGGAAGACTGTTCTGGAACCTGTAAAGGTACTTACATAACATACTGCCCAATGTACTAAAGGAGTGCAGGTACTGATGACCACAGAATGACAAATGTTCATACTACGTTGTTCCCACCATCTAAGTTCAGTGATGAAGATTTAAAAACTAGCGCATATACACTCTATATTCTGTGCTGTATATATGAATAGAATTCATATTTTGAGTTTTGATTATTGTTGGAAGCCCTTGTCTATATTTTTGAGGAACAGTATTTTTTTCTACTTACTACTTGTTGAATTATTTATTTGGTGGAGTGTTAAGCTAGTTATTATAAAATAAACTGTGAGTATTTAATTATAAAAAATTAAAAGAAAAATCAAGAAAGGAAGGAGGAGAGATGATGGGAGTATGGGTGGGAGGGAGAATAGGGTGGGAAGTATTATTAGACAGTTAAATCTGTAAATATGAAATAAAGGAAATTTTTCATCTTATATAAATAATAAAATTTAGAATAAAAATAAATTAACACATGCTCCAAAAAGAAAACTTTAATGTTTACTAATCAATATATTTTATATGTATGATCTCATTTTATTTTTCTATTTCTTTTTTAATTAAGGATTTAATTTATTTGAAAGGCAGAATTACAGAGAGAGAGAGAGAGAGAGAGAGAGGGAAAAGCAGAGAGATAGAGATCTTCCAACTGTTGTTTCACTCCCTATACAGCAGCATTGGCCAAGATTGGGCCAGGCTGAAGCCAGAAACCAGCAATTCATTCTGGTTGCCCAAGTGGGTGCAGGGGCAAAGTACTTGGACCGTCTTCCTCTGCTTTACTAAGCAATTAGCATGGGCTGGATTAAAAGTGGAGCAGCTGGGACTCAAATCAGCACCTATATAGGATGTCGACATTGCAGAGGTCAGCTTAACCCATTACAACACAATGCCAGCCTCCAATATGATATTTTTCAATTCATTCTTGTTTTGATTCTTTTTAAAGTTTTTGCTTGTTTAATGATTGGCATGCACATACTTCAATATCCATGCTACAAGAAAGACAGTTATATTCCCATCTATTGTTGGTCTATCTGACATTCTGATAGCCTACCCACAGAGGAGTCTGCCTCAAAATATCCACCTCAATTCAACCATGTGCTTTCAGTGATCATTTTAGTCTGGTTTTCATGATCTTTTAATCCCTCCAGTGGATTGATGCCAACAATTAGGCAAACATTGCCAATAAGAGGTGCACCACAAGATTTTTTTCCTCTAACAGCATCTAAGAAGGAAAAACTTTTCACTGGACTCTGCTGGTGCAGGTCTCATCAGTGACCTGCGTGGATCTTATCAAGTGGACTGAAGTGAAGCAGAATACACATGTGCATTCTGCTCAGTAGCAGAAGAGATAACAGATGGACAGAATTAGTCTTGGTGTCATCTTAATTTTTTTTCTCTTATCCTCACTTTCAGTTTTCTACCTGTTGAAATTGTGAGTAATACCCGAATGAGACAGTCAATTGCTATGACTTCAGTGGCCTGCTTCACTGAAGGATTTTAGCTGCAAAATTTTAGTTCTCCCTCTTCCATTTTCTATTTTGTGCAGATCCATCTGCTGAGCTCCCCAGAAGGAGACTACGTGAAGAGGGAATTCATTCAGTTTCTTTCCCTTCCTTTATTTAAACTATTAAAGGAAGAGAAATCTAGTCAGAACAGGAAACTAGAGTAAGTATTATCTGTAGTTGTGTTTACTGTTTCTGAAAGCATAAGTAGACTTCTCTAATTCTCTTGGGACAAGTGTCTTCAATCTACAAAGTCTCAGAGGAATCCTTTACTATTTCTATTTTGTTAACTAAATACTAAACCTAAACGACTATTTTTCTCCAGTTATATTTTCCTGCAATTGGGTTTGTGAGGTTTGCTGGCTTATGGTTCATGGAGTCTGCTTTGCAGGATTTACTCTTTTCAGGGATTAGGTAAAAGGGCAAAATTCAATATGTCTAAAGGAAACATGCCATATTGCTTAATGTCTTAGCTATTCTCCATAACCAAGTCTTTTAATGAAGTCCTGCCCTTGGAAGGACATTGAGCCCACAGCATCTCCACGGTGTTAAAGTGTATATTCTGAGCATCACTAGCCTACTTGCTTCCTAACTCTAAAAGCTAAATTTAAGATCAAGTAGCTAAGGGCCGGCACCACGGCTCAATAGGCTAATTCTCTGCCTTGCGGAGCCGGCACACCGGGTTCTAGTCCCGGTCGGGGTGCCAGATTCTGTCCCGGTTGCCCCTCTTCAGGCCAGCTATCTGCTGTGGCCCAGGAGTGCAGTGGAGGATGGCCCAAGTGCTTGGGCCCTGCACCCGCATGGGAGACCAGGAAAAGCACCTGGCTCCTACCTTCAGATCAGCGTGGTGTGCCGGCAGCAGCGCGGCGGCCATTGGAGGGTGAACCAAAGGCAAAAGGAATACCTTTCTCTCTGTCTCTCTCTCACTGTCCACTCTGCCTGTCAAAAAAAAAAAAAAAAGAAAAAAAAAAAAAGAAAAAAAATCAAGTAGCTAGGAGATTAATAAATGGGCATTTCTGGCAAGACTATAATATTAGAATGACATCTTTATTATCAGTGTCATATAAGGCCATAGAGATTTGGCAATATCCATGTTTTGATATAGCTCCTGCACATATGGGAGTTAGATATTCCCTAATTAACAAGAAAAGCACAAGAAAGTATCCTTTTTATATTTAAATATGAGCAACACATCTAATTTATTTGCTCAACCACTCAATAGATATTCAACAAATGTTTCCTGAACAAAAACTATGATATCAGATCTTTTATGTAACTCTAAGAATCATGTAAAAGATATATCTTTGCCCTCAGTGTGTTTTGGAGTTTTGGAGAGTAGCTTATGCACTTTAGTCACAGATTTTTTTTTTTCTCTTTCATCACAGATTTTTTTTTTTTTTTTTTTTAGGAAACCAGCCAAGTGTATTACACTGTGAAGCTGTTAAAGTGTCTATTATGATAGCAAGTATAGGTGTGAAACACTGAAATATATTTTAAAATATGTTGCATTAAAACAGACTGCCTGGTAAACATTTGGCTTGTATCCTCTCTCTAGAATGAACTAGATAGTATCATTACAAAAATAATTTATCCAGTCTACTGTTGATGGGCATTTGGGTTGGTTCCAGGTCTTAGCTATTGTGAATTGAGCTGCAATAAACATTAATGTGCAGATGGCTTTTTTATTTGTCAAATTAAATTCCTTTGGGTAAATTCCAAGGAGTGGGATGGCTGGGTTGTATGGTAGGGTTATGTTCAGGTTTCTGAGGAATCTCCAGACAGACTTCCATAGTGGCTTAACCAGTTTGCATTCCCACCAACAGTGGGTTAGTGTCCCTTTTTCCCCACATCCTCTCCAGCATCTGTTGTTGGTAGATTTCTGAATGTGAGCTATTCTCACCGGGGTGAGATGGAACCTCATTGTGGTTTTGATTTGCATTTCTCTGATTGCTAGTGATCTTGAACATTTTTTCATGTGTCTGTTGGCCATTTGGGTTTCCTCTTTCGAAAAATGTCTATTGAGGTCCTTGGCCCATTTCTTAAGTAGGTTGTTTGTTTTGTTGTTGTGGATTTTCTTGATTTCTTTGTAGATTCTGGTTATCAATCCTTTATCTGTAGTATAGTTTGCGAATATTTTTTCCCATTCTGTTGGTTGCCTCTTCACTTTCCTGACTGTTTCTTTTGAAGTACAGAAACTTCTCAATTTGATGCAATCCCAAATGTTAATTTTGGTTTTGACTGCCTTTGCTGTTGGAGTATTTTCCAGGGAGTCTTTGCCTGTGCCTATATCTTGCAGGGTTTCTCCAATGCTCTCTAATAATTTGATGGTTTCGGGTCGTAGATTTAAGTCTTTAATCCATGTTGAGTGAATTTTTGTGTAAGGTGATAGGTATGGGTCTTGCTTCAAGCTTCTGCATGTGGAAATCCAATTTTCCCAGCACCATTTATTGAATAGACTGTCCTTATTCCAGGGATTAGATTTGGATCTTTGGTCAAATATAAGTTGGCTGTAGGTGTTTGGATTGATTTCTGGTGTTTCTATTCTGTTCCATTGGTCTATCCATCTGTTTCTGTACCAGTACCATGCTGTTTTGATAACAACTGCCCTGTAGTATGTCCTAAAATCAGGTATTGTGATTCCTCCGGCTTTGTTTTTGTTGTACAGGATTGCTTTGGCTATTCGAGGTCTTCTGTGTCTCCATATGAATTTCAGCATCATTTTTTCTATATCTGAGAAGAAGGTCTTCGGGATCTTGATGGGTATTGCATTGAATGTATAAATTGCTTTTGGGAGGATAGACATTTTGATGATATTGATTCTTCCAATCCATGAGCATGGAAGATTTCTCCATTTTTTGGTATCCTCTTCTATTTCTTTCTTTAAGGTTTTGTAGTTTTCATCGTAGAGATCTTTAACGTCTTTGGTTAAGTTTATTCCAAGGTATTTGATTGTTTTTGTAGCTATTGTGAATGGGATTGATTTTAGAAGTTCTTCCTCAGCCGTGGCATTGCCTGTGTATACAAAGGCTGTTGATTTTTGTGGATTGATTTTATATCCTGCTACTTTGCCAAACTCTTCGATGAGTTCCAGCAGTCTCTTAGTAGAGTTCTTTGGGTCCCCTAAATAAAGAATCATATCATCTGCAAAGAGGGATAGTTTGAGTTCTTCCTTCCCGATTTGTATCCCTTTAATTTCTTTTTCTTGCCTAATAGCTCTGGCCAAAACTTCCAGAACTATATTGAATAGTAGTGGTGAGAGAGGGCATCCCTGTCTGGTACCAGATTTCAGTGGAAATGCTTCCAACTTTTCCCCATTCAATAGGATGTTGGCCGTGGGTTTTTCATATATTGCTTTGATTGTATTAAGGAATGTTCCTTCCATACCCAGTTTGCTTAGCGTTTTCATCATGAAAGGGTGTTGTATTTTATCAAATGCTTTCTCTGCGTCTATTGAGAGAATCATATGGTTTTTCTTCTGCAGCCTGTTAATGTAGTGTATTACGTTGATTGTTTTGCGAATGTTGAACCATCCCTGCATACCGGGGATGAATCCCACTTGGTCTGGGTGGATGATCTTTCTGATGTGTTGTTGCATTCTATTGGCCAGAATTTTATTGAGTATTTTTGCATCTATGTTCATCAGGGATATTGGTCTGTAATTCTCTTTCAATGTTGCGTCTCTTTCTGGCTTAGGAATTAAGGTGATGGTGGCTTCATAGAAGGAATTTGGGAGGATTCCCTCTTTTTCGATTGCTCTGAATAGTTTGAGAAGAATTGGAGTTAGTTCTTCTCTAAATGTCTGGTAGAACTCAGCAGTGAATCCATCTGGCCCTGGGCTTTTCTTTGTTGGGAGGGCCTTTATTACTGTTTCAATTTCTGTGTCAGTTATGGGTCTGTTTAGGTTTTCTATGTCTTCCTGGCTCAATTTAGGGAGGTTGTATGTGTCCAAGAATCTGTCCATTTCTGATAGATTTCCCTGTTTGCTGGCATACAAGTCCTTGTAGTAATTTCTGATGATTCTTTTTATTTCTGTGGCGTCTGTTGTTACGTTTCCCATTTCATCTCTGATCCTATTGATTTGGGTCTTTTCTCTTCTTTTTTTAGTTAGTTGGGCCAATGGGGTGTCAATTTTGTTAATTTTTTCAAAAAACCAGCTCCTCGTTTGGCTGATTTTTTGTAATGTTTTTTTGGATTCAATCCTGTTGATTTCTTCTCTGATTTTAATTATTTCTCTTCTCCTACTGGGTTTGGGTTTGGTTTGCTGCAGATTTTCTAGATCCTTGAGATGACTTGAAAGCTCATCTATTTGGTGCCTTTCCAATTTCTTGATGTAGGCACCTATTGATATAAACTTTCCTCTTAACACTGCTTTTGTTGTATCCCATAGGTTTTGGTATGTTGTGCTGTTATCCTCATTTACTTCCAGAAAATTTTTGATTTCTCTTTTAATTTCTTCTATGACCCGTTGTTCATTCAGGAGCATATTGTTCAATCTCCATGTGTTTACACGTGCTCTAGGGATTCCTGAGTTGCCAATTTCCAATTTCATTCCTTTGTGGTCTGAGAAGCTGCATGGTATGATTCTAATTCTTTTGAATTTGCTGAGACTTGCTTTATGGCCTAGTATGTGGTCAATCCTAGAGAGGGTTCCATGTACTGCTGAGAAGAATGTAAAGTCCTTAGATGTAGGATGAAATGTTCTGTAGATGTCTGTTAGATCCATTTGGGCTATAGTGTCATTTAAATCTACTGTCTCCTTGTTGATCTTCTGTCCTGTTGATCTGTCTATCTCTGAGAGTGGAGTATTGAAGTCCCCCAGTACTATTGTATTGGGGTCTAAGTCTCCCTTTAAGTCCCTTAACAAGTCTTTTAAATAAGCTGGTGCCCTGTAATTAGGTGCATATACGTTGATAATCGTTATATCTTCTCGTTGAATGGATCCCTTAATCATTATATAGTGCCCCTCTTTGTCTCTCCTAACAGTTTTTGTAGTAAAGTTTATGTTGTCCGATATTAAGATGGCTACGCCCGCTCTCTTTTCATTTCTGTTGGCGTGGTATATCTTTTTCCAGCCTTTCACTCTCAGCTTGTATGGATCATTGTTGGATAGATGGGTTTCTTGTAAGCAGCAAAAGGATGGGTTTTGTTCCTTAATCCAATCAGCCAATCGGTGTCTTTTAACTGGACAATTCAAGCCATTAACATTCAATGTGACTATTGAGAAGGAGTAACTTTGCCCTGCCATTTGCCAAAGATATTTTCTCCATAGAATACTATACAGCAGTAAGAAACAACGAAACCCAGTCATTTGCAACAAGATGGAACAATCTGGAAAACATCATGCTGAGTGAATTAAGCCAGTCCCAAAGAGAAAAATATCATTTGTTTTCCCTGATCGATGACAACTGAGCGCCAAAGAGGAAACCTGTTAAGTGAAATGGACACTATAAGCAACAATGAACTGATAAGCTCCTGTCCTGACTTTAGATGTACAATGTAATACTTTATCCTTTTTAGTATTTGTTGTTGTTGTTGTTGTTCTAGTACTATTGGTTGAACTCAGTAATTAACACACAATTATTCTCAGGTGTTTAAATTTTAACTGAAAAGTGATCCCTGTTAAATCTAAGAGTGGAAAAAGAGAGGGAGGAGATGAACAATTTGGAACATGCTCAATCGGACTGGCCGCAAATGGTGGAGTTAGAAATGTGCAGGGGATTCCAACACAATTCCATCAAGATGGCATGTACCAATGCCATCGCACTAGTCCAAGTGATCAATTTCAGCTCACAATTGATAGCTCTGATAGGTCTAAGAGTCAAAGAGATCACACAAACAAGACAAGTATCTGCTAATACTAACTGATAGAATCAAAAAGGGAGAGAAAGATCCAACATGGGAAGTGGGATACACAGCAGACTCATAGGATGGCAGATGTCCTAAACAACACTCCGGCCTCAGAATCAGCCCTCAAGGCATTCAGATCTGGCTGAAGAGCCCATGAGAGTATAGCAGGCATGGAAAGCCAAGATATCATGGGAAAAAAAAAAAAAAAGACCTAAATGAATGATCTCTGTGAGTGAGATCCCAGTGGAAAGAACGGGGCCATCAAAGAAGGAGATACCCTTCTCCGAAGGGAGGAGAGAACCTCCACTTTGACTATGACCCTATCTGAATAAGACCAAAGTCAGCGAACTCTAAAGGCTTCCATAGCCCTGGCAACTCATGACTAGAGCCTAGGGAGATTACTGACGCCATGAACAGGAGTGTCAAATTGTTAAGTCAGCAACAGGAGTCACTGTGTACTTACACCCCATGCGGGATCTGTCCCTAATGTGTCGTCTAAAGCCAAGTGATGCTATGACTGGTACTGAAACAGTATTTTTATACTTTGCGTTTCTGTGTGGGCGCAGACTGATGAGGTCTTTGCTAATTATATACTGAAGTGATCTTCTGTATATAAAGAGAATTGGAAATGAAAAAAAAAAAAAAAAACAACCTGGTGTTAAAATGGAAATGGCATAGAAAATTAATTATTTTGAAAAAAAAAATTATGTAGGATCTCTGTCTTTAATGTGCTGTACATTGCTATTTAATGCTATAATTAGTAATCCAATGGTAGTTTTTTCACTCGATGTTGCTATATGGGCAAAATGTTGAAATCTTTACCTAGTATATACTAAACTGATCTTCTGTATACAAAGAGAATTGAAAATGAATCTTTACATGAATGGAAGGGGAAAGGGAGCGGGAGGGGGGAGGGTTGCGGGCGGGAGGGAAGTTATGGGAGGGGGGAAGCCATTGTAACCCACAAGCTATACTTTGGAAATTTATATTCATTAAATAAAAGTTTAATAAAAAAAAAAAAAAACAAAAATAATTTAAATATCATGGACTTTGATTTTCTCATCTGGAAAATGGCAGTAGATTCTGCTATGCTAATTAGATAACCAAGCTCGTGTCATGTTTCAACATCAATACTCACAGCATGTGAGGTCACATGAGGTTGTGGCAACTCTCCATCTGAATCATGAATCTTCAGTAGATCGGTATCATCAACAAGTGAGTAAAGAATGATTCTTGGTGGTTAAAGAAAATCCTACTCTTTTTGTGAATATTACATAGATATACAAACTTATAAAATATATACATTAAATCTATAGTTCTAGGATTTCATGGAGGAGGTGATAGAGAAAAAACATGCTAAAAGGAACTGTATCTAAGGTCATAAAAAGGTTGAGAAACTCTGATGTAAATCTTAATTTAATTTTCCCCTAATTTCCTATTACTAGGTGCCATTTCTAATTTTTTGTGAAATGACTTGTAATCAAACCTTTCTTACCTACCTCATAGTGTTGTGGTGAATATTAATGAGATAATGTTTATGCAGATAATATTAATTTACAAAGTCTATGAATTATCAGATGTTATAATTCGTAGTTTTGCCTATGATGGCTAATGATAAAATGCAGTTCTCAAAGATAAAATAATCTCACTATTTGAAATACTTCAAATTCCCAACTCATTTACTAAACAAAATTCTTGAATTTGATATATTTAGGTACAGTACTAAATGCATTCTTTTTTTAAAGGTTTATTTATTTGAATGGAAGAGTTAACAGAAAGGCAGAGGCAAAGGCAGAGAGAGAGAGAGAGAGAGAGAGAGAGAGAGAGAGAGAAGAGGTCTTCCATCCTCTGGTTCACTCCCCAGATGGCCACAATGTCTGAAGCTGAGCTGATCCGAAGAAGTCAGGAGCCTTTAACATCCTCTGAGTTGCCCAAGGACTTGAGCCATCTTCCACTGCTTTTCCAGGCCATAGCAGAGAGCTGGATCAGGAGTAAAGCAGCCGGGACTCAAACTGATGCCCATGTGGGATGCTGGCACTGCAGGCAGCAGCTTTACCCGCTAACCACAACACCAACCCCACTAACTGCATTTTTGTAAGAGGTTTCAGGTGTAGCTCTATGACTAAGAGGGTAAAGCTTCATCTTTAATGTTTGCATCACATATGAGTGCAGGTTCCTCTTCCAGCTGCTAAACTTCCAATTCAAAACTCTCTCTTTCTCTCTCCCTCTTTCTTTCTTTCTTTCCCTCTATCTCTCTGTATCTCTTTCAAATAAGCAAACAAATAAATGTGTTTTTTTAACATAGTTGCTTATTCCTCAACTCAGGAAAATAGCTAAGGAAGCAATTTACTTTTCCCACAAGAACTCTCATATCCTACTGCTCAGGTCCAGTGCCTTATCCTCCCCTTCCCAAATCACACATTTTTCCTTGAACTGGGAATATATGGTATTATTTATAATCATTTGATCATCTGACTCTTTTCATCTTTATCCAAGTGATGTTTACTTTCATTTAGCTTAATTAATTTATTGTCTACTTAAAAAAAATTACTGAACAGCAATGATTAGTTTGGTTCTGTCCTAGGTGCTAAACATGATTAATAGAACAGACACAAATCCTAACCATATAATGCTGGCCAAGTTAATTTTTTACCTTACCTGCTGCCCTTGTAAAACAGCAACAATTGTGAAAGTGTATTGCTCTGGGCTCCCATAAAGGGCTATTGCTGGGCATAACCATTTCTCATATGACTATGTAAGCTTCATGAATCCCTCTCCCCTTGTTTCCTATGACAAAACCAGACACAGTTACCACAAACTTTAATTTTATAAAATAAATATTGCCAGAACTGGTGGCATCCACTGACCAATCTGGAAAAAAGCTGTCTATTACTTTGATCCTTTGAAAGTTTAGTTAAATCTGTCTCCTTCCACAGTCTCATAACTAAGATCCATCCTCAGCCAAAGCCATTCTAAAACCCCGCCACAAGGATTTCCCAGAGAGCAGAACGAAGTTCAAGTAAAATAGTTTCTCATCCACTGTACTATTGAACAAATCTTTCATTCACTCCCTGGTATCTGGTTTGTTTGATCCTTGTCTATTACCCCTATAAAAGCAAAGCCCTTTTCTGACTGAACTTTGAGATGTGCATTTCCTATGGTCAAGTTATTCTCTTTACTAAAATCACTTTCATTTTATTATCATAGGAGTCTCTTTCCCTCCTTTTACAATAATATGCTTGGGTGTCTATTCATATCAGTGTGGATATTTTTCAGTGACTATATACAAAACAGTAATAATTATTGTACATGATATGAATTTATTGAACCATCCCCAAGACATAAATCTATTTCATACTCTAGATTGACTTCTAGTATCCATCTCGTACAGGTAGCACCTGAGTCTGTGGCCTTAGGTAGGAAGCAATGCAAGCTTTAACTCATGGACCAACATTACCAGATCAGGATGACTGTTCAAACCCAATATTGGGAACAAATCCAACCCAAGATTTGGCCTCAGGAAGAAATAGTGCTCTGTCTACTAAGGTATCTGAAGTTTGACTGGTGGTATAAACCCACATATAACTTTGATCCACTTTTTTTCCTGATGGTTGTGTTAGTTTCCCTAACATTTCTATTTCATTTTCTAATTCCCATAGCCCAAATGCATGGACTTTCTACCCTTATTTAATCTTTTATCTTCATGGAAGCACACACACACACACATTCTCTCTCTCTCTCTCTCAATCATTCTCTCCAATTCTTAGACTAGGAATTCTAATTTTTTTTTCTATGTTGCCTTTGTTGTCATGTATTTTACATGTATAATAAATCAAGTTAGCTTCTTTCACTTTGAACAGATCAATCTGCGAATGCCAAAAAATAAAAATAAAACAAAATTATAACTCACAACACATAACTTTCACTTCTAAACATCTTATGTGGAAGATCACTTGAGCTGTATTCAACTCTTAAAAATTTTGTTATTAGGTTGGCATGAAATTCACAATTTCTTAAAATCTTGAAGGTGATAATAAAGATTACAAATCAGTGATGATTTTTAAACTTGGAGATTAAAGATTTGGAATTTACCTGTGAAATCCATGTTTTTTGCTGCAGCCTGTGAGAATGAAGAAGGGATAATAGTGTTGTAGGAATAAAAAATTACTGATTATTTTCAATCATCACAAAGAAAGCTAAAGGTCTGTTTTTCTTTTGCAAATTTTATGGGGCTTCTTTTTCCAAAGAAAATGAGTTATTTGAATATAAATATTTTATGTTCCTTCAACTATCTGTATGTTAAGACAATCCAGATTCAATAAGCTTTTAGTCTAGGCTAAATGAGTGAAAGATTTAAAATACTAGTCTGTATATCCTTCATTTCCTTTGATAAAGATAAGGATTGATGTCATAATTTTATAGATTTAGACATGTATTTCTCTAGACCCCTCTCTCTGGATTTCACTTTCCTTCAATATGAAAAATGGAATAGCAGCAGTAAACCTTTTTTTTTCTTTCTTGAGATTTGTGAAACATCTGAGAATAGGGAACCATCTGCTACTATCATGTAAACAGGCCAAAAGGACTGGGCAGAGGCGAAAAAATCTGGCATCATAGCCAAATCAGCTGGCCTAAATCTCTATCAGGCATCTACCCTGGAGGTGTGGAGAACCAGGGGACACCAATCCTGGCAAGCATTTTGTACGCATGCTGGTGTTCTGCAGAACAACAAGGAACAGCTGCAGGGAGCAGAGATGGTACAGCAGGTTGTGAAGTGGGATATGGGTTTATGTCAGAATCATTAAGCTTTTCTGATAAATGGGCTGCAAATTAATTGGTGGTTCCACTAATTAATTTATTTGAGTTGCTGAAATCCTCTGGCTTGGCTGTGGCTGTTAGTAGAGCTGAGTGATACTTCAACATGGAGAGTATTTTTTCCCCTCAAATAAAGAATTTGGATTTGGGCCTATTAGTTGGTAGAGCCTTTCTAATTACACCAGCAGCACAAATATTAAACCATTCAAAAATTCTTTTGATGCCTAAAAATGATTTTTTTTTGGTATTTAAAGTGTAATCAGACTTCAAATCTTTATAGATTGCTAGTGGATGGCCTGGGAAATGTCCAAATGGTCATTCATAAGTCAAATGGAATTGTTGTCATTGCAGTTTGACTGGCTAAGTATATATCTGTGGCCTAAGAGGGAAGCTGTGCCATCTAAATGCAAGGAGCCAGAGGAGAATATAAAGCTACACATGTATTTCACAATGAACTCTGATGTTTATGCATCTGAATAAATATATACACATGTAAAAATACATATATGTCTATACACACATATGCATATACATATGTGTATGTTTATATGTGTAGTATGTGTATATATATGTATATGTGATTTGTCTATTTATAAGAATATATTGAGAAAACAATTTTTCCAACTGATGTCAAGTTGTCTAACAGTATTATTATATAAATGATAATAAAATACATATTTTATGTGTTTCCAAAAATCCCCTAAATATTTATGTTAAAAATAATTGTTATCATAAGTATATCTCAAGTGCACAATTTAGCTTCTACATTATTTCACTTCTTAATGATATATCAATGCAGTAAGAGATTTATTTTTAAGTTTATTTTGTTTAATTGAAAGGCACAGTTACAGAGAGAGAGAGAGCAAGAGAAAGAGATCTTCCATCTTCTGGTTACTCCCCAAATTATTATGGTATATGATATATATTATTAAAATATGTATGTTACTATGTATTGCATGCTATGCTTTTCTTTCTATTCACTAACAGTATTTTTACTCATCTTTCTATGTTAGTTGTTCCAATTGTCTTTCTTTTTAGTGGTTTTATCATGTTCTGTTTCATAGATGACCCTAATATTTTTAATAAGAACATGAAACTGGACATTTGAGGATTTTCCAACATTTTACTGTTACAAATAATTCTTTATTGATCATCTTAGTTCATAACATCTTTATATATGTGTGTGCTTTTTCTGCTGGATGTATGCTAGAAATGGAACAGTCTACTGTAAGATTTTCACACCTTAATTTGACACTTGAGTAGTGAGCTGATTTTTTAACCAGTGTAAACAGAAACAAGAAAAAATGATAAAACACAAGTATTCTGAATATGGAAAAATGATGTCTTTTAATGAAACTCATTGTTATTAGCCTTCTATGAATACTGATATCTCTTAAGAACATATATCATTATTTATTGAAAAAGTTACCATCATTTTAATGTAGATATGTGGTACACTATAGAAGATCAAAAGCATGAGATCTAAGTAAAGATTTTTAACCAAGTCACTATTAGGCATACAAATGGGGAGATGAGAGAAAATAAAATATAATTCTAAATCTTAAATTATCAACCATTATTCCATTAGGGTTTAGTTAACAAGACTTAAATGACTTTAAACCAAAAATGTGTCAGTCTAAACTCATCTTTAAGAAAGTAGTGAATTGCTCAACACTTCTAAATATTTAATGATGTTCCTTGGGGCCAATGCTATGGCATAGCGGGTAAAGCTGCTGCCTGCAGTGCCAGCATTCCATATGGGCGCTGGTTCGAGTCCTGGCTGCTCCACATCCTATTCAGCTCTCTGCTTTGGCTTGGGAAAGCAGTAGAAGATGACCCAAATCCCTGGGCCCCTGTACCCACGTGGAAGACCTGTAGGAAGCTCCTGACTCCTGGCTTCAGATTGATTCTGGCTGTTGCAGACACTTGGGGAGTGGACCAGCGGATGGAAGACCTCTCTCTCTCTGCCTCTCCTTCTCTCTCTGTGTAACTCTGACTTTCAAATAAATAAATATTTTAAAAAAAGATGTTCCTTGACTTTATGCTGATATTATCGATGAAGGTGTCTTCTAATATTCCTGCGGTAAGTTGAAAATACACATTTTGTATAAAAAAAGAAAAAGAAAATCCTAGTATAATTAACCTGCCAAATATCATAGCTAAGCAACATAGGAAACTGTAGATTATTTGTTGTCTTCCCTCAGGATTGAATGGTTTGTTGCTGTCCAGGCCTGCCAAGAATCATTCACGGGAGAAGATCAAAATTCAAAACTTGATGTATTTCTTCTATCGAATATAAAACAACCATTATAAGTAAGGGACTATCTGTAATACTGAAATAACATACTAGCCCCAGAGCATTAATTATTGCTCTGGAAGAAATTAATAAAAGTGGAAGTATTCCTATATTACACCTTAACATCAATAGTCAGCCTGTCACTCTCCTATTTGTGCATGAAGTAGTACTTTTCTGGCTGTCCCAAAATTTGTAATAAAATATTGAGAATATTCAAAAATCATATCAACATAAGGTAAATCAATTGAACTTTTGTAATCATGTTCAAGATAAATACAGCAGGAGATTGTTTAGAATCATATATTTCATACAGGAAGAACCTATGTTTTTTTCAGTTCTATCTATAATTTTTGCCCTTCTTTTGTTCTCCACAGCTAGTTACTGGACACCAGCCATCAAAAACTAAATTGACTAATTATCCACAAGTCAGGAGGCATGAATGCTTTTTGGAAGGTTTGCAAGTTGACTGCTCTATTCCCTAATCAAAGTCAGCTGGATGAAATTTTCCCAGGGGATATTAACTCCTAAATTTTCCAAGGTAGCACCTGGAGACTTTACAATTAGCCTCTACATTTTTCAAGCAGTGCATTATTTTGAATATCATCTGTAATTTAAATGATCGAAAACTTGGTGTCCTTGTGTTAAAAGTTAGTAAATGCGAAAGTATACGAGAACATTCTTGTCCACAAATCAAGTTAATGAAATTAAGGTACATGACTCTCAAAGAAATATTTTCTTCTGCATCTATATTCTAGTTACACAGCTAAAAGTTTTATTTAGCTGACGTAGCTCCTGTATTGTGTGTTCAAAAAGTCCTTTAATATTATAGAAAACAATGTACTATAGTTATTTGAAATCATATGGATGAAGTTCAAATTTAAGTTCTGTAAGTTATTAATTGTGGAGCTTTAGACAAAATTTCCCAATTCCTGTGTTCCTCAGTTCCATTTTTTGTTACAAAAAGAAAACCTATATTTGAACCTATGAAATAAACTGAGAAAAGTGAGTTTTTTCCAACTTCACATACAAATAATAATCTTCTTAGTTTTGAATTTGAGCTCAAACAAGTAAAAAAATGTGTCTAATTTAACCAATTCTATCAAGAAGCAACATTAAATTCAGCTTCAGCTGAATTTTAATTTATTTGCAGAGTCCATAATGTAGTACTTTTAGATAATGATTTTGGTTACCTAATGCATCAAATTCTTGTTTTAGTATTTTAAAAGAAGAATATAATTTTGAAAACTAATCCATTATATATAACCTTTCTGAATACCATAATAGTTGTATTGCTAGTATTTTTTATTGCTAGTATTGTGTTGCTAGTATTCACCATTTATAGAGCTTTACATAATAACTTTATGTGTAATCATTTTATAATATTTATTATGCAATTTTATAAGCAGACCCTGTATGTGTTTCATATTTACTAAGTCACTTTGTGAGGTTGGCTACTATTACTACTCTGCTTTTCCAGATGAGAACAGAAAAGTTTTGAAATTTACAGAAGTTTATAATTACTGATGTTAGGGATTTCCACCCCCACAAGATTATCACCTTAGCGTATGTTCTTAATCAACATGCTCTATTTACCATGGTTTTTCATTAATTTTTAGGAATCCTAAGGTAGTTGAAACTGTAATATTTATTACTGGAATCATATGTCATCCTGCCTACCTGTGTTGGAAATGTCTTTTTGTGTATTCTATTTATTAAAGATGAGAAATAAAGCAAACAAATGAACACTCCCATTTGAATTATATTTTCATAAATATTGTTTTTCTGAAAAGCTTATAGGAAGAAATTTAAAACATCATTTTATTTAAAAGCATGAGGATTTCAAAAATGCATTCCACAAAACACTACAACCACTATATTTCTTACGAGGGTTTCTATGTCAAATAAGTTTGGCTTTTTCTTCTCTTTGGTTAAAGATCATAAATGCAAATTTTCAAATTAAATGCTTTAAGAATTCTTGCACTAATAATACTAATCAAAATTTTAAAATAATTATTGGGGAACCAGCATTGTGACACAGTGCATTCAGCTTCGTCCTACAATGGCAAAATCCCAGCTGGGCAATGGTTTCAGTTCCACCTGCTCTACTTCCAATCTAGCTCCCTGCTAATGCACCTGGAAAAGCAGCGGACTATGGTCCAAGTGCTTGGGCCAGCTACATGGGACAGTAGAATGAAGCCTCAGGCTCCTGACTTTGGTCTGGTCTAGTCCCAGCTATTGAGCTCATCTGGGGAGTAAATCAGCAGATGAAAAATTCTCCACCCTCTCCCTCCCTTCCCCCTCTCCATTTTGCTCTCTCCCTCCCTCTGTGTATAACTCTGCTTTTCAAATAAATAAATAAGAAATGAGTAAATCATAAAAGAAAAAATACTTGGTTGACCAGAAAATTTAATGAAAAGGTAAAATTGTGTTCCATGGAACATATTTTGGGAAATGCTAGTCTCAGTAACCCATCTTAATTTTTGTTCTCTGATACCTGTTTTTTTTTTTTTTATTTCAATATGGTGAAGATTCAAAACCTCAGAATTGTTTTTGTGCTCCCATTGGCAAGCATATGTTTTAAATCAATAGCTATGATAATTACTTATACCCTATTATTTGCTGAAGATTATGTCTCACAAAATATGTACACACACACATACACACACTTATCTCAATTAAGGAAAATAAAGGTGGTTTTAAGGCATTTTTAGGTAACACTGACCAATAAAGGAAGTTTCAGAAGATAAGGTAGCTGAGAGTTGGAAAAGAACATAAATAAATAAGGTCTCACACTGTGGAGCCATGGATTAGATCATCACCTGCACTGCCAGCATTCTATATGAATGCTGGTTCAAGTCCCAGTTCTCTACTTCTGATCCAGCTGCTCCACTTCTGATCCCTGAAGAAAAAATAGAAGAAAATGGCCCAAGTTTTTGCGGACCTGTCACTAATGTGGGAGACCCCAAAAGAGTTCCATGTTTATGGTTTCCAGCTGGTTCATTACTGGTCACTGCAGCCATTTGAGGAGTGAACCAGCAGATGGAAGAGCTCTTTGACTCTCTTTCTTTCCTTCTTTTTATAACTGTGCCTTTCAAATAAATAAACAAGTTAAAAAAAAAATCTAAAGTATACCTTGGATACTCAACTTCTTTTAATAATGTGTATTGTTACAGATAAAAAAATCAAATACATCTCACCTCTGTTGATCTAAAATAATGCTTTTAATCCTCAGGAATGTGATAGTATTTTCTGAAAGACAGTGATTTACCTTCTTGTGCATACAAGTTCAATAAATATTTGTTGAGTCAACACAAGGAAGAGTGAAACAGGCTGTGAAACTCAAATATAATACAAACTTAGCTTCTACAAAGTTCACAAACAACAGTGCTCTCTTTATATTCACTCAATATGGGACAGCCTATTAATCATTTCAGTGTTACCTGCCTGTGGAGTTTTAATCATGATCAGTAACATCATGTCATTATAAGAAGCCAATTGGGTGATAAAGCTACTAGTTACACTTATGGCTGTTCTTGTCTCATAAAATATTATTATAAACTACCCTTCATCTGCCAAAACATTTTCTCCATTCAATATCTCATTGCTTTCAGGGCCACTATACTTTAATCATACTTTAACTTTTCCTGTGTTTCTCCTAGCACTTCATTACTGTAGTCAAACTCTTCCCGTTTGTCCTATTTTCCATTTTCCTATAGTCTCCCTCTCAACCTCCTCTACACATTGTCATAATCCCAACATTTTCATAACTCTAATACATTAGTTTGTGAATGTTCTTCTAAAGCCAGGAATGACTTTCACAAAAGTTTTAACGTTTACAGATATTTATACTTAAATATCCCACTGACAATTGAATATATATCCAAAGGAACTCATCTCCCAATCTAAAACTTTCTCCAATTTCACCCTCTCTCTGAAGCCTTCATGATGCTTTCCAAAAGAGCCATCTTATCCCTTAGAAGCAATTGCTATTTCCAATTATAGGCAACTGTCCTAAAAACTGAAATGTCCCATTACCCACTGTTTACCTTAACAAGGCAGCCAAAGCAGCAAAGTAAATTTAATTTATAGATGAAGAGATTCCACGATGGATTAATAGGGAAAAGATACATGGAGTTTGGTCACAGGAAAATACCAGAAAAACAGGAATCTGCATTCCTGAGAGTTTTCAATGGAAATTCTACAGAAAAAAAAGAGACTCTATAGAGTAGCAAAAGTTGTACAGACACCTAGCAATTCAATGGACACCATCAGAAACTCTTGCTGCTGGCAGCAGGAGGGGAGGCCATCTTCCCAATGCAAGGGCATTCAGCGCCCAACAGGGAAAGCACCATCTTCTCAGAATAAGCCAAATGGAGGCTGTGGGGGCCCATGTACCTCTGGTGGTTTCTGTCAGGAGGGGGATAATTCATGGTTTCCACTGACAGCCTGGGCAGATGAGCAGGAGGCGGAACAGGGTGCCCACGTAACTCTGTGAGGAGGGATACATTGCTTCCCTCCCCTCCCTCTGCCAAGGCATCCAAGGGCCACTGGGGGAAACACTTCCCAGAATAAGGCAAATGGAATCTTGCCTGGAGAGTTGGCAGGGGGACAGGGTATGCACTTGGCATATGGCTCAACTCCTCTGCTCCCAGAAAAGCACCAAACTCAGAGATATGGTAACTCTTTGGAGTGGGGAGATTCACAGGGAAAAGAGTGGCTCTCCTGCTGTCAGTGACTGATTATGAGATTCTTTTAGCTGTGCTAAAGGCTGGGAAACTATTGATGGTGTAGGGTGTGACTGAGTCTTTAGAGCCTGACTACAGATGCTCAGAGTTCCCTGAGTTCTGGGAACAGACATCATGGAGAGCTTCTTTGGAGTACATAGATTCTTTGTGAATTTCAGGCACCTGAGTTATGGGGTGCAGGAACAGAGATCTTCAGATTGAAACACAGAAGGGCAGAGGCAGCGATCACACTAGCACAGTGATCATCCCCTCTCCCCTTGACTACAGAGGAGAAGTAACATGCACAATTTGGTGTTATCCTGGACACTTGCATCATTTACAACTGATGGCCAGAACTCTCTGGCACTACCCAACACATACTTCTGAATATCTCCTCAAGATTCAGGTATCACACCACACCAAGAGGTACATTCCCAATGATGAAAACTTCAGAGGAGAAAGCAGCAAATATTTCTCCAGATGCAAAAAAATAAGAATAGAAATACAAGAAACATGGACAAGGAAGACAATGTGATTCCACAAAAGGAACACAATAATACTTCAATATTAGACTGTGAAGATGAGGGGACAGGCAAAATATCTGAAAAGGGGAAAAATAGATTGATTCAAGATTACTCAAAAACACAGAAAAACAATTACATGAGTTACAGAAATCTGTGAATGATCAAATGAGACATTCTGCTGGGAAACAGAAATAGTAAAGAGAAATCAAACAAATATTTGAAGAATCCAATATGTCAAATAAAAAATATAGTGAAAAGCCTGAACAATAGACTTGGTGAGGTAGAAGAAAGAATATCCTATTTCAACAGACAAGGCTGATGAGTGTAGCGCAGTCAGATAAAAAAAAAAAAAAGGAAGAAAAATAAGAAAAAAAACATAAATAGTGTTCAGGATCAATGAGATACCACAAAACAACAGAATATACAGGTCTTAGGCCTTCCTGGAAGAGCAGAAAAGCAGAATGAGTTAGGAAACTTTCCCAGTGAAATAATGGTAGAAAATGTCCTTAATTAGGATACAGATATGTATATCTATTACAAGGAGAACATAGGACTCCAAATAGACATAATGAGAGAAGATCTTCTTCATGACAACATGTTGTTTTCAAATTTTAAGATGTAAAACACAAAAAAAAAGATCCTAAAATGTGCAAAAGATAAATGTCAGATTGCCTTTAAGGAATGTCCAATTATAATAAAAGCAGATTTTTCGTCAGAAACCCTACAGGCTAGGAAAAAATGGAGAGATAAAGTCCAAGTCATTAAAGAGATAAAATGTCAATCCAGAAAGTACTCAATGAAACTCTAATTTATAAATGAAGATGAAATAAAGACATTTACAAACAAGCAAAAATTGAAAATGTTTGCTGCCACCCAGCCAGCCTTACAAATAATGCTTAAAGATGTATTACATGCAGAAACAGAGAAAAGTAACCACTCTCATGAAAGAATTTGATGGCAGAAATCTTCCTAATAATAATACAAAGGAGATCCAAAATAAATATTAGGAATATATATATATATATATATATATATACATACATACACATACACATACATATATATGGCAAGGCCAAGTCATTACTTATAATCTTTAATATAAATGAACTAAACTCTAAAAATAAAGGCAGAATGGCTTAATGGATTAAAAAGTAAGACCCATCTATTCACTGCCTATAAGAAACATACCTCAACAGCAAAGAAACACACATACTGAAAGTGGAAAGAAGAAAATAATTCCACACAAATGTAAATCAAAAACAAGTCGAGTAGCAATCTTAATGACAGACAAAATAGACTTTAAGATAAAAATTGTTATAAGAGACAAAGAAAGTCTTTATGCAATGATTAAGAAAAACACTCATCAGGAAAGGTGACTATAGTAAATGTATGTGTACCCAGTGCTAGAACACCCAGTTATTTAAAACAAATGTTAATGGGTATAATGGCTATATTCTTAGAATTGAATCTATGATATACACAGAAATTTGCTCTTTATATTAATGAAAATTTTAAAAATAAGTTGCAGTTGAACTATTTGGATCATCTGAGTAAGTACTATCACCTACATTTTTTCCAAAGGTCACTGCTGGGACCAATTCATTTGAACGTTTGTTCAATTAAAGAATTATACTGCACAGTCTTGCAATATCTTATCACAATATAAATTTAAAGAATATAATCAGTGTTACTTTTTTTTCAAGATTTATTTATTTATTTGAAAGTCAGAGTTACACAGAGAGAAGAGAGGCAGAAAGGGAGAGAGAGAGAGAGAGAGAGAGCACTTTCATCCACGGACTCACTCCCCAAATATCAGCAACAGCAAGGATAGGGTAAGACAAAGCCAAGTGTTTAGACCTCCAACTGAATCTCCTATGTGGAGGGCAGACACTCAAGTAATTGGGCCATCATCTGCTGCCTTCTAGGTACATTGGCAGGAAAACGGATTGGAGGTAGAGGAGAGGGGACTCAAACCCATATATGATTATGGGTGCCCCAGGTGCTACTTCAACCTCTGTATCACAACACTCATCACAGTCTCTCTTTTTTTTTTTTTTTTGAGGACTCTAATTCCAATAATTAGGACCAGTTTATCATAATGAGAACAGTTTTGAGAGTGGCTAGGCATACTATAGGTAATTGTGCAGAGAAAACTATAAACCATACTTTTTGGAATAAAAATAAACCACAGGATTAAATATACATAGTTTTTTCTCTAACAAACATATCAAATATCAGCATTTGAAATCATTGTGATCCAATTTAAAGTAGATAAACAAACAAATGAAACAATAATATGGATATCCAACTGTATCATATTTTACCTGCCATCAAAACTTAAATTTGCTTGAAGCTAACTTGATAGCCCAATTCCAGATTAAAATGTCTAGAACAGAGTATCATTCAAATTGTTCTTAATTATCTTTAAAGTTTGCAATTTTTATTCTTCTATTTTCTTGTATATATTATGTCTTTTTTGGTTTTATAACATTATTTTCCTACTTGAGAATTCATTGTGTATCTTTTCAACCAATTCCTTGCCAATGTCCTATATTTTTCTTCATTACATTCTGATACACCAAAATCACAAAGCTTACACTCTTTATCAATTTGAGTCTTACCCTTCTACTCTCTAGGTTCATTCTGCTCCAATGCAATAAAATTTAAACAACTTAGAATCTTACATATTCAAAAAATGTCTTTTTGGGGGTAGTGCGGTGGCACAGTGGGTAACGTCCTGGCCTGTAGCGCTGGCATCCCATATCGGTGCTGGTTCAAGACCTGGCTGTTCCACTTACTGTCCAGCTCTCTCTGCTGTGGCCTGGGAGAGCAGTATAAGATGGCCCAAGTCCTTGGGCCCCTGCACCAGCGTGGGAGATCCAGAGGAATCTCCTGGCTCCTGGCTTCAGATTGGCACAGCTCCGGCCATTGCAGCCAATTGGAGAGTAAGCCATTGGATGGAAGACCTCTCTCTTTCTCTCTCTCTTTCTGCCTCTCTTCTCTCTGTGTAACTCTGACTTTAAAGTAAAATAAATAAATCTTAAAAAAATTAAAAAAAGTCTTTTTTCTGAGCTCCGTATAAACTTTGCATGACTGTGTCAGCTGTCCCTGTTTGAAAGTCACAATTTCTTTTACCATATGTTTATTGGACATAATAAAATCATAACAAAGATATGTATATTATGTTGAAAATATTTTGTAATTATCTATTCACTCTCACTGATAGAAACATTGAGTCTTAAAAGGCAATTACTAGGACTTACTCATGTTTATTTTCAAAACATTTGCAAAAATACTTGAAATACAGGAAGTACCTAAGAAACATTGTGTGAATTCATAAATGGTTTAGTAATTATGTATTAAGCATTAAAATTAATTTACATTTTTCCATTATGTTTATATCTATCATCTACCTATCTATATGTCTCCAAGTACACAGCTATATATAGCATTGCATTCCTTTTTCACTTCTTTTTTTCTTTTCAGTTATTACTTATCTTTCATTGAGCTTAATCTCCACATACTCCACGATATGTAAAAATATTACTTAAAGGCTTTGTAATTTGATATAGTTTGTGTGGTGGTCCATTGTTCTCTTTTTCTTGAATGAACTCTATAGATGACTTGTCAAATTCATCTTGGTCAAGTGTAACTAAAGTATTTCTGGCTTTACTGCAAGCAGATTCTAGATGACCACTGTAACAGTACTATGAGAAGTCTAAGAAAGGTCTATATGCCAAAGAAGGAAATCAGGTCATTTTAATTCCCAGTGTTCTACTTCTAGGACTAAAGAATAGAAACAGAGGTATTAATTATGGCACAGTGTGTTAAGCCAACATTTTTGACATCAGTATTGCACATCAGAGTGCCAGATTAAGTCCTGCCACTACAATTCTGTTGTAGTTTCCACAAACTCACCTAGCAAGGCAGCAGAAGATGACCTAAATTCTAGTGCCTTTGCCAACTATGTGGGAAACCAGAATGAAGTTCCTAGTTTCTGGTTTCAGCTTGGCCCAGATTTGGCTGTTGTGGTCATTTGGGGAGTGACCAGCAGATTCTCTCTTTTTCTGTCACTCTATCCTTCAAATAAATGAATAAATAAATATATCAGGGCCGGCGCCACGGCTCAATAGACTAATCCTCCTCCTTGTGGCACCAGCACACCGGGTTCTAGTCCCGGTCGGGATGCCAGATTCTGTTGTCCTGGTTGCCCCTCTTCCAGGCCAGCTCTCTGCTGTGGCCCGGGAGTGCAGTGGAGGATGGCCCAAGTGCTTGGGCCCTGCACCCCATGGGAGACCAGGAGAAGCACCTGGCTCCTGTCTTCGGATCAGCGTGGTGCGCGGGCTGCAGCGCACTGGCCGCGGTGGCCATTGGAGGGTGAACCAACTGCAAAGGAAGACCTTTCTTTCTCTCTCTCTCTCTCACTGTCCACTCTATCTGTCAATAAATAAATAAATAAATAAATATATCAGAAGAAGAATAGAATTTAAATGTAGTTGCAATGTCACAGTTATCAGTATTTCTAATTTTTCCTACTATTTTGTCTCTTTACCTAATATTAAGCCAAATACTGGTATAGTGGTCAGGGTTGTTAAATGACCCAACCTCTTCTCCCTTTGAATGCAACATATTAGCCAAGTCAAACTGATTCTCTGAAATCCCTTTGATCTTTATATCTGGCTATATTTGCATCTGCCATTTGTACTTCTTAAAATGTTACCCTCCAGCCCTGTTGCACTTATTTAATTACTTCTACTTGTCCATCAAAGCTCAACTGGGATTGAACTCTCACAGAAATCTCTACTGTTATTTTCTATTAGAATTGAGTTTCTCTGAATTTCTTTGGCATTTTTTATAGCTACATCATTTCTGTGGTATAATTATTAGTTGTATATATTGCTTTCTTTGTTTATTTTCTTTGAACATTCATGTATTTGTAAGATATTGTAGAATAGATGCTATTCTATCCTTTGTGATATAACTTGCATATAGATACAAAAATAGGAATTGCATGGATAAATACAATAAGCAATTTCCACATTCAGCCTGGACATTGAAAACTAAAATTATACTTTACTGTCTAAATAAGCTTTATTTTGCTGACTATACTTTGCTATTATTATAATGTTACTATATAAGATTGTGAGGAACTCTCTCAAATGCCTTTCCTTTACTTCTATTTGTCCAAGTCAGGATGTATCTCTCCATTATGATCAACAATTAGAATACAAGAGAAAAATAATATAAGAAGATATTTTTGAAGGAGATGTTTGAGACAATACATGAAAATGTGGAGTTTAAACTAAGATCAATGAAATATGAAATTCTCTTAATCTCTGCCTTTAAGCATGAATACTTTTCTTGTTTCTTGACTCCTTACTTCTGGCTTTGAACTTATTTTTCCAGAACCAAGAGTACAGGCAAACTGATTGATTGTCCATTACAGAAACTTGAAGAAAAATTTCTCAGCTCTTCAATGAACAACATCTACAGTTTGCTAAGATCCTCCATCTTGAAAATTTCTCCTTGATGTATCCACCAAGGAAAAGCATAATGATTTTTTTTCCAGTGTTAATCAATTAACAATTTAAGTAGCCTTAAACCAAAATTCCCTATAATCAATGAATTGCAGCCTATCATTCTCTTCTCCAGGATACTACCATATTTTGATGATCTTAATTTGTAATATACTCAGATGTGTCGTATCAAAAGTTTTTGATTATTTGAATTAATAGCTGAATATCATATTTCTTAATCGAAATGTGGGGGAGGACAATCCCAGTGGAAAGAATGGGGCCATCAAAGAAGGAGGTACCTTTCTCTGAAGGGAGGAGGGAACTTCCACTTTGACTATGACCACATCGGAATAAGATCAAAGTCAGCGAATTCTAAAGGCTTCCATAGCCATGGCAACTCATGACTAGAGCCTAGGGAGATTACTGACGCCATGAACAGGAGTGTCAAATTGTTAAATCAGCAACAGGAGTCACTGTGTACTTACATCCCATGTGGGATCTGTCCTTAATGTGTTGGCTAATGTGCAGTGATGCTATAACTAGTACTGAAACAGTATTTTTACACTTTGTGTTTCTGTGTGGGTACAAACTGATGAGATCTTTACTAATTATATACTGAATCGATCTTCTGTATATAAAGATAATTGGAAATGAAAAAAAAAAGCACCTGGTGTTAAATTGGAAATGGCATAGAAAATTAATTAATTTTTTAAAAAAATATTATGAAGGATCTCTGTCTTTAATGTGCTGTACACTGTTATTTAATGCTATAACTAATACTCCAACAGTATTTTTTTTTCACTTTGTGTTGCTATATGGGGGCAAACAGTTGAAATCTTTACCTAATATATACTAAACTGATCTTCTGTATATAAAGAGAATTGAAAATGAATCTTGATGTGATTGGAAGGGGAGAGGGAGCGGGAAAGGGGAGGGTTGCGGGTGGGAGGGAAGTTATGGAAGGGGGGAAGCCATTGTAACCCATAAGCTGTACTTTGGAAATTTATATTCATTAAATATAAGTTTAATAAAATATTATTTATTAATTTATTTAAAAGTCTAAAGGTTGGGGATAGGGAGCAGGATCTTTTAGTTATTGGTACACTTCCCAAATGTCTGTAATGGTCAGAGCTGGTCCAGCCCAAAGGCAGGAACACGGAACTCCATGTAGGTTTTCAGACCCACATGGGTATCAGTGACTCAAGTATATAGCTAATATGTTAAAATCGTAGGTGATATAACATTTTATGATTTTTGGACCCATAGTGGAGATCATTTTTAAAAGAAATTTAGTCAGTGATCTTGTATATATAACTCTTATTAGCTGGAAGAAATGCACATACACCATATTAATAGAAGGGAAACAACATTTATCAAACAGCCATGATTTGTTTTGGGACTTCATACTTTGCATGAGCTATCTCCTTTTACTTAGATTTTAAAGATTTTACTTTATTTAAATGAAACTTGTAAACCATTTTAGACTCTTTCCCAATAGAACTTCTAAATGAGGTTAAATGGTTAATATGCATTTAAAATGTAATCAGATCCAACACTGATTCATTATCTGGTTCAATGGTTCATCGGTTCACTCACTCATTATACAACCAAAAGCATCATCCCAGTGCCAGGCTGCACTTGTCATCAGGAGCAAACTACCATAGAAAGGTTACATCTAAATCAGCCCTGGATCTTTAAATCCCAGATGAATAACTCAGTTATCAAGCACCTGATATTAGAAGTGAGCCATCAAAATGCACCATGTGCTGTCACAGGAACACTTTCACATACCCTTTCTTTTTCTCTAATTCTCTAAGGGGAATGCATCTTTCAGTTATATTCAGAAAGCAAAATAAAAGAGAAGGATTATATAAGGAGAAACTTCTTCTGAAGGTGGCATCTAGGAAAATCCATGAGAGAGGTAATATTCTGAGGTGAGCTTGGAATAAAATATGAAATTCTCTATTATTTCTACCTCAAGGCACAAGTATTTTGGCTTGTTTTTTTGTCTTTCTTTTGCCATTTTGTACTGATCTGCTCAAGTTCAAATTTGGCCTGTCAGCTTTCTCTAAATGGAATAAGTTAGCCATTCTAACCTAAACATGATGACTCAATTCCTACTCTAATACACCTACACATTTTAGATTACTTCTTAGCTAGGAATAGAAATCACACACTCATGTAAACTATCTAACTGAATACAAGACATGTGATATGCTATGATGCTAAAGAGTAAGCTGGAGTAGCCTACAGGGGTTTTATTTATTTATTTATTTATTTTTTCTCCTTGCTTTCTATTCCCAGTCTTCTCAATATATGACTTCTACACTTAGACCTTCCACAGGTTTTTTTTTTTTTTTTTTACAAGATTGATAGAATATTTGAATTGACTCTACCTAAACCATTCCTCAGATGTTGGTCTTCAGCTAAGACTTTGGTCTGCCAAGGTCCTCAGAGAGAACTGGCATTGAAAGTATCATCCACAGGATATTTTATGATAAGCTAGTCTTATGGTTTTAGGATGGCTCAAATATCTTAAATTTTTCCTTATTTAATTCTCTATGAAATGCAGAGGCCATTCTTCCTGACTTATTCTTTTTTCCAGTATTGTTATATTGGAAGCATTTGTGCTTACATTGCAAGCAGATAGCATGTGCCAAGTTAATTGATAGTCTATGGCCGGTGCCGTGGCTTAACAGGCTAATCCTCCGCCTTGAGGCACCGGCACAGCGGGTTCTAGTCCCGGTTGCGGTGCCGGATTCTATCCCGGTTGTCACTCTTCCAGGCCAGCTCTCTGCTATGGCCCAGGAAGGCAGTGGAGGATGGCCCAAGTCCTTGGGCCCTGCACCCGCATGGGAGACCAGGAGAAGCACCTGGCTCCTGGCTTTGGGTCAGCACGGTGCACAGGCCGCAGCGGCCATTGGAGGGTGAACCAATGGTAAAAAGGAGGACCTTTCTCTCTGTCTCTCTTTCTCACTATCCACTCTGCCTGTCAAAAAAAAAAAAAAAAAGATAGTCTAAAATAATTTACTTTGCCTAAGATGTACAAATTTAATAAGAATAAATATTAGCATAAAGTCAGCCAAATTATCATCAGCACTATGAAATGATCTTTAATTCAACTGTCCATAGCAGAAAGTGTAAAATATTTGGTAAAATTGCCACTTTGTTTTTTTTTTTCTTTTGCTCTATCCTACTCACCAAAACTACCAACTTTTTTTACATTTCAGTCACATTTTATAAATCAAGAATCTGAATTTCAGGATAATGTGTGATTTTTAGTAATTCAAGTTAAAAACCATAAAAGGAATTTCATTCATGTATTTGTACCCTTAGGTATTTCTAGAACCTGCGAGGCATTATTAAAATGTGGAATGTTTATGGCTAAAAACCAACATCTGTATTCATGTCCTATATTTGGTTCAATACACTGAAAAAGGTAATGCTGAAAATTCTCAAATAAAAGCACTTATGAATTCATCTGACATTGCTAAATATTCCATAAAACAAAACTTGAAAAGCATTAATATGCTGAATATATTCATTCTTTGCTTTAAGGAATCTAGTTTATATTTGAAGGTTGAATTATTTATTATAACTTTGCTGTTTGGAACTAGGGATTTTTCAAAATCACTCTTATAAGCTGTTATTAGAAAGATATGGAAATGTTCAGGGTATAACAAACGTTTCACTCTTAAACACTCCCCCTGATTGGCAGATCAAAGGATTTACATGGTCTTGAACTAACAATAATTTCATTTAGGCAAACATCAAGAATCAAGCAAGTGATTTGAAAATGCACATGTGTTCCTTAACAGTTTTCTACAAGGAACAAATTGGGTATATGATAAAGTCTCTTAGAATTGCAATACTATTAACTTTTTTAAGTTAAATGATGATAAAACCCTCAAGACATGCAAAATGTGAATGGTTTGTCCAAACACCCGCCAAAAAGAGAATTCATGGTATCTAGGTATACAATCTGGGTATAAACTGAGTTCTGGAAGTATGGTCTTTGAAGGAAGAAATGTGTAGGGAAAATAAAAGTTTGCTATCAGGATTGACTGGCTTCCAATCATGTTGACTAATCAAAGGTATATTAATTGCTGACATAAAATCCACTGAGGGATGGAACAACATCCTAGTAATTATCCTTGAAACAGAAACTTGCTTCTCTATAGTGATAGTAGCTACATAGTTTCTATTTGTGCTATTCGGGATGCATAGTTTTCTAAGTCTTTGAAGAATCTATACCTGAATTTAAATGCATCAATCAGGAAGAAACTCAAATCAATTGATTCTTATTCACAACATAGAAAGAGTAACATGACCTGTCTAATGCAAAAGAAGTGCATTCGGATCTGGCTCAAGAGCCCATGAGAGTATTTTAGGCATGGAAAGCCAAGACACTCTGGAAAAAAAAAAAAAAAAAAAAAAAAAAAAAAACCTAAATGAAAGATCTCTGTGAATGAGATCCCAGTGGAAAGAATGGGGCCATCAAAGAAGGAGGTACCTTTCTCTGAAGGGAGGAGAGAACTTCCACTTTGACTATGACCCTATCGGAATAAGAACAAAGTTGGCGAACCCTAAAGGCTTCCATAGCCTTGGCAACTCATATCTAGAGTCTAGGGAGATTACTGACGCCATAAACAAGAGTGTCAAATTGTTTAATCAACAACAGGAGTCACTGTGTACTTACATCTCATGTGGGATCTGTCCTTAATGTGTTGTCCAATGTGAAGTAATGCTATAACTAGTACTGAAACAGTATTTTTACACTTTGTGTTTCTGTGTGGGTGCAAACTGATGAAATCTTTACTTAGTATATACTGAATCAATCTTCCATATATCAAGAAAATTGAAAATGAAAAAAAAAACTTGGTTTTAAATTGGAACTTGCATAGAAAATTAATCATTTTTTTTAAAATATCATGTAGGATCTCTGTCCTTAATGTGCTGTACATTGTGATTTAATGCTGTAACTAGTACTCCAATTGTATTTTACACTTTGTTTTTCTGTGTGGGTGCAAACTGTTGAAATCTTTATTTAATATATACTAAACTGATCTTCTGTATATAAAGATAATTGAAAATGAATCTTAATGTGAATGGAAGGGGAGAGGGAGTGGAAAAGGGGAGGGTTGTGGGTGGGAGGGAAGTTATGGGGGGGAAGCCATTGTATTCCATAAGCTGTACTTTGGAAATGTATATTCATTAAATAAAAGTTACATAACGTCTCAGAGCCTTTGTTTCCTCATCTTTAAATTGGGGATCCCAGAAGTTACAGCACAATTTTATTGAGATTTATATTTAAACTAACATTTGTAATCTGACCCATTTCACTGCATACATTTAAGAAGTGACAATTTCTATTCCACGCCAACAGAAACCAAAAAAGAGCTGGCATAGCCATCTTAATATCAGACAAAATAAACTTTAATACAAAAAATATTAAGAGAGACAAAGAGGGGCACTATATAATGATTAAGGGATCGATTCAACAGGAAATGTAACTATTATAAATGCATATGCACTTAATTACAGGGCACTGTTCTATTTGAAAGATATGTTAAGGGACTTAAGGGGAGACATAAACTCCAATAAAATAGTATTGAGGGACTTCAATACTCCACTTTCAGAAATAGACAGATCAACCAGACAGAAGATAACAAGGAAACAGCAGATTTAATCGACACTATAGCCTAAATAGATCTAACAGATATATACAGAACTTTTCATCCTGCACTTAAAGAATTTACATTATTCTCATCAGTACATGCAACCTACTCTAGGACTGACCACATACTAGGCAATAAAGCAAGTTTAAGCAAATTCAAAAGAATTGGAATCATACCATGCAGCTTCTCAGACCACAGTGGAATGAAGCTGGAAATTAGGAACTCGGGAATCCCTAGAGCACATGAAAACACATAGAGACTGAACAACAAGCTCCCAAATGAATACTGGGTCATAGAAGAAATCATAAGAGAAATCAAAAACTTTCTGGAAGTAAATGAGGATAACAACACAACATACCAAAACAAATGGGATACAGCAAGAGCAGTGTTAAGAGGAAACTTCATAGCAATAGGTGCCTACATCAAGAAATTGGAAAGGCACCAAATAAATGAGCTTTCAGTGCATCTCATAGGATCTAGAACTGCGGCAAACCAGATCCAAAACTAGTAGGAGAAGAGACATAATTAAAATTAGAGAACAAATCAATAGAATTGAATAAAAAAAATTACAAAAGATCAGCCAAGCCAAGACCTGATTTTTTGAAAAAATAAACAAAATTGGCACCCCATTGGCCCAACTAACTAAAAAAAGAAAAGACCCAAATCAATAAAATCAGAGATAAAAAAGGAAATGTAACAACAGACACCACAGAAATAAAAAGAATCATTAGAAATTACTACAAAGAGTTGTATGCCAGCAAACAGGGATATCTATCAGAAATAGATAGATTCCTGGACACATGCAACCTACCTAAATTGAACCAGGAAGACATAGAAAACCTAAAAAGACCCATAACTGAGACAGAAATTGAAACAGTAATAAAGGCTCTCTCAACAAAGAAAAGCCCAGGACTGGTAGCTTTGTGATCCACAAGGAGGGAAGGCCCACACTTCAGGGAATGGAGAGTTCCTACCTGCACTTCCAGGGAAGAAAAGTCCTTGTCAAGGTCCCCGCAGGTGCCTAAAGGTCAACCAATGAGGATCAGACCTGCCTCAACCTTTAACCCCCATGCCCTGAATCTATAAAAAGAGCCCTCCCAGCCTCTGATGTGTGACTTCCTGGCCCCCGCTCTGTTCTCTGTTGGGACCGGGGAACCTCGCCCCAGAGCAGGACCCCAAAAAAAAGCCTGTGAATTAATTGATTCGTCTGCCTGGGAAGATTTGTTATACACTGGACACCTTGCAGATCATGCAGAAACATGGGAGCTGAGGTTGGCACCTCCCCTTTCTGGGTTTGAGGCCCCCTCGCTTGTCTGGTGCCCCAGGCTGACTATGGACCATGCTCAACCAACTGTAAGTAACGCCTCCCTTGCTCTCCCTCTCTCCTCTGGGTTGGCCCAGTCTCTGTGATCTCCAGCTAGCTCTCTGTCCGGACAGAGACCTCCAAATCGTGCGCATATGGGCTCTGTTCTCCGCTGTTTAGCCTCCCAGCAGCTGAGGAGATGTCCTGCTGCTGGCTTGGCCCCATCGAGGACTGACCTCTAATCTGTCTGCTGAAGTCTAGGATAGGGGACGCCTTGACTGAATTTCAGTAGATCTGGGCTACTGGGGAGACCATGGGATCTGGCCAATCCCGAGGGTGGGACTCAAAATGCCCCCTGGCCTGCCTGTTAAAGAACTTGAAGAAACTGGGACTGGCCCAGGACCTACAGCGTAAACAGCTAGTCTTCTACTCCACCCAGGCATGGCCTAATTACCTTGAGAATTTCTTCCAGAGGGAGAGAAAATGGTCAGAGGTTCCATATGTCCAGGCTTTCTGAAACCTCCGCTCCCATCCTACTCCCTTCTCCCTTACTTTCCTCTCTGCCTGCTCCATGGCCCAGGTCTTGCTGGCCAAGATTGAGCCCCCACCTCCTAAGGACGCCTCTTCTGTGTCACTGCTGAACTCTCCACCCTCCACCTTTTTGGACCCTCCTGTGTTCCTGGGGACCCCACAGCTAGCCAGGAACCTCCTGCCCCCATATGCGCATTCTTCCACCCTGCCCCATCCCATGTCCTTCCTCTCCCCACCTCCATTGCTGGAGGCCAGGTAGCCACGTGACCCAACCACCAGTGTCAAGCTCCCCACCCCCATCCTAATGGGATTCACTGCTCCTGCTTCCCTGGCCACCCTCCGGCAAAGTTTTAAAAGGACCTGCTCCTGAACATGTGACTCTCTAGCCTCCTCCTCTGGTTTCCTTTCTTTGAATCTAGGAAGATCACTACCTTTGAAAATATTGCTTTGTAACTTACTGAGCTTATTTTTGCAATTTATTTTAACAGATTTCCGGGTAATCAGTACTCAATGAAACAGCAATGGGTAATTAGTACTTGTTTTAGATGAATGCAATTTTAATTTTAATTAAATTCAGGTAGAGATATATAATATCAGCATCTTAAGTCATTTAGGTGTAACTGCTAATTTATTGTAAACTCTTGTATACTCAGCATGTTAAATTTGTGTTAAAAATGTTATAGAAATGTGCATTTGGTAAGGAAGGTTAAAAGGAAAGAGTTATTTTGAATAAAGAAAGGACAAAGTTTGTAAGATTGACTTCATCCTGATGGCTAGTTTACTCTAGACTGGAATGGAAATGATGTAATGTTTCAAGTAAGTTGAAGAGGGTGTGTGGAAGTCACAGGAAGTTATGAAAGAAATCTTGGATCTTAATGAGAAAGCCACAGAGGCCTAAAGAGTTAAATGTTCTGTAAAATCCTACAGGTGCTTTCAAAAACACTATGTGAAGTAAGCAAGTGCCTCTTGTTGAGTTTATAATAAGTTTATAATTTTAAATGTGGCAACTTAAAGTCTTTTGTCATCCACAGTTTTAAATATCAAGATTTGCTGCTCATAAAACTAAAGCATTGTTGGTTCTGTGCTTAGCTGTCCTCCTATTGGTTCTGATGGACTTTTTCCAGCCACATCTATTGTATTCAGTACTTTGGGATGGGCTGTAAACAGATAAAGCCAATAATGTATTATAGGTACCAACTGAAAGTATCATTAACTGAGGTTACTAAGAGCAGAAAGTAATTCTAATCAACTGGTAAATTAAAAAAACAGTTAAAGAGTTTAAAAAGCTAGTATTGAATCTGCTATATTTGTTATTTTAATGATTGAAACTGCTTTCTAAATTTTCATTTGATATTACTATTGTCAGTAAGTGATCTGGGACTTGAGCACCCCTTTGACTTGCATCCTCTGGTCTGCTTTAACAAAAATCAGGAGGAAAAGAAAGCTGGGCATCAGAAATGGAAAGATAGGAGGCAGCCTATTCATGGCTGTTCTGTATAGTGATCTGCCCTCAAAGAGATCCAATCGGCCAGTCAACTACAGTGGCTTTCAGTGTGGTAAGCCTGGGCTTCAGCAGAAGTCAACTTGTGAAGAGCCCTGGCAGCTCTGCCAGCCAAGAGTTGGATCACTGAAAATGGACCTGCCCTGGAGTCGAAGGACTTCAGGTCAGAGCCACAGATCTTATCGGCTCTAAGCTGAAGAGCCCTTCACTCGGCCCAGCTTCCAAGGTGACCACCACCACTGAGGGGATGGCCAAGTAGGGTCAACAACACTTCAGGTAGAACTGTAAATTTCCTGTTAGAGATGCCACCTGCCTTCATCTGGACAGCTCTCCTCCCAGGCCAGCTAGGTAATGGAAGTCAACAGGGTGCCTTCCCCAAGGAGGTTCACACCTCCCTTAGGATGTACCCTATGTGAACAGATAGGTCTGGGCTTCTTAACTTATAAGGCCTAAAGCCCACCAGATAATTTTTAAGGCCCATTCTGTCAGGTTCTATTTATCTCTCAGAGAACTTATTCGTGGCTTAGAGAGCACCTTTCTTTAGTCCTCTAATAATGACTCTGTCCTTTGTTCTAGACCCTGTCTAGCCCACTTGGATCTCATTCCTTTGTAATCATAGCCTCTACTCTAACATCAATGGCTCTGCTCCCAACCTGTGCGGGATCAGTTATAAGCCATATCCATCAAACAATCCTCACAAGGGTCCAGAGACCCCCCTCATTTCCTCTTCTCTATGAAATCCTTTCATTACCTGGTTAATGCCACTCTTAGGATCATTGGTTGCTATTCTCACCCTGACTTGTATACTACAGTGCCTGTTTAAGTGTTTACAGCAGATGATAATGAAATGAACCAAGGCCTTCAGCAACCAGGCAGACAACCAGATGCTTCTCCATCCATACGTGCCTGTCCTGCGGAGCCCCAAGATACCCCCAGCAGGCCCCTGTAGACGAGTCCCCAGTCAGCAGGAAGTAGCCAGAGAGACTCATCCTCGCCCACTTTCCTATCATCAAAAGGTCGGGATGGTAGCTTTGGGATCCACAAGGAGGGAAGGCTGTTGAAGTGAAATGGACACTATGAGAAACAATGACTTGATCAGCCCTTGGCCTGACTGTGGAGGAACAACTTAATACTTTATTCCTTTTAGTACTTTTTTGTTCTATTTAATACCATTGGTTGAACTCTTTAATTAACACACAATTGTTCTTAGGTGTTTAAATTGAACTGAAAAGTGATCCTCATTAAATATAAGAGTGGGAATAAGAGAGGGAGGAGATGTACAGTTTGGCACATGCTCAATCAGACTTACCCCAAATGGTAGAGTTAAAACTTGCCTGGGGATTCCAATTCAATCCCATCAAGGTGGCATGTACCAATGCCATCTCACTAGTGAAAGTGATCAGTTTCAATTCATAATTGATCATAATGTTAGGATTAAGAGTCAAAGGGATCACATAAACAAGGCTAGTGTCTGCTAATACTAACTGATAGAATAAAAAAGGAGAGAACAAGGATACACAGCAGACTCATAGAATGGCAAATGCCCAAAACAGCACTCTGGCCTCATAATCAGCCCTTATGTCATTTGGATATGGCTAAAAAGCCCATGAGAATTTCTCAGGCATTGAAAGCCAAGACATTGTGGAAAAAAAAAAAAAACCCTAAATGAAAGATCTCTGCAAGTGAGATCCCAGTGGAAAGAATGGGCCATTAAAGAAGGAGGTACCTTTCTCTGAAAGGAGGAGAGCACTTCCACTTTGACTATGACCTTGTCTAAATAAGATCAGAGTTGGCAAACTCAAAAGGCTTCCATAGCCTTAGCAACTCATGACTAGAGCCTAGGGAGATTACTGATGCAATAAACAAGAGTTTTAATTGTTAAATCAACAACAGGTATCACTTTGCACTTACTCCCCATGTAGGGTCTCTGTCCTTAATGTGCTGTACATTGTGATTTAATGCTATAACTAGTACTCAAACAGTACTTTACACTTTTTGTTTCTGTGTGAGTGCAAACTGTTGAAATCTTTACTTAATATATACTAAACTGATCTTCTGTATATAAAGATAATTGAAAATCAATCTTGATGTGAATGGGATGGGAGAGGGAGCAGGAGATGGGAGGGTTGCAGGTGGGATGGAAGTTTTGGAGGGGAAAAAGCCACTGTAATCCAAAAGCTGTACTTTGGAAATTCATATTTATTAAATGAAAGTTTAAAAAAAAGAAGTCATTGTTTTCTACTTGGTAAACTTCTTGAACTTAACATTTCTATAAAAGTTTATTAATTTATCTAATTTCAATTATGTTTCCATTGTATTACTTATATTATTTTTCTCATTTTCATTCATTACATTTTTTAAAAAAATTTTTAAATTAAATATCCTATTATATTTCCAAAGATAAATAAGATTATTAAATAATTACAAGGGACATTTGAAAAATTTCATTTATTTGAAAGAGTTACAGAGAGAAGCTGAGAAAGAGAGAGACAGAGAGGACTTCCATCTTCTGGTTCAGTCTCCAAATGGCTGCAACTTTTGGAGCTGAGCCTATCCGAAGCCAGAAGCCAGGAGATTTTTACGGGTCTCCTATGTGGGTCTAGAGGCCCAAGGACTTGGGCCATCCTCTGTTGCTTTAACAGGAGCATTAGCAGGGAGCCAGATCAGAAGTGAAGTAGCTGGTACTTGAACTTGCGCCCACATGGGTTGCCAGTGCTGCAGCCTGGGGCTTTAAAAAAGACATTTGAAATGATTGTTTCAGTGAACTATATATTTTGTTTCTAGATGACAAATATAAATATAATGTCATAAAATTATAGTCTTTTTGGAGTCTGGTCATTACTTTTTGGTTTAGCTGCGTTTTTAAGGCTTTTCATATTCACTTTGTGATTATCTATCTTCCTACCAGTGACAGCTGCCCAAATGGTTGCAAGCTTGGACATAATAGAAAAGAAAGTCTTGTCAAAGATACGGATGGTGCAGGTGAGGAGCATAGGCAAAATTATATAATGGTTTCCAATTCCAATGATGTATTAGAATTTCCTTAAAGACGTGTAGAAATTTCATATTCATAAGCTCCAGCCTAGACCTACTGAATCTGAATCCTATAATCAAATGCCCATAACTGTATTTTCACTTAGGTCCTCTTTGATCATAATCAGCAAGGCTGGATGGCAGCAGTCTGAATGTCACAGTCAAATATATTCTACCATACTATAAAAATTCATCTGCGATCCAGTCAGATATTTCTTTGTCCTATACAATCATTGTGATTAATCACTAAATAAATTGTTAGATGCCATTCATCAAATGTAGATGTATAAATGATGAAAATAATTATTGTTATTCTGATTTTGTTTTTAGTTAATAAAAATAATATAAAACAACTTTCTTTCTGTTTGATTACCATCCTGGATATTTGCCTATTTTACAGCATTTTAGAACAATAGAACAATTTTAAAGATGTTTCTTAAGGCCAGTCAGGTTTTAATACCTATTGTTGAATTAGAATTTTGCATGTTTGATTTTTTTTCTGAAAATGGCCAACATCCTCACCAATACATTTTTGACTATGGTAATGTTTCCACAAGGTGCATGAATTACAGAACATACAGACACTGTTGGATTCTTTGGAATTGCTAATGAAAATTATTTTTCCAGTTCTACCTGCCAATAGTAAATATTAACTCTCACTTCCATAAAACAAACAAAATAAGCTGAAGATAGAGAAAGAGAGAGAACACCAAACCTCCAAAAATGTATTGAAAGACAGTTTACATCTATTTTCATAGACATTAAAAAGTTTAGTCACTCTATTCTCTTGTCTCAACCACTCTGGCAGGTTCTTAAAGATTTATCTCCATCAAAGTTATCATTAACTATAGTTTCATTTTGGAAGATTGGTTACATAGAGCATTTCAGGAGCCACAGATACCTGAGGCTCTTGTCCCCACCTTATTGCGATTTTGATATGTTTCTTTTCAGAACTATAGCCAGTTTTTAAGGATTATGGAGGAAAATTGTTTTAAAATTGTAACATGTAGGAACTTCTCATCTATTCAAACAAAGGGAAAACACTGTACTCTCCTTCTCAATCTAACATTCACTCACCAAATGGACTTTAAATATTTGATATTTAAGATTTAATGAGTTTTTTAGAACATTGAATAAGTTGTATATCCTCTCAAATTTAAAGATACAGAAAACTTGACAATAGAAAAAACGAATGAACTGTTTCATAAAACCTGGATCCATATCACAAGTTTTGGGAGCTATTTGTTTTCAGAAACTAGTAATTTACATTGTTATTTGTGTATCAGTGCATAATTATATTATGAGGGTTCTGTCACACCAATGGGATTCATTTTGTTATTCAAGTGACCTGTGAGAGCTAGTTCATACCTTCTACCATGTGAGAAGGCAATGCATAGAGGACCTCCTACCATCGGGAACACGGCATTATCAGACACTGATTCTCTTAGAGGTTTGATCTTGGACTTTCCAGCCTCCAAAACTGTGAAAAATAAATTTCAGTTACCTATAGGACACAGAGTTTGTGACAGTTTATGTTTTAGCAGCCCAAACAAGGACAGTGTACTTCACCATCCACATAAAAATACTGAAAATCATCTGAGAGTGTTCATTATTGTCTATACTTTGGGAAGAAAGATAATTTAATTTAAATTAGTTTTTTTTTTTTTGCTAAAAATGTAAAGAAGCAAAATAAATAAATAAATAAATTAGAATTAGAGAATCTAATTACATTCTATTACAGAATCTAATTATATTAAATCTAGTTACATTCTATGAAGAAAATGGCTTTCATAGGATCACAGAGCCATTTTTCAAAATAAGATTTCATCTATGTTTATATTTAGAGAGAGACATATAATAAACATGGAAACAATTCTTTATTTTCCTAATTTTTTTTTAATTTTCATTTTATTTGAAAGATAGAAAGAAAGAAAATCTCTTAGATGTTGGTCCACTTCCCAATTGCTCAAAACAAGTCATAACCTAGAGCCAAGCCTAGAAGCCAGGACTAGAATCAGGGATCCTACATGGGACAAAGAAATGCAAACACAACAACAATCACCTCACTGTTTGGAATGCCTCTCCATCTGGCCGATGTCCTTGTTTCAGAGGTTATAAACTGTTAACAGAAGAAACAATTTTACCAGATGAATTCTTACACAGAACTGTAACTTGTAAAGCAGAACAAAGGAAGATGCTGTTGGTATAAATTATTACATGCTTGATTGTTTATATTTTTAATTTATTTCCTATTTGTTTCTGTTCAGAAAAAAATGTTGAAAAATCTTTGATTTGCACAGATAAATAGTTACAAATTGCTTTTAAACAGTTCTGTGTGCTGTCTTGTTACACTTCCCAATTAAACTCTTCTGGAAGCTTGACAAACAATGATTTGTATTTATTTGTTTGAGATTAAACCAGCACCTTACAAATACTCAGCTAGTACTAACTTTCCATAATTGGTTCATATCAAATCTGAAAATGTCCCTCTGCCAAATAAAATATTCACTGAAGCATTTTTTTTTCCAAATACCAACTTGTAACTGAGAAACTTTTCAACTGTCTTGAAATTAGTTCCCCAAGTTTCACCTATTAAATAACAATTCAATATCACAAAATAGTCACAATTTTATTTTTCTTGGATGTTAAAAACAAATTTTAAGCCTTACTTTTAATGCTGACGGGCTATTTACTCTTAGAATTAGGTAAATTCAAGTGGGTCTTATTTACATTATTATTTTTTTATTTATTATTTTTAGTTTTTATTTAATGAATATAAATTTCCAAAGTACAGCTTATGGATTACAATGGTTTCCCTCCCCCCCATAACTTCCCTCCCACCTGCAACCCTTCCATCTCCCGTTCCCTCTCCCCTTCCATTCACATCAAGATTCATTTTCAATTCTCTTTATATACAGAAGATCAGTTTAGTATATATTAAGTAAAGATTTCAACAGTTTGCACGCACACAGAAACACAAAGTGTAAAATACTGTTTCAGTACTAGTTATAGCATTAAATCGCAATGTACAGCACATTAAGGACAGAGATCCTACATGAGGAGTAAGTGCACAGTGACTCCTGTTGTTGACTTAACAAATTGACACTCTTGCTTATGGCGTCAGTAATCCTAGGCTCTTGTCATTAATTGCCAAGGCTATGGAGGCCTTTTGAGTTCACCGACTCTGATCTTATTTAGACAAGGTAATGCACAAAAATCAATAGCCTTTGTATACACAGGCAATGTCACAGTTGAGAAAGAACTTCTAAGATCAATCCCTTTCACAATAGCTACAAAAACAATAAAATAACTTGGCATAAACTTAACCAAAAACATCAAAGATCTCTACGATGAGAATTACAAAATCTTAAAGAAAGAAATAGAAGAGGATACCAAAAAATGGAAGAATCTTCCATGCTCATGGATTGGAAGAATCAACATCATCAAACGTCCATTCTCCCAAAAGCAATTTATAGATTCAATGCGATACCAATCAAAATACCAAAGACATTCTTCTCAGATCTGGAAAAAATGATGCTGAAATTCATATGGAAGCACAGGAGAGCTCGAATAGCTAAAGCAATCTTGTACAACAAAAACAAAGCTGGAGGCATCACAATACCAGAATTCAGAACTATAGGGCAGTTATTTCAGAACAGCATGGTACTGGTACAGAAACAGTTGGATAGACCAATGGATCAGCACAGAAACACCAGAAATCAATCCAAACATCTACAGCCAACTTATATTTGATCAAGAATCTAAAACCAATTCCTGCAGCAAGGGCAGTCTATTCAACAAATGGTGCTGGGAAAACTGGGTTTCCAAGTGTAGAAGCATGAAGCAAGACCCCTACCTTACACCTTACACAAAAATCCGCACAACATGGGTTAAAGCCCTAAATCTATGACCCGACACCATCAAATTATTAGAGAGCATTGGAGAAACCCTGCAAGATATAGGCACAGGCAAAGATTTCTTGGAAAATACTCCAGCGGTACAGGCAGTCAAAACCAAAATTAACATTTGGGATTGCATCAAATTGAGAAGTTTCTGTACTGCAAAAGAAACAGTCAGGAGAGTGAAGAGGCAACCGACAGAATGGGAAAAAATATTTGCAAACTATGCAATAGATGATTATTATTAACAACAAAATATAGAAACTATTTCCATAGAGTGTAAGAACAAACATTTCAAAATAATATGAAATCTCATATTTAAAATTTTCATAAGGACATATAACAAGTTTCAGCATAAAATAATTTTGAATCTCATCAACAAATTTATAAATAAATCAGAAAAAATGCAACGGATATTTTCTGTTTTATAATGTAAGAAAGACAGTAATGATATCATCTGAAAACACCTCCCTAGCAGCTTTCCTTAACCAGTGCTGTTTCTGTATGAAACATGTAGTGATGACTTACACGTGTCAAGCGGCTTTTTCCTTCCTTATGTTGGTTTAAAATTCTCAATATTGTTGATCTGCATTTTTGATAGCCTAGTCAATAAAATATTTTAAAAATGCACAAACTTAAAAAGTTATCTATTTTTGGTAGTCACTTTTTATCACCTTTTAACAAGCACAATCACTTAAAAATACTGAGAACTAATGACGTCTCTTTCACCTCAAATGTGAAGATATCAAATAGTCTCAGCTTTCAAATGTACTTGTCAATTGTGTTGGATTCATATCCTTAAGGTTTCTTTCTACATTCTTTTTAAGAAATTGTGCTAATTGTATTTTAACAGATTGTTGCTCTTTAGCATTGAATCTATGCTGAAAAAAAGCTGGGAGTCTTCTTTAAAATTATATGTAGCTGTATTACCAGTGATGTGGAATTTTTTAACTCTTCACTAATGGTATTCTATATAGAATGCATTAAATATCTGAGTAACTGTTATCATCATAAAAGATAAATATCAATAATAATTATATTATATTGTTTTAATTTCCAGAGATTTATATATGAGTTTATAATGCATTGTTTTAATTTCTTACATTTATAGTTGTTAATTATGGAATTAGTTGTTATTTTTAATTTCTTTAATTTTTTAATATAAAGAAGATAGATTTATTACTTTTCATAAATACAGTTCTAAGAACATAACCATACTTCCCTCCTTCCCTCTCTCTATTCCACCTTCTTCAATTTTCTTTAATTTTTGCAGTTTCGTAATCACTTTCATCTTGATTTAATCAAATTTCGTGATTTGTATAAGAATGTCTTTGTTCTCTTGTATTTTCTATTCAATTATGGAACTATTTCAAATTTTAAGGTAATTAGTCTTTCTAGGAACAGTCTCATAATTTTGTGTGTTTTGGATATATATATATATATATGAGACAAGAAACACTTTTAAATTATGAAGTGGTAAATTTTTTACAGATTGTTGGCACAAAGGAATTGTTGCTTTCCTTTTTTCTATGTTGATAACTTACTACAGTAGACACAACTGAACATTTCTTTGTAAACATTATCATAAAGACTTTAATCTTCGAATGAAAATATCCAGAATGAAACAATTTATAAGTATTAATAGAATCAGGATAGGTTCTTGACATAAGGAGAATAATTGACAAAAAGATTTAGAGGAAGAGTTGTGTTAAATCAGAGGTGTCTGGGAGTGCACATGTGGTGAGAGAGGAGACCAGCCTATTGAAACATTTAGGAGACAAACAAGTGTTGATGATACAGGCATAGAGTAGAGATGAATTATTGAGAATTCAAAGATCCCTGAGGGAGCTTGAATTTGTTTTAAGTTTATTTATGTTACACAATTTCACCTATTTCATACATATATATATATATATAGAGAGAGAGAGAGCTAAGAACATAGCGATACTAGCCATCCTACCCTCCCTCCTGCCCACACTCCAATCCTTCTTCCAAATCTTTATCTAGTATTTTGGCAGTTGAAATCCTCTGAAATATTTGTGTAGAGAATTGATAAACATAAACCAATACCTTCCTAATATTAGCTTAGTGGCAGGGATTTGGCTCAGCCCTTAAGATGGCAATTAAAATTGTGATTTCCTGTCACATATTACTAGCATTAGATTCCCAGGTCCGGCTCTTGATTCCATCTTCCTGCTAATACAGACACTGGAAGTCAGGATTGATGTCTCAAATAACTGAACTCCTACCACCTATGAAGAAGATCAGGATTGAGTTTCTGCTCCCAGCTTCAACCCAGCACAGTCCTAGCCATTACAGGGAATTGAACCCTGGACCAGAAGAAGGGTGCTCTCTGTTTCTGTCAGTCAGTCTCTGTTTTTATCTCCCTCCTCTGGTTTCTCTCATCTCTCTCTCTCTCTCTCTCTCTCTCTCTCTCTCTCTCTCTCTTTCTCTCCCTCTCATCTTCCTGCCTCTCTGTCTCTTCCCCCTGCCAATTCAAGATAGTCTAGTTTAGAGAATATAATACATTTTAAGTAGCAAGGTGGATTTAGGGGGAAAAAAAATGAGGCCAGAAGTGGAATGACAATGTCTTGAAAAGAATCTGTAGAGGGAAAACAAAATGAAGCAAAATGCTCTAAAAAAAAAAAAAAAAAAAAAAAAAGCTGCCTATTTTCACATGACATTTGGATACCCTTCAGAACTTAGGAAGTTTTCTTTTGTGAGACAATAACAGGAAAAAAAAGTACCATACAGTCACTGATTCCATTAGATTGGGCAAATAGACTGTGCTCACGATCTGTGTGATCAGCAGACACTAGGAAGTGGTTGTCTCTAGTGTCTCCTTCCCCATTCACACCTCTACATGACTGGTTCAAAACCTACATTCTTCCTTCCCCACCTAAAAGGAATTCCATTAAAGCTGTGGGTCAGATGGAAAAGATAAGCTATCAACTTACCACAGGCAGCTTTTGACAGCTTTTCCATTTGTATATGCATTTCAATCAATTTTAAATCAGAAACAATAAAGCACACCTCTTTCAGCTTTCAATTTACCTCTGCAGTGATGGCTGCCCTGATGTTTACAGTTCACAGTCTCATAATAATGGATGATTTTAGCACCTTGCTTCTCTCCATATACCTTTCTAAGGCTTTCAGCAGTTTCATTAGAGTTGTTTTTTAAGATGACAATTAGAATAAAATGAAAAGCTCAAGAAGCAGTTTGAAGCACAAGAAAAAAAGAAATGCAATGTTAACTTCAGGAAAAGCTGAATCTTTCAATTCTGCTCCTTTCTGACATCTTCATTTGCTTTCAACTCAAAAACTGGGAGGTAATTTTTTTGGGGGGGTGCTCTTTATGCTTTCTGCAACCACTTTAAGGAATAGAGATTCTCTAGTACATTTCTCATGAGTAAAATTATTGTTCCTCATCCTGAGCATACCCATTCACAAAAAACCACACCATCACATAAATCATGTGGGATGAGGTCGTTAAGGGAGCTGGAGATCAGAAGCTCCTACCTAGTGTGTAATAATACCCACCTACTTGTTACTCAGAACCACTTCCTCCCCTATATGTGTCATTTATCTGGGACTTGGGTGTGTGTGTTGGAGGGGAGGCCATCTGGATAGCCATTCCCCTTCTAACCTTTCCTGAGAGACCAGGAGGAGAGGTGCTGATGGTGCCCTCTCTCTATTTCACTCCCCAACCCTTTTACTGCTTCTGGCCCACTTCACTCGTCGACTACGCCCACCTGTGTGTGTGTCTGCTTTCAGGTCTTTTAAACAAACTTTACCACTTTGTTTACCTTATATATGCCTGTGCTTAGACTGCTTTTGTAAGTAAAAGACAAGAAATTTGAATAATTAATTAAACCCCACCTACCCTACCTCAATTCTACCTTACTGGTTTGCTGAAAGTAGTTTTTATTTGGATTTATCGGTTTCACCATCCTAATTTTATTGTTATTACAGAATATCAATTAAAAATGCCTGTGGATCCAATTGCCATGTTTTAAATTATTTTTTTTAATTTAAGCTGGCATTGATGATGATTTTTATTACAATGCTGTTTTATTGATAAAATTTTTAAAAATGCTTTCTGTGTATTTATTTGAAAGGCAGAGAAAGAGACAGAGACAGACAGAGGAAGAGGCAGAGACAGATCTTCCATCCCCTTGTTCACTCCCCAAATGCCTGTAACAGCTGGAGCTGTGCCAGGCTGAAACCAAGAACCTGGAACTCCCATGTGTGATTACAACATAAGTGCTATCTTCACCATCTTCCTCCAAAAGTTACTAATGGCTTGTATATGATTGTATTCTGTGATTTTTTGAGGTTCAGTATGCATTCTTCAGCACTCCTAGATAAATGATTTTTCCCCCTGGTAATCTTATACTATGTCAAAATATTGTTTACCTGAATGTTCAATTGAATTATGAGCCCTTTTATTCCCAATTACCTTTGGAATATTCTCCACTGAAATTCTATAACCCAAGAGAGTGTGTTCAGGATTAAACTCTGTTTTCCTCCCTTTTCTTTCCTCTGACATCCTTCTTCCACCTGTGACACATTTTAACCCAGATTCAAAACACTAATCTTCATCTTAAATTGCTCTTTTTTCTGAATTTGCTATTATTTCTCAATACATAACGATCATAGTGTTTCACACAGTCATGAGCCATGAGCTTATCCAAGCTTCTAATAAAACTGCTTTTCTTTTAATGAACCAGACCCTCAAATACAGACACATTTTCAGTCTATGTCAAGTCTTTTTTTTTTTTTCTTTTTTTTTTTTTTGGACAGGCAGAGTGAATAGTGAGAGAGAGAGAAAGGTCTTCCTTTGCCATTGGTTCACCCTCCAATGGCTGCTGCAGCTGGTGCGCTGCAGCCGGTGCACCACGCTGATCTGAAGGCAGGAGCCAGGTGCTTCTCCTGGTCTCCCATGCGGGTGCAGGGCCCAAGCACTTGGGCCATCCTCCACTGCACTCCTGGGCCACAGCAGAGGGCTGGCCTGGAAGAGGGGCAACTGGGACAGAATCCGGTGCCCCGACCAGGACTAGAACCCGGCGTGCCGGTGCCGCAAGGCGGAGGATTAGCCTATTGAGCCTCGGCACTGGCTATGCCGTGTCTTTATCATCACAAATAATGTATGATTCAGAAGTTGTAAGAATCAATAACATATACATAGTCACTCCTGACCTACCATTCTTGGATCTTACCATTTCCTTTATAACTTATTAGGGATGAGCTGGAGATGAATGATCAAATCTCTAGATCAATTTATGGTAGAATATATCATTTCATTGATATATTTGGCATATGTCTCCAATATAATGTGCTATTGGTTTCTAATTGTTGCAGCTTTCTTTTTAAAAGATATATTTACTTATTTTAAAGGCAGGGTTACAGAAAGAAATATAGAGGTAGAAAGAGATTTTCTGTCCATTGATTCACTTCCTAAATGGCCTCTACAACAGAGGCTGGGCCAAGTCAAAACCAGGAGTCAGGAGACAGGAGCTTCATCCCAGTCTCCCAGGTGGGTGGCAGGCTTCCAAGCAGCTGGGCCATCTTCCTCCGCTTTCCCAGGCACATTAGCAGGGAATTGTATCAGAAGTAGAGCAGCCAGGACAGGACACTAATTATCATTTGGGATACAGGTTGATCCACAACACTGGTCCCTGTTACCACATCTTAAAGAATGATTTGCACTTCCATTCTGATGTGTTCTGCATGTAAGAGTCATTTTCATTTGAAGAGCTTTGCTTTCAGCAGCTTTGGCAATTACTTTCATTCTGTCATTCATTGGTTAAACATTTTAATTCTAAATTTCTTAGTTATTAAAATAGTTCTGATTTATGCCATTCAGTTTCCACCCAGCATTTCTTTCCTTTCATTATTATAATACAGGCATTATGTGCAAGTATATATAAAGTATTTTGCTCATTTTATTACTAAAGCACAGATAAGATTTTTTTTCTGAAACAAAATCTAGCTCTGCTTCTTGGCCCACAAAGGTGATCATTCTCCCCCTCGTGCTCCATCATTGTTGTCCTCTGGTCTCATGAGATGGCCAAATCAAAGGGACCTATGCAATTTTGCATGTGAATCTGCAAAACTCATTCAACTAGTTTTCATAATCTTCAAAACACAACTCTTCCAGGTGCCAGCTGCAGTATACTGATTTCATCTTTGAAGAAAATCTACTACCTGCTTGGAAATAGCTCTTCTTCCACCTTTCTTATTTTTAATGCAATTCAAATGGATGTGACACTGAGGACCTACAGGGAGAGCAAGGACGCCCATGGCTCAGAAGCCCAGGCGGAGTCTGTGCACCAGCGCTGGAAGGGGAGGTGAGACAAAAACCTCGGTAGCCTGAGACATTGGTGGGGAAATGGTAGAAAGAGCCTAGGGAACGAGGCTTGAAGCCCTGCTGGGGAAAGTTCGCCAGGCTGACTGGAGGAGATAAAAAAATGAATAAATAAGGGGAACCGGCACAGACAGGAGCCTCTCTCTCCACTCACCTTACAAAGCTGAGCAAGACAAAGAGTAAGTGCCATTTTGGACTTAAGCAAAGCGGTGCCCGCCATTAGCCAACCAGAAAAACCTGACTCTGGTGGGGAGAAATAACAGGAGGTTAGGACCTAGTGAATCTTCTGTATATAAAGAGAATTGAAAATGAATCTTGATGTGAATGGATGGGGAGAGAGAGCGGGGGGTGGGAGGGAAGTTATGGGGTGGGGGAGCCATTGTAATACATAAGCTGTACTTTGGAAATTATATTCATTAAATAAAAGTTAAAAAAAAAACAAAATCTAAAATTAGGATACCAAGAACTTGATACTTCTCGAAGTATTGCTGAGAAATCTTCTTAAATCAGTATAATAGAAATAGAAAAGATGTTTATGGTTGCAGTGATGATGGCTAATCCTTACAGAGGGTGTTGTATGGCTAGGATTTCTTTTGTATGAATTAAATTAATGAATCTGTATAAGAACCCTATCAGGTAGACATTGTACAGAGGAGGAAACTGATGTAATAAGATTAACTAGGCTGTTCAATATTGCAAAATTCTAAATGAAGAAATTTGAATTTGAAGACAGGAATTTTGCCTCCAGATTCAATCTAGGCTCCAGTACTGAGTGCTCAAATAGCAAACACTTATGATATATTAGCTGAAACATTCAATAGCTCTACAAAGTGTAAATTGGATTCTTATTTAAGGAGAAGAATTTTAGATTACTTTGGTACAACAAACATTGTGAGGAGCAGTAAAAATCTGCGGTCCAGCCGCATCAGTCAAACAGAAACAAAGGGAGGGAGAGGGACTGAAAAGAGGGACAAGAGATCGCAGAGAATGGAGCCAAGACAACAAGGCTGATCAAGGCTCGTTTATTCCAATGTCTCGGTGGTATTTATACATAACCAGCACAAAGAAGCACAAAAGATAACAACATATGTAAGCAACTTATCGGAGCCTCTGGTGGCACAGATAATTTTAACAGAGCGTTCTTGATTATTATCCTCCTTCAGGATGGGAGTATATGACTTTCTTATTCCAAGAACTCCACAAGCCAAGGTGGCCTTTATTTGTCCAAAGGCTGCCTACAAAATCAAATTTAATTGTGTCTGTATCTAAAATCTGAGATCTTAATCACTACATTATATTTTAAGTGAATGCAGTGGTAGTATTTTAGAAAATTAGGACACAGTAGTCATGATTGATGAAAGATACAACATATCTTTAAAAGTTAATATATAGCATAAGAAAATCATTAAATTTTTGTAAACCATTTTCCAAAAATAGCAATGCAGATGTTATTTTTATTGTTCACATTAATATTACCTTAGTATCCAAAAATTTTAATTCAGTAATTCTATTATATCCTTATATACATATAGATAACAGTATTAGAAGACTTACTAAAGGTGTGAGATAGAAAAGGCCTGCAAATCATAGTAAATGCTATAGTAATAGGAATATGGCAGAGTGCACCAAAAGTGAAAATATCCATTTGCTGTCATACATGTTTGCTAAGGGCCTTCATCTCTAAGTACATAATTGCTACTAAATATATTTTATGAAGTGAAAACAAGAAGAAAAATCTAAGTAGAGACTAATGTCATTGCTATTTTCTGTGTAGACAGTATCTCCCTCTTTTATTTTAAAGGTTTATTTATTTATTTGAAAGGCAGAGTTGGTTGTTGGTTTATTTTGAAAACATTAAACTCAGAGTAGTCACCTGAACATTCTGTTTACCTATTTAACACTGATCAAACTTTTCACTGTTCAATGGCAGACATGTTTAGTGTGGAACCATCTATATTTTTAAACATCTGGAAGTAATCACTTCTTTGTCTTTATAGATAGGAAAGAATGTCAAAGGTATGGATTAATAACATGCAAATAATGATGTAAGAACTTTTAAGTACATGGAAGCATAATTTGTACATATTGACTTATGTCCTATTTTTGTACTATTTTTTTAAAAGGTATCTCTTTGACATTCAGATTTCATTTCTAAAAATTTCTCTAAAAATCTAAGGGATAGAATTTTGAATGTTTTTGCCATAAAGAATAATTACATGTTTCAGGAGATAAACATATTTAACTTCATTGGCCATTGCCCATATTCATGCATGGAAAATCACACAATTTTTGTGTGTCAAAACCAAAACAAATTAAAGTATAAAAGTCCAATTAAAATATATGCATACAGAAAATAAGATGTCTCTGCTAATGGTTCAATATTAGAGAAAATATTGTCTTAATATCTTTCTCAATGAGAATGTTGAGCTTTCCCATGATTAGGTGACTTTCTCAAGGCCATGTGGCCATTGGTGTTCAACTGATCAATTCTATTACATGTGGATGCTTCAAAAAGTTCATGAAAACTATTAGGAAAATACTATGCATGGATTTCAAAAATATTCAGCATAGCATCAGAGTAAAACTTATTTTTTAAATTCCATTTTCCACAAACTCTTTGAAGTACCCTTGATTACAGTTCTTACATTTTAATGTTAATCTTCTTTTGTATATTGCTTTGCTAATTCACTGCTTTTTTTTTACTACTTTTTAATCTTCTTTAGTTGTCTCTAATATATTTACACCATTTTGACACTTATGCAACTACAACTGATGCAGCATTTGTGAATGAGATCATTTTTCACAGTGTCCTGCTCTATCTGAGAGTACAGCTTTTTATGATTAAACAGCTGCCATGTTTCAGCCCAGAGGCAGCTAAACTTCTGTGATGACTAAGATGATCCTTGTTTATGGGACTTGTAATCAATTTGTAATTTTGGTTGAGTACAATAAGACATTTGCATGAAGCACCAGAATGAGCACTACTGTGCCTGGAGGCTGGGATTTGTAGGCAGTCTTCTGCAAGCTTTCGCCTGCAGGAAATACAAATGAGGGAATTTCCCTTAAGCAGCAGAAATTAAACTGCAGAAAATCTTGTTGATGCAGTTATATTTTAAGACAACAGCACTTGAAATGTCTGTCATGCTTAATCATTGTTATGATGGTCATTTTCAATCTATGGTTCAGTTTCCACTGCTCTGAAACAATGATTCTAAAAAAAAAAAAAAAGACAGGATACAAATACTTAATGTTCTTAGGTTTGCAAGTGGAATGATAAAACTCATCTTCCTATTTGTAAGTTATAACTTTGTATATAGTTTCTCATTATCTCTAAGTCTCAGTTTTCTGTCTGTGAATTGGAGATAACAAAATCACCCTATTAAATCATTGCAGTTGTGACTACTAAGTCACACAGCACAGATGAAAAAATATACAGACTGTGAAAATAATACAGATATTGGTAGCATTATGAATATGGATCTCTGTTACAGTTAGATTATGACAAAGTCTTATAAATGATAAGCGTAGTTGGGCCAGGTGGTGTTGTGCACAGGTACAGCCACCAGCTGCCTTGCCAAGATTCTATGGGGCACTAATTCTTTTCCTGGCTGCTCCACTTCCAGCTCCCTGTTAATGGTCTTGGAAAAACATCAGGAGATGGCTCAAGTTCTTGGGATCCTGCCACCTTTATGGAAGACCTGATGAAGCTCTTGGCTCTTGGCCACAGCCTGGTTTACTCATGGTACTTGCAGCCATTTAGGGAGTGAACCAGTGAATGGAAGATGTCTGTGTGTGTGTGTCTGTGTATGTGTATGTGTGTTCCATTCTCCCTGTAATTCTGATATTTAAATAAATAAATGAATCTTATTTTTTAAATATAATTAACTCTCTTTAAACTAAGGGGTACTGCAGCATTAAAAATAGAGGTTATAATTTCAGTCCAAAAGTATTTTTTATGTCAGCAGTTAGGTTCTTTCTGTCTCCTGCAGGCTAACACATTTACTTTCATGTAGCATGGATGACTCAGGCATTAAATGAAAAAAATACTAAATTTGTTGCTCACCTACACTGTTAGGCCTGTGACATCCTAGTGACTTACCTTGACCTATTATTAATATGAGTGTACATATGCAAATGCTTATTATGTGTGTGTATGTCTAAAATGGGGATGTTAATTTTATCATTAATTTATCCAAATGCCCTCAGATCTGCAAAGACTTCACAGTTCACCCACTACAAAGGTACTTCAAAAAGTTTGAGAGAATTTTTTTAAATCCATGCATATATTCGCATACATTTCAATGTACATTCACATAATCTTTTTGATGACATCTCATATACATGGATTTCAAAAAGTTTTGCACCAAAGAAATTATCTTCTAATTCCACCTTTCATAAGCCATTTAGAGTTACCCTGTATGCCCTTCCAGTCAGTGTTGAAAATTTATCAATCACCTACTATATGTTAAACATTTAGATATTGTAGTGACATTATATTCTAATACCTTTTTGAGTTTTTTCAGTAGTAAGTTCTCATTATTTCCATACTACTGTTAGTACTACTGTTCATTCACAAGCAATATTAAATGCATTTATTTCTGCGGCCCAGTATAAACATTGGTGTATATTTTATGATTGTTTGGTGAATCCAATGTAAATAAAAGTATAAATTTACATGAAATGAAGGAAAGATTCATTTGGATTTAAACAATATTATGTATTTGGACATATTTGAATGAGTCAGAACTAGATAACTGTGATTAACAGTTTTAATTTTTAATGTAACTGAAAAGGTACGATTTTCAATATTTTAAGTTTTGATACACAAAAGATACCTTTACTAGGACATGAGGTTTTTGTCTAACACTATTTCTACTATATCCTCATACTCTATCCTGTTTCCCGTGTCATGATATGACTCACTAATGCCGTAATTTGTTCACAAATTATATGAAGAGAAGGAGAGTCTCACAGAAACGGAGTTGGCAGCATGGTGTGTCATTTATGCTGTACTTTGTAATGGTTGTTCAGGAAAGAATTAAAAGAACTAAAAGGGAATTGCTAACCTAATTTCCAATGCATGCCTTATCTGGATTGAAAATGAAGTGTTTTTCTTCTTATACTCCAAAAATCATATTATGGTTCTGAAGTCCTGGACACAACAATCAATGTGTGAGTGGGTACAATGAGATTTGGTTGTGGAAGATCCAGCATGTATACTCCTTTGATTTTATTACAACCTGAAAAGCTTAGCTTCTTTGCTGAAGCACAAAATATCCACGGTTTATTTCCCTTTCTTCACTGGCAGGCAAATTGCTTTCCTGTAGTTTGCAGCATCACATCCTGAGACTTTGTTTAGTTTTCAATTTTCTTAATTATGTCCTTCAGAAATCCACTCCTTTAAGCAAGAATTGCATATACATTCCTCACCACTACATCCTGAGAATTTAACATAATGGTTAATACTGAAGCTATGTAAACATTTGGATTAATGAATAAGTAAGGTACCAATCCAATAAATTAACTGTTATTAGAAGAGAAAAAACAAGGCCACTCTATGTGTAAGTCCATATTTAACTTGAAGAGTTAGAGCATATTTGAGAGAAAAGTCTTTAGATATGTAAATAAGGACTTCTTAGATTAGATGACCCAATAATTTATGGCCCCAAATAGAATACTTTTGAAAGTAAAAGAGTTTGTTGTCCAGATCAGACACTGGGCAATAGACATAAACATGACAGTTCTGGTTTAATCAAGAATAATGGTTGCTCTACATATAAGAGAATTTACTTGTGTTCAAAAAGAGGGAATGGAATCAGTGCATTATTATTAAATACCTATTCTATACAAGGCTGAAATGGATATTGTTAGAGACATTTTATTAAATTCCAGTGACATTTAAAGGACTTAGTCATGATCTTTCCTCATTGGTAAACTATGAACAACAAACTAGACCAGGAAGTTTTGTCTTCTGCAAAGAAAAGTAATCAAGTAGTTAAGAAGCCAAATGATCAATGGTAGACATACTTTCTTCTTTTAAGATTTATTTTATTTATTTGGAAGGCATTATGGAGAGAGAGAGAGAGAGAGAGAGAGAGAGAGAGAGAGAGAGATCTACCATCTGCTGGTTCACTCCCCAAATAGTCTCACTGGTTGGAGCTGGACTAGGCTGAAGCTAGGAGCCAGAAGCTCTTCTGGGTATCCCAGATGGGTGCAAGGGCCCAAGAACATGGGCCATCTTCCACTGCTTTCCCAGGAGCATCAGTAAGGATCTGGATCAGAAGAGGAGCAGCCAGGTCTCTAACCAGTGCCTATATGGGATGCTGGCACCTCAGGTGGCAGCTTTACACACTATGCCTGAGTACTGGCCCCAGATAAATTTTCTTTAGTACTCTATTAATAATTAGTGAATAGAATTCCCAGTTGTTTAATTTGTACTATTTATTCCCTTCCTAATAGAATAAAAAGTAGGTCTATGTGTGCTGTTCTTATGAAGACTTTTGTATTCAAGGATATAGGTACTTTTTCTCTGAAGGGACAAGAGAACTTCTACTTTTGATTATGGCCTTGTCTAAATAAGGTCGGAGTTTGAGAACTCAAGAGGCTCCCATAGCCTTGGCAGCTCATGATAGGAGCCTCGGGTGATTACTGATGTCATAAATAAGAATGTCAATTGTTAAATCAACAAGGGGAGTCACTGTACACTTGCTTCCCATGTAGGATCTCTGTCCTTAATGTGTTGTACTCTGCGAATTAATGGTAAAACTAGTACTCAAACAGTACTTTATGCTTTGTGTATCTGTGTGGGTGCAAATTGTTGAAATCTTTACTTAGTATATACCAAGTTGATCTTCTGGATATAAAGTTAATTGAAAATGAATCTTCATGAAGAATGGGATGGGAGAGGGAGTGGGAGATGGGATGATTGTGGGTGGAGGGAGGTTACGAGGAGAAGAGCTGCTATAATCCAAAAGTTGTACTTTGAAAATTTATATTTATTAAATAAACTTTAAAATAAGTTCATGAAAACTGAAGAAACCTAAAAAAAGAATATAGGTACTGATTGGATTTGAAGCACTTTAATAATGGAGAATGGCATATTGAAAGGCAGTGACTATAGACTTGTAGTTCAGGCCACCGAAAAATAGAGATGGAACATGGGGCACTCCCTTGACTTGCATCCTCTGGTCTGCTTTAACACAAACCAGGAGGAAAAGAAAGCTAGGCATCAGAAGCAATGGGTGGCAGGCCTATTAATGGCTGATCTGTACAGTGATCTGCCCTCAAGGAGACCCAACAGGCCAGTCCACTGCAGTGGCTTTCAATGTGGTGAGCCTGGGCTTCTGCAGAAGTCAACTTGTGAAGAGTCCTGGCAGCTCTGCCAAGAGTTGGATCACTGGAAATGGACCTGCCCTGGAGTCGAAGGATGCCCAGGTCAGAGCCATAGATCTTATTGGCTCTAAGCTGAAAAGCCCTTCACTCGGCCCAGCTTCCAAGTGACCACTGCAGCTGAGAGGACGGCCAAGCAGGGTCAGCAACATTGCAGGCAGAACTGTAAATTTCTTGTTAGAGATGCCACCTGCCTTTACCTGGCCAGCTTTCCTCCCTGGCCAGCTAAGTAATGAAAGTCAACAGAGTGCCTTCCCCCAGGTGGCTCACACCTCCCTTAGGATGTACCCCATGTGAAGAGATAGATAGGTCTGGGCCTCTTAACTTACAAGGCCTAAAGCCCAACAGATTATTACCAGGCCCCTTCTGTCAGGTTCTATTTGCCTCTCAATCAGAAAACTTAATTGTAGCTTAGACAGCACCTTTCTTGGGTCCTCTAATAATGACTCTGTCCTTTGTTCTAGACCCTGTCTAGCACACTTGGGCCTCATTCCTTTATAATCATAACCTCTACTCTACTACCAATGGCTCTACTCCCAACCTGTGTGTACTGATGGCTTCTTCCCCACTTAATGCTGTATAATTGTTCAAACCTGGTAAATGCCACTCTTAGGATCATTGGTTATTATCCTCACTCTGTCTTTTATGACCTTGTCTAAATATGATCAGAGTCGGCAAACTTGGAAGGCTTCCATAGCCTTGGCAACTCATGACGAGAGCCTAGGGTGGTTACTGGCACCATAAACTAGAATGTCAATTTGTTGAGTCAACCACAGGAGTCACTGTGCACTTGCTCCTCATGTGGGATCTCTGTCCTTAATGTGCTGTACATTGTGATTTAATGCTATAACTAGTACTCAAACTGTATGTTTCACTTTGTGTTTCTATGTGGGCGCAAACTGTTGAAATCTTGACTTAATGTTTACTAAATTGATCTTCTGTATATAAAGAGAATGGAAAATGAATCTTGATGTGAATGGAAGGGGAGAGGGAGCGGGAGAGGGGAGGGTTGCGGGTGGGAGGGAAGTTCTGGGAGGGGGAAGCCATTGTAATCCATAAGCTGTACATTGGAAATTTATATTCATTAAATAAAAGTTAAAAAAAAAAACCTGTGTATATGAAAATCATGAAAAAAAAAAAAGAAAGGCAGGGATATGTAGCATTCTAAAATCTGCCTCAGTATCATTTTCCTTGGTCCTTGAGGGAAAGAGTTATGTAAGTTGCAACCTGTGTGCTTTAGTTCATCTTCAGTTTGTGTTTATCCTTATGTCCCCAAAGCCCAAAATGGTTGTGCCTCCTGATTTTTTCCTAGACAATTTGGCTTATGATTGTTTTCCTGGTTTATTTCTCAACAGTATCACTTTTTAGAAGATAAATTATAAGGTCATCTAACCATAACATGCAAATAGAGGCTTGTTAATATGTGACTGTTGAATGAGTTATCAAACACACATCAGATAGACTCTGTTCTACTTCAGTGTTACTTAAGCAGTGTCTTTTTAGGGTTAAAGTTAGTATGAGTCCATACTGTCATTTGAGTGCTAACTTCTAGAACACAGTACCCTGAAAACTTCATCATTTACGTGCTTCCAGGTAGCTTGTGTTGAACTTAAAATAACTTCATGATGATCAAGAAGCATTCTAAATATTAATTTAAAAATAACATAAATATCAAAGCTATACCAATTTTGTCAGTTTAATTAATTTAAGAATAAGAGTTCCAATATCGGTGAGCAAAAACATAGTGGGAATGATTCTTCTGGTGTTAGATAAAGAAGAGTTGGAAAATAGGAATTTGCCAGTATGATTTCTGGACTGAAACTTCCCTGGGCTTTCTAACCCACGGGAAAAAAAAATCTTCAATTTGTCAGATTTATGTCTAGTTGATACAGCTGCATTTAGAGTAAAATTGATGATAAAATTTTCTTCTGATCTTCTAGATCCCCCTATCCATTCTATGTATTATTTGACATTTATATTGCATCTCTACCTGCCTTCTGTTGTCAAGAAAGGCAGTATTGGTACACCAAAATGTAGCATTTTGTTCTAATTGGCTGTTTCCAACTGAAAATCAATCAATTGCCATGTTATTTGAAAATAGTTTGAGAGATTAGTTAATGCTAATTTATGCAGAATTTAATTCTGTCCAAAACAAACAAAAATTTCTACAAATACCCAAGATAGAAACTAGATACTAAATCATTTTGCATATCAAATTGTAGAATCTTGAGACATTATTCCTAAAACTCATTTTGGCCCACCTCATCTTTTTCATAACAGTGAAAAGAATGAGATAAAGTATATGAGGCTATTAGGCACTGCATAACTGAGAGTTGCTCTAAATATTTTTCCCACTTGCTTGAATAAAAGTGCAGATTGCACATCCTGCCAAGTACCCACTTTTTGGTACAATTTAGCCCTTAGACCATTGGTGAAGAAAAATTTGTTTTATAAATTTTCTTTCATACATTACTTGGTAGATACCAGAAGCATTATTCTTCTTTATTCAGACTAAACTAAATAAGTGGAGAAAAATATAATCTGACTAAAACATTTTTTCTGAACTTTCTGTTTCTACATTAAATATATATATATATATATATATATATATATATATACACACACACACACACACGGAATTCCTGGGGAATACTTAGTTCTCTGACACTGATTGACTAATGTGTTCATAGTATGGTTTTGTAAGTGAGGGTAGTAGTTTCCCTACTTTGATGAATCCTCAGTTTTTTATACAGCCTTAGCGAACATTCCTAGTTGCCCACCCATATCCAGTTGTTTCAGGGTTGGACTATCACAATTATCTGATACTTTATGGAAAACTTGTTATTTGCCTGTTTTCCCTCATTCATCCTTATTCTATCCTCTCCCTTCTTTTCTTTTCTTTTCTTTTTTTTTTTTTTTTTTGACAGGCAGAGTGGACAGTGAGAAAGAGAGACAGAGAGAAAGGTCTTCCTTTGCCATTGGTTCACCCTCCAATGGCCGCTGTGGCTGGCGCATGTGGCCGGTGCACCACGCTGATCTGAAGGCAGGAGCCAGGTGCTTATCCTGGTCTCCCATGGGGTGCAGAGCCCAAGCACTTGGGCCATCCTCCACTGCACTCCCTGGCCACAGCCGAGAGCTGGCCTGGAAGAGGGGCAACTAGGACAGAATCCGGCACCCCGACTGGGACTAGAACCCGCTGTGCTGGCGCCACTAGGCGGAGGATTAGCCTGTTGAGCCATGGCGCCGGCCCCTTCCCTTCCTTTTTTTAAAAATATTTATTTTATTTATATGAAGGACAGAGTTACAGAGAGAGGTGGAGACAGAGAGAGAGGTCTTCCATCTGCTGCTTCACTCCCCAGATGGACTCAATGGCCGGAGCTGCGCCGATCCAAAGCCAGGAGTCAGGAGCTTCTTCTGAGTCTCCCATATGCGTACAGGGGCCCAAGGACTTGGGCCATCTTCTACTGCTTTCCCAGGTCATAGCAGAGAGCTGGATGGGAAGCAGAGCAGCCGGGACTTAACTGGTGCCCATATAGGATGTCGGCGCTTCAGGCCAGGGCTTTAACCCACTGCACCACAGCGCTGGCTCCTCTCCACTTCTTGTCTTAATTCCTATTCATTCTTCCCAAATGTATTTAGTTTTAAAATTTATTTATAAGATTATGGCCTATTAAATGTCTTTTAAATGGTGTAAAAAGATTAACTCTGGACTGGATGTCTAGAGGCCTCCATTCTTTTTTGAGTTCTGCCTCTCACTCTTTAGGTTCATTAATTCAACAGTATTAAAGAAATCCTTACTATAATCTAGTTTCTGATAGAAGATTTAAGGGAAAAGACATGGAAAGACATGCCCTTTGCTCTGTGGGGACTGTGTGTTGTGTCTGCACTCCTTGCTGTGTGAGAAAGCATTTGATAAAATATAACGTTCTTTCATGATGAAAACCTTAAGCAAGCTGGGTACAGAAGGAATATTCTTCAACACAATCAAGGCAATTTGAGACAAATGCGTAGCCAGCATCTTATGAAACAGGGAAAAGATAGAATCATTTTCACTAAGATTCAGAGCCAGACTTGGATGCCCACTTTCATCATTGCTATTCAATACAGTCCCAGAAGTTTCACGCAGAGCCATTAGGCAAGAGAAAAAAATCCAAGAGATACATATCTGAAAGGAGGAATACAAATTATGACTATTTGCAGATGTTATGATTCCATATATAAGGGAATGAAAAGACTCCACTAAGAGACTATTAGAATTCAAACAATTTTGATGAAGTGGCAGATTAAAATTAATACTCAAAAATCAATAGCCTTTGTATAGATAGGCAATGCCATCGCTGAGAAAGAACTTCTAAAATCAATAACATTCACAATAGATACAGAAAAAATTAAGTACCTTGCAATATATTTAACCAAGGAGGTGAAGATCTCTACAATGAAAATTATAAAACATTAGCGAAAGAAAGAGAATACCACCCAAAAATAGAAAAAGGCTCCATGTTCAGGGATTGAAAGAATTAACATCACAAAAATTTCCATATTATCCAAACCAATTTACAGATTAAATGTGATCCTACTCAAAATACCAAGTATATTTTTCTCATGTCTAGAAAAAATGATGCTAAAATTCATATGGAAACACAAGAGGCCACAAATAGCTAAAGTAATTTTATACAACAAAAACAAAGCTATAGGCATCACAGTACCTGATTTCAAGACATACAACAGGAAAGGTATAGACAAAATAACCTGGTACTAGCACAAGAATAGACATGTAGACTATTGGAACTGAATAGAAACTTAAAAATAAATCAAAGAGCTAAAATCAATCCCTGGAGCAATGATAGTCTCTTCAACAAATGGTGCTAGCAAAATTGGATCTCTGCATGCAGAAGTATGAAAAAAAGACCCCTCCATTATGCCTTATACAAAAATTAACTCACAATGGATCAAGATCTAAATCTATGACCCTACATCATCAGATTATTAAAGGAGAACATTAGGAAAACTTTAAGACATTATCAAGGCAAAGCCTTCTTTGAAAATACCCCGGAAGCACTGACAATCAAAGCCAAAATAGACAAATGGGATTACATCAAGCTGAGAAGCTACTGCACTATGAAGAAATACTCAGCAAAGTGAAGGGACAATGAACAGAATGGGAAAAAAAATATTTACAAACCATGCAATGGATAAAGCATTAGTATTCAAAATCTATAAAGAGCTCAAGAAATCGAGCCTCAGCAAAATGAACAACCCTGTTAAAAATGAGCAAACAACATGAATAGGAAATTTTCAAAATTTTGACCCATGAAATAATTCTCAGGATCACTAGCCATCAGGGAAATGAAATCAAAACCACAATGAGGTTTCACCTCTCCACATTTAGGATGGTTATTATATAGAAATCAACAAACAATAAATGCTGGCAAGGATGTGTGGAAAAAGGTACCTTAATCCACTATTGGTGGGAATGTAAACCAGTATAGCGTTTGCAGAAGACTGTACAGAGACACCACAGAAAGCTGATAAAAGATATAACATATGACCCAGCAATCCCACTCTTGGGAATTTACCCAAAGGAAATTAAATCATCATTTGAAAAAGATATCTATTTTCCTATGCTAATTACAACTCTGTAATAGCTGAGGTATGGAATAAACTAAGATTTCTATGAGCTGTTGATGGGATACTGAAATTATGGTGTATATATACACAATGGAAGACCACTCAGCTGTAAAACAGAATGAAATCCTGTCTTTTGCAACAGAATGAATGCAACAGTAAACAATTATACTTAGTGAAATAATCTAGTCCCAGAAGATAAGTACCATATGTTTTCCTTGATCTTTGGTAACTAATAGAGTATTGAAAATGTGATTTCTAGCAGTGAAATTGACATTTTGAGATTCGAAGATTGTTTATAGCCATTGTCTCTACTCTTGGGAAGCAGTGCTTCTTTCTCCTATTTGTTGGACTCTTTACTTAGTGCAGGGTTTATCTTGTGAGTATAAAGTAAACTCAAATTAGATCACTGTAAAAATCAAGAAAGGGAATAGGAGAGGAAGGAAGAGGAAGCATAGGAATGTGGGCAGGAGGAGAATAAGATGGGAAGTATCAGAGAACTTCCACTTTGACTAAGACCTTATCAGAATAAGATCAAAGTCGGCGAATCCTAAAGGCGTCCATAGCCTTGGCAACCCATGACTAGAGCCTAGGGAGATTACTGACACCATAAACAAGAGTATCAAATTGTTAAGTCAACAACAGGAGTCACTGTGTACTTACATCTCATGTGGGATCTGTCCTTAATGTGTTGTCCAATGTGAAGTGATGCTATAACTAGTACTAAAACAGTATTTTTACACTTTGTGTTTCTGTGTGGGTGCAAACTGATGAAATCTTTACTAAGTATATACTGAATCAATCTTCCATATATAAAGATAATTGAAAATGAAAAAAAAAACCTGGTGTTAAATTGGAAATTGCATAGAAAATTAATTAATTTTTTTAAAAATATCATGTAGGATCTCTGTCTTTAATGTGCTGTACACTGTTATTTAATGCTATAACTAGTACTCCAACAGTATTTTTTCACTTTGTGTTGCTATGTGGGGGCAAACTTTTGAAATCTTTACTTAATATATACTAAACTGATCTTCTGTATATAAAGAGAATTGAAAATGAATCTTGATGTGAATGGGAGGGGAGAGGGAGTGGGAGAGGGGAGGGTTGCGGGTGGGAGGGAAGTTATGGGGGGGGGTAAACCATTGTAATCCATAAGCTGTACTTTGAAAATTTATATTCATTAAATAAAAGTTAAAAACAAACAAATAAACAAAAAACAAAAACAAAAAGACGGGAAGTATTACTATGTTCCTAAATCTGTATGTATGATACATATAAAAGTTGTATACCTTAAATAACATATTAAAAAATTTACACCAACTGGAAGGCAATGTGATGGAAAACAACAAAAAATCGCATTAACTCTCCGAAGTTCTTTGTTGGATAGAGCATGGATTTAGTAAGGTACATAAATTTAAGGAATATGTTCTGTTGTTATTGTTGTTTAGCTTTCCTTGACTTGTATTGGGCTTTCTCTACATTTCTCTATGAGTTTTGAGGATTATCAAATGTAATATAGGAAAGTAGACTCATCTAGTAATATTTTCCTTCTTTAGGAGGTAGCTAACCTATTACTGGGTTGTGTGCTTATAGCTTGTATACAGCCAGTGCCTGGCAGTCTCTGCAGACTGTTGACATCAAGGTCTCAGTTACCCCTGGCCAGCTACATGTGTTTGCACTCCCAGCCCAGGGGCTTAACACCCACGTCTCCTGGTCTGGAGGCCTCCCCAGGAGCCTTTCCTGATCTCCCCTTGTTGAAGGGACCTAAGAGACTCCTCCATCCTGACTCACTACCCATTGCTTTTCCACTCCCAGTTCTCCCACTTCCTTCCCCAACCTGAGCACCCAAAAGCTGGTAGGAATCATTTGCTGTAGCAGAATGACTTCATTTTGCATAGATCAAATAAAAGATTGAACTAAAGCATACTGCTTCTTCAAATTCAACAGTTTTAACCACCCTGGATTTCAAAACCTGTTACGAAGTTGAGGTGAATTGCTACTTATTTTTCTCTTGTGTAAATCTAGTGTTTTTAACTTCTGATACTTGTGCATGAAACTGTACAAAAAGACCAGGATTTATAAATAACGTGTGAATATTCACAATGAGGTCACTGAGAAATGACAAGAGAATTAATTACTCTTATTATGCCTTTAGCAATGGAAGCTTGAAATTAAAAAAAAAAAAAACAAAAACTGCTGTTTATCAATAATACTCTCCTCTTTAAATTTTGTCCAAAGTTCTTAGTTTTCTGTCATTTATTCTCCAAAATATAGTACAACAAAACATGAAATTTTATTTGAATAGCAAAGGGTTAAAAAGTAAGCCTTTCAGGAAAATGAACTGCTGCAATGTTACTGTTGCAACTACTATTGCTTTTGGTAACAGCTCTTTCTTATAGAGTGATTCATGCAAGCACACTTCAAAGAGCTACAGCAAAATGAAATTAAGGGCTTATTTTGTGAAATCTTGTCATTTGTAATAAAATGGATGCAACTGGAAACCATTATACTTAGTGAAATAAGCCATTCCCAGAAAGATAAATACTGTATGTTCTCCCTGATATGTGGTAACTAATACAGTACTCAAAAGGTAATCCATAGCAGTGCACCTGGCAATTTGAAATGCAATGATTTTGAACAGCCCTTGTCTCCACTGTTGAGGAATAGTGTTTTTGTTGTTGTTTGTTTGTTTCTTGATACTATTTGCTGACCTCTTTACTTAATGTAAGGGTAATCTTATGAATATAAAGTTAACTGAAAATAGATCTTTGTAACAAATAAGAATGGGAAAAGGAGAGGAAGGAGGAAGAAGGGTGGGAGTGTAAGCGGGAAGGAGGGTAGAATGAGAATAATAATTATGTTTCTAAATTTGTATATATGAAATGCATGGTGTTTGTAAACCTTAAATAAAATTTAATAAATAAATATTAGGGAAGAAGGAAAGAAGAATTTTACTTCGTGGCAAAATTTTTTTGAAATCCAGAAATAGCTTTTCTATAATAATCATTTTACATGAACTTTATGAAGAATCTTCTTGAATTTAAGGATATATACATGCTTTTATCTTAATTATTTCCCATTATAATTACTCTTTAATTTAATGTACTCATTGTACTTCCATTACATTTCTCCATCATCATTGCTGCAATCATAATCAAGACAAGAAATAGTAAAAAATAAACTCTTACTCAATGACGAGCATTAGAAAAATAATTATTTCTGTTTTTCTCCCCTGGGGTGATTAGACAGTATTTCCAAAGAGAAAACCAATCAACTTCCTTATTTAAGAGGAGATCAACAGGATAAATATGTGGTTTTTTTTTTTAAGATTTATTTATTTATTTGAGAGGCACTGTTACACACAGAGGGAGAGACAGGGATAAATTGAGTCCTCCAAAAGTATAAGAATTTTGTCCAGATATTTAGGTCAGAAAAACTATTAGAATAATGAGAGGACCATCTTGACAAAAGAATGTTGGGAGTGTAGGTTTTGAAGACTTTTGGAGAATGACATTGTTTCTTTAAAGTTGATTTACTCTGTATATGAGAGTACTTGTGTGATTTGTACCTGTAAAATTTTGCTCAGTGTGCAACATTTTGTTTGCATTTAATGGAAATTTAAAAGCAAGTTCAAATAAGCATAAAAGCAAACACGATATCTATACTAATAGTAAGCCAAATAAATTTATGCTTGTTTACATATAATAAGTATATCAGACAGTAGTACAGAACAGAAAAAATATTGCTCATTAACAGAATTGAATATAGAAATCTAATGCTTTCAGAAAAAAATCAAACATTGAGTATTTGGTATAGATGCTTTATTAATTTGAAGAGATTCCACAGAGTAACTGAAAGTCTGATTGCTGACACCAAACTCAAGTAATGGATATATACATTTCTATTGAAATCTCCTTCAAAGCAAGGAAATAATTAGAATCATTAAAATCTTTCAGACCAGGCATTGCTATTCCAATAGTCTTCAAGACAAACCTTTAAGTAGTTATAAATAGCCCTATTTTATAGATACAGAAATTAAACAAAGGTAGGTGAACTAACTGCCAAAGATCATACAGAAATGTGCAAAATTTAATATTAAGACTGTTCAAAATGCATATTGTTGCTACTATGTAATGGTACATTTATACTTTTTTAAATGTAATTATAAGAGTTATTTGACATTTTCCAGTAACTAGCTTGGCAATTCATACCATTAAATTTTCTTTATGAGGAAAGGCTATATTAATATTGCAGTTGGTATTATGTTATTAAAAAAGTATTAAATGAAGTACCTCCATTTAGGAAAACATTTTTAAAGTATAAATGTTATTTTATTTATAATTACAAAAGTTGCTCTAATTATGCTTACTGTAAAAAATTGAAAATTATGAAAATGAAAAAATAATATTTTCTGATAATTTCAGCACTTAGCAAGAATTATAGCAAAGCTTTAAATTATGTAACTTCAGTGTTTTTCTAGTTTAAGGCAACAAAAAAGCCACAATCTATTTGTAGCATTTTTCATTTATTGTATCTTTATTTACTCTAGATACTGTCTTTAAATATTTAATTCTATCTTATAGACATTTAATGACTTAACAAATAAATGTTTGAATATTACAGTACATTAATATATTTGCTCATATGAGACAATTATATAAACTCTTGAGGACTCTATTCTCTTAGTCTATTAGTCTACACTAGTGTCTGATACCTGTCATGTGATGCTCAAGAAGCATTCTTAAAAGAACAAATGGATGAGAAGAGTGAACTAATCAATCTAATTACACCAGCTGATGAATTTTTTTAGGGTAAGTACTTTGAAGTGAAATTGCTGAATGGAAATATTCATCTTCATAATATTTCTTTGATTCATATTGAATATTTGCTTTCCAGAGAAATTATATTAATTTTTGCTCAAACCAGAAAAATACTGACTATTAATTTTCAAGGATTCTCATCATAGGCAATGTTTTTCTTCCATCTCAGATATGTAAATATGGTCTGAATAAATTTTTAAATGATTATTTGATAAACTGAGAATTTTTTAGAGTCATTTCTGTCACTAATAGAATAAACTCGTGGAGTAAGTTACAGAAGAAAGAAGTTCATTTTGATCCATGGTTCTAGTCCAAGGTTGAAAGCCAACATCTGGTGGTGGTCTACGTGCTGGCAGAGTAGCAAGTTGTTGCCAGGCATCACGTGGTGGAAGAAAGGGTTACATGTAGGTGTGTGTGCACATTCTGGTCTCTCTTCCTCCTTAAAATCCTACCCATGTTCAATCTGATGACTATGTAGATTCAAGCAGATCTACGTAGGGAATTCACTTTATTCCATTAAATTGCTTACTATTTTCTAAGTTATTTTATTATGTACAAAATAATATATGAATACAAATGAAATACATGTAGGAAAACCAGACATGAGAATATATTGCTTAAATTCATATGTATGTAAATCTATTATGGATGAAATATTAAAATACAACTTAATATACATATAATTTAGTATCACTAAATACCAATATAATATTGAGTTCAATGAATTAATAATGATATACTAATATGACCAATATCCACTTCATATTCAATTTTCATTTATGGTGCTCTAGAAATTTCTGAAAAGGGCCAGGGGATTTATTTTGTTTTTGTAGTCTGATGCTTTATTTTGCTTCATTTGGCAATGAATTGACTCTTAATTTCTATCCATTTTTTGCATAAATGACAAACTGTTTGCTGTGAGTCTGTCATTCTAGCTAATGAATTATCAGACCTACAGATGATCTCAGAGACATCCCAACCCCACAGCTGGTAGCAGAGAGAGAGAGAGAGCAATCTTGTGATTTCTGTAAGCTTGAACTTCACAAGTCTCAGTAATCTCTACTTTTGTCAATTTTTAGTATTGAGGTTATGTTATCAACCTTTAGAATTTCTCTATACTTAGCCCAGAAATTGGTAAGGCAGCGATTCCGTTAAAACAGAAATTGAAGAAGCTGGGTGTGATTCACTGTGGGAGGTATACTAACATGAAATGTTAACAGGAGAAATGGAGTGTAAATACTTTAAAAATGAAAACAAAATGAACAACAACAACAACAACAAAAAACTTCACAAATTATCCTAATTTAAAGGAACACTTTCATTCTTTTTTTTTTTAATTTTTTAAATGTATTTTATTTATTTGAAAGAGAAAGCAGCAGAAAGTGCGAAAGCAAGAGAGATACCTGCTGGTTCTCTCCCCAAATACATTCTATGGCAGGGATTGGGTCAGGCTTTATCCTGGAGCCAGGGTTTCAATTGGGAACTCCCAAGTGGGTGGAAGTGGCCCACTCAAAACATGACATGCTGCATCCCAGAGTGCACATTAGCAAGATGGTGGAGTTGGGATCAGCCTGGAGAACTGAACCCAGACTCTCCAATAGGGATGCACATGTCCTAGCTGCTATATCAAATGTTTATCCCTCTACTTTTTTATGAAGCAATGTATTTTCCCCATTTGAATTTTACTGATAGAGCGTTCAGGCAGCATAAGTAATAGTGTTGCTATCATCATTGCCTTATCCAGATTTAAAAAGAAATTGTCTTGACATTAGTGATCATGTTTATCAATGATTTTGATAGATATTTTGCAATGTTAAAGAATCATCTAAATGCTTTTTAAAAGAAATTTTGGAGTTTATGGAGACTGTATTTACTGAGGTAATCCTGTGAATGTTCTCTTTTCATTTATTTATATTATATAGTATATTCAGAGATGATAATAACATTAAAAGAATCTTGATATTTGTTCAAGGCATAATATGAGTTAGACATTGGGGTAGGTGCTAATTTACTAATATTATATCTTTCAGGTATTTCTGGAGCAATGGTATTATTTGTGTTCTATTTAATTTCTAACTGTATTTCATATTTTTTATTTAGGATTAATTTCATTTCTCCATTGAGCAAGTATTTATTGAAATTTTTTCAAAAGTAATTAAAAACTAAAAGAATATTTTATTGTACATTGATCTTAAATTGCTTTTTTACATGTTCATCATAGCCTTGGTATTTTGTCCTTATCACTGTCCACTTTCCTTTGTAACATACTTGTGTTTCAGACTCAACCTACATTATATTTAACTGAAGAAACATGTTATGTGTGATGAGCATGCCTGTGAATTTCTTAGTGTTCAAGTACTAACAAGAATCATTCATCAAAATTCAATTCAATTCAACTAAACTCAGTTTGATTCCATTTGATGCCACTTGATTTATTCACCAACTATTTCTATAAAATTACAAAAGAGCAAAAAAGTCTCTTGGTCTCTTGGTTAACAAGTGATCCAGTAAAATATTACTAGGACTGGGAGAAGAGCTGTAACTCTCATCTAACAAGACCTCTTAGAATAAGTGCATTTAAGCTGAAGTTTGAAGAAGGTACAGATAACATAGGCAAATATGGAAAGCAGATTGTTGTTGGCAAGTAATCAGTTTAAATAAGGCCACAATCCTGGAGAGAGTTAGGAAGTTAAGCAATGGAACGTAAATCTCTAGGTATGGAATAAAAGAATGGGCCTGAGAAGAGAAAATTGGTGAGACCTTAATCTCAACAACAAAACCCAACCAATCCAGTTAAGAAATGGACAACAGACATTTCTCAAAAGAAACAGTTCTGAAAAGAAACAATGCAAATGGTCAATGAATATATAAAAACATGCTCCATATCTCTAGCCATCAGGGAAATACAAACCAAAATCACAATGAGATGTCACTCACTCACTCAAGTTACAGTGGCTATTGGCAAAAAAGCAGAAAGTGACAAATGCTGGCTAAGATGTGGAGAAAGGGGAACTCTTCCACACTTTTGGTGAGAATGTAAATTAGTACAGCCACTATGGATAAACAGTACAGAGATTTCATATTTTAAATATTTATTTATTTATTTGAGAAGTAGCATTACACAAAGAGAGAAGGAGAGACAGAAAGAAAGATTCCCTGTCGGGCTGGCGCGGCGGCTCACCTTGCGGCGCCGGCACACCGGGTTCTAGTCCCGGTCGGGGCACCGATCCTGTCCCGGTTGCCCCTCTTCCAGGCCAGGCCAGCTCTCTGCTGTGGCCAGGGAGTACAGTGGAGGATGGCCCAAGTTCTTGGGCCCTGCACCCCATGGGAGACCAGGATAAGCACCTGGCTCCTGCCATCGGAACAGCGCGGTGTGCCGGCCGCATCGCGCCTACCGTGGTGGCCATTGGAGGGTGAACCAACGGCAAAGGAAGACCTTTCTCTCTGTCTCTCTCTACTGTCCACTCTGCCTGTCAAAAAAAAAAAGCTTTATAATAATAAAAAAAGAAAGATTCCCTGTCTACTGATTCACTCCCCAAATAGTTGCAATGGCCAGAGATGGGCCAAGCTGAAGCCAAGAGCTAGGAGCCTCTTCCAGGTCTCCCAGGCAGGTGCAGTGGCCCAAGCACTTAGACTATCTTCTACTGCTTTCTCAGGCCTTAGCAGAGAGCTTGATTAAAAGAAGAGCAACCCCAACACAAACTGGCATCCATATGCTATATTGTTGCCGCAGGTGGAGGCCAAGCCTACTGTGCTATAGCAACGCACAGAGATTTCTTTAAAAACTGAATTACCACATGATTTGGCAATTCCATGATTCATATGTAAAATCATGAAATCACTGTATTAAAAAAAAATAACCTGCTCCATCATGTTTATTGCAGCACTGTTCATGGTAGCCAAGATATAGATCAACAAAGGTGTCCATCCTCAGATGAATGGGTAAAGAAAATGTAGTGTATATGCAATGGAATACCATTAAGCCATTAAAAAGAATGAAATCCTGTCACTTGCAGAACTGGCGGACATCTTGTTATGTAAAATAAGCTAGACACAGAAAGAAAAATGTCATTTATTCTCCCTTATATGTTGGAGCTACAGAAAAAAAGAAAACGAAAAGCAAAACCACAAAAAACAGAAACATCACCCAGTGTGAACAGAGAATGTTGATTAATAGAATCTGGGGTGTGTTGGAGAGACAAATGGAGTTTAGATAAAAAAGAAATAGAGGAAGCCGAATGCAGTTAATTAATTGTGACCAATATATCATGACAACACAAGATGCTGATAAAACAAACTGGGTGGGGTTTATGGGAACTCTTGTATTACTTCACAAATTCTGTTCTGTAAGTTTAACACTATTCTAAAATTCAGGATATTAAAACATAGAACTAAAAATAAAAATTAAAAATTAAAATAAAAAAGTCCTAGTATATTTTCTGCAATACAAAACAAAGATTCCAATAACTCATAAGATATTGTTAGGTTTACAGTTTATTTTTTTAAATTTATTTGAGAGGAAGAGAGAAAGGTCTTCCGTCCATTGGTTCAGTCCCCAAATGGCTGCAGCGGCCAGAGCTGTGCCGACCCGAAACCAGGAGCCAGGTGCTTCTTCCCTGTCTCCAACACAGGTGCAGGGACCCAAGGACTTGGGCCATCTTCCACTGCTTTCCCAGGCCATAGCAGAGAGCTGGATTGGAAGAGGGGTTGCCGGGACTAGAACTGGTGCCCATATGTGATGCCTGTGTCGCAGGCAGAGGATTAACCCACTGCGCCATGGTGCTGGCCCCAGGTTTATGTTTAAAATTTTGTTGTCAAACAGCTATTTTGTGTGTGTGTGTTTGTGTGTGCTTGCATGTGTGTCTTTTGAACAAACAAAAGCAGGTGAAAAAGAGAGCCTGGATTTTAGAAAAAAATCTGTATAAAAATGCTGAGCAAATGTTAGTTGCTCTTTTGATTCACTCACATTACTGTTTTGAATTGTGATAGCACTTATTTTCACACCGTGGTTGCAAATTAAAATTCAAAAATGAAAACTGGGTCAGAACAAACAGAAAGTACCAATGATGATTATGGAATAAATATTGTATTAGTTTTGTCTTACAAATAAAACAAGATAAAACGGTATACAATCTTTGAATTGGAAAGGATAATAGCAACATTTTTTTTCCAAATCAACTGTCTATCCCACAGCTTTCTATTTAAACTATTTCTATCTTTGCAAATATTCCTTACCTTATAGTGGTCAGGTATTAAGAAGTGATGAATGCACAAAATGATATGCATAAGTAGATTACATAAGAAAGAATAGCATTGTCTATAAGCTAAATGGAAGAAGAAAATTTTCAAAAGAAGGATTTATTGCTGTAATGAGAATTGCCAAAGCCAATGGTTTAGGAAATGTATAGGTTTGTCATTTCTTAAATAGTTAGCAGCTTTATCTTGGGATTTCTGAAAAATGATCCATATTAAGCATAAGCTGGGATTTTCAATATCCAATTAACTTTGAATACAAGTTGGCCCATTAAAAACAGAGCCTATTAGCCTAGCTTTAAATATGTCCTTTTTTTAGTATTGAGTTAAAAAACTCTGCTGTTTCTTAGTCAAAGATGACACTCACTGACAGTGTTATTATCTGTGCATGAATGTGGCTATTAAGTCTGAATCATCTGAAACTTCTCACTGATTGTGTGCAGCATATTCTGTGCAGCATTTCTATTAGTGATACACAGCCAAAAGAACCTGATAAAATACAAAGGTATCAATTATTTTGTATGGACTGTTTAGTGTTCAAGTACTAACAAGAATCATTCATCAAAATTCAATTCAATTCAACTAAACTCAGTTTGATTCCATTTGATGCCACTTGATTTATTCACCAACTATTTCTATAAAATTACAAAAGAGCAAAAAAGTCTCTTGGTCTCTTGGTTAACAAGTGATCCAGTAAAATATTACTAGGACTGGGAGAAGAGCTGTAACTCTCATCTAACAAGACCTCTTAGAATAAGTGCATTTAAGCTGAAGTTTGAAGAAGGTACAGATAACATAGGCAAATATGGAAAGCAGATTGTTGTTGGCAAGTAATCAGTTTAAATAAGGCCACAATCCTGGAGAGAGTTAGGAAGTTAAGCAATGGAACGTAAATCTCTAGGTATGGAATAAAAGAATGGGCCTGAGAAGAGAAAATTGGTGAGACCTTAATTTTGGTGGCCCAATAGCCAAACAAGTAGTTATATTTAGTGTTGGAGACAGTGAAGAGAAGAGAGATACAAAATGCTTGTGCTTACAGAATATTGTGGAAGAGATACAAGAATGAGTATGAAGAATCTACAGATCAGGAAATAAACTTTGAAATACTGACATGAATCCAGGTTAGAAGACACAGGGTCTAGAATTGACCCCTGGAAGCATGAATTTTGCATGCTGGTATCATTGAACCATATTTTCTCCCATACCTTCATTCCTGTATTGCTATATTCTGACAAACCTATACTTAAATAGTCTTTCAAATCTCACCCCTTGCCTGTTTTGTCCTGTTGTTACTACCTTGCTTAGCATACACCAAGTGTTAAGAAAATATATTTGAATAGATAATATGAGGTGTTCCTTGACAAAACATTTCGGCATCCACAATATGGTTTCTGGCTATCTGTAGGCGTGTTTTACATCTCAGAAAGCTATACAAATTTAATGTTGTTTATGAATTGAATTTTGTCCTTCTATGATTCTTTTTCTGGAATTCTAACCCCTAATGGTATGAGATAAGGTGATTGAGGCTTGAAGAGATTATCAGGTTTAAGTGAGGTCATCAGTGTAGGGGCCTCTTGATGAGTTCAGGACCCCCATAAAAAAATCGGAAAGCTTGCATTCTCTCTCCATCTCTATGTGTGTCTGTCTCTCTACAGTCTATGAGAATATGTGAAAAAGGCAGCCTCCTACAAGCAAGAGATCCTTACCAGAGCCTAACCATGATGACACACTGATCTGGAACAATGCAGCCTTCAGACTCTGAGAAATAAATGTGTCGTTTAAGTCACTGGCTATGGAATTTTATTCATAGCAGTTTGACCTAGAATAAGTGGATAAAATGACTTTTACCTTGCTCTAACTGATGTCCTTTTCCAAGTCAGCACACAGTTCTGGAGAGGTAATTCATTGTATGCTATAGCATTTATCCCGTAGAGAGAAAATTATTCAGAGATGGTTTCCAATTGCTAATATGAGCAATGGAGCATCATTAAAGAAAGTTTGAAAGAATAAGCAATCAAAACAAATTAACTATCCCCCCAATGATGTGATATTCATGGAAATAGTTATTTCGATAAATTTTCATTGTAGAATAGTATTTCATGGTGTGGAAATACAATAGTATTTTATGCATTCCAGTATTGATAAACCTTCTTTTTTTAGTACAAATACCTTTGTTATTACAAATGTTAACAATACTACCACACATGTTAAACATCTCTGCTACAGAACATAAATTGGTTTTTCTTTGGGTATAACTTTTTCTTTGGTATAACTAATAACTTTATTTTAAATAATATTAAATAAATATGGATCTTCAGTTTTACTAGATTATTTTGCCTTACTGTGGTGTTGCCAATTTGCATTCCTCCAAACGGTGAAATAGATATTATAGTTGTTCTAATGAGAATTTGTATTATTGAATTGTGTTGATAATCTTCTCACTATAAAATAACACTTTTATACAGTATTAATTTACAATTCCTTAATAGTTCATGTTGGTAATATTTTACATGTATTTGTCTGTTTATGCTTTCTCCTCTGTGGATTGTTTTCTCAAGTACTTTACTCATTGATATAAAGTATTTAGAATTTTCTTAGTGCTTCAAAATAATTGTTGTTATGTTTTAGATACTAATTTTCTTTTCAACCATATGTTCTTTTTCAGATTTGCCTATTTGACATGATAGAGTCTCTCACACACAAACATGCACACACACACACACACAGAGAGAGAGAATATCTATAATCTGCTGGTTCACTCTCCAATTGCTGCAATTACCCAGACTATACGGCCTGAAGACAGGAGCCTACAACTCCATCTAGATCTCTCACATATGCTGCAGGGGCCCCAGTATATGGGCCATCAGCTAATGCTTTCACAGGTACATTAGTAGGGAGTAGGATAGGAAGTCGGGAAATCAGACTGGAACTGATACCAGTTACCAGTGTTACAGGCAGAGGCTTGACCCACTGTGCCATGTCAGAGCACTGTCCTGTTCAATCACATGTGTTTTGTATACCAATTCTTATTCCAAATCATAGATTGTCTCTATTTTTAACTTTTGTAAATTACAAAATGGCTTTAAATTTACAAAACAAAAATCAGGTAGTACAAAAAGTGCCCATATACCACACATCCTTATTGCTAATGTCTTATCACAATCTCAAAACTCCACACCATTTTGCTACTTATGAATTATTAGAAATTATATAACCATAGTTGCAACATTTGTCAAATTTTGTGACTAACAGTTTTTGTGTTTTAGCGTAAACACCCTAAGATTATAAAGACAATCCCTTCACTTATCATCTATAAGCATTAGTGTATTGGATTATTTGTTAATTGATCCTTCTAATAACTCCTCTGCAACTAGAAACTGAATTTCTGAAAATTTCCTCTGTGCTACAGATGCAGGACACTTGGTCCATGTGTGCAATTTCAAAAGGCCACTGAGTAAATGGTGGAAGTCTCTTTGATTTAAGGGCTCTTGGGAACTTTGGAGCTATGCAACCCTCCTTTGCTGAGCTTTTGATAACCACAGATTTTAATGTTTCTGGCTGAGGTCTGATGTCTGCTTCCTTAACCTTTCCCGGCAAATTTCATGAATGCCACTCTTTCTCTTCCTGCTTTCTCTGAGGCATAATTGTACTCTTTATTTTCTAAAGAGTTAGAATGCCTCTTTGTTGTGTCCAAATATGGAATCCTGATTTATGTGTTCTACATGGGATGGATGGGGTTTCCTGAAGCTGAGTCTTTTATCACTCGTGAAAAATTCTCAACTATTACTTTCCCAAATATGAATTCTATGTCTTTCTCTTTCTTTCAAATTTTAATTACCTTGAATTAGAATTTTAAATTTTTCAATACATTTTCTCTTTTCCCTTTACCAAAAATAAGTTCACAGTGTTTTCTTCCAATTCATTATTTCTTTTCAGTTTTGTCTTTTTGGCTATAAATTACACCTATATTTTTACTTACGTACATGACTATTGCACACACACAGAACAATGAATAAAGCTTATAGGAAGGAATCTTTGAAAACACATATTATGAAAAAATCCATTCATAAATTAAAAAAAAACTTGCACCAAGATAAAATTAGTTTTTTTTTTAAAGATTTATTTATTTATTATAAAGCAAAGTTACAGAGAGGCACAGGCAGAGAGAGAGAGAAGTCTTCCATCCACTGGTTCATTCCCCAGATGGTCACAATGGTCGGAGCTTTGCCCATCCAAAGCCAGGAATCAGGAGCTTCTTTCGAGTCTCCCACATGAGTGCAGGTGCCCAAGGACTTGGGCCATCTTCTATTGCTTTCCCAGGCCATAGCAGAGAGCTGGATCAGAAGTGAAGCAGCCGGGACTCAAACCCAGGTTCCTATAGGATGCTGGCACTGTAGGTGGCAGCTTTACCAGCTAGGCCACATCACCGGCCCCTAAAATTATCTTTTAATTCAATTTTCAATTTTTTCTACAGGTTTTTGAAGCGTCTGCATGTATTCAAATTAATGAAACAGTACTGCAGTGTAGATCAATGAATCTAACTACCATAAGCATCTCAGCACCCTAGTCCCCTTTTGGCAGAGTTGCTTCTCTGAAGGTGGCAACCTTCTTGAAGTTGCTACTGTTATTGGCTTTAAAGATCTCTGCTCCTTATACAAATTAAATCATATCATCTAAGTTCTTTACCTGCTAGATACTTTTGTTTAAATTATGTTACTTTTTATGACTCTATAGTGAAAGTTTATTTTTCTTTCTATTATTGACAATTTGTGTTACTTCCAATTTGGGGATATTTCAAATAATACTTACTGGAATATTCTTGAACATATTTTGGTGAATAATTGCAGACATCTAGTTTCCATGCACTCTCCAATTTTGTCTTATTACTTTATTTGAATTCTTATCATTGTTCCATCTAAAATACACTCAATACTTCATCCAAATATCAGATATAGTTTCCATAGCTTATTTAAAGGAGAAGAATCAATCAGACCTATGGTTTATGGTACTCCTGGAAATGGAAGTTTTCCAATAGTCTTTTATAAAGGGTATCCTGGCATTCTCTGGCCATGAACATTTTGGGTATCTGAAGCAAAGAGTATATATTCTCCCTTTAAAATAGCACAGTCACTCTCCCATACTTATGTAGTTTCCCACAAAGATAGAAAAAATGTAATTCTGCACACAATTTCAGGAAATGTATTGACAACCTGAAGTTAAGTAAAGGACTGGATAGATGTTCTTCACCTGGTTAAGACGTGGCCTTAAGTGATTTATTCATCCCATGCTTTTTGTGCTTGCCTACAATAGACTTCTCTTTTGAATAAGTCCAATCAATACCAGTAACTTTAAACCATCAAATACATATAAAATATGCTTACTTTCTACTGCATATATAATATATGCAATATATTATTTATATCTATGTGAAATATATTATTAACATAAGATCCACACAATAATTGGAACTGAGACTTATTGAGATATAATTATGGCCATGGAATCATAGAGTTAATTAGTGATTATGCCAGTACTTCTTGCTTTCCAGTTCTGAATCCATAGAATTAAAATATAGGAAATTGCCATTTCTTTTATAACGTAAATGAGGAAATGATTTTTGAAAGAAATAACAACACGGGCTTTTTTGCATATTATTAGTCTCAAATTATTAATATCATTAATATAATACATGTTGGTTGAGATCTAAAGAAAATTACTTCCTTGTAGGAAGGGAATAGTCAGAAATGTTATTTGTTGTTGATTAGTTTCTTTTTCCTAGGGGAACATCAAAGACAGGCAATGAGATATATACACAATACATATGTTTGTAAATATATGTATATTCATATATATTCATAATTATAAAGTATTTTAACTTACTGTAAGTAATAGATGTAAATGAACCATATAAGGAAATAAAAAATTACCAGTAAAATTCAGAAGCACCTGAATCCTATCCAGCCCTATTATCAGTGATATTTTCACATGAAGTTGATTGCAAAAACAATAAAAGGATAATTGTTTTACAGGTTCTGCTATGCGCAGTGACCCCAAATATAGAGATATGGTTCACCTATCATGATAATCATTTATTGCGACAAAGAATATTATCAAAAGCTATAGGTATTTTAAATAAATATATTTATTATCCCTCAGTTCCCTGGGTCAAGAATCTGGCATGGCTTACTTGGGTGCCTGTGTTGAAAGTCACTTGGAGACTTTGCAGTTAAGCTGTCAGCAGTGGTTATACTTTCATCTATATTTTCAGTTAGGATCTGCTTCTAAATTAGCTTATAAATTTGTTGACCATATTTATTTCCTCCCTGTTATTTCATTGAAAGACTCAGCTCTTCCTTGGCTGTGGGATAAAGGCTTCCATCAGTTTCTCACATATGGGCTTTTCCATAAAGCAAATCACAATATCACCATTAGATATCCAATATCAAGCGAGTGACAGAGGGCCTGCAAAAGGAAGGCCACAGTCTTTTTCGAATTTTAGAAGTGCCATCTCATCACTTTGGCAGTGTTGTAAATATTGTTATTTCTTAGAAATGAGTCACTATTGTGCGGTGCCGCGGCTCACTTGGCTAATCCTCCACCTTGCAGCGCCGGCACCCTGGGTTCTAGTCCCGGTTGGGGCACCAGATTCTGTCCCGGTTGCTCCTCATCCAGTCCAGCTCTCTGCTGTGGCCTGGGAAGGCAGTGGAGGATGGCCCAAGTGCTTGGGCCCTGCACCCGCATGGGAGACCAGGAGAAGCAGCTAGTTCCTGGCTTCTAATGGGCGCAGTGTGCCGGCTGTAGCGGCCATTTGGGGGTGAACCAATGGAAGGAAGACCTTTCTCTCTGTCTCTCTCTCTCTCTCACTGTCTATAACTCTCTCTCTCTCTCTCTCTCTCTCTCTCTCTCTCACTGTCTAAAAAAAAAAGAAAAATAAAACAAATGAGTCACTATGTCCAAACCATGCCCAACATTGGGAGATTACAGATAGGCATATGTCCCAGGGGGTAGCAAAAATTGGTGTTACTTCTATAATACATGGTTTTAATTAGGTGCCATGTAAGTAATCATGACACTTTTCTCCCTAAATCTGAGTCAGAATTGTGTTTCAAAGTGTTTGGTTTATCCCCATGTTACATCAAATAAAGGCAATAATGGTGGTTGTGAATCAAACTGGCTCTAGTCTTAGCTGACATAAAAGGTCCATCCCCATGGGGTTTCACTGAATTGTCAATCTCCAGCAGACATTGTTAAATGGAAAGCTTTAGTTAGTTATGACAAGTAAAGGAGATAGTGTGAAGTCATAATGTGCTAAAGAAACAGCCTTCCTGAGATACAGTTTACTAGACATTTGTACTAAGAGTCAAAGAGGAGTGACATGGATGTAGAAAGGGGTCGGGGGAGTGGATGGATGGGATGGTCCTTCCTGCTTAAGTGACACGTCTTCATATGTTTTATGTCTAAAACTCTGACTCTGAATGGCTTCTTGTAATCTTGTAATTTTCATTGGTTGAATGGTGGTCTGGCCCCTCTGAGTACAATATTGTGAGAAAAATTTTCCTGGAACATCCTCTGAAAAATAAGCTCTGAGGAGTAAACTGCATCAACTTCTCCATCCCTGCTCCTGTGCTCCCCTCATGCCTATAACCCACACTACTGGTTGCAGAAGGAATGAACTTTCTTAATCTACAGAATACCTGTGTAACATTTTTAAAAATGTGTATTTTTTTTTATCTAGTTGAAAGGCAGAAAGAAAGAGAGGAGATTTCAATCAGCTGGTCCACTGTCCCCAAAACTATCAACAGACAAGGCCCGGTCACACTGAAGCCAGGAGTCCAGAACTCCATTCAGGTCTCCCATATGGGTGGCAGGGACCCAACTACTTAAGCCATCTTCTACTGCCTCCGAGAATGCATGAAGAAGAAGCTGAACCAGCAGTAATAGAGCCACACTTGAACAGAAATTCCAGTATGGAATGTGAGCATCTTAAGAGGCGGCTGGACCCACTGAACCTGCTGCACCACAAGGCTGCCTCACTCAATGATTTTTAACATAGTGCTTCTTCCAAACATTAGTTGGCTTCAATTACTCAACTCCTTCCTTAGCAGGGAGAATTGAAAAGGAATAGTGTATGGAATTCAGCCTTTGTGTGTATGTGTGTACATATAAACATTTCTAAATAGAAATTATGTGAAGCACTAAACTAAAGCAAATAGGGAGGATAATTGAGTGTTGCCTACATAATATATTTTCATAAATCCTGAAAATATTAATTGAATACATAGTATTTATCGGGCCCAAATCAGTTGAGTACTTGTATTTATATATTATCCTTTATCGACAAACTAAATTAACAGGTTTATTTTAAGCTTCAGGACAAGACATACACAATAGTGGAAATAAATGTCTCAGAGGATTTTCAACTTGCAAACAAAATGAAAGTAGAATTTTAAAAAAAGTTTACTTATTTTCATTTACTTGAAAGACAGGAGAGTGAAAGAGAGAGAGAGAGGAGAGAGAGGGAGAGAGAGGAGTGAGAGAAAGCTTCCCTTCACTGGTTCACTCCTCTAATGCCTGCATCAGCCACCACAGGCGCAGGCTGAAGATAGGACCCTGGAACTCCATTTTTGAATCTGATGTGAGTGGCTGGGGCCCATGCACTTGAACATCATCTGCTTCCTGTAAAGTGAATTAGCACAAAACTGGCTGTGAAGCAGAACAGTTGAATTGAACCAAAGCTTCGACATGAGATGCAGGTGTCTCATGTGGCAGCTAATCCACTGAACAAAAATGCCGGCCAAATGAACCCAAAATTTATAAAGGAGAGAGGAAGAATGTAAAATTTAAGGTGGAAATTAGAGTGGACATGGTTATAACTGTGACTAGAGATGGAAAAGTGGAATGTTAAAAAGGAAATCCATGATTATGATAAAAATATTTCCTATGGTTGTATGTTACAAATAATGGAAGCAATATTTTTCCATCCCTGTGTTCACATCCCTTTACAATGTGATTTTGTAGCTCTAGAAATAAAAAAAAGTAGGATCTATCTCTACAGTCATTGAATTGGGGCTTGTCTTATTTCAATCAATAGAATGCAGCAGAAATAACAGTATGCCAGTTTTCTCTAAATGTCAAGAGGCCTTATAACATCTGTTCATGTTCCCTTGGAAGCCACAAAAACCACATGAATACATCTGGGTTATACTGCTATATAGAACCAGAAACATGGACCAGTTATTGTTTTCATTACAATCAACAGACTTCTAAATGCCAGACATGTGAGGTCTTCCCAGATAACCAACTACCAGAGGTACTACCAGCCACATATAAACAAATCAATAAGCCCCGAAGGGATTGCTTGAGTCATTTCAGGGTTAAAAAAATAAACAAACAAAATATGGAGCAGATATTTGAAAGAGGGGTTATGATATGCCCACATCACATATCAGAGTGCCTGGGTTTGAGTTGTGTCTCTGTTTCTGACTCTCAGTATTCTACTGATGCACTCCCTGGAAGGTAATAGCTGATGGCTCAAGTAGTTGTGTTCCCATAACCATAACCCACATGGAAGACCCAGATATCCCAAATGTTTGGGCCCCTGCACCCCCTTGGGAGACCCAGGGGAAGCTCCTGGCTCCTGGCTTTGGTCTGGCCCAGCTCCGGCCATTGTGACCATTTTGAGAGTGAACCAGAGAATGAAAGATATCCTCTCTCTGTCTCTCTCTCTCTGTCTCTCTCACTGTCTTTCAAATAAATATGTAAATAAATAAAAATTTTCCCACAGACAACTGAGTTCCCCCTCAAGGGACTTCACCTATACTGAAACCTGCCAAAATATGTTTATACCTTACAAAGTCTTAGTAGCATAACCATAAACCATTACATGTCTGATAAACTATTATTTTGATTTTTAAAATGACTTATTTATGTATTTGAAAGGCAGAATGTTAGAGAGAGAGAGGTATACATATCTTCCATTTACTGGTTCTTTCCCCAAATGGCTGCAATAGCCAGGAATGGGCCAGGTGGAATCCAAGTACCTGGAACTTTGTCCAGGTCTCTCATGTATGTTGCAGTGCCCAAGTACTTGGTTCATCCTCTATTGCCATCCTAGACAGATTAGTAAGGAGCTGGATTGGAATCAGAGCAGAAAGTACTCAAATTGGCATTCCAGTGTGGGTTGCCAGTGTTGCAAGCTGCAGCTTAGCCTTCTGAAGCAAAATGCCTACCCCAAGCTCTCATTTTCATTTATGGATACTTGTAATTCTGCAGAAGCTTGTATGAACATAACCAAGGGAGTCACAATGGTTGTTCAGAATCTCACCTTTACCTCAGTGGGTCTCTTGTAGTACACTTGAATCAATTGGATTTCTTCATAAAATACTAACATCCTGATGTTCTAGTTTGAATGACACAGAATTTAATCTGGGCATGGAGATTCTTAAAAGCTCCTAATGTCATTGTACTGTGCACCAAATCAACCACTGCCTTTAGCTCTGTTGCCTCTACAACCTACCTGCATCACTAGACCATTAGCCAAGGGAGAGAATTTGAAAAAGGGGTAGGAGTATATGTATTCATGTCTGTGTTTCACATTTTTGGATAAATTGGTTCATATGTCTTTAAAAATATATTGCCAATTTGAATACTCTTGGGTATTTAGATTGCAATAGGAAGCAGAAGCAGCAGCTCTCTACACCATAATGTGCTCTCTTCTATAAAACATTTAATTAGTGACCACCCTCTTCATCAACCACTGAATACCACATTCTCTCTCACATGGGAAGGTGGGTCATCTCTGTTAGCCACCAACACTTGACAGCACTCGACAATTAATGACACCAGAGACACTGAAGAAGATGCATCTTTCTGCTTAATGAAAAGTACCTCCTGCTATATACACTTGTTTGCCTGGGCATTTTTTAGTCCAAAGCCATGTCTAGCAATGAACCTCCAACTGGGAGCTAGAACCTTGATAATAATTACTACTTTTTTTTTTACATGTTTACTTAATTCACATATTTCCATTAAAAAGTTAAACAAATAGCTTTTTTATGCTATTTTTAATATTTAAAAGCTGGGTTTTCTTGGCCTTCTTGTCTTTACTTGAATTGAAAGATCTTTAGCTGAAAGGCCTACTTCCAGCTTAAAAATGTTAAACAAAATTATCCATAAAAAGATTTTCTACAGCCTTGTGCACATGCACCATCCTCCAGAAATATTGTCATTACCTTTCCCTACGTGCTGGTAAACAAAAGAATGTGGAAGCATTCTTTTCCAATATCTGTCTCTCAATTCAAAGATATGGCAGTGTGCCCAAACAGGAAATGACATAAGGGCACTTGTATTTCCAGTGGATCTTGTTGAATAATAAAATTTAGTTTTTGTCTACTCTGCTTATTCTAAACTTCATTTGGCTTCTGTTGTATTAACCTGAGAATGTCCCAAGGAGAAAATGGAGGATTAAATTGCACATGAGATGATAAAATTATAGATAAGGACAATTGTTTTATTGTAAAAGCTACTAGGAAATTAATAAGGATGTTGCATAATTGTCTTCACATTTTCTGTTTGAGATGCTTTATTATGTGGAGTCAAGACAAAAAAGTAGTGAAAGCACATGGCTATTGTAGACAGAGATGTTTCAATGCTTGTTTTTCACATTATCTAAGTGATTTGAAGCTATTTTACTTCTTTAATCTGAAGTTTATAGAAATTTCTAATACTTTACCCATGACATTTTATAGAAGATGGCTCCTTGCTGTCTTTCCATTGAACACATGAATTTTATCACATTGCATCAGCTGCTGAATTCCCAGTGATAGAATTTTCTCTCAACTCCCAATGTGAAGGAGTCTCTCTCTTTGTTTCAGGCTCCTCCATATGCCTCCCACAACATTGTGTCCAATGTCCTACTTCATATGGCATCTTACCATAAATGAGGGTGCAACTTGCAGAATTTTGACCTTTATGATTATAGTTATTCTGTGAATATATTGTTACATCGAAAAAAAAACTGTAGACATACTTTTGGTTAAGTCTACAGGCATAGGGACTTGGAAATTATCCTCAGTTTCTGGGTGGGCCTAACCCAATCAAGTCCTAAATGTCAAGAACTTTCTCAGAATTCACAGAGGTTCAGCAGAAAGGAGTTCAAACTTAGTACACCACAGATGGCTTGACGTTAGAGGAGGCCAAAGAACAGTGAGTGTCTAAAATCTCCACCTAATAGACAGCAAGGAAATAAGAACCTTATTATTGATAACACAAATGACTGAATTTTATCAGCAACCTGGAAAGGCTTGAGTGTAAAAGACCTTAAAGAGTCTCCAGACACTAAGTGGTAAACACCTTGATTTGGGCTTCATAAGATTTTAAGCCCAGTATGCAATCAAGTACTTTTGTTACCAGTGAATGGCAGGGTTCTTGTCTTTGCACAATAAAGAATTCAGGCATGAGATAGAGAGTAGTGGAAAGTAAAATAGCAAGGTTTATTAGGGAAGGGACATCCATAAGAACCGATGGGCACCTCTCCAGACAGAACCTGAGAGAGCGTGCCTAGGCCCTCAGACTGGAGGAGAGTGAGGTTATGTGGTTGAGTGGAGAGTACCCCTGGCCATGCCAGGCGGTCAGCTTAGCATAGAGGCAGAGGACTGAGCGTGCAGTCTGGTTGAGGTGTGGGGTTTTTAAGGGGATGAGTCTTTGTCTTCTCACATCTCCTCCTGAAACAAAAGACTTTATGGATGTAAATACTAAAAACTTCTTTGATGGCCCCGTTCTTTCCACTGGGATCTCACTCACAGAGATCATTCATTTAGGTCTTTTTTTTTTTTTTTTCCATGATATCTTGGCTTTCCATGCCTGCTATACTCTCATGGGCTCTTCAGCCAGATCTGAATGCCTTGAGGGCTGATTCTGAGGCCAGAGTGTTGTTTAGGACATCTGCCATCCTATGAGTCTGCTGTGTATCCCACTTCCCATGTTGGATCTTTCTCTCCCTTTTTGATTCTATCAGTTAGTATTAGCAGATACTTGTCTTGTTTGTGTGATCTCTTTGACTCTTAGACCTATCAGAGCTATCAATTGTGAGCTGAAATTGATCACTTGGACTAGTGCGATGACATTGGTACATGCCATCTTGATGTGATTGTGTTGGAATCCCCTTCCACTTTGACTATGACCCTATCAGAATAAGATCAAAGTCAGCGAACTCTAAAGGCTTCCATAGCCCTGGCAACTCATGACTAGAGCCTAGGGAGATTACTGACGCCATGAACAGGAGTGTCAAATTGTTAAATCAGCAACAGGAGTCACTGTGTACTTACACCCCATGTGGGATCTGTCCCTAATGTGTCGTCTAAAGCCAAGTGATGCTATAACTAGTACTGAAACAGTATTTTTATACTTTGCGTTTCTGTGTGGGCACAAACTGATGAGGTCTTTACTAATTATATACTGAAGTGATCTTCTGTATATAAAGAGAATTAGAAATGAAAAAAAAAAAACAACCTGGTGTTAAAATGGAAATGGCATAGAAAATTAATTAATTTGAAAAAAAAATTATGTAGGATCTCTGTCTTTAATGTGCTGTACATTGCTATTTAATGCTATAATTAGTAATCCAATGGTAGTTTTTTCACTTTATGTTGCTATATGGGCAAAATGTTGAAATCTTTACCTAATATATACTAAACTGATCTTCTGTATACAAAGAGAATTGAAAATGAATCTTTACATGAATGGAAGGGGAAAGGGAGCAGCAAAGGGGAGGGTTGCGGGCGGGAGGGAAGTTATGGGAGGGGGGAAGCCATTGTAACCCATAAGCTATACTTTGGAAATTTATATTCATTAAATAAAAGTTTAATAAAAAAAAATACTAAAAACTCCTATCTGGGCCGGTGTCGTGGCTCAACAGGCTAATCCTCTGCCTTGTGGCGCCGGCACACCGGGTTCTAGTCCCGGTCGGGGCACCGATCCTGTCCCGGTTGCCCCTCTTCCAGGCCAGCTCTCTGCTGTGGCCAGGGAGTGCAGTGGAGGATGGCCCAAGTCCTTGGGCCCTGCACCCCATGGGAGACCAGGAGAAGCACCTGGCTCCTGCCATCAGAACAGCGCGGTGCGCTGGCCGTAGCGCGCCAACCGCGGCGGCCATTGGAGGGTGAACCAACGGCAAAAGGAAGACCTTTCTCTCTGTCTCTCTCTCTCACTGTCCACTCTGCCTGTAAAAAAAAAAAAAAAAAAAAAAAAAAAAAACTCCTATCTGAGTTTTCCCCCTGAAGGTATCAGACAGGAGGAAGCCTGGCTGGCACCGCCCTGGGTTAGAGGAAGGGTGAGCAAGACCCCCGGAGGATCAGGATCTGGAGCAGTATTTGAAATGCAGATACTGGGCTGCATCTGGAAGATTGTCAGGCAGAAGGGGCTGGGAACCCCACCTGGCAGGTTATCAGGTAGAAGGGGACAGGGCAGGATGCAAATACTGGGATGCCCCTGAAATGTTATACTGTGGTAATTTGTTACAAAAAATGTAAACTGGTAAAGAATAAATATGACTGTAAATCTCAGAAAATCAACCATCTCGCATTTAGGATCTCATAACAATTAACTACATTTCTTCTATGTACAGTACCAGCTCTGTGTACAATTAATGTTTCCTTTGAGAAATCTTCCTTATTGTTATATTTTAGTGCTCAAAATCTGTTCACTGAATGAATGCCAGACCACAGCCTTCCACTTGACTTTCGTGGTTAGAATCTTTTCCTCTTTTATTAGTACAGGATGCTTTCTACAAACTTATTTGAAACAGCAAGAAAATCAATGTACTATAGTGTTGAAAATGAAGATAGATCAATGCCAAGGAACACAGCAAGAACTCAGTTTCCAGGTGATAGGGTTGGAGTTGATGCAAAGAATCACATTAGGCTTTTGGGAGACACAAATCAAAATAAATCTTTTATTTTTAAGATTTACCACATACAAAATTTTAATTCAAATGTAAGTATATTTAAAATTTGTTTTTAAGTAGTTTCAAACTAAACATGTAGTACCAATGACTAAATCATACTTTTACCAAGTATTACTTTATTTACATGAACATGTTTCATTGATTATGACTTCACTTTTCTAGTAGATTACAAATGCTTTGAAGTTAGAAACCATGTGTAATTCATATCAAGCAGATTGTTGAAAGAGTAGTATTTTTGTATTGACAACACTTGACAATGATTAGAAAATGAAAAGAAAGCAATAATTGAAATGATTGTTTTCCTCCTATGATTACCTCAGAGCACTTGACAAACAAAAATACTTTCATTTTTCAATGTTATTAAGAATGACCTAATGAATCACATATATTTCATGCCATGGATTGAAAGAAAAGACTGCTGTCTGTCTGTGCATATGTGAGATTTTCTTTTTTACCTTTGGCTTTTGTTTAGTATATATAATTGATGAATAAAATGCTATTTGGTACATGGAAACATCTTTGGTATAAAAAAAAAAAAAACAAAACACCTGATTAGTTTGGGTGGCTGTTTTAATGGAACCTAATTAGTTTGTGTGGCTATTTTAATGGAATCACATATAACTGCATATCAAATTATTTGGGCAGGTCTTCAAGGCTAGCAGAATAGCATCTTAATAAGAACAGTCAGGGACTGCTGTTGTGTTGTAGCTGGTAAAGCCACGATGTATGACCCTGACATCTCATATGGGCACTGATTCAGGGCCTGGATGTTTCACTTCTGATCCACTTCTCTACTAATGTGCCTGGGAAAGCACTGCAGGATGGCACAAGTGCTTGTCCCCCTGCATCTATGTGGGAGACTATGAATAGGCTTCTGCCTCCTGGCTTCAGCCTGGCCCAGCCCCAGTTGTCATGGCCATTTGGGGAGTGAACCAGCAAATGGAGGAGCTCTTTCTCTCTCTTCTGTAACTCTCTTTCAAATAAATTAAATAAATATTTTCAAAAAATAATTGTGAGGGCCACCTTTCACTTGAATCTACCAGCTAGATAAGTATTTGGCCAAAAAATCATTTAAAGATATATACTTATGTAAATCAATTTATATGGAAAATAGAGCACCTCAAGTCACTTTTTTTAAGAGATTTTATTTATTTGAGAGGCAGACTTAGAGAGAAAGGGAGAGACAGAAAGAAGTCTTCTATCCGCTGGTTCACTCCCTCTTAGACATACAAAGACATAATGAGAAGGCGCTATCTATGAACTGGGACATTGAATCTGCTCTGACCTTAATCTCAGAAGTCCTGTCCTCCAGGATCGTGAGATATAAATCATGTTTTTTATAAACTACCTAATCTATGGTATTTCTCTATAGCAGCCCAAATTAACTGAGATACATTTAGTCCATTATATATCCTTCTTGGTAGTCTTGCATTTTTATATATTCTCTTAAATACTGATCCCACAGTTCTGTTATCTTAGCTCAAAAAGCAACAGTTCTAATATCATGGATATGTACAATTTTTCTTGTATGTGTCTTTTAAAAGCATGCATTTTATGTGTAGTTTTTACTATTATGTTCAGAATGCATTATGCATTGGGTCTCATGTTGCTTTTTAATTTTTCTTCACTTGTAAAGAATATATTAAAATTTATGAAAAATAGAATTAAAAGAGATTATTTGGTGCCAAGAATAATAAAAATGAAAAATGAAACAATTGAATAATTTTTTTTCAGGAAACTGGGTTTGAAACCCAAACTATCCAGTTTTTATTTATATACCTCTCACCTTTGCTTTTTAAGTTGGTTGCATTTAACAGCAGCCAACTGGTTGATTGATTGTAGAGGACTGAAGATATCTGACACACATTGCTATTGTGCAGGGGTAAACATACATCAATACTTACTAACTGAAGTTCTCACAAGCATGCCAGAATTTAACATACAGCTGAATTGATCACTGAGGAAGTTCCAAGGGAATTATTTGGATGTTCACTCACTAACAATAAAGTTTAAATCAATCAGAGAGAAACATAAAGGAATATATTGTATAGTTAGGTGTTTTGTCTTTGCAAAGGAATGAAATGGATGACTAAATACGACTGGTGATATATGAATTCTTTGTAATAGAATAAATTATTGTTGGCTATTTTCTCAACAGACTTTTGTAAAGGTTTTTAAATGATTTTTATTCATGCAGTGGAATTCTTCACTTATTTTAACAATAGCAAGATTTTTAAACATTTACAAAAATCAAATTATTTTCCCAGCATTCTGAGAATTTTCTATATCCAAGAAGATGCTCTTATTTGAAAGCATGCTTTTTTCCCCAGGCATATTTATTTTCTCTCCTGTATTCTACCAGTTTTTCAACAATTTTTGTTTAATGCGTCACAGCTTTGGCTGTAACCAAGGTTTTCACAGACAGAGGTCTGTCTTTTCGAGGCAATGATTCCCTTGAACATATTGATAATGCCATCTAATATCTGTGAATTAAATACCCCAAAAATATTAATTTTCCTCCTCCCACTTTTGCTCAGGTAACATTTAAGCAATTCAGAACAGATTCAATTCTCCTTTTTAAGTATTTAAAGACATGGGTTTTATAACTTTGGCTTACAAAAGGATATTTCAAAAATTTCATGGAAAATAGGATTAAAAATAAGTTTGGTGCATACAACTTGAAATCTACTTATATTTTTCTTCCGAATATGAATTTTCATGAACTTTTGAAGGACCCTGAGATGTAGTTAGGTATTCATGACTACTGGTAATCAAATACTTTCACTTATTAGATTAAAATGTTTTTCATGCCTTTTTTATTTTTCAAAAATTCTAAAAAGAACAACAAACTAAAACAAGTAATTGCTCCAAACACCATTCAGGACTTCAAAATTCAGGTGAAATTCTGTTTATTTTTATATTTATGTAGGTATAGTCATATTTTTAAATGCTTACAATCTTAGGGCCAGTGTTATGGCATAGTCAGTAAAACAGTTGCTTAAGATGTCGGCATCCCTTATGGGTGCTGCTTCATGTCCTGGCTGCGCCACTTCCAATTCAGCTCTCTGCTAATGGCCTGGGTAAAGCAGCAGAAGATGGACCCTGCTACCCTACTACCCTTGGGACCCTGCTACCCTCATGGGAGACCTGGAAGAATCTTTCTGGCTCCTGGTTTCTGTCTGGTCCAGCACTTGATGTTGCAACCATCTGGGGAGTGAACCAGCAGATGGAAAATCTCTCTCTCTCCATCTGTCTCTGTAACTCTGACTTTTACATAAATGATTCTTTAAAAAATGCTTATAAACTAGTAATATTGATTTTATAGAAGTTTAATACAGAAGTTTCAGTGAAAAATAAAATTGAGAGTTTTGTTTCTACTTAATACATAAAATATTATAAATAATTTAAGGTCTTCATGTCTCAAAAAGGGGATTTCTATTCAAATAAATTAAAATATCTCTTCCACTGATTACCTCACAGTAATGAGTAATAAATAGTAGAAACAATAGCTGAATTATGAAAGATCTTAGATCTTTTGGATTGAATTTAAGAATTAATAAAATATAACCACTTACTCATACAAGGAATTAATTGAGAAACAGGAAATTAAGCATTGATTTCATCCTTATCAAAAAAGAAAATAGCTTATGGAAAAGGGCTAAGATAGGACTAACTAGAGATATCCTACTCTATTTTAGTTTTGATTATTTGGAAGTGAAGGAGAAACCTTTCTTATTAATAACAAGTGTTGATGAAGTAAATTTGTGTTTCCCTTCCACTATCTCTCTAACATTTGTCTCTTTCCAGAAGCTGTGAACAAGTAAAAGAAGTTGACTCTACAGAGAAAACGAAATCCTTTAAAGCTGTCAAGATTAACTTACAGATTTTTACAAATTAAATATTTTGCCAAGTAATGTTTAATATAAAACACACAACAGAGAACTTTCTCTTTTTAAAAAGTATAAATTCACTCCTAATATTTGCTCATATGCTTTAATAACGACACTATCCATTTGATTCATTTATTTTGTAGCCAATTTTTCTTCTCTTTCACTCAGTATTTTGTTCCTAATACTAAAAAGCCAATTCTTAATTTTTTTTTTTTAATTCAGAAGGGTACTGTATTCATCTGACCTGTTCCAAACACAATCTTTTTTATATTCCACTTGTCAGAAGTATGTAGTCCTGTGTTATATGTCATAAAAGTTCAAGAAGTTAGCTTTTGGAACACAAAGAATTATTAGGAGGATAGAAATTTACTTTAGTTGGCAAACCTAGATATACACTATGATCTAGTGAAAAGACAGAACGGAAATAGCTATCATTATTATTGTTGTCATTACTATCTGTGTGTTCATTATGTTTATTATTTTAAAGACATAGATACTTGTGTAGTATTGCTCAGTCAATTTTAGCTCTTAAGACAGTCAAAGAGAACGATATTATAATTATCCTTCTGCACATGAAGAAAATGTAGCTCATCGAGTTTTTTAAAAAGACCATTTAATAAATAAATGGATGTTATATAAATACAATGACTCTGAGCATGAGAGCATAAAGGTAGGTTTAAGCCTTAGGAATCTTGGGAAAGCCAATTACCTGCCAACATGTCACAAAGTGTGAGGTATGGTAATTTCTCAGCAACTAGAAAGAATGTAAAACATGAGGCAAAACAAAGAGTGAAGGAAAATAATGTATTGGCAATGTGAGCAAATTTTTCAATACACTTGTGTATCTAGAACACAGGCCAATGCCAGAATTTAGCCTGTAATTAGGCCTGGAGATGATGATATATATTTAAATATTTAATTAATAGTTTAAGTTTTCCAGTAAAAAAAGAGCATAGGTAAAGAATTAGAGTTGACACTAACCATATCTTTGAAGGCAGCACTTTATCCATCTAATTTCAACAGAGTGAAAATTTTATCTTCTTATGTTGCTAAAACTGCAATTTTGAAAAAAAAACGCTTTGAAATTCAGATGCATTGTTATCTCTCATTCTTTTCTGTCTATTCGTGGCTTCATCTTATAAATATCATCATGCATTACTGCTTTTCACCTGAGTTAATAGAAGCCTTGAGATCACTGTGTAGGTTTGTAGAAACACCTATTACTAGGCTTCACCTCAAGAGTTTCTGAGTCAACAGGTGAAGACTGAAATTTTGCATTTCTAATGGTTCCTAAGTGATGTTGATGCTGATGTAAGGTTACACTCTAAGAACTGTTTCTCTAAATCACTAACATTGAGTCAGTTGAATATATGTTATATAAAACAGCATGTCAATGTAAAGTTATAGCCTAGAGTTGGATCAGCCCCAGCCATTGCAGCTTTTGGTGAAGTGAACCAATGCATGTAAGATATCTCTCTCTCTCCCTGTCAGTTTATTTTTTAAATAAATAAATATTTTTTTTAAAAAAGGTAAGGGTTGATATTCTTTTTTTTAAGATTTATTTATTCAATATAAAATCAGAGTTACACAGAGAGAGAAGGAGAGGCAGAGAGAGAGAGAGAGAGAGAGAGAGAGAGAGAGAGAGAGAGAATCTTCCTTCTGCTAGTTTACTCTCCATTTGGCCTCAATGGCCAGAGATGTGCTGAATCGAAGTCAGGAGCCAGGAGCTTCTGCTGGTTTCCCATGTGGGTGCAGGGGCCCAAGGACCTGAGCCATCTTCTACTGTTTTCCTAGGCCATAGCAGAGAGCTGGATCAGAATGGAGCAGCCAGGACTCAAACTGGTGCACAGATGGGATGCTGGCACTGCAGGAGGTGGCTTTATGCCATTGCACAGGTCCCAGGGTTGATTCTTAACGCGGCTTTGAACAGGTTTGTATTCATGACAAGTTGGACCTTTTTTTTTTTTTCTTTTTTTACTGAAATCAACTTCCTAAAAGCAGTATTCCACCTGCTCACTAAAGACATTCACTTGGAAATAGGCGACAAAAAGCCCTAAAAAATGAAAAACTACATTTTGAGAAGATTTCATGGCTCGGCTGTTGGCAACTTATTTGCTAATGCTTAATAATTCAGTCTTTAAAATATTCATGACATCTATATTTTCTCAAAGAGAAGTGGTGATTATTATTCAGAGGAATCATTGTAATGAATAATATACTATAGAAGCCAATTATATAATAAGTTAAAGAATGTTGGCCATTTATAGTAAGGCATGGATTTCATGTCCTTTAAACTATTTTATCTAATTATCATTTTTTCTCATCTGGGAATTTGGTAAGAACTGAGGAGAGCATAATTGGATATTAAGTTCTGTCAAGAATCCGAAGAATTTACTTTCTCTATTGCTGATTGAAGATAAACACTATTTTAAAATTGGTGTTAGGGTTGGCAGTGTCAGGACAAACCAGAAAGGTATGTCTAACATTTTTATTATATTAACATAATCCCAAAATACTATGTGATAATCTAATTAAAAATTTACTTATATTCTGCTGTGTTTTCAAGTTGAAGCAAATGACTAATAATGATTCTGAGGTAAATGACTAATAATGATTTTCTCTAGGTTGGTAGCAGCCGGCATCAGCACACTTGATACCTTTTCATGCTTCTCCTCACCTAGATTCTGGGGAGATAGGACTTGTGTTTTTCATATTATCTCGTCAGGTGCCTGGCTTCCTGTAGAAATTTCATTAAGCATTGTAAGCATTTGTTGAATGGCTGACTGGAAAGCTTCACTGATGCTATATAAATTAACCTTAGAAGATGAGATCTTGCCTGCACCGCAGCTCACTATGCTAATCCTCCTCCTGCTGCACCGGCACTCCGGGTTCTAGTCCCAGTTGAGGCGCTGGGGTCTGTTCTGGTTGCTCCTCTTCCAGTCCAGCTCTCTGCTGTGGCCTGGGAAGGCAGTGGAGGATGACCCAAGTTCTTGGGCCCTGCACCCACATGGGAGACCAGGAGGAAACACCTGGCTCCTGGCTTCGGCCATTTTGGGGGGTAAACCAACGGAAGGAAGACCTTTCTCTCTGTCTCTCTCTCTCTGTCTAACTCTGCCTGTCAAAAAAAAAAAAAAAAAGATAAGATCTTAATTTTCATAGTTTTTAGTTCATTCTATCTCTGACTATGTGCTGAGCTCATAACACAAAACTATCCTTTTTCCATAACGCAGGCCTATCACTTTGAAGGCACTTCACGTTAATTTCTCAGACTTTCCAGCTGTGATTTTGCATATGGTTTCTGAAGGAAATACATCGGTTAAATACAGCCTTTCAGCCACACAAGCTGTATGATTTCAGGTCATAAGACCTATTTAGAAAGCACTAATTATTCTTCTCTAGTTGTTGAGGATTAATATCGAGGAAGCAGAGTTTAGACAGCATGCTGAACAAGAGGCAACCTCCTGAAAAAAAGACCATGCAACTCTCAGTGGGGACTGCTGACATGTCTCACAACAACTGCATCATCAGCCATAATCACATCACCCAGATCATTTTAATGATGCCAAACTTCAAGTCAGGGAAAAGAAGCTGCACGCAGCATGCCTCCGGAAATTGCTGTCTTTTTAATCAAAAGAAATTATAACTCCATAGAGACTTGTATCTCTGGAATTAAATGTGCTACTGAAGTTTTATGTCTTGTGATACTGCAAAGGGATATTCTTTCTAACTTCATAGAGTTGCAAATACTCAGTTAGATACACAAGTAACTGTCATTAACTCATCAAAAATTATTTGACCTCAAATATATGTATACCCTCTTTAAGTTGTATCCCTTAAACCTTGATAGCTTCACTCCCTTCAACCTTAAATCCAAATTGCTCATAAAAATACAAAGCAGCATAACTAGGCATCTATTTGTCTTCACAATTGAATCTTGTGTTAATTTCCTTCTTAATTATATGGCTGAAGCCATATTGGCCTTCTCCTTTTCTTGATGTACTACCTGTAGCAATTCCTTTGCATCTTAATGCTCAGTCTACATTCTTCCTTGATAGCTCCCAAATCCCTTCCTGAGTGACACCATCTTGTGATCCATGTATCATTTCAAACATCATCCCTTATCTGCCTGATTTATGTGTCTAGCATCTATACTCTGAGCCATTTTCAATGCATCATATACATCACATATATTGATTTATCTAAACGTTGGAGAATTTAATCACTACTCAGGAATGCCTCTAAGTCTATGAGTCACATAAAGCAATTCTAGTTGTCTAGGTCAAGCAGGCTTAACTAATCTTGGCTTAAGTGCTTGGCTGGTAAGCTGAATGAGATTTGGCTAGTTGATATAAGATGAATCCACTCACATATCTGGTAGTTTGCTAACTGTTGCTTAGAATAATACACAAGATAATACTAAAAAATTCACATTTAATATTATTAACCATCAGGTTGGTTCATCTAGTGCCAAAATCATTATTAGAAGTAAAACAGATCTCTTGAGATTCTTTCATAGAATCCTGAGGCACCCTGTCATTACTGCCATGTTCTTGAAGCAAAAGCAAATCCTCATGCCCACTCAGAATCAGAAGGTGGACAAATAGTGGATACCCATAATGGAAGTAACTGTGAAGTTGTAATGCAAGGGATATTGATACAGGAAGAGCAGGAGACTTGGAACAATTTTTGCATTAAATCTACCACAGCACTCTTATGAGTATTTTTATCATGTTTACCACATCTTGAAGTTTAAATTTTTTTTGCTTGGTTAGTTATTTTCTTTACCTCATGTGAATTTACATTTCACAAGGGGAGGACTCCTACCTGACATTTTATAATCCCTATATTAACCACATATGAAATATTGTTTACCAGGTTCTTATTAGAATACATAATGATTGAATAGATGAGTGAACTCATTACTACCATATATATTGAATCTTTTCTAATGTCTACTGTTCTTTGATAAATAAATTAAAGAAAGAGGGCTAGCAGTTAAGAAGTCTGCACTGTATGTAGAGTACCTGGGTTCAATTTTTATCTCCTGTTCCTCACTGAAGGTTCATGCTATGTAGACTCTGGGAGATAGCAATGGTAACTTAAGTAATTGGGCATCTGCCACTTTCATGAAAGACCTGGATTCTAATCCTTCCCCTGGGCTTTGGCTCTGGTCCAATCCCAGAGGTATTTTGTAGGTATTTGGGGGAGTGAATCAACAAACAGAACTCTGTCTCATCCTTTGCCTCTGAAACAAAGAAAGAAAGGATACACAACCCTGCCTTAAAAAAGAAATTCCTGACCGGCGCCATGGTTCACTAGGCTAATCCTCTGCCTGCGGCACCAGCACACTGGGTTCTAGTCCCTGTCGGGGCGCCAAATTCTGTCCCGGTTGCTCCTCTTCCTGTCCAGCTCTCTGCTGTGGCCTGGGAGTGCAGTGGAGGATGGCCCAAGTGTTTGGGCCCTGCACCTGCATGGGAGACCAGGAGAAGCACCTGGCTCCTGGCTTTGGATCAGTGTGGTGCACTGGCCACAGTGCGCCAGCTGCAGCGGCCATTTGAGGGTGAACCAACGGCAAAAGGAAGACCTTTCTCTCTGACTCTCTCTCTCACTGTCCACTCTGCCTGTAAAAAAAAAAAAAAAAATCCCTTATACACTACAGTCTTAAAAGAACTGAGAAAATATACAATAAAATGCATGCAATATATGTAAGTTTGTCAATACATTCCTTAACAGATTGTCCTCAATCACAGCTCTGGATTTTCAAAATTCCTGAGCAAAAGTTTCTTTTCATGCTCCATATACTTGCCAGCCTTCAGAATTTTGGAAATCTAGGTGGAAATTCATCAGTTAGGACATGAGCAGCCATGCACAGTTAAGACACAGCAGCTAGGAAAGAGCTGAAGCTTCGGAAGCTTGTCAGCCAGGGTGTTAGCAGGTCAAGGTGAGCCAATGAGAAGAAAAACTTAGAAGTCTTTTTCTTGTATATCAGTGTGAGCAAAAGGAAAGGGCACTGCTGTATATGAGAGCCAACTGTGTGCAAAGTATGGTTCTAGGTGCTTTACAGACTTAATTTCTTCCTCACCACAAAATATATTTATTATGCCAGTTCAGAAGATTGGTAATAAGAGAAATTAAGAAAGCTGCCAAGAATGATTTACCCTGAAAACGGAACAGGGATTTAATACGAAGGACTTACTTGCACCATGTTCTGGGACCTAGAAAATTAAATATAAAAATATAAACTACACAAGTAGAATACCAACCTGTTTCTTGCTGTGGGGGAATAATATTTTAGTGTAATTAAATAAAAATATTGATATAGATTAGCAGCCTGTCCTACACTGTACAGAATCAAATGAATTTGAATTTTGGATCAACAGGATCAGGACAATGATGCCCATTAGTGGTATTGCAGTTTACCCAAATGTCTGGCAATCTTTATTTTTAAAGGATTTTATTTATTTATTTGAGTGGTAGAGTTACAGACAGTGAGAAAGACAGACAGAAAGGTCTTGCTTCCATTGGTTCACTCCCGAAATGGCCACAATGGCCGGAGCTGCACTGATGCAAAACCAGGAGCCAGAGCTTCTTCCTGGTCTCCCACTTGGGTGCAGGGGCCCAAGGACTTGGACCATTTTCTACTGCTTTCCCAGGCCACTGCAGAAAGCTGGATTGAAAGAGGAGCACCAGAACTTGAACCGGCACCCATATGGGATGCCGGCACCACAGGCAGAGGATTAACCTACTGCGCCATGACGCCGGTCCCCCGGAAATTTTAACAGATGGCCTAAGAAGTTTGAAGCCTCAATTTATTTTTTCATAAGATTTATTTATTAATTTTAAAGTTAGAATTACAAAGAGAGATATGGAGAGACACACAAAAAAGTGATCTTCCATCCACAAATTAAAACCCAAATGGCCAGAATGGCCAGATGTGGGCCAGTCTGAACTCAGGAGCCAGGAACTACTTCTGGGTTTTCTATGTAGGTGGTAGAGGTCCAAGCACTTGGGCCATCTTCCACTGTTTTCCCAGGCACGTTAGCAGGGAGCTGGATCATAAGTGAGACAGCTGGCACCTGAACCAGGCCCAAATGCGATGCCAGTGTCGTGCGTGGAGGCATTATCCACTACACTACGATGCCAGCCTCTGAAACAGCACTTTAGAAGATACTGATCAGAAAATATATGAATATATGTATATATATATAAATTAATACACAAACACACATATATGTGTGCATATATATATATATATATATATATATATATATATAGGGGAGAGGAGAGAAGAATGAACTCATTAGTTTAGTTGCTCACTGAAAACATCCTCATCAAGAATACCTGATCACCTATCAAGCAGTGTAAAAAATCAACATCCTTGGGGCTGATCCTCACCAATGTCAATGTAAGGAATATATGGTCAATTTTTTTTTCAAAAGGACTATGGGTATAATGGTCACTCAAAACACAATAAGTTACTCTGATACGCTTTTAAAAGATGATGCTTTGAGATATTAAGAAAGAATAGGGCTACAAATAAATCTTCTGGAGTAGATTGGAAAAGAAAGGGTATGACACTATTTGAACTTCTATCAGCTCCATAACTCAATAACTGTGAGATGGTGTAAAAGATCTGAGTCATAAAAGAAGATACATTGAAAAGATCCTATTCAATGCTGTCTTTTCAATAATGGCATACATTTGCCTCTGCGTTATAAAGAAATGTATGCCTGGTGATGAATAACATCTAACATTTCATAACCAAAAACAATTTTTAATTTCTCTAGAATAATCTGTTGTCATTCAGATGAACACATTAAGGCTGACAAAGTGTAATACATACGTCTAATTTCAAAAGTTCATGTTGTATGCAGGTATTATTTATTCATTCATTCATTAAATAAAAAAGAGTCCTGCATGGGCATTTGGCTCAGTAATTAAGATGCCGGTTAAGACTTCCACATCCCAAATTGGTGTGCCTGGGTTCAAATTCTGAACCCACTTCTGATTCCAGTTTCCTGTTAATGAATGTTGTAGGAAGAAGCCAATGAGGGCTCAAATACTTGGATTTCTGCCACCCACATGGGAGACATGGGTTGAGTTTCCAGTTCTTGTCTTTTACTTGAACATTTAGGGAGCGCACCAGTAGGTGGGATTGTTTGGTGTCTCTGTCTCTCTCTTTCTCTCTCCCCAAACAAATGAATAAATAAAACTTTATTAAAAGCTTTCTTTAAAAGACATACTGTTACAAGAAATTATGGATAAAATATTACCTCTACTTTCAAGAGGGCTTAATATTTATAATTGCATAAAAGTATAGGCTTTGCAAATACAGCATGTGGTTGGGAATCTTGATTCTGCTATTTGTTAGCATTGACATGGAGGCATATATTTATCATCTCTAATATTTGTTCATCTCACCTACAAAATGAAGGTAATTATATGTACTTTGAAGATTTTGTAAAGTTAGGTTAAATGCTAGTGGAAATGTGTAGTAAAGAGTCTGTGACAGAGCAGGTGAACAGTTTAAGTCATCATTAATTTAATTCAACTTAATCATTAAATTATTTTTAATTTACTATATATTCTCCTAAACTGATGTTCAATGTTAAAAGTTTATCTCACACTATTAAGAGTACAGATAATAAAAGTAGCAGCAGCACAAAAATAAAAAAAAATATTTTCACACTCAATTTGTGCAAAAGAAGAAAAGGTAGAACGATTGAATGCAAACTAATTTCTGGTATTTTAATGATATGTGTGGTACATTTTCTCAGAATGCAAGACTTACAATGCAAAGCATCTAATGAAAAATAAAGATTGTGAGATAAAGAGAAAAGTCTCTCTGGCATACAAACAGGGAACATTGCTTAATAAAAAAATGGAAAGGGGGCTAGCACTGTGGCATAGTGGGTAGAGCCTCTGTCTTCAGGGTCAACATCCTATATGGGCACCACTTCCTATCCAGCTCTCTGCTATGGCCTGGGAAAGCAGTAGAAGATGGCCCAACTCGTTGGGCTCCTTTACCCACTTGGAAGATCTGGAAGAAGCTCCTGGCTTCAGATCAACGCATCACTGGTCATTGAGGCCAAATGGGGAGTAAACTAGGGAATGGAAGACCTCTCTCTCTATGCCTCTCCTTCTTTCTCTGTGTAACTTTTTATATTGATTAAATAAATCTAAAAAAAAGAAAATTTGCTATACTCGTAAGAAATGATACAATTTGATTTTAAAACAATGGCTAGTCCTTGGACTGACTTAGCTCTTCTAAAATCCTGGATAGAAATCACATTCAAGGATTGTTAAATGTTGGAAAATTGCATAATTATCCAATCATAAATTGCTGTATCTATAAAAAGGAATAATAAATTATATAAATTATATAGTTTTTAAAAGTTAAATATATGTAAAATGTCTAGTATATTATCTAGCATAAAAGAGATATCCAATGCCTTAATCAGCTCTTCCTGTTCTGCACTTTCTTCCTTTGCCTTTCTCTGAGAACAGAAACACTAATGCACTTTGTCAGTTCGTGATGATATCATAACTAGTTCAAATGGTCAGGAGCTTGTCAAGTTGCTTCTCTGTCATATCTGGAATATATGCACACTGACAAAATTGTGCATGAGTTCCTCAATGTAACAAATATTTCCTCCCCCTTACCATGATAAAGTATGTTGTCCAAATTGTCTGCAGAATGCCTTGCATAATAACATCTTTCAGCGACAGTTTTTAATCACTCTAAGTCTCAGAAAAATCAAAAACTTCCCAGGTTTGGAGAAAGAAAGAGACATCCAAGTAGAGGAAGCACATAGAATCCCCAATAAACATGATGAAAAGAGATCCTCATCATGATACATTGTATTCAAACTCACCACAGTGAAACATAAAGAAAAGATTCTAAAATGTAGAAGAGAGATATGTCAGATTACTCTCAGATGACCTCCAATCAGATTCACAGCAGACTTCTCTTCAGAAACCCTACAGGCTAGGAGGGAATGGCAAGATATAGCCCAAGTACTAAGAGAAAAAAAACTGCTAGCCCAGAATATTATATCCTGCAAAGCTCTCATTTGTGAATGAAGGTGAAATAAAGACCTTTCATAGCAAACATAAATTGAAAGAATTTGTCACCACTCATCCAGCCCTACAAAAGATGCTTAAAGATGTGTTATACACAGTAACACAGACACACAGACATCAATATGAAAGAAGATAAAAGAAGAAAATCTATCAGTAAAAGATGACAAGTTCAAAGCATATATTAGAAATATCTTAGGACAAACGGCACAACAAATCACTACTAATCAATAGAGACATTGAATGTAAATGGCCTCAACTCTTCAATTAAAAGACACAGTCTGGCTGAATGGATTAAAAAACAATACCAATCTATTTGCTGCTTACAAGAAACACATCTTTCCAACAAAGATGCATACAGACTGAAAGTGAAAGGCTGGAAAATATATTCCATACCAACAGAATTATCATATGTTCTCCCTGAGTGGTAACAACTAACTGAGCACCTAAAAGGAAACCTGTTGAAGTGAAATGGACACCATGAGAAATAATGACGTGATCAGCCCTTGTCCTGACTGTTGAGGAACAACCTACTACTTTATTCGTTTTAGTGCTTTCTTCATTCTTCTTAGTACCATTGGTTGAACTCTTTTTTTTTCCTGACAGGCATAGACAGTGAGATAGAGAGAGACAGAGGGAAATGTCTTCCTTCTGTTGGTTCACCCCCAAATGGCTGCTATAGTTGGCCCGCTGCGCTGATTCAAAGCCAGGAGCCAGGTGCTTCCTCCTGGTCTCCCATAAGGGTGCAAGGCACTAGAAGTTGGGCCATCCTCCACTGCCTTCCTGGGCCACAGCAGAGAGCTGGACTGGAAGAGTTGCAAGGAGGACAAAATCCGGTGCCCCAGCTGGGACTAGAACCCAGGGTGCCGATGCCATAGGCAGCTGATTAGCCTAATGAGCCGCACTGTCGGCTGGTTGAAACTCATTAATTAACATACAATTACTCTTAGGTGTTTAAATTTAACTAAAAAGTGTTCCCCGTTAAGTATAAGAGTGAGAATAAGAGAAGGAGGAGATGTACAGTTCTGCACATGCTCAATTGGACGTACCCCTAAAAATAGAGCTAGAAACATACCAGGGGATTCCAATTCAATGAAATCAAGGTGGCATGTACCAATGCCATCTTACTTGTTAAAATGATCAATTTAATTTCATAATTGATGAAAAAGACAGGACTAATTGTCAAAGGGATTACATAAATAAGACCAGTGTCTGCAAATAATTGATAGAATTAAAAAAGAGAGAATGATCCTACATGGGAAGCAGGATACACAGCAAACTCATAGAATGGCCAAAAACCCTAAACAGTACTCTGGCCTCAGAATCAGCCCTTAAGGCATTCAGATCTGGCCAAAAAACCTATGACAGTATTTCAGGCATGGAAAGCCAAGGCATTGTGGTGAAAAAAAAAAAAAAAAAACACACACACAAAACCACGACCTAAATGAAAGATCTCTGTGAGTGAGATCCCAGCGGGAAGAATGGGCCATGAAAGAATACAGTACCTTTCTCTGAAGAGAGAAGAAAACTTTCACTTTGAATATGGCCTTGTCTAAATAAGATCAGAATTGGTTAACTCAAGAGGCTTCCATAGCCTTGGCAGTTCATGACAAGAGCCTCAGGTGATTACTGATGCCATAAACAAGATTGTCAATTGTTAAATCAACAATGGGAGTCACTGTGCACCTACTCCCCATGAAGCATCTTAGTCCTTAATGTGTTGTACTATGATAATTAATGGTAAAACTACTACTCAAACAGTACTCTATACTTTGTTTGCCTTTGTGGGTTCAGTCAATTGAAATCTTTACTTATTTTATACTAAGTTGATCTTCTGTATATAAAGATAATTGAAATTGTATCATGATGAATAATGGGATGGGAGAGGGAGTGGGAGATGGGATGGTTGAGGGTGGGAGGGAGGTTATGGGGGGAAAAGCTTCTATAATTCAAAAGTTGTTTTGGAAATTTATACTTATTAAATAAAAGTTGAAAAGAAAAAAATTGTGTTCTCTTTATATAGTTATCTACAATATGTTTCAGAATATCACTGTTCCTTTCAGGCTATATAGAATCTTAAAAACATGTTTCTAAAATATTGATAAAGTTTGCATATGGTAATATTAGATTGGCTTTGATTTTCTACACTTGATCTTAGCCCAAAGGCCGAGAAGTGATTTGATTTTCTTAGTTAAACGTGTAGACACAGGTAAGACTAGTTTTTTTTTTTTGTTTTGTTTTGTTTTGTTTTGTTTTGTTTTTTTACTTTATACTATTTCAAAAAAAGAAATAAATGTTCATTAGTAAATTACATCATTCACTATGTACTTAACATCCATTTAATAAGCTACCACAATGTGCTTGCCATTTACTAATAAAACAGGCATATAGTGGTGAAGCAAGCAGAGTTATGGCCCTCCTTCAGCATACAGATTATTTGGGGAGGAATTTGCTACATCCATTTGTTAACTGATAAGTAAATAAAGCAAGGTGCATGAAGCACATATGACCTAAAAATGTACCATAGGATGGGATTCAGCAGTCAGTTTGGCCAAAGGGTAGCAAGGGGAATATATTACACCAGGATGCATGATCACATATCCTTTTAGAAGTTAAATCTTACAGAATAGTGAGATAATCTGTGGAACCCAGAGGCAATGGTGAAACTGATTCATATGATGGGATAGAACTAGAGAATTAGAAATAGTCACAAGTGCTATCTCTCTTTCTCTTTTCAGTCTTTAGATAGATTTTTTCCCTCTGCTTTTGTATTCCATGTGTCCCACATGTTTGAGTTTGTTTATATCATACTCCTAATAATTCTATCTCAGACTTGATTCTATCAGAGAAAACTCATAGGGCTTCGCTTGTGCATACACTTAGCCCAATTATATGTACACATGAGGAAAATATGACATGATATAATTTAGGTGATCAGGAAATCACAGGTAGGAATGCAGACTGGATACTTCATTTTTGAGTAATATTTTACTGATGGATGTAACATAATTCCTTTACCTTGTTATCTACTAAAGAAATATATCAAACTTCTTTAATTTTAATGAATTATAACATGTATAGTTACAAAGGTTTGTGGTTTTATGTTTGTGTTGAAAATTCATTATTAAATCAAAAATCACCTAGAGTTTCTCCTATATTTTCTTCCATACATTATACAATTTAGTGTTTTGTAACTAGATGTGTATCTATTTAGAGTTAATTTTGTGAAAGTTATTAAGTCTTTGCTTAGATTCTTTCCTCCCTTTATCCATATTCTTTTTTTTCCTTTTGGAAGCTATATATTCCAGCAGTATTTACTGAAGAGATCACTCTTTCACCTTGAACAGCCTTTGATGCTTTTTCAAAGATCACCTGACCATATCTTCATGGATTTATCTCTGGCCTCACTTTGGCTCCATTATCTCTTCCTTCACTAAAGTTACAGTGACTTGATTGCTGTAGCTTTAGAATAAGCCTCTTATGTGGGCAGTATAAAGTCTCCCATTGTTTTCTCCAGTATTGTGGTGGCTCTTCTGCATGTTTTAATTTTCTATACATATTTTGAAACAAATTCTTAATATTATAAAATAATTCTTAGAATATTGATTTATATCTCATTGAATATATGTTTATGGGGTGGGCTATTGTTATCTAGCAAATTTTGTCTTTCAGTCCTAGAATATGAACTATTTTTTCATTTAATTATGTTATTTTTCTTTCTTTTTAAACTTTTATTTAGTAAATATAAATTTCCAAAGTACAGGTTATGGATTACAATGGCTTTCCCCACCCCCCATTACTACCCTCCCACTGGCACCCCTTCCATCTCCCACTCCCTCTCCCATTCCATTCACATCAAGATTCATTTTCAATTATCTTGATATACAGAAGATCGATTTAGTATATATTAAGTAAAGATTTCATCAGTTTGCACCCACACAGAACATAAAGTGTAAAATACTGTTTAAGTACTAGTATTAATTCACATTGGACAAAACATTAAGGACAGAGATCCCACATGAGGAGTAAGTACACAGTGACTCCTGTTGTTGACTTCACAATTTGACACTCTTGTTTATGGCGTCAGTAATCTCCCTAGGCTCTAGTCATGAGTTGCCAAGGCTATGGAAGCCTCTTGAGTTCGCTGACTTCGATCTTATTTAGACAAGGTCATAGTCAAAGTGGAAGTTCTCTCCTCCCTTCAGAGACAGGTACCTCCTACTTTGATGGCCCGTTCTTTCCACTGGGATCTCACTCACGGAGATCTTTTATTTAGGTTCTCTCTTTATTTTATTTCCCCCAAGAGTGTGTTGGCTTTCCATGCCTAAAATACTCTCATGGGCTTTTCAGCTGGATCCGAATGCCTTATGGGCTGATTCTGAGGCCAGAGTGCTATTTAGGACATCTGCCATTCTATGAGTCTGCTGTGTATCCCGCTTCCCATGTTGGATCCTTCTCTCCCTTTTTATTCTATCAGTTAGTATTAGCAGACAGTAGTCTTGTTTGTGTGATCCCTTTGACTCAGACCTATCAGTATGATCAATTGTGAACTGAAGTTGATCACTTGGACTAGTGAGATGGCATTGGCACATGCAACCTTGATGGGATTGTATTGGAATCCCCTTGCACATTTCTAACGCCACCATTTGACAAGTCCGATTGAGCATGTCCCAAATTGTACATCTTCTCTTTCTCTTATTCCCACTCTTATATTTAACAGGGATCACTTTTCAGTTAAATTTAAACACATAAGAATAATTGTGTGCTAATTACAGAGTTCAACCAATAGTATTAATTAGAAAAAAATACTAAAAGGGATAAAGTATTAAATTGTACATCAACAGTCAGCACAAGGGCTGATCAAGTCACTGTTTCTTGTTATTTTTCTTTCATCAATTTGTAATTACAAATCCTCTATATAGTTTGTTAATTTTTTAAAATTTATTTGACAGGTAGAGTTGTAGACACTGAGAGAGAGAGACAGAGAGAAAGGTCTTTGTTCCATTGGTTCACCACCCAAATGGTCACTACGGCCAGCGCTACACTGATCCGAAGCCAGGAGCCAGGTGCTTCTTCCTGGTCTCCCAGGAAGTGCAGGGCCCAAGCACTTGGGCCATCCTCCACTGCATTCTCGGGCCATAGCAGAGAGCTGGACTGGAAGAGGAACAACTGGGACTAGAACACAGCACCCATATGGCATGCCGGTTCCTCAGGTGGAGGATTAAGCAAGTGAGCCACAGCACTGGCCCCAAGTTTGTTAATTTTGTATATACACTGTTTCATGTTTGGGATGCAATTGTTTATGATATTTTTGTTTTAATTGCAAATTTATTGTGTGTTGTTATACATAGTGAAGTAATTGACATTTTGGATGTTATCTGTGTATCTTCTGACTTTGTTATATATAATGGAAAATAGATTTTGTTGCTGGGCTATTCTACATAAACAATCATTTCATTGAAATTTGCTGCCTAGCACCAATATCAGCCTCTCTCATCTCAAAGCCATGTATTTCTTTCTCTTTTCTCATCTTATTTAAAGACAACTTTTATTGGCTTAGGATCCACATTATGATGTTATTTTAACTTTATTGCACTTGAAAAAACTCTGTTTCCTAATATTACTATATTCACAGGTACAGGGTATTAAGACTTTAACGTCTATTTGTGGGGGGGAAGGGGAGGTGATACAATTCAATCCATAGCATGATCAATGTTTCTTTTCTTTTTTTTTTCTTTTAAGATTTATTTATTTATTTGAAATTCAGAATTACAGACTAAGAGAAAGAGAGAGAGAGAGAGAGAGAGAGAAAGAGAGAGATACCTTCCATCTTCTGGTTGAGGTTCACTCTGCACATGGCCCCAATAGCCAGGGCTCAGTCAGGTGGAAACCAGTAGTAAGGAGCTTCGTTTGGGTTTCCCACATGGGTGGTATGAGCCCAAACCTAGACCATCCTCCATTGCCCTTCTTTAGCCACCAGCAAGAATGTAGGTTGGATGAGGAACCATTAGTGGATGTGACACTAATCAACACCCATACACCACAACAATGTCTATTTTCTATAAATTATGAAACTTGTGGGAATATAGTTGTTAAAAATATTCCTTTTTTATCTTTTCATGTTTTGGGGAGCAGTATTGATAATTTCTTTCTCATTTTAGATATAAATAATTTGTGTATTTTCTTGTTCTATTAATTACTTTAGTTATTGGTTAGTTAATTTTCTTGGTGTTTTCAAACAATCAGCTTTTGGTTTCGTTTATAGTTTCTTCTATTTTTTTCATGTTTTGAATTTCTTTGGTAATTTTTGTACTTTAATACTATAGGCTTAAATTTTTTCTCTTTCTCTACTTCAGTAGATGTCAGGTTATTGAGTTGAAATCTGCATTCATTTGAAATATCTATATTTTATGACATAAATTTCCTATTAGACACTACTTCTTCATATCCCCCAATTTCAATAATTTGTGTTCTCAATTTCTTTGGTTATATATATATATATATATGTATATATATATATATATAATTTTATTCATTTATTTGAGTGACTGATATAGAAAGAAGGAGAGAGAGAGAGAGAGAGCACTGAGTCATCCACTGATTTGCTCTCCAAATCCCTAATGTCTGCAATTGTCAGGGGCTATACTGAGGCCAAAGCCAAGAACTCAATCTTGGTCTCCAGGTAGGTGGAGCCAACCCAGTTCCTTAAACCATAACTGTAGAGTCTGTATTAACAGGAAGCTGGAGTCTGGAGCCAGACTTATAAATCAAATTCAGGTACTCCAATGTTGGAAAGGGACATCTGAACTAACATCTTAACTACTAGGCCTGTTCCAATACAATTTTTTTTTTTTTAATTTCACTCGAATCTTTCTCTTTGGTATGTTTTATTTAGAGCTCTGTTGGTTAATCTCAATATATTTTATTCCATTTATAATATTTTTGTTACAGATTTATACGTTAGTTTTTTTGTGGCATAAGAACATGTTTTGTGATATCTATTTTTTAAATATATTAAAATATGCTGAATGGCTCAGAATATAGCTTAACATAATGAGTAACCTGTGTGATATTGAGAAGGATGTATATTCTGTTATTTTTGGAAGGAGTAATTTCAATATGTCATTTAGATATGGTTGTTTAATAATGACATTCAAGTCAACTATATTCTTTCTGAAAACATGCTTACTTGATATATCAACTAATGAGAAAAGGGTTTTGAGGTCTCTGGATATAATAGTGAATTTTTCCAGCCCTGCTTACACTTCCCAGGGATTGTTGTAGATCTTTTGCACTCTGTTGTTATATACATATGTATTAAGGATGGTTATATCCTCTAAGAGAATTGACCCATTTATTATTATGCAAAGCCCCTATTTATTCCATTATTTTTTTCTATTGTTGAACCTGGCCTGGAATTAATACAGCTACTCTAGTTTTCCTTTGGTTAGTATGACATAAGAAACCTTTCTTCATCCTTTTAATTTTAACCTCTCTGTACCTATACATTTAACATGAATTCCTTGTAAACAGTATGTACTTGTATGATAATTTTTAAAACCTCTTTTGACATTCTCTTTTTTATTTGGTGCATTTTCACAGTTTGAAATAATCTTCAGTATCCTTCACTGGTAATATCAACATTTCTATGATGTAATTTTTGTTCCTATTTTAGCATATTGATTTTATTTCTTTAGAAATTTTTACAATAGAGACTGCATTAAAAACTTGCAACTCATCTGAGTTTACTTTCAAGCATCATTAAATCATTTCACAAGTAGTACAGCTCCCTTATAGTATAGTATGCCTATCGCTTTCCTCCCATCTCTTATAAAATTGTCAAAATTCACTTTACTTATACATCTTCCATAATCAACCATTATTGTTATTATTCATTTGAATAGTTATCTAGTATTTCAATTTAAAATAAGAAAGACATATTTTATTTTACTCCATATTTTTACTATATATTTTCTGTGATGATCTTTTTTTCCCCATGTAGATTAGAGTTTATCATTTGTTTGATTTTCCTCCTTCTTGAGGGACTTTTAAAAATATTTCGGGCATGGCGCTCTGGCACAGCAGGAAAGGCCACTGCCTGCAGTACCAATATCACGTATGGGCACCGGTTCGAGTCTTGGCTGCTCCACTTCCGATTCAGCTCTCTGCTATGGCCTGGGAAAGCAGTAGAAGACGACCCAGACACTTGGGCTCCTGCAACCACTTGATGGACCCAGAAGAACCTCCTGGCTCCTGGCTTTGGATTGGTGCCACTCCAGCCGTTGTGGTTATCTGGGGAGTGAACCAGAGGATGGAAGACTTTTCTCTCTGCCTCTTCCTCTCTGTAACTCTGCTTTTTAAATAAATAAAATAAATTTTAATAAAGTAAAATGAATAAAATAAACCTTAAAAATATTTCTTGCGAAACATCTCTGCTGAAGATAAATCCCTCTGATTTTTCTTTGTGTTAGAAACTGTTACCTCATCGATCTTTTTTATAAAGATTTATTTACTTAATTGAAAAGCAGAATTACACACACACACACACAGATTTTCCAACTTCTGCTCTACCCTCCAAATGCTCACAGCACCCAGGATGGGCCAGGCCCAAGCCAGAAACCAGTAACTCCATGTGGGTCTCCCATGTGAGTGGCAGGAGTTCAAGTACTTGGATCATCATCTGCTGCTTTCCCAGCCACATTAGCAGAGAGCTGGTTTGCAAGTAGAGCAGCTGGAACTTGAACAAGTATTTGTATGGTATGTTGATATCACAGGGGTTGGCTTAACCTGCTGTACCAATACACCAGTCCCTCATCATCATCCTTGAAAGATAATCGTATTGAAACAGTATTGTAGAATGGAAGAATTTTTTTCAATGCTTTAAATATTTTATTCTGCTTACTTATTGAATATATGATTTCTGGATGCTAAGTCTGTTATATCCCACTCTAAGTAATTTTTTTTTCATTTTCTCCTTTCTCTGACTTTCATTTGAAGTTGGAATATGATATGCCTGTCCAAAATATGTTGTTATTTACCTCGATTAGTGTCCTCAGAGTCCTGGATTTGTGTTTTGTTGCTATCATTAATTTTTGAAAATTATGTCATTATTCCTTCAAATATTTCTTCTGTTCTCCTTTTTCTTTTTTAAAAATGTCTTATTAAGGCCTTTATTATCATAAGCCAGAGTATCTTGATACAAGTACTTTTCTTATTTAAAAAAATGATTTTTTATTTGAAAGTCAGTTACACAGAGATAGAAGGTGAGGCAGAGAGAGAGCCATCCACTGGTTCACTTCCCAATTGGCTGCAATGGCCAGAGCTGTGTCTACCTGCAGCCAGGAGCCAGGAGTTTCTTCTGGTCTCCCACACGGGTGCAGGGGCCCAAGGACTTGGGCCATCCTCTACTGATTTCCTAGGCCATAGCAGAGAGCTGGATCAGAAGTGGAGCAGCTGGGACTCGAACAGGAGCCCATATGGGATGCTGGCACTTCAGGTGGCTGCTTTACCTGTTATACCACAGTTCTGGCCCCTTCAAGTACTTTTCAAGACTGTTTGAATTGGCTGCTGGAAAAATCCATCAGAAGGCTCAAGTGAGAACACTGCCCATTCAGAAACCTCTCCACAGGCCATCAGCAGAACGCAATTCAAGTTCTTGTGACTGAAGACAAGTCAGTTCTTCACTTATACCAGTCAGAGAGGAAGAAATGAAGACTCCTATTGAACTCAGGTGTTTCATGATTGGTTTATGGGATTGGTAAGAAAGTACAAAATTCCTTGTTCCCTGAAAATGTTGGACTGACTAAGCTGGTAGAATTGAAACAGTCTAAATCAGAGGTATTGGCAATGACATTACCCTAGCAAGGAACCTGAGCAGGTGAGAAGGTGCAGCATAATTCCTAAAAGTTTCCATGTATCTGGCATTCATATGGTATCCCGCTCTGTGTGAATGGTCACACATATGGAGTTCAACATCTGATTGATAAGTCCTGTTGAAATGAATATACTCCTAATGCTATCCTGCAGTATGGATTTTCTGGCACTGAATGAGGTGGGAAATTAAGCTGTAGGCTTTCCCACATCCACAGCACTCCTATGACCTTTCACCATTGTGGACTGTCTGATGTGCAATAAAGTCAGAGATCCTACTAAAGAATTTCTCAATGCCCAAAGGCTTCATCTCAGTATGAATTCTTTGATGCTTAATAAGGATGCATTTATAAGCCAGCGGACTTTTCACAACCACTGGAATCATAAAGATTTTCTCCAGTGCACATACTCTCATGCTGAACAAGGGCAGCTTTCTTTCTGGAGACTTCCTCACAATCCTAGCACTTGTAGGGGCTTCCTCTGTCGTGAACTCTGGTGTACAGTTAGGTGGGATGATGGCCAAATTATTTCCACACTCATCACACTTTTAAGGCATTTCTCCAGTGTGGGTGCTCTTGTGCTGAGTAAGGTTAGCTTTTCCACTGAAGGCTTTCCCACCTTTGCTGTACGGATAGGGCCTCTCTGAAACAGATCCTGGTGCTGAACAACCATGTCCTTGTGGCCAACATTTTCCCACATTTGTTGCACTTGCAATACATATGTACAACATGAACGGCCTCTCCAGGCTCACTGCTCTTGGATGCCTTCCTCTTTTTCACAGGTGGCCTTTTGCTAGTGACCTCTGGAAATAGACTGATTTTTCATCTGCTCCTCCTCACATATGAGAGACTTCTTTGACAGGTAAGTTCTTCACAGACTCTGCAGCTGTGCATCTAGGAGACCTTGCTTTCCACCCCAAGGTTTGTCTGCATAGTATTGCTTCTGGTATGGGTGAGAGTTTGCACTGAACCAGAATTGCCTCCTACACGCATCACATATGCATGTTGTCATTCTATGGTGTGTTCCTGATGTTCATTCAGGTACAAAATATCTTTCAAGATATTTTTTAAATCATAAGGGTGAGCTGTCTGAATGGATGAGCCGTTGAAGTGCTAACTTATGGCACTTTTACAGAAATGCCTCTTTTTCCTTCAATGCATGCCAACAACAAGGGCCTGTCCAAGCCCCTACTGCTGTGACTATATAGTCACGTCCTCTCAGACACCCAGCATTCTTTCCTTTGCCACCATTCACAAACCACAGATAACCTGCACTGAGTCCATCATTGAGGCCACTACCACCACAGCCTACTGGACAGAAATGTCATAACCTGGTGTTGATGGTGGAGGCAGGGTCTTCCTGGAAGCCTGCATAGCCAAGCATTTTTACATTAGGGACAGTGTCTCCTCCTGCTCACATTCATCAACTCAGAACGCATCCAGTGCACCACAAGAGCTGACCAAGGTCTGTTCTCACTTCTGTTAGTACATAAGGGCATGTGTGTTAAACATTTTTAAGTTTTTCAACTATTTCTAGGTATGTTATTTGTTTGTTTGACATTCTTTTCTTTTTTGTATTTCTTTTTAGAAAGTTTCTATTGCCATATTTTCTTTCTTTTAATTTATTTATTTATTTGACAGGTAGAGTTATAGACAGTGAGAGAAAGAGACAGAAAGAAAGAAAGGTCTTCCTTCCATTGGTTCACTCCCCAAATGGCCACCACAGCCAGTGCTGCGCCTATCCAAAGCCAGGAACCAGGTGTTTCTTTCTGGTCTCCCATATGGGTGCAGGGGCCCAAGCACTTGGGACATCTTCCACTGCCCTCCGGGGCCACTGCAGAGAGCTGGACTGGAAGAGGAGCAACCAGGACTAGAACCTAGCGCCCATAAGGAATGCTGGCACCACAGGTGGAAGATCAACCAAGTGAGCCATGGAACCAGCCCTCTATTACCATTTTTTCAAGATGACTGTTTTCTTCCTTGGTTCACCCCATCTATGGATGAGTCCACCAAAGGCACTATTATTTTCTTTATAGTGTTTTTATTTTTGGAATTTACCTTGGATTCCTTTTTAGAGTTTCAATATCTCTGTTTAAACTATTCAGCTGTTCTTTCATATTTACCTTCGCTTTTAGAAACTTCAATATGTCAGTAGTGATTATCATTTAAAATTTTCTCTCATAATTTCAAAACTTATGTCATATATGGATCTTATTTGAGGGTTTGTCTCTTCAGACTGCATATTCTCCTGGTCTTGTAGTTTTTAAAGCCAGATAGGATATATTAGGTTACATAAATTGACTTAAAGAGGCCCTCTGTGGAAAGTTTTATGTTCATCCTGTTATAGCCCTGGGTGCCAGATGCTTCAGATTCTCAAGCATCTTTTTTTGTCTCTTCTGTGGTCTTTGCTTTCCCTTAATATCTTCCTTTTAAATTGATTCTGGGCCCTACAGCTATTTGAACTATAATTCAATTTGATTACACTGGAGCTCTGTTGATGTGGTGTTGAAGAAGATGTGTCCTATCATCTTCTGATTAAAACTCAATCTTTTATTGGTCCACCTCTCATGGGTGTTATCTCCAAATGTGTTAATTTAGTTTCACAGGCTTTTCTTCACCTCAAGACCAGAAGGCTGTAGGTAGCAAGAGTGAAAGGGACACTGTTCCCCAGGTGGGATGACCCCATCAAACATTTATCCCTGAAGAGAAAGTCCTTATTATGGAGAACACTTTGGGTGTATTTCATTGGGATTATTCTTCTTCTTCCTCTTCCAGATTCTCAAGGGGTCTTTCATATTTCTGGATCCTGAGTGACTGAAAAAAATCTCCAAGATTTTTTGTCTCCTACTAGTTCACACTTAGACACTCTGGATTCATCAGAATTAGGATTTAAATATTTCTACCAATTTATAGATCCCATGACTTCTGTTCCAGGTTAGCTGATATCATCTGTGATTCTCAGCATTTGTATATTTCTCTATGTTTTGGTGTGGTAGATCACTTCATGGTCTCAATTTTCGATGGAGACAAGGAAAGCTTTGAATTCTTTTGTCTTAATTTTTTATTATTTTTATATTTTGTCTTTTTTTATTCAACTGGAGCTGAACCCAAAATTTTAGTCATTTTTAATTGAAAAAAGTAAGTTCCAGATGAAAAGAATTGATGTAGTATATTCAAAATAGAATAAAAGCAACATCCAAAGTTCTGGTTGCTTAAAAGTTGTTCTACTTGTGACTTATACTGTGATCACCATCTAAGAGGTAAGTTAATTCAACAGATACTTTAAAAGAGGGAGTCTAGGGTCAAATATATTGTGAAAATACTGTACTATGTATCTCTACTTTTTATTCATTACAAGGTTTTAATATCAGAGAATTTGAAAAATCTCTCAAGTAAATATATACATGGTGTGTAGTGGTTTACAGAAACACTTGATTTTAATATCTTCTAATCAGAAAATCCAAAGAATTTAAGAATAGAAAAAATGATTGGTAAATGGTCATAGGAGGTCGGCAAAATAAAATGTTTGAATATGAGAACAAGTTGCAGAGATTGACTTTAAAAATAGTAACAGGAAATGAGGTCAATAATGAGAATGTTGGGTGATTTATCTATGTGAAATATACATACTTTTAAAAAAGTTAGATGGAATGACCTACCCAAAAGCAAAATTTTTCGTAAATGCGGGGGGTGACCAAAAATCAGCAAATGACAGCAACAAATAGAATGATACTGTGTGTATTTGCATATAAATATCTAATTATTTATACATAGTGATTTGTATTTACTAATGTGTGGAGGGGAGAGAAACAATGTAAGTTCAGAAAGACAAATATAGTACAAACCTATGTTCTAGTTGTAAGGTACACAATTTGAGGAAATTTAAATAAACATCACGTTGAAAGACAACAGAAAAAATAGTGACCTATAGGATTGATGCTATTTCAGTAAAAAGGAGACAAAAATAATGTATTCTCAGAGTGTAACAATAAAATCATTACCTACAGAGCAGAAGACTACAAAGTCCCAGTGAAAGCGTAGGAATTCTATCTGGGAAATCTACAGAAACATATAGGGATGAGAAACTGAGTCTTATGGGACAATTAGACTTATGAATGACTGAGATAAGCAGAAATGTGAAACTGTCTTCCATCTAAAGAATATTGAAAGAATTAAGAACGTGCCATCCTAAAACATGAGACTCTGGCATATTAGCTACTTTGAGTAAAGGTACAAGAGAAAAACAGCTAGGAGATCACTCTTTTATTTGGTTTCCTAAAAGGATATGAAATTGCCAGTTAAGTGCTTTTCCTACACCAAAGGAAAATGTGATTCTTATCTAAATGAGTGTGGATTTGAGGTGAGAGAAATCTATACAAGTGTGGTTAGATTAACTCTGCTTCTTGGCTAACACTCCACCTAGTTACTTACCCTAGTGCTAGCCCTTTTGCCTTGTCACAGCTTCACAATTTACTATTTGTCTAGTTCAGCATATACATAGTGTTCAACTCTAGCTGTACCTTTGGGTGTTTATAAAGGACCCCATGCCATGTAAAACTTTTATTCATCATATGTGTGCTTTTTTTCTTTTGACATGTTTTATATCTTTTTAATTTTCAGGCCCACCCAAACCTCCTTAACAAGAGAGAGGTAAAATGTGCATATCTAAACGTCTCTGTGGATAGTAAACTACAATAAACTGTTTGCTGGCATGATGTATTATATGACTGTATCAATAAGATTTTAGGTCAGGGCGATGCTGTGGCATAGTGGGTAAATCCACCACCTGTAGCGCTGTCATCTCATATGGGCACCAGTTTAAGTTCCAGTTACTCTGTTTCCAGTCTAGCACTCTAATATGGCCTGGGAAAGCAGTAGAAGATGGCTCAAGTCCTTGGGCCCTTGCACCCATGTGGGAGACCCAGAAACTCCTGGCTCCTGGCTAAGGATTGGCCCAGCACTGGTTACTGTAGTCATTTGGGGAGTGAACCAGTGGAAGACCTCTCTCTCTCTGTCTCTGCCGTTTTTGTAAATTTACCTCTCAAAAAATAAATTAATCTTTAAAAAATGTGCATTATGTTAGCACATTTATATATGTATATACATATATATATACATATATATGTATACACATATACATATATAAAGATTTTAGGTCATAGAAGGTCTTTTTGTTTAGCTTTAGCATAATGTAAAAGCATTAACTTACATGTTAGTGTATTTTTATATTTGCTAATCTCAGGATTTTGATTCTTCCAGGAGGAAATATTGCATTGTTTACAAGCACAGATTGTTGATTCAGACATATCTGGTTCCAAATCATGAATCTATTGTTCATTTATTTGCTTTTTTTTTACTAGCTATGCAGCCTGGAATAAGTTGCTTGGATGTGCCAAGTCTCATTTTACTCTTCTATAAAAAAAGGAAGTATTAATAGTATGTCTTTCATAGGATTCTTGTGAAGAATAAATAAGATAATCCATAAAAAGCAGCACTTAACAAAGTGCTTGGCATATTACAAAAAAGTAATAGTGTGAGAACTAATATTATTACTGCATCTTTAAACTGAAGTAAGATAATTCTGAATTGTTGCATTTGTTTCCAACCTTTGTCATTCAAGACTCTAAATATGCATTAATTTTTCCTCTTTTCCTTCATTTCTTCCTGTTAGGGAAAAATATTATGAAGAAAGTAATTGAGTCTCCTCATTGGCCCTGGAGGCATATATATAATATGTTTCTTTGAGCCAAAAGGAAAATTATTCATTCTGGATCTATATCATATCACTCTTCCAACTTCAGTGTGACTGTATCTTTCTCTCTGTTTTTTTTTTTTGAAAACTTGTGGAAATATATGACTCTGTTCTTTATTATCATATGTATTTTCTAAAAGTAAATTCAGAATAATCTATACACCAGAAATGATTTAAGAGTTTTAAAAATGAACATCATCTATAGAATACTCAATATAAATCAGGTATTCAGAGTGCTAAAAATACATCTAATGAAACCAAGAGATCTTGAAGATGACAGGCATTTAAATCGATCGGACAGCTAAACATTTCTTTGTAAAAAAATCACTGACAGAATGTCAATCTTAGATGGTTTAAACTTGAAGTTATGATTAATGCTATGTAAATAGGATATTCCCTTCCAGCTTATGGTTGATTTTATTTATTTGTAGGTATAATATTATAATTAAACACATTTAATTATAGCAGTGGTTGCCATTTTTTTAAATTTGGATTCTCTTTATTGTGAGATTATTTATATTATTATTATCACCAGCATAGCTATCTTAGAGTAGGTTGATCTTGCCCTACTCACTAAAACACTAACACTTTGATTCTGTCTTTTGTTTCCCTGAAGACCTTATAACACAGCTAGCATGAAGTCTGTTGTACATTATTATCATATACATAAAAGCAATGTATCTTGTTTTTTCTAAGTTTTGAGCACTGGTTTTGCTAAAGCCAATGTGCAATTTGTGTTTGTAAATGCAATGTTTGACCCAAAATCATCCCTGAAAATACTTAGAGCATGAAGGAAGTACCCTAAAGTTCTCAAAAATTCAGTTCAAATTGAATCTTCCCACTTCAACTTCACATAATAGTCTTGTTGAAAGTTGTGAGACTTTTTTGAGTTCTTCTTTCCCTTTTACTTAAAATTACAGTATTTTCTGCAAATGTATTTAATAAACTAATGTAATAACTTAATCAAATATAAACTCCCCAGGGAAAAGTAGCCTGACATACACATAAGATCCAGGGAAGACAGTACTTGAGTCTTTACCATTGACCAGCTACATAATTTTAAGTAATTTTTATAGCCTATGTTGATCCTAGTGTTTATGCATTTGTTTCTTTGTTCTTTTAATCTACTAGATGGGGTTATGGATCACATTTATAGAGTGCTTGTGAAAGAAAAAATAAATAAAATGTAAGGCACAATAATAGGAAATGGTATCTAATAAAGTGAAGTAACTGACTCATGAACTCATAGTCAGATGTGGTGCTTAACTTGAATTCCATCTTTTTTGTAGATGTCAATAGTGCTCAACTCTATGACTAAATTATAACATTTTTGAATGTATACTATAAATGGCTGCAAACAAGCCTATAACACTCCAGAGACCTATGTGGGATCACTTACTTGGTCATTGAATTTTTTTTTTTATTTTTTATTTATTTGGAGTGGCTTAGAATTTTTTTTTCTAAAATCTCTAACTGGATATCAGGAGATAATAATGGTGTTTCTGATTATTTTCTGAATAAAGGGCACTGATAGGCATATTGTCTCTCTCTCCACATCAGAAACAGATTTATTTACATTCTAGAGTGGTAAAGACTCTGTCTTCTCTGTAGGGATTTGCTTATACTCCAGGCAATATGGACAATGTCTTCCTTCAAGCAAATATAAGATAAGTTTGTCAATGGCCCCCTCCAAAGCTTAGTGTTCCTCAGCTATGAAACAGACACATTGGGTAATTTCAGTGTCAGCTGGGACCCCCAAGGTCATTTCAATATAATATCAGTGGTTCATGAGTAGCAAAGGGAACCAGAGAACATAAAGCTCATGTCTCATATTGGTTTGTGAGTAACAAACTATCTCAATTAATTTGGGTTTACTGTATCCTTACCAACCAAAGCTATTGATGTGTACCAATTCACTTTTATAATTTGGGCTTATCAAATCAAATATTTTTGGGGCCTATCAGATTATTAGCTGAAAGAAAAGTTGAATTTGAGATATATAACACTATTCTCAAGAGCTTATATTTACTGAAAAAAATTAGTAATTGCATACTCTGTGTTAAATATTACTTATCATCATCACATATCTTTAGCTTAATAAATAATAATAATAATTACTAATCATCAACCACCTGTAATCTGCTGGGGTGGCTACATGAGGAATTTTGAATAACTGAGTAATTCATCCTTCCTCAGTGAGCTCATTATTTTGAAGAAGATAGCATCAAAAATATCCTGCAACAAAAGATCAAGAGGAATCTAAAGAAATAAAAGTCCTAAATAGGACTGGAGGGTTTGTGAATTTTTATTTTCTAATAAATACTGAGCACTTATTAAAGAATAGATTCTGTTTTCAATCCTTTTAAGTTTTTCATTCTTAATAGTACATTAATAATAAAACATTTATTACTATCATTTTTTTACAAATATGAAAATTTAGACCCTGACAAGCAACATATTAAAAGGAAGTTGGCATTTTATATCCATAATCTAGTTGAGATCTACCATTTTCATGCAGTTCATATCTACGTAGATTTGTGGGTGAGTTTCATGGAATGAACTACAGAGGGTAACGAAGTCAGTGTAAGGAAATCCTTAAATATTAAGCATTTAATAGCATTTATGTGTGTGCCAGCAATAGAAGCAAACTGATAGACTTTCTAAGGTCCTGAGACCAAACATTGAACCACTGGAAACTAGATCCTATTTGTCTGTCCATCTATGCACCATGTACCTATTTTTGAATAATTTAACTACGCCAGTATCAGGTGGCGTCAGACACAATTTGGTTCTTCAGCATGTTTGTAAATGTTTACTTGGTTCTTTTGTTCTCCTCCCTGTAGTTTTCATTTCACTTAGTGTTTTTGTATCCTCAGGGATTTCAGTCATTATTTTTAAATTGTTTACTTGTTTGAAAGACAAGGTTACAGAGAAAAAGGCAAGGGAAAGAGAGAGAATCATCCAACTGCTGGTTCACTCCCCAAATGGCCAGGGATGGGCCAGGTCAAAGCCAAGAGCTAGGAACTTCATCCCTGTCTCCCACCTGGGTGCAGTGACCCAATTACATGGGCCATCTTTGGCTGCATTCACAGGCCATTAGCAGGAAATTGGATTGGAAGAGGAGCAGCTGGTAATTGAACAAGTGCCAATACTGGATGTTGGCATAGAAGGTGTCAGTTTAACCCACTACACCTTAATATTGACCCCTCAGCCATTGTTTTTAATGCTAAGATATTCATGGATATTGGTTTAGATATATACTTTTAAAATATAGCTGGAATTTACAAGAAAATGACTAAAAATATCAAGAGTTACATATTGCTAAAGTTTTGTGTTTTCCTAATTTTAGTAAGTCTATAAGTAGAATGAATCTTATTTAAGAAAAAAAGGGGTAGATGCAGGACAAGGTGGTGGCTGAAAAATATATTCAGATGAACATCTTCCCACAGAGACCCTAATTTGATTAGCTATTCACACACCCCAGCTCACATCACTTAAGCTACTGAAGTCAGGTTTCACACTGCAATGCATGACTTTAGTATGACAATAAGAAAGGGTCATACAATAAGAAAGGTTGTCCATACTGTCCTTTCCCCAATTCCAAGTTCTGCAACATGGAAAGGGATGAAATAATTTGGTTATTAGACTCCAGTACCAGGCCCACCACAGTCAAAACCAGTGCTAAACATGGCACCACAATTCCTTCATCTGGCCTATACCTACAAACTGAGTCTTTGATTTCTCTTTGGACAGTTGACCAAGGGACTTCCTCTAAAATCCCTCACCCAACCTCCAGCAGTTAACAAACAACTGCAGGACTATGTCTTGGGATTCAGCGTCAGGCTTAAAAACTAAACACTGTGATGACACTAACAGCCCCATTTCCTAGGTGAATGCCTGTAGATGGAATCTAGACTTGCCACAGTATCGGGCAGAGATCTGTGCCCCCATGGGAGTCATTTTGGTATCAATCACTTTATAAGGGTCTGATTTTGCACCACTGAGATTACAAATGACCTTGTGACTTTGAGACCCAGTTAAAACTCAGCTTATATTGTCAGCTTTCCCTGAATTTAGGCATTCATCAAGATATTACAGGACTGTATCTTAGGACTCAGTGCTGTCTTGGTAAATCTTAGTATTTGGCAAATAATAATGGTGCCTGTACCCAGGCCATTACATATAAGTGAGTTCTCTGTATCTGCTCCAGTGACTAGAGGAGTCTTATGGCCCTTGGTAAATGGACTTACCCTTCAAAAAATATTGCTTGGAGTTAGGTATAATGGCCTTGGACTGTGAGTCCATTTGCACAGCAGACAGACAAATGCAGTGGCAGTGTGGGCTTTTTTTCCTACCCCATGTTGAACTGATCTCAATAGGCTGTGGTATCATCCAGTACTCTGGCATTGAAAGCCATGGAACTGTGTATCTGGGATTGCCCAATCAGGAAAAAAGCTTGAAGCGATGACTCTCTCGTTTAGGATGCTTCCCCAGGTCATTCTGATCAGCATACCTATTGCAGTCATGAGGCAAATATGAGTTCAGGCTGTCTTGTGTTGCAGTGGCATTCTCCAATAGAGAGAAGGGACAGTGAGGCTTTCAGCAGGAAACAACATTTATTTTTCCTCCAGCACAGACTCAGGGGACCTATGTCCCAAAGCTGAGCCCCAGTCATAGCGGGGCAATTTGTTATATATCCTTGAACAAGCAACTTTTCTTTTTCTTTTGCTTTGGGAGAGGTCTCTGCCACATTTTCCACTTTAATGCTTGCACCCTGTGTAGAGCCAAAGAGCATTTTCTATAACATCATGACATTTGTAGCCATACTTTTTTAAAACTATGGCCTCAATAATGCTAGTGATGGTCCTTAGTACCAAGGGAGGCAGACACAGCCAAATTAAACAGGCTCAGATGAAAACATAGTTATGGTTATAAGAATTAAGAATAAATTATTGATCTTATAGGTTGTAGGGCTGTCAGTTTTTCAAGCTTCTGCCGTCTGTAGATCAGTCAGCTTCCGGGGTGAACAAAGCAGGACTACTGTTCTTGAGGACCTCTCATATAGTGATTCACTTGTTTCAGATGGTTAAATTGCATGGTACAGCTAGGTCAGATGTGAAGCTGTGGTGGATCCAGGGTACCGCCCTGACAACCTTAACTTATATGGTTTATATATTGCTTGGGCTATGCTGGAGAGTCTAAGGGTATAAAAGTGTCAGCCCAGGGTGGATTTCAGGGCTTTCTGGCTGATGTGAGTCTCTTGATGGAACAGTCTGTTGCACAACAGAAGATTTTTTTTTCTCACCTTTATGACTTTGTAAAGAAGTCTGGCTGGATATATGTGAGACCCAAACCTATTTATTATTTTTCATGTGGGGTACTAGAAGAGACATTATAAAGAAGGTGTGAACTTCCTTATGGAAGACACCCTGTTGACTCCCACTACCTGGCTGACTGGGAGGAGAGGTTAGTATAGAATGGGTGGCATCTCTGAAAGGAAATTTACAGTCCTGCCTATAATATTACTGACCTAGGCTGTCTCTGCTCTCCCTGCTCCCCACCCCACCCCCAATGGCAGTGGTTATTTTGGAAGCTGGGCAGAATGAAAGGCCTTTTGAGCTTGGAAGGGGGCCAACAGGGTCTGTAGCTCTGAACTGGGAGTCCTTCAATTCTCAGGGCAGTGCTGTTTTTAGTGACCCAGCACTTGGCCGAGCCGACAGGACACTGCAGAGGCTGGCCTTTGTCATGATGGCTGTTTGCCTAAAGCTCTGGCTTTCCATATCAAAACTCAATGCCACTTGGGAGTCAACTGGCCTTGTTCAATCTCATTAATGGCAGATCACTGTGGAAAGCTGTTATTAATTGACCTGCTACCCATCCTTACGTTGTTCTTGTTGCCTAGCTCACTCCTCTATCTCTTGGTCTCTGTTAAAGTAGACCATGGAGGCAGGCTTTAGAATGTTAGCCAATGGGCTGCTCAGTCCCATCTTCAGTCTTTAGTGACCTGAGCTGGAAGTCTGTAGTCACAGGCAAGTTTTGACAGTGTTTTGGTTTTTAGTTTACTGTGAGATAAGACAATTTTGTGAGGAGAGTTTGTCTTTTTAGGTAATATCAGAACACGATGATTACCTTACTCAATCTGTCTATAATTTTTAAGTAATTAGTATAATTTTATCTAAGGCATCCTCGATTGCTTACCCTCAGTAACTTAATACCAAGTGAGACTTAGCAAGCAATTTTAGCTGTTGAACACCAATAACTTATAAAAACATTTATCAAAAGCCCAACACGTTTGACAATTTTAAGACAAAAGTACAGTGAATATGTATTTGGAAATATTTATCTTTTACATTTACCAACTTTGGAACTTGAAGTTCATGGTTAGAATTTAGCTTTATCTGTTTACAGAGCTGTACCAAAGTACTGAATATAATAGAAATCAAAGAACAAAAGTCCTTAGGAACTGAGAAGAGGAAACATTTAAACACAGAACCAACAATGTTTTGACTCTTTTGAGCAGTCAGTTTTTCTATTTTTTTAGAGCATTGAAATCTCTTATATTGCTCACTAATCCTAGAGTTGGTGAGAACCTACATTTAAGAACATTCATTAGAGTCCTTTTTATGAATATGATTGTAAGTGATCTTAGAGGAGAATACTAAACAGTGGATGACAAAAGATTTCAAATAGCTATGGTTACAATTATAAAACACATTAATCAACAAGAAGAGGCAATTGTTTACACAGTATTTTTGAAAGTACCTGTAGGATTTTATAAGTATTTGTCTCTTTTAGGCCTATGGGCTCTTTTTTTTTTTTTAAATTAAGATAACCATCATGACAAATAATATCTTAACAAGATTAAGCATTTGAATATTTGTATCAGTAACACTTTATACTTTTTAAAGATTTATTTTATTTATTTGAAAGTTAGAGTTACACAGAGAGAAGGAGTGGCAGAGAGAGAGGTTTTTCATCTTCTGGTTCACTACTCAATTGGCCGCAAGGGCTGGAGCTGCGCCACTCCAAAGCCAGGAGCCAAGAGTGTCCTCCAGGTCTTCCCACGCAGGTGCATGGCCCAAGGACTTGGGACATCTTTTACTGCTTTCCTATACCATAGCAGGGAGCTGGATTGGAAGTGGAGCAGCAGGGACACATATGGGTTTCCAGCACTCCAGGCGGTGGCTTTACCTGCAGGCCCTCATTTTTTATTATTATAACTTAAAGTTTAGCACTACTTTACATCCTGACAGTATTTTTAATATAATCCAAATACTCCAATTAGTTGCTGTCTCTACAAGATGAGAGATACGTTTTTGGACATTTTCAGGGTCCTAACTGGAAATATCAAGATCCAAATATCTGGGGGTTTGATTTTTTTTTTTCTTTTTAAACAGTGATATTCCTAGATTCAAGAGGGAGAAGTTCCTTTAAATCCAAGGAACCAAATTAGCATGAAAGCCATTACCCTGGGATTTTTATGCATGGGATTGTTATTTATCAAATGCTTCTATTTAGTTTTTAGAGTGAATTTGAGCCTCGTTTTTTTCTACCCAAAAAACACCTTAGGCCAATGATGCCTAGTCAATAGTCAGCTACTTGGAACTATCTCTGAAACAAACAAATATTCAGGCAGCTTCAAGGCAGCTCCCAAGGGTGACCATGGGCCAGGGGTCAATGTGCCATGGGTGACAAGCCCATGTAAACTTACATCTGGGAGAATTTTTGTGGGTCACTATCCCAGGCTGAGTGACAGCTGACCTTCTTCCTCCCTCTTCCCAGCAAAGGAGTGGAGTTAACATGCCACAAATCAAAGAGAGACAAAAAGTTTAAACTGCCTCTCTTTTTCATTCTTTCCTTTTCTTTTTTCTTCAGGAAACTATAGCCATAGAGGAGGGGTGTGGGGTTTAATCTTTTAGGCTCTTATAAAAGCACAATAGAAGTTTTGGCTCTATAACTAACCTGATGATGGATTTCAGATAATGGAAAATGATGCCAATTCCAGTCTCATTGTTTGAAAGTTCTAGGGTTCCAGCTGGAAGTCCCAAGGTTGGGGACTAAGAGTTAAGATAGCCTTTTTGAAATTTTATATGTAACTTATTAAGGCTTTTTTTTTTTTAGACACAACACATAGCTTTAGTAGCTGAGAGCTGGTGTGGTTTGTTGCTTGGAGACAGATGTGAGACCAGACTGCAGCAATCTGTGCTGATATATGTTGAATTAGACTATGGTGTGAGTTCAGATTGGAGCTTTAGGGGCTAGTGGTTACTAGTAGTAACCCACGGATTCAGTGGAAGTAAAATGGGCATGTTTATCTCACCCCATCCTCCCCACAACAGCATCCACTTCCAAGCTGAGAAGGGGTAGGTGCGATTTTTGGCTTGGCAGCAGCTGTAAAAACCTTTGTGCATGCACAGCAACTGGTTGAGACAGAATGCCATCTTCTTGGTAGCGAAGGTAAAAATCGGCTTTATCCACTGACTTTGACCCTGGATGGGGGGGATTGACAGGTGATTGGGCACCCACATAGGACTGTGAGGTCCCCAGCCTCCCAATATATCTGAGGTTCAATTGGCTTGGAGAATATCTGCCTCTGTTCACTGGACAGGCTGGCAGGGCAGAGTCGGACCTCTGCACCCAGTGCTGTGGGAGCCTTGCATGCTCAGACAGTGGAGAATTGGTGGCCATATGAGAGGGTGCAGGTGTACCTGGTTCTCTGGAGAATCACTGGATGAGGTTCCACATGCTCAGAGCTTCCTGGTTGCCAGGGGTAAGTCATTGCAGTGGGAACCTTGCTTGGGGTGAGGACTGCATAGATCCTTTGTGTGGTTCCTACAGCAGCATGGATGAATATTGAACCCACTGGGGTCTAAAAACTGGGTGTTGCTCAGTTTGGAGGAGGGGATGTGAGAGGTGATCACACAAACAGAAGTGACCATCCTTCTCCTTTGGTAAATAAGAGGAGCTCTAACATGCCCAACTTGAATATTACTCTAGCTACTTGCCTCATCCTGAAGCATGGACCAGAGCACCCTGACCACACCAAGGACACACTTCTAGGTTTTAATGGAAAGTGCAGACATTCCACTAAGCCACAGAGGCATAGTTCGATAATAAAAGTCATCAGCGGAAAAAAAGCAACAGGTAATTCCACGAATGCCTAAAAATAAATGCAGAAATTCAAGAAACAAGGAAAATGGAAGACATTATGACCCTCCTCCCCAAAGGAACACAACATTTCAATATTATAATGTGAAGATAAAGAAACTGATGAAATGCCAGAAAAAGAATTCAAAAGATTAATCATAGGATTACTCAAAAGCAATCAAAAACAATCCATGAACTAAAAAACCACACGTGACATGAATGAAAATTTTTCCCATAAAATTGAGATTTTAAAGAGAAATTAAACAGAAATATTCAAAATGAAGTATTCAATAGGTCAAGTGAAAAATGTGGTGGAAAGCCTTAACAAAAGACTTGGAGAGGCAGAAGAAATAATATCCAACATATTTGGAAGTCTTTCAATCAGACCAAAAAAAAAAAAACCAAAAAAACAAAAAACAAAACAAAACAACAAACAAAAACAAAAAACAAGAAGACATTTGAAAACAGCTTTGAGATTTACAGGGAACTATCAAATGACCCAACATACAGGTCTTCAGAGTTCCTGAAGCTCTGGAAAGAGGAGATGGACTAGAATGCCTATTTAGTGAAATAATTACAGAAAAACTTTCCCAATTTAGAGAAAGAAAGGGGTATTCAAGTACAGGAACCACATAGAGCTCCTAAAAGATATGACCAGAAAGATCTTCACCATGACACATTATAGTCAAATTTTCCACAGTAAAACATAAAGAAAAGATTCTAAAATGTGTACAAGAGAAATACCAGATTACTTTCAGATAATCTCAATTTAGACTTACAGCTGATTTCTCCATCAGAAACACTGCATCTAGAAGAGAATGGAGAGACATAATCCAAGGCTTAAGAGGAAAAAGAAACTGTCAACCCGGAATAATATACTGGGATAAGCTCTCAGTAATGACTGAAGATAAAATGAAGAAGGGAATCATTTAATTATTAAGGGTCAACTCAATAAATAAATGTATATGCACTTAATGCCAGCTTGCTTGGCTATTTACCACAAATATTAATCAATATAAAGGAAGACACAGACTCGAATATGATAGTAATAGGAGACTTCAATATTTTCTTCAATGGTCTGATCAATGAGAAAGAAAATATATAAACAACAGAGCTAATCAACATTATGAACCAAATAGACCTAACCAATATCTAGAGAACTTTTCATCCTACACTTACAAATTACACATTATTCTCACCAGTGCATAGAACTTTTCTCTAGAAGAGAACATATTGTAGGCTATAATCAAGTTTCAGCAGATCCAAAAAATAAATCATACTATGTATCTTTTCTGACCACCATGGAATGAAGCTGGAAATTAACACTTCAAGAATCGTGGGAATATATGCAAACATATGGAGACTGAACATCATGATCCTGAATGAACAGAGTCATAGAAGAAATCAAAAGAGAAATCAAAAAATCCCTCGAAATGATGAAGACAATACAACATCAAAACTTATGGGGTACAGCTAAAGCAGTGTTAAGAGGTTTGTTTCAGTTGGTGATGACTCAATAAAATGTAAAGATATCAGATAAATGAGATATCAATGCACCTCACGGATTTAGACTAGCAACTAACCAAATCCAAAATTAGTAGGAGTTAAGAAATACTTAAGGGGAAGGTGCTGTGGCATAGTGGGTAAAGCCACTGCCTGCAGTGCTGGCATCCCATATGGGCACCAGTTCAAGTCTCAGCTGTTCCACTTCTGATCCACCTATCTGCTATGGCCTGGGAAATCAGTAGAAACGGCCCAAGCCCTTGGGCCCCTGGACCCTTGTGGGAGACCCAGAAGAAGCTCCTGGCTCTTGCCTTCGGATTGGTGAAGCTTTGGCCATTATGGTCAATTTGGGAGTAAACCAGTAGATGGAAGAACTCTCTCTCTTTCTGCCTCTACTTCTGTCTCTGTGTATCTCTGACTTTCAGATAAATAAATCAATCTTTAAAAAATATTTAAAATCAGAGAAGAAACAAACAAAATTGAAACCAAAAATCAATACAAAAATCAGGGAAATGAAGATCTGTGTTTTGAAAAAAATAAGCAAAATTGATACACCATTGGCCAACTAAATGAAAAATATTGAATTGTCTAACACACAAATCAATAAAATCAGAGATGAAAAAGGAAGTGTAACAATGGATAACACAGAAATGAAAAGAATCATCAGGAATTACTATAAAGTGCTATATGCCAAAAATTTGATATTCTAGGAAAATGTACAGATTCATGAACACATACAATCTGTCAAACTTGAGTCATGGAGACCTAGAAAACCTAAACAAACCAATAACCAAGCAGAGATTGAATCAGTAATAAAGATCCTCCCAACAAAGAAAAGCTCAGGATTGGATGTTCTCACTGTTGAATTCAATCAGACTTTTCAAAAACTAATTCTCATTCTTCTCAAATTATTGCAAAAAGTAAAAAGGACTGAATCCTCCAAAACTCCTTCTATGAGGCCAGAATTATCTTAGTTATAAAATCAGGGAAAAATAAAATAGTGCAAGAGAACTATAGACCAATATCTCTGATGAAAATAGATTCAAATGTCATTGAAAAATAATAATAAAATCAAATTCAACAAAAATCAGAAAGATCATTCAACTGGACTAATTGGGATTTATCGCTGGTAGGCAGGGATGTTTCAACATTTAGAAAGCAATAAATGTGATTTGTCACATTAACAAACTGAAGAATAAAAAACATGATTATCTCAATAGATGCAGATAAAGCATTTGATAAAATACAACATCCTTTCACGATGAAAACCTGAAGAAAATTTGGTGTAGAAGGAACATTCCTCAACACAATCAAGGCAATTTATGACAAACCCTCAGCCAACATTTAAGTAAATGGGGAAAAGTTGAAAGTATTTCCACTAAGATCTCTGAAACAGATAATGATGCCCACTTTCACCATGGCTATTCCATATAGTCCTGGAAGTGTTAGCTAGTTCCATTAGGCAAGAATAAGGAATCAAAGGGATACAAACTGGGAAGGAAGAAATGAAACTATCCCTATTTGAAGATGATTTGATTCTATTGTATATAAGTGAACTAAAAGATTTTGGTAAAGTAGTAAGGGATAAAATGAGCACACAATGATCAACAGCTTTTGTATACACAGACAACGCTATGACTGAGAAAGAACTTCTAAGATCAATCTCATTCACAATAACTACAGAAAAAAATTAAATGCTTTGGAATACATTTAACCCAGAAAGTGACATGTCTCTACAATTAAAATAGCAAAATATTAAGGAAAGAAAAAGAAGATGAAAAATAATTGAAGAATTTTTTATGTTCATGGATTTGCAGAATTAATATCATCAAAATGTTCATACCACTGAAAGCAATTATTCTGTGCTGTTGTTGTACAATGTAATACTTTGTCCATTTTAGTATTTTATTGTTCTAGTACTAGTGGTGGAACCCTGTAATTAACACACAATTATTCTTAGGTGTTTAAATTTTAACTGAAAGGTGATCCCTGTTAAATATAAGAGTGAGAAAAATAGAGGGAGGAGATGTACAATTGGGGACATGCTCAATCGGACTTGCCTCAAACGATGGAGTTAGAAACGTGCCAGCGGATTCCAATACAATCCCATCAAGGTGGCATGTACCAATGCCATCTTGCTAGTGCATGTGATCAATTTCAGTTCACAATTGATCACACTGATAGGTCTAAGAGTCAAAGGGATCACACAAACAAGACTAGTGTCTGCTAATACTATCTGATAAAATCAGAAAGGAAGAGAACGATCCAACATAGGAAGTGGGAGACACAGCAGACTCATAGAATGGCAGATGTCCTAAATAGCACTCTGGCCTCAGAATCAGCCATTGAGACATTTGGATCTGGCTCAAGAGCCTATGAGAGTATTTTAGGCATGGAAAGCCAAGACACTCTGGGAAAAAAAAAAATGAAGACCTAAATGAAAGATCTCAGCAAGTGAGATCCCAGTGGAAAGAACAGGGCCCTCAAAGTAGGAGGTACCTTTCTCTGATAGGAGGAGCGAACTTCCACTTTGACTATGACCCTGTCAGAATCAGATTTAAGTCGTTGAACCCTAAATGCTTCCATGACTAGATGCAACTCATGACTAGAGCCTAGGGAGATTACTGACGCCATAAACAAGTGTGTCAAATTGTTAAATCAACAACAGTTTTCACTGTGTACTTATGTCTCATGTGGGATCTGTCCTTAATGTGTTGTCCAATGTTAAGTAATGCTATAACTAGTACTGAAACAGTAGTTTTACACTTTGTGTTTCTGTGTGGGTGCAAACTGATGAAATCTTTACTTAGTATATACTGAATCGATCTCCTGCCTATAAAGATAATTGAAAATGGAAAAAAAAAAAACTTGGTGATAAATTGGAAATTACATAGAAAATTAATCAATTTTTTAAAAAAAATATCATGTAGGATCTCTGTCCTTAATGTGCTGTACACTGTGATTTAATGCTATAACTAGTACTCCAACAGTATTTTTCACTTTGTGTTGCTATGTGAGGGCAAACTGTTGACATCTTTCCTTTATATTTACTAAACTGATTGCAAATGAATCTTGATGTGAATGGAAGGTGAGAGAGAGCAGGAAAGGGGAGTGTTGTGGATGGGAGGGAGGTTATGTGGGGGAGGAAGCCATTGTAATCCATAAGCTGTACTTTGGAAATTTATATTCATTAAATAAAAGATAAAAAAATAAAAATAAAAATGATGTAGTCAAATTTAAGATTCTTGGTTAAAACTTTTCCTACGATTTCTTAGAAAAAATAGTGAATGTGGGAAATTTAAAATTTATTTTGTTTTTTTTCTTAGTAAACCATGGTTTATTCTTTATTTAGAAATCTTTGTCTCATATTTCTCTGAAATTTACTCTAATTGCTTTAAAAATAGTTTAGTCATCTTTAACCTCATTTAAAGTTTGGAATGTGCTTAATCTATATATTCCATGTTTAGACATATCTGGAAGGTCTCATATTTAATCTTTTCTTTTCATACTTAATCTTTTAATTATTCAAAAAGATGTCATCATTATTTGACATAATTAAAGTTGTTCTCTCTCTTTATTCTTATCAACCATTTATCACTTTATAGATTTCATTACAATAGTATATTAAATTACTTAATAGAGAATATCATGCCCTCATTTTGAAAATGTGATTAAATAGTGTTAAAAATTTCCATACAAAATAATCACAGTTCTCATATTCAATGGCCATCTGAGTGTCAATGTAAAGACTGCATTATGCTACAAACTTTTATATTTAGACATACACAGAGAGACTTTTCAGAGTGACAAGAATTGTTCACTATTGCAAAATATTTCTCAGACATTGTATATGAAGGTGGTGCGAGTTCTTATGTAAACTTAAAAGAACAAATTAGAACTTTAATAGAAGAAAGCAGGCTTTTAGTCATGTTAGAAACTGTTATATTACTTGAAGTAATCCATTTTATTCCTTTATCTGTGTTGAAATATGATAGTGGTTTTGATTTGTAAATATCAAAAGTATAAGGATCTAATATTTTTTTTAGTATCTACCATGATTAAACCCTAAATTGGATGAATCATCAAAATTGTGGTTATGCAAATGATGAGTATTCTAGAAAATGAAAAACTGTATTCAAACTCTGACTATCTTAACTTCTGTTGTAGTCATGTACTCCATTGTTTAAAACATTACAGCCAGACTAGAGTTCTATCTCATTTCCAATTCCCTATATTTTCAAACTGTATAATACCTTGACAAGTTCATAATATTGGTGTGTAGATTCTATGTAATCTCATATATCATATTATTCCAATTGATTTTCACAAAAAGTTATCAAAAATACTAATCAAGATTCACCTTGAGTGGTAGGGAAATTGAGGCGCAGAAAGTTAAATCACTTGTTCAAAAGCACAAAACTAGTAAGAGCAATGCCAGAATTAAAATTGAGAACAATTAAAATTGAAGCAGTGTTGGGGCTGGTACTGTGGCATAGCAGGTAAAGACACCACCTTCAGTGCTAGCATCCCATATGGTCAACGGTTCGAGTTCCAGCTGCTCCACTTCTGATCCAGCTCTCTGGTATGGCCTGAGAAAGCAGTGGAAGATCGTCCAATTCCTTGGACTCTTGCACCCAGCTAGGAGATTTGGAAGAAGCTCCTGGATTCTGGATCCTGGCTTTGGATCAGCTCAGCTCCAGCCATCGTGGCAATTGAGGGAGTGAACCAGTGGATCAAAGATTTCTCTCTCTCTCTGTAACTCTACCTTTAAAAAAATAAACAAAACTTTTTAAAAAAAGAAAATTACAAAAATATTTTAAAAAATTGAGGCAGAGCAAATACATTTATCATGAGTCTTCAAAAAGTTTGTGGAAAATGCTAATTGTATAAAAAAAACTATGCATGGGTTTAAAAATTGTTCTCAAAATAAAATTATCTTTTAATTCTATTTTCCTATGAACTTTAAAAAAAACTTATATTTTTTGCAGTTCACATGGTTTATGGCAAACAAAATCAGTTAGAAATTAGGCTATGTTCAAGACAATTAATATTTATTTTCAATCTTGAAAAATAGTATTTCTATCCATAGAGATACTTGAAGTCTGAATAAAAAATACAGCAACTACTGTAGACAAAATGCTATAAAGAGATAACTAATTGGGACTGGCTCTGTGGTGTAGTGAGCGAAGCCTCCACCTGTGGTGCTGGCATCCCATTATGGGCACTGGTTCTAGTCCTGGCTGCTGCTCTTCTTATCCAGCTCTTTGCTAATCGGCTGGGAAACAGTAGAAGATGTCCCTGTCATTTGTGGTGAAATGGATGGAATTAGAGGACATCATGGTGAGTGAAGCCACACAGAAAGGCAAATATGATATGTTCCCCCTAATATGTGAGAGTTAAAATTAATAAAAGAAAAAGAAAAGAACAACCTCAATCTGAAAACAGAATGCTGATGACTATAAGCTGAGAGGGATAAGAGATATATACAATTTTTGGGAAAAAAAACTTAGGAAAGCTGGGTGCCGGACATTATTTGGAACAAGAATACTAATATGAGATATTAATAGGGGAAATGAAGAGGAAGTAAATACGAACTCTTTGTGTGACTACCCTGATATCTTTGCTTTATAGATTTAAAACAACCCTTAAATGTTGAGTAATAATAAAAATTTCACACTCCCCTGAACAAGAATATATTATGAAAGAATATATATAAAAAAATTTGAATGATGCCAAAAACTCCTGGTGGTCAAGTGGGTCATTAAGAATTCTAGATTATGTGAGTTAAAATTTCTGTGAATCTATTAAAATATTTAGTACTGTATGAATCTTATTCACTTTGATTTTTAAAAATATAATAAACCATTAACAGGTGTAGCAAGATAAAATACATACGTTGTTTAATTGATATTCTGAGTTGTAGCCCCTTATTAGGGGATATGGTTAATGTTCTTTGAAGGTTTCCTGGAAATGCACTGATCCAGCAAAAGAATAATGAGACTTATATATTGAATCCAGTTTTTCTAATTTTTACACTTGGTCTTGAACAAAGTACTTAATACTTTTATATTCAATTGCTTCTTCTGTGAAATGGAAATTAGATTAGCTGTGATGCAAGGTCCAAAATGATGATAAAATGAGGTAATGTACTTATCATAGCCATCCTGTACAATTGTGATATGTAATTCCCAGGGAGAAATATGCCTTGCTTATCATGTTTCCATATTAAATATCCCCATAGTGTCTGCTGGACACAATGAGGAATGAATCAATAAACATCACAATGAGGGATTTCCTCCAATAGATGACATTGATGATTACTTTTAATTTCCAAATTTGTAAAATGAGAAGTCCAACTATAATTAAAGAAAATACAATCTGTAGCTTTAAGAATAATTAAGAATTGGAGAAAATTTTATTATTTTACTTTCTGCCAGAAATGGAGAGAAATTCATGGAGATTATCTTTTATAAGATTTTACTTAATCTATGAAGTAGTGCTGATTATATTAATCTTGCTGAACATACATATTTATGCACCCAAAGTATAGACTCTTCAAAGAAGCTAACTCTTTGTAGGCAATATTATCTACTGACACATCCTTCATTTAAAAAAATTCCTCACTACAATGACATGAATATTGTGAATTATTTTTAATATCAACAGATCGTTTTTGCCTGATAGCATGACAAGCTAATGGATTTTGCAAGAAATAACCAGTGTAGATTGTCAATGACATACATACATATATATATATATATATATATATATATATATATATATATACTATATATATATATTGTAAATATTTAGAGTGAGAGTCTCTCTCACTAGCATTCTGATATATATCTATTAATATCTCACTTTGGATATGAAAGGCTCTTTCTTTAGGGAGGTCAGTTTATATGTGAGTTCATCTGAAAACATCACCCAGAAGTTTTGTGTTGTTATGCATGGGAACCAATGTTTGCTATCATGATAGTAAAATGTGCATCTCTGTTATGAATAAGATACATGTAGCATGGCTGGTGCTGTAGCAAAATGGGTAAAAAGCCACCGCCCATGGTGCTGGCATCCCATATGGGTGTCAGTTCATGTCCCGGGACCTCCACTTCCAAACCAACTCTCTGCTATGGCCTGGGAGCAATGGAAGATGGTCCAAGTCCTTGGATCCCTGTACCCAGAGAGAGATCCAGAAGAAGCTCCTGCCTCCTGCCTTCAGATTGACCCAACTCCAGCTGTTGCAGCCATTTGGAGAGTGAACCAGCAGATGGAAGACTTCTCTCTCTCTGCCTCTGCCTCTCTGTAACTCTCTGTAAAATCAGTAACACTACCTTTCAAATAAATAAATAAATATTTTTTAAAAACATACATCTAGCTCCAGATAGGAATACTATAGCTGGAGCAATTTTCACTTGTTGTCATGTAAAGTTCTCATACTTAAAGCAAATATAAATTTTTTTATTTTTTATTTTTATTTTTATTTTTTTATTTTTGACAGGCAGAGTGGACAGTGAGAGAGAGAGAGACAGAGAGAAAGGTCTTCCTTTGCCGTTGGTTCACCCTCTAATGGCCGCCGCGGTAGCGCGCTGCGGCCGGCGCACCGCGCTGTTCCGATGGCAGGAGCCAGGTGCTTCTCCTGGTCTCCCATGGAATGCAGAGCCCAAACACTTGGGCCATCCTCCACTGCACTCCCTGGCCACAGCAGAGAGTTGGCCTGGAAGAGGGGCAACCGGGACAGGATCGGTGCCCCAACCGGGACTAGAACCCGGTGTGCCGGCGCCGCAAGGCTGAGGATTAGCCTGTTGAGCCACGGCGCGGGCCAGCAAATATAAATTAACTCAGTCACCTGGTACAAAGAGTCGGTGCCTGTTCTGTGCCAAGAACTACCATAGACCTTGCAAACTGTAAACTGAACAAAACACCCTAATTTAGTCATTTACTTGATTCTACATTTTGCATAGGTATTATGATCAAAGTATATGCTGTGCACTACCTGTCAAATTCTAAGGGAAAATAATAGAATCATTGTCTCTAGAATATTATGGACATCCATCCTTACTTAGAAAATACATTATTATTTCAAAAAAAAGTAAGATTGTTAGAGAAAAATACTCCCCTTATTTGGAGTTATTTTATTTTATTTATATAAAGGGAAAAATTTCATATATTTCATACATACATTTTTAGAACATAATGATACCACCATAAATTCTCTCTATCCCTCAGTCTCACCATCCCTCCTCCACTTCTTTTTATTTAATTTTTGTTTATAAATTTTGTTATAAATTTTCAATTTACTTCATAGTCATAAGCTTAATCCTCCACTAACTAAAGCATTCAACAAGGAGCAAGTAGAAAAATCACTATTCCTCAAGAGTATAGACAAAGATTATAACCAACAATCAATTCTCAAGATGTCTGGTATAGAGAATAAAAACAAGTAATGTAGATGAGTGATATTTGGAACTCTGTTCTGAGGGAAATGCAAGTATTACGTTTACTATACTGGATAGTAAATATATTTGCCCTTTTTTTGTAGGGGGCTACCATTATTTTCTAAGGTTGTTCATTATGCAGAAGTGTTTGGGAAGATAGCAGAAAGAAAGGGATAAATGTTTTAGTCATAAGTCATACCAAATCACAAAAGTCCAAAAATTCCTTTCCTTCAATAGAAAACTGGAATCTGGATCACAACAGAGACTTGAAGCCAGACACTTTGATATGGGATGCTTAAGAAGCATCCCATATCAAATGACCAATCATATTATACATCTGAAGAATCTTTTTTTATTATGCTTTTAAATCAGTAAATGAATGCTTGTAAACAGGAAGCAATAACATACCAGCAATAAACACAATGGTTGTTCAGAGAGAGGAAAGTATCTTGGACAGAGTCATAAGAATGTTCAAAGAGGAAGTAACACTAAGATCAGCACAGAATAAATGGGTAGACACATGGTAAACGACAGAGAAATATACAGAGGCTTACAGAATTCTAGAGATACAGAGGAATATTATTTTTGATAGTAGGAGAGAAACATAAGTATGAATGGGTGTGAAAGCAGTGAAGAAACCATCCTCACCAGACTTGAAGATTCATATAGATGAGTCACTGGAAACTGGAGAACTTACATTAACGCTAGTCAAACAGTGAGGTTGCTTACGTAGCTCCCTAAGAGTTTTAGCATTTATTCTGTAGGCAACATGAAGTCCATTAAGGTAATCCAATTTTGATAGAATCATTTCATAGTACCTGTGTTAAAATAAAAAATTTAGAAGAAAAGTAAGATATGGTTCATAGTCAGTTTTGAATTGTCAATGACTATTTCATTTTGGGAAATCATCATCAAAGAATATTCAATACACAAGTTTTGAAAATCAGTAGAATAAAACCTCAGAATCAAGTGTTCAACAGCTTTCATAAAGAAGTAAATGGGGGGCTGGCGCTGTGGCTTAACAGGCTAATCCTCCGCCTTGCGGCGCCGGCACACCGGGTTCTAGTCCTGGTTGGGGCGCCGGATTCTATCCCGGTTGCCCCTCTTCCAGGCCAGCTCTCTGCTATGGCCCGGGAAGGCAGTGGAGGAAGGCTCAAGTCCTTGGGCCCTGCACCCGCATGGGAGACCAGGAGAAGCACCTGGCTCCTGGCTTCGGATCAGCGAGATGCGCAGGCCGCAGCGGCCATTGGAGGGTGAACCAACAGCAAAAAGGAAGACCTTTCTGTCTGTCTCTCTCTCTCACTGTCCACTCTGCCTGTCAAAAAAAAAGAAGTAAATGGGAACTTAGAAATTTCCAGACTCATGGAAGCATAATCTACTGATTAACTTTATGCTTTCAGAACTTTACTTTCCTTTAGAAGAGGCTTTGAGAAGAGCATTATGTTTTTTTTAATATCTCAGAGATATCCTTTTCCTTAGATGACCGTATCAAACAATGCAGCAAAAATCCGTTCACAAAAGTGGCAAGTTGATAAGCGGGTTTTGCGGCTTTCCACCTGGCTGCATTTCCGCTGTACATATTTACTCATCAGAAAATCTGTAGTCCAATTCAAACACTACCAGCCTCACAAACTCATAATAACAACTGACAAGTACCCTGATAATATCAGTGATATAATTAATAACAACAAAAACAACAACAACAATAATAATGGTGGCTTAATTTTCTTTCTGAGTTCATGCACTGGGTATCATTGCTACAGCAGAGTACATACCCATGAAAAGGGGAGAGAAAGCACAATGCCTGCAATTTCTAGTTATAGTGACAAGGTTCTGTCTTCTCTCTTCCCTTTCATAAAACAACTTAAATTATTGTAACAATATGTTTGTTTTCAAATTAAGTTATAGGTGCAAACTCAAAATGACTGTGTAATGATATCAGTCATGAATAAACACTACAAGTATGAAGTTCTCTGGTAGATTTAAAAATTCAACCCTGAGTTCACTTACAACATGAATAGGCACTTTTAAAAAATATGAACATTTTTGCAATGACAGGGATTTTTGTACCACTGTCAAAACTTGAACAGAAAAGAGAAAAACTGGTTTGGTAGCTTTAAAAAGATACATATTTGTCTACTGATGTGAAATCTTCCAGGAGTTTTCCAGCTGTGCAATGCTTTCATTCTTAAGTAAGAATATGCAAAACAAATACATATTTTTAATGAAGATTGACATAAGTAAAGGATTTACCTTTAGTTAATTAATTCTCAGCTCTTAGGCTTATAGAGTGTTGGTAAGAGCAGAGTCCTTCGAAAAGAGATTCAGTTAGGTTATATTTCATGTAGTAGCAGAGATTCAATAGATGGCACTCTTCCCTCTGCTTTGAGTTCATTCTTGAAGATGGCTCTGATTTCCAGGTCTCCAAATCCCTATACAGAGTCCCCCTTCCTCACCACTTCAACTTTTATCTCAAATCACTCATCTGTATTTAACTTGGTGCCTTACCCACAATAAAACACTTAAGAACGCTTTAATATGTGACTCTCTCTTAGGTCCCAAATCTTAAAAATTATGCTCTTTCAATCTGAAAAATTCCTCCTCTAACCATTTCTCATTAACTGTAGAAGTGTCTCTGTAGTTAACCCTTCTGGACTTTCGCAATTGTGTCAAGTGTGTTGCGTGCAATTTTTCTTGCTGCTCTCCTAATATGACACATACCCCAGACCTCTAGCTTGTGAATATTAAACCATTAGTTTTTGACTTTTTGGGAGGAAGATGCATTCCTTAAAAGAAGGAACATCTGTCATACAATAAGACTTTTTAAATACTTTTTGAAGAAATAAAATGAATGAATTAACCTAAACATTAGGGTTTTTTCAATTTCTTTTCAGGTATCAACTATATTATATGTAAAATGATAAGATCTTGATGCTTTCTCTGAATTTTTCCTTAGCTCTTAACTCTTTTGCCAGAAAGATCTGTTTTTATTTCCTTCCTTTTTAAGAAAGTATTTATTTATTGTTTTTGCTGCCATTTTAATTTTAGGTTTTTTTTTTTTTTTTTGAGAATTGGCATACTTAGTGAAATAAGCCAGTCCCATAAAGACAAATATCATATGTCTTCTCTGATTATGTGGTAGTTAATATAGAATTAAAATGTACAAAAATGAAGCTGATATCTTATTATTTAATTATTGTTTATAGCCCTGGACTATATTCTTGTGGAATAGTTGTCTTTCCAGTTATTATTTAGTGAACATTATGGTTATTGGTGCATAAAGCATGTGATTATAAAGTAAATTGAAGATGCATTATTACAAAAGTTAAAGAAAAACTGGGGCCAGCATTGTGGGATAGTGGGTTAAACCACTGCTGGTTCAAGACCCAGCTGCTCCACTTCCAATCCAGCTCCCTGCTGGTGTGTCTGGGAAAGCAGAGGATATGGTCTAATTCCCTGGGTCCCTGCCTCCAATGTTAGAGACCTGGAAGAAGTTTCTGGCTCCTGGCTTTGAACCTGCCCAGCTCTGGCCATTGCAGCTATTTGTGGAATGAATCAACAGATGTGAGATCTCTCTCTCTTTCTCTCTGTGTCTCTCCCTCTTTCTGTAAACTTTACCTTTCAAATAAATAATAAATTTAAAAAAAAAGAAAAAAGAAAGAAGGGAGTAGGATGGATTCAGGGAAGGGGGCAAGGTGGGAAGTTTGTTTATATTAATAAAAAATTATAAGAATTAGTCATTTAACTATAATTGTAAATTTATTTTTACTGTTAAGGATAAAATGAAGTTAATGCATATTTAGAGATGATATGAAGTCTTATAGACTATCCAGTGTAACTCTGATAATCGGAGACCACGGCTTGAATTCTAATGCCTTCTTATCCCTAGTGATGTGACTTGACCAAGTTCCATTCAATTCAAATTAGCTCCATTAAGTTCAACAAATACTTATTGTGATATTATTAAGAAAAAAAAATTTTTTTTGCTAAGTGAATGAAGTTTTACTATCATATAGCAAAATAGACTCAAGCCTGCCCTTACAGTGATGATTTAAATCTGTCAAAGAGACATATTTATTGCAACAGTATTCACAACAGATAGGAAGTAGCAGCAGTCTGTATACCCACTGAGGAAAGAGTAAAGAAAATGTGATTTATATACATATATACAATAGAATATCACTCAGCCTCAAGAAAGATGAAGTCATTCATTTGCTACATTATTGATGCAACAGGAGGTCATTATGGTAAGTGAAATATGTCAACCACAGAAAGACACATACCACATGATCTCACTCATATTTGCTGTCCATACAAACCTAGGTGATGTCTTAGAAGTTAAAAACAGCTGAAAATATAATTTTGGTTAAGAGAGTTGTGATAAGGAAAGGGGGGGGGGAACAGACTGGGAAATGTTGGCTGATGGGCACTGGGTGATAGCTACATAAGAGTGAATAGTACAGTAGGATGAAGATGGACCCAGACCTTCCTTTGTGGTGAAGTCAGTCTTCCCATGTTTCCTGGAGTCTATTTTCATTTCTTGAAGAATGATAATGACAACATTTGTTTTATTGGAGAAAGTAAGACATTGCAAATAAAATCTACCAGCACGAACATGGCTAAAACATGGTAGAATATGGCTAAATTGACACATTCAGTGAAGGCTGTGTTTCTTCCTCTGATTTCAAGTAAACAAAAAATAACGTAGCAGAATAGTCCTGTCCCACTTAATTATGCTGAAATGCTTTTGGTTCTTCATTGATACTTTTGATTAAATATTTTACACAATCAAAAAAATTAATTAAAGAAAAATGTAAGAAGGATTGAGTTCAATTGATCCAGTTATTAAAAGGAATAGGACATGATCCTGGGGAAGATACACAAGCCATATTTTATTAGGGAAGGGATACAATATATCATGTGAAAGCAGAGTTTATATTATGGAATTATAATACTATTTTCTTGGCACCCATAGTTACACTCTTGCGTAGAGATCCTAAGATAAACTTTTCATGTATTAAAAATGGGGAATAGATATAGTATTTATATGAAGATAAAGGCACATAAACCAACCATATCAGTGAAAAATTTTCTGGACAAATTCTTTAAAATATACTGTATCCTGTAAATCTTTATTTTTTTTTTTTTTATTAAGGGTTCACTCCCCTACATGTGCACAAAATAGCCAGAGATTGGCCAGGTTGTTGCCAACATACCAGAACTCAATTCTAATTTAATTAATAATAGCTATTGACTTAAAAAGAATACCTAATGTCTCTATTGTCCTAGTTTCTCATACTAATATTTTCCCTGAAGTCCAAGAATATGTTATAAGCAAAGGCTTTTAAATGAGAGACTTGAGAGGATTAAATGATTCTGTCATATTTTTTTTAAAAAAATGATTTATTTATTTATTTGAAAGTCAGAGTTACAGAGAGAGAGAGAGAGAGAGAGAGAGAGAGAGAAGGAGGGAGGGAGGAGGGAAGAAAGAAAGAGAAAGAGAGAAAAAGAGAGAGAGAGAGAAAGAGAGAATCTTTCATCCAGTCGTTCACTTCCCAGATAGACACAATGGCCAGGGCTGGGCCAAGCCAAAGCCAGGAGCCAAGAGCCAGGAGTGGCAGGGTGAAAACACTTAAGCCATCTTCTGCTGCTTTTCCCAGGCCATTAACAGGAAGCTAGATAGGAAGTGGAGCAGCTGGGACACAAACAAGTGCCCATATGGGATGGTGACATTGCAAGTGGTGGCTTTATCCATGACTCCACAATGTGGTCCTTTGTCATAGACTCTTAATTTGGTACTGTTTATCCTTGGTTTCCTTATTTGTAAAATAAAATTTGGAATATTTGCCTACAAATGTCTATAAAAGAAGTAATCAAAGTGTTTTCACATAGAAAATGCCCAGGAATATTTTTATTCCATGTTTTCTACATCAGAGATAAAAGTGAAATGATTTTGAGAACTCTAGAATCAAAAATAAACTTAAAAGTTTCATTTCCATCATAAAAAATGAGGAATTCCTCAGATCCTTCTCTAGCAAAATCATTGAAGTTATATATGGGTTATGTATGTGTGTGTATGGTGGGGAGGCATAGAGTTTAAGGAATTACTAAATTCATTCAGCAAACTTCTAATCTCTGTAGGAACTGTGGGATCCCAAGGTTTGTGAACCCAGACTCACATTCTAACTACTCTTTCCTAACTTAGTGAGGCAAAAGCTCCAATCCACCCTTGTACCAACAACAAAAGACTCTACCTGAATTTGAGGACTGCGCTTCCCAGAAGAGCAGGGCATCAACATTTTTTTCTCCTACCTCTATTTACCTAGCGTTGAAGCTCAATATTGATGTATTCAGCCAAATGGGGTGGGACTACATTCTTCTCCTCTGTCCCTACTCTTTGGCTAAAAACATTATGCTGTGCACAGCACTGTTGAAAATATTGGAGTCTCAACCACTCTTGTTCTGCAATATGGGGTAGGGACTTGAGGCAAACCAAGAAAACATGGGGGCATTGGCCTTTCACATCTATTGAGTGTGTAGTTTTTATAGGAGGATACCATTCACAGAGAAGCATTATATTGCCTCCACTCATAGTTCCGGTAGCCTGGCTCAGAGGATACACAAAAAGGAAGACAGCTGTACAACAGTAAACTCAAAATCCATCAAATAAACTGAACACATTTGCAAAAGGGTACTGAGAAGTTCTAGTCTAAACCTCCCTTAAAAAGAATGGAAGTTGTGGTGAAAGGTTGACTGAGAAGAGATTGATAGATTCATTGGAGATATTGGTTAAACTGCAGCTGATTAGTTTCCCAGACAGGAAAATAGACATCTGGGAAGAACTTTTCTTGATTCAAAACAAACTCAGACAATGACCTTGGAAAATTTCCATTCCGAATATCGCAAATTATATTGGAATAGTCTGTGGTGCAATTTATGTTCCCACACCACTTTCCATCATGTATTGTGGGAAACAACAGAGCAATTATCCAGCAAATGATGTAGTTTGCTAGCTGTATGTGGGCAGCAAAAGATCTTTGCCAAAATCACTGTACTCTCAAGGTGAATTTGAACATACCAAAAGATGTGGTTTCTGAAGAGCAGCATCAGAAACCTCAAACTGTGTCGGTGTGGGGAAAAATAGACTAAAATTATTTAGCCAGTAACTACACCTTTAAAAGGTAGTACCATTGGCAATCATTGTGTTGGAGGGCCAGAGTTGTGAAAATATATTTTCTAAAATATCTAGCTTCCAGCAAAAAAATATTAGGAAGCATAAAATGAAACAGAACTATATGACACATATACTACAGAATTCGAGAAAACAGAAAATACACATCAAAGTGATAAAAGTCTTCTGGACAAAAAAAAAAAGTATTTGAAGTGTTCGCTATAACAATGTTCCAAAAAAAAAATCTCTAAAAGAAGGCATCATTTAAAAAGTAAATTTAGGTCTGATGACAATGCTGAATCAAGGAGGAATGCCAAAAAGAAATGAAAATTATAAAATAGAAGTGAGAACAAATTCTGAAGTTGGAAATTACAGTAATTGAAATGAAAAATCCATGAGTGGTTCAACAGCAGATTTGAGTTAGCAGAAGAATTTCCATGCTTGAAAATAGATATTACTTAATCAAAAATACAGTGAAAATGGAATAAACTAAAAATGAACCAAGGCTTAAAGAAATGTTGGTCACTACTAAGCATACAAACATGTAATGAGAATACCAGAAAAAAGAACATAGTATCATAGAAAATATATGAAGTTGGGTGAGTGCTTGGTGCAGCAGTTAAAATGTTGCTTGGGACACCCACATCAGGGTGCCTAGGTTCAGGCCTCACTCAACTTCACTTCTAAGCCTAGCTTCTTGCTAATGTGCACTCTGAGAGGCAACAGGTGATGGCCAAAATACGTAAGTCCTTGCCACCCATAGGAAATCCCAGGTGGAGTTCTGGGCTCCTGGCTTTAGCTTGGGCTAGCCCTGTTGTGGGTATTTGAAAAGTGAACCAGTAGATGCATGATCTTTGTGCGCCTCTCTCTCTCTCTCTCTCTCTCTCTCTCTCTCTCTCTCTCTGTGTGTGTGTGTGTCTCATGTCAAATGAGTAAAAATAAATAAATACTATTTAAGAGAAAATATATTCAACAAAAATGACTAAATTTCTGAAAAATAACTAGCCTATATATCCAGGAAGACTAAAAAATTCAAAATGCCAAAGTAAAAACTATTCACCCAGATATACATCATACTAAAAATGTTAGGAGCCAGATAAAGGAGAAAACATCAAAAGCAGGAAGATAAGTTTATCAATTACAAGGGATTAAAAGCTGTGTTCTCATTAGAAACAACAGAAACAAGACTTTGAAGTGACATGTTTAGAGTACACAAGGAGAAACAAACTGTCTTCTAAGAATATAAAGCGTGAATGTAGACACAAATCATATACCCTTCCCCAAATTAATCAAAATGGATCATAGATAACGCAAAAATTCGAAACTCAAGTGATAACACAGAAAACATAGATGATCATAAATCTGGTAATGATAATTTTATATAAAATATCAAAGGTAAGATCCTCGAAGCAAATCACTTATAAGCTTGATTTTATTAAAAGTAAAACACTTTCTTTAGAGAACACAATGTCAAGACAATGAGAACATAATTATGCACTAGAATAAAACATTTGCAGTAGACATATGTGATTAATAACTGTTATCTAAAACATAGACTCTCAAATCCCAATGATAAGAATATAAACAATTTAATTTAAAAATGGGCCAAAGACTTGAACAGTAATCTCACTAAAAATATGCAGATAATAAATAAGTATATATAAAATGTTCCACATTATATGTCATTAGACAATGTAAGTTAACAGCAATGAATTATTTATTTCCTTTAATATGACAAAATATGGGACATTGCCAACATCAAATGTTGTAAATAATGTATAGCAATGGGAATTCTTACTCATTACTGGTGGAGGTGAAAGTGGTACACCTAGTTTAGGTTGCTAAATTTCCTCTTAATTGTGTGCTGCTGAGTATTTAATCAATGGATTTGAAAATATATGTTCACACAAACTCCCTCGTGGGTGTCTATGATGCTTTTATTCATAATGCCAAAATTTTGAAACAACATGTCCTGAAGTAGGTAAATAGATAAATCTGGGATACATCTAGACAGCAAAATATGCCACAAATGCCTAAGTTGTCAAATCATGAAATAAGTCAAACCAAAAAGACAGATATCATATTTTCTCTTATTTGTGGTAGTTAATATACAGAGCATAATAAATGCGTAGATGTCATTCTATTTGGTAAATATAGTATAAATATAGCTTTATAAATTTAGCTATATAAATATATAAATTATATTAAATTACATTATATTTATAAATATAGTATATTTATAAATATATACTATATTTATAAATATATAAATTATATTTTAATTATAAATATAGCTTCATTGAAACATATTATGTAAATGGCAATTTACTCTTCTTTCCCATGTTTAAAACAAAGGAAATGGAGAAGGAAGAACACTGAGGACTCTTGGGATACTAGTAATGTTTTGTTGTTAGCTTGGATGTGGGTTAGCAGTGTGATCAGATGACTCAAAACTCATTCAACTTTACACTTAGTGCATTTCTTGGTATGTATACTGTATTTCAATAAAATGTTTTTAAAAATTGATATTATTAGGTAGCATGATACTGTAGGATTGTCATTGTGAGACTTTTTTTAAAAGGCAAAACTATAGAGAGGGAAGAAAAAAATCAGCAGTCACAAGAAATTGGGGATAAAGTAGGGAAAATTAGGGCAGTGGAAATACTATATAGGACACTATGATGAAGGATATGCTATAAATCTTATAGTTTCCACAATACTGAAAGGGAAGCCTAATGTAACTTAAATATAATGCATCAATGTTAGTACACCAATTGTACCAAATATATCCCTCTTGATAAGAGATGTTAGTAGGAGAAGGCAAGTATGCAGCTATATAGGGAATATTAATGCATTTCACTTAATTTTGCTGTGACTCTAAAACTACTCTAAAAATAACATATTGAAAATGTAAGTTGAAGTCTCAATGTGCATGAAATACAAATTGAATAAAACAAATTATCTTTTAAGAATGGGCAAAGGAACGATGAGACATTTACCATTGAAGATAATTGCAAACAATACTTTAAAAACTGTTTAAACTTCATTTGTCTATTTTTTTTGTCTTCAGAGAAATTTAAATCAAAACCAAATGTAGCACCACTTTGTATTTGTTAGGTTATCTACAACAAAAAAGTTAATCAAAAGAGCAAGAACTAATGAATATATAGAGAAAATAAAGCTTTCATACACTCATTATTGGTGAGAAAATAAATGGTGTAATCACTTTGGAAAACAGTCCAGAGTCCAGCAATTCTTAAAATGATTAAATACAGTTATGATTTGATTTGACAATTCCAGTATCTTAGCTATAGATTCAAGAAAAATGAAACATATCCACACAGAAACTTCAAAGTGAATATTTATAGCAGTATCATTCACAATAGTCAAAAAGGATAAAAATAACCATCAATTGATGAGTTGATGCATTGTAATATCCAAAGAATGTCATATTTTTCTATCATGAAAAGCAATGAAGTACAAATACATTCAGTAACAGAGATATATATTGAAAACATTTTTTGAGGAGAAAAAATTAACTGTTGTGAAATCTGAACGTATCTTTAAATGTATTAAAACCATTCCATTGTATGAAGTATATGTTATAGCAGTAGTAAAATATACATTATATGAATCATATTTCAATGAAGCTATTATTTAAAATATAAAATTAATGTGTACTATTAGACTACATTAAAAGTTTAACTAATTTTGAACATGGAAAATATACTTACAAATACTTTATGCATCAACAGTGTTCAGTAATTTTCACTCTGTTGCTGTGAGTTTGACATTTATTCAAGTAACATGGAATAATAATTTTGTAATTACACATTATCTACATGCTATTAAAGCATACATATGGACTTCTATTATTATATACAAATTTCTGATTTTAATGCTGGATAGACATTAAGGCGTATCTGTTATAATACTTCATTGTGCACAGGACAAAAGTTAGACTCAGAGACTTTAGAAAACTGGCTTCAGGGGCCGGCATGGTGGCACAGCGAGTAAAGCCACCACCTGTGACAGCCGCAACTCACTTGAGTGTCAGTGCATGTCCTGGCTGCTTTCCTGCGGATCCAGCTCCCTGCTATTGGCCTGGGAAAAGCAGCATCAGATGAGCTGAAAGTTTGGGCCTCTACAAACTTGAGGGACTCGAATGAAGCTGCTGGCTCCTGACTTTGGCCAGGCCCAGCATTAGCCATTATGACCAACTGGGGGAGTGAACCAGCAGGTGAAACATCTGTCTCTGTCTCTCCCTCTCTCTCTGGAACTCTTACTTTCAAAATATGTAAATGAATCCTAAAATAAAAAAAAAAAATAGGAAAAAACTGGCTCCACTACACCTCTGTCTTTGGATGATAAAGTTATTGCACTCAGTTTAATGACTTGATGCTGAATTTTGTTCCCTACACTACTGCAGTTATTTGTGTCTTCTGAGAGTAGAATTTTAATGTTAATTATGAACAATTGTTCAAAATCCATAGAAAATATGTGCGATTTTTAAAAAATTCAATGTAACAGGCTAAGTTGTGTCTCTTCCCAATACATATACTGAATCTCCAAACCCTATACCTCAGAATACACTGAATTTGGAGATAGGGTCTTTAAAGCAGTGATTAGGGTAAAACAGTGCTATTAGCAATGATATATAATCTTGTCTGAATGGTATCCTTAGCGGGGCATGTTTGGATATGCAGAGGAAAGATCTTGTGAAGACATTGTGAGAAAGACAAGGATAGAAACACCGGGAGAAACCAACACTGCTAAAACCCTGATCTTGGAATTCTAGCCTTCAGAACTGTGAGAAAATACATTTCTGCTTAAGCCACCTATTCTACGGTGTTCTACAATGGCACTCTGCAAGTTGAATTTGTTTTCGATTTAGTGAAAATATTCAGAAGATTAAAATGTACAAGATTTCTCCTGCTTTATATCTCCTGATATCCTCTGTAGGGTAAAAAGCTGAGTGCCTGGATGGTCTCTCTTAATAAAGTCAATTATTTGAAACAGAGGTCAAGATCCAGTGCTATTTTCTGCTCTTCACTTCCATAATTTTGAGATTTACAAATTTTATCAGACTGTCCTACAGTGATCATTATGCATAGATCTGGGCACACCTCTCTGTGACCATGGGAATATTACATTTGTTATTTTATCTTTTTTTTTTTCTTCAGGGAAAGCAGGATCAAATGGAGATTGTTCATTCCAGAGTAGCACAACAGAACGCCTGTTCTGATACTCTCCTGTCCCATCAACCATTAACTTCCAATCATTGAACCATCATTAGAAAAACAGAATCCTTGAATTATCACTGTACACAGCTGGAATTCCTTGCCCTAACCCTACAATCAGAATTCACTTTCCCTAGAAGAAAATCTTGATGGATTTTGCATGAAAGAGTGGCAGTTTTATAAAAATAACCATATCCTGTTTTTTCTTCTGTCTCTCTCTCTCTCTCTCTTTTTTTTTTTTTTTAGTTATCAGAAATGATTGGCAGCCCTAGTTTTGAATAGGGTATTCTACTAAGTGAATTGACCTGCTACTCAGAATTGATTTCATCTAAATCTTTTCAGTACAGTGCAGATTTTTTTAAAAAAGATGGCTGTCTTATTTTGCTCTCTCTTTGTTTTGATTGCTGTCTGTCCCTGTTCCTTTTTTAAAAGTAAGAGAATGGCTAGCCAAAGATTTAAAGCTAAACGCCCTCTTCTTCCTTCCTTTGCTGTTCCCATTCTATGTTTGCTGCAGTAGGGCTTCTTATAAAAGGAAAGAGCAATGGGAAACAGATGCAGTGCCATTCTGTGCCTCCCATGCTTAAATTCTGTTTTATACTCCTTTAAAACAAATATAATTTTATGCACCATTTCTCAGTAGTACAGATGAATCTTTATTTTTCTCACTTTCCTAGACAGTTAATGTCTTGGCTGGACCTAAAACCCTAAAAGGTGATATTTATATCATTGAAGATATACATCTATATACATAGACACATAGATATATCTATATATCTGTATATGTGCATATATAATTCAATGCAAATTTTTTAAAATATTAAAGTATCAAAAGCTCCTGAGGAAATCAGCAAATGGAATAAATGAATGGCATCATAATTTCTCAACTCATGTCAAAGATAGAGAAGTCTATGTATTCAGTGCTATGCTTTAATGATTTTGTACTGTATTAAAATCGGTAAATATCTTTAAATATATATGTCACATAATCTCTAGCTTATTGAGAGACCTGTTTACTGCACATACAAATCCACAATTTTGTCAAGGCAATTCCTTCACTTTTATCTCCACTGCCTGGGAATCACTGCTCTGGGCCATTTGAAATTGGTGCATAGCTATTGTGTTATCAAAAGAATATATTCTTTGGTCTTCTTTGGATTAATGTATCTATATTTTCTGAGCCACGCTTAGTTTCTGAACACTTCTATTTGCTTGGAATACAAAGAATCTGTGGAATTTGGGGTAACTAATTATGTTATCCTATGATACAGAAAGAGACATGTTTTTTACAGACAAATCCAGATTGAGCTTAATATTTGTTTGTGATAATTCCCCATGACCCTAAACTTTATAGGATGAATTTTCCAATTGTAGATAATAAAAACAAAAGCTACTAGGTTATATTGGAATTTTCTGCTAAATTTTTTTCATGGGAGAATATATATTTCCTATGAAATATTTGACATACATTTGTACCTAACTTGAGATTCCTTCCTAGAAACAGCAAATGGGTCAATAATAGTTTGGGGGCATAAGCCACAGTTCAATGACAAAGGGCAAGCTTACATGTCAAGTGATGCAATTGAGAATATACTATGCTCAAAGGCAAGAGGGATAGGGTCAGAGTGAGGGTTCAAGGGCAATTAGTTTAGGGTTGAGTCCAGATGTAGATCAGGATGACTTGGAAGGGAATATATGAGTACAATAATTAAATTTCCTTCTTACTACTTTTTTATGTGATAGATGTTTAATTCCTGTACAAATTGGGTTGCTCATGTGGCCAAATGTAGGTTGACTATTAGTATGATATTTTATATTACAATAACGTTAGTACAATGCCAAAGGTTAAAATATTAAATTGGAATAATACTGGAAAGTTTTGCCATGCAGTCTCTTCTTTGTTGATAAGCCCCCTCTTTTGAGTGACTCCTCATCTACAGTTTCATGGAGTTGCAATTAGAATTCAGAAAAAAAGTTGAATTCTTTCAAAAAGGGCAGCCTGAAAGACAATATGGAAGCTTAGTCAAAGTTAGAGAAACCATGATATCTCTACTTAGTTCTCGAACCATTGCTATAGAAGATGTCAAGGCAAACATCTCACAGTTAAAGGTAGATTTGAGGTGAGACAAAGCAGAGAAGGAATGTGAGTGTGATCTTCAAGGACATGAGTGACAAAATATTCAGTCACTATGTATTTTCCAAGATTAAAGGAAATTCGTTTAGAAATGTGTAGCAAGAGACAATGTCAAAGACGTCTTTTAAGGGAGGGGAAATAGAAGTAATGGAGAGACATGCAAAAATGAGTGGGACTTCCATGGTGTTAGTGAGCTAATTAGCGAACTAATATTTAACTTTTTATTTTGTGTGAAACTTACTATTTTCTTATTTTATGTGTAAGCAGAATGCTTAGATAGCAAGGAACAGATTCAGAGAATGCTAAAAAAAATGGGGATAGGATATAAATAGGATATAATAGGAATTTGAGAGCCATGGAGTTTGGAAGAGGCTTCAAAGTAGAAACAGTTTTTGTGGGGTAGGTCCTGGCTCTCTGAAATTTGAGCCTCAGGCAGGCAACCCTAAATTTTCTTTGGATCCTGTCAGAAAGGAATCTCACTGCCATACTAGATAATCTAAATCTGATTGTTAATTTTTGATGATTCCCAGGTGGCAAAATGATATCATTGTAAGGGAAGCTTAGTCTAGATGCCCTCTATCTTAGCTACTCAGTTTTTCTTTTCTCTTTTTGTCGTTGTTGCTACTTTCTGTTCAACTACCTCTTCATTCTTCAGTTCAGACTCCACGTGAATATGATACCAGAACTCTTCATGTACTATTTTTTAGTTTGTTTGAACATTCTTTAAATAAGTGATGCATTGATGCTCCAAGTAGTGGCTACTTATTTAAAGTGAATGAATAATAAATAAATGTGTCATTTATTCAATAGGCACTGAATATTTGGAAGGGAGGGCTTTTAACTGGAAATGAAGTTAAGTATAGAATTTGTGATAATTACTTCTCTAGTATACCATTAGAGTGGAAATACACACATTTTTTCTTGCTCCCAATTCTTTGGAGAAATTTCTCATTTAGTTGTCTAATGGCAAAAATAATAGTATCAATTCCACAAGATGCATGGACTTCTTTGAAACAATAAATTGTAGTGAATCTGTCATGTTTTGGTAATTATTTTTAGCTGAGTTGTATTATATGCATTTAAGTACCATAACTGTTGATCTATTTATATATATTTATTTTTATATATAGTTATATATTTTATTTTTGTTTTCTATTTTCTGCTTTTCCCCCATGTTTTGGCTTGTGTGGGTCGAGCTATTATGAGCATGTCTGCATACAGGTATGTGTGTATGCATAAACATCTAGCAAGAAAAATCAGTGGATCCTTGAATAGGTGTATATTGAACTCAAGCAGTGTATCCGTTATCAATTGCTGTGTAACACAATACCTTTAAAAATAGGGTTTTGAAACAACAAACATTTATTACTTCAAACTTTATTTGGGCAATGGAATCTAGGAAAAAAAATAGCTGAGTACCTCTGACTTAACATTTCAAACAAGGTTGAAGTCACGGAGTTGGCTGCAATTGTGGGCATCTTGCAGTTCAGCAGGGTGAACAGTTTGCCTCCTTCAGAGTGAGGACTACAAGAGAAAGAGAGGCAGAGGTGGCAAGCAGGACAGAAGTCATAGTTTTTTGATAACCTAATCTTCGAAATGCCATCTCACCATTTTTGTTGTATTCTGTTAGGTTAAAGAGTCAGTGGGTCCATTCTACACTTAAGATTACACACAGGAACATTGATTCAGGGAATTTGAGATGGTTGGGAATTATCTTACAGACTCCAACCACCAAAAGGTACTATTTAATCGCTTTCCACAATGTTTTCATTATTTTACCACTTAGCCAACAATGTATAAAGGTTCTACTTTGCTTTTATTTTGTATATGTTAATCTATTACACACAAAAACAATTATTGTATAAATGTTGGTTCTCAATATTTATTGAATGAATGAATGAATTAACAAATGAAATAGGTACTCAATTGTTTTAGTCTCATTTATCTGTATAAAGAACATTTGCAAATCATGTGAAAGATGCAATTTTAAAGTGAACAGATTTGAAAGAGCCCAGTAGTTTCCATCTTTCTGAATAAGAAGATGGAGTCATTACTCCAAATGAGTAATTTTAAAATGTCAAGTGCATTGAGTCAAGTGATATGTCAAAAGATACGTCAGGACTTCTTTCTTCTGTATAAAAGAAATCATTGGCAAGTGAACTGTAGTAGCATGGAGAGGACATCATGCTGTTACTGAGGTATTTTGTGGTAATCAGAGCAAAGTCTCTTGGGAGCTTGCACTCCTGTGCTATACAAAACTTATATATATTAATTTCATTTAAAATACTAAAAATTGCCTCCTGGAATTCGGATGGCCAGGGAAGTCAGACGTTTCTCCATTCTTACACCTTGAGCAGTAGAAAAGGAAATTTAAGCCTCAGAGTTAGATTTGTTCTAGAGATGTAGTTAATTGGCACTTAGCTGAAGGGTAAATGATGAGAAAAATGTGATAATTAAAGTCTGCTTACAGTACCTCCTTAAATATGTTATTTATAGCAAGAGGATTTAAAATATTAATTTATTTGAATCTTACTGACGATAATATTATCTGTAGTTATAAGTACCATCCGTTGAATGCCAGCCTGTTACACAACTCCCTAATACTCATAAGTGTCTAAAGAACGTATTATGTTTCCATTTTTCAATGGAGAGACTGAGGCTTAAATAAACTTAATGATGTATTAATGATTATGGAATGACTATACGGTAAGCTGGAATTTAAGCTCCTCACTTCAACACACTTTCCCAGTCTTTTTATTTTATTCTGGCACCAGTTTTGAAAAAGTATTCCTTCTTCCATAGAAATGCTTTATTCCTTTGTGAAAAATTACTTGTGCATATTTGTGTGGGTCTATTTCTGGGTTCTTTATTCTATTCAATTGGTCTGTGTATCTATCTATCCTTCTAACAGTACCACAATATCTTGATTACTGCATCTGTGTAGTAAATCTTTTTTTTTTTTAATATTTATTGATTTGTTTGAAAGGCAGAGTTACAGAGAGACAGAGACAGAGGGAACAAGGTTGTCCATCTACTGGTTCACTCCCCAAATGGCTGCAATGGCCAGAGCTGGGTCAATCTGAGGCCAGAAGCCAGGAGCTTCCTCCTGGTCTCCCTCATGGGTGCAGGGGCCCAAGAACATGGGCCATATTCTACTGCTTTCTGAGGCCATAGCAGAGAGCTGGATAAGACATGGAGCAGCCAGGACTTGAACCAACACCCATATGGGATACTAGAACTGCAGGTGCAGCTCTACCCACTAGGACACAGTGCTGGCCCTAGTGTAGTAAATCCTTTTTTTTTATTTTTTATTTTTGTAAATCTTAACATGTAGAAGAATGATTCCTGGGCTGGCACTGTGGCCATAGTATGTTACCTGCAGTGCCAACATTCCGTGTGGGCAGCAATTCAAGTCCCAGCTACTCCACTTATGACCCAGCTCCCTGATAATGGCCTGGGAAAGCAGCAGAAGATACCCCAAGTGCATGGCACCATTACGTGGGAGACCTTAAAAAGCTCCCGGCTCCTGGCTTCTGCCTGGCCCAGCCCTGGTCATTGTGGCCATTTGGGGAGTGAACCAGCAAATGGAAGGCCTCCCTCTCTCTCTCTCTGTCTTTTAAATAAATAAATAGATGTTAAAACAAGAAAGAAGAATGGTTCCTAATACTTGGTTCTTCCCCATAAAAGCTGTTTTAGTTATTCTTGGATCAATTTTTCTTATACATTTTTAGAATATTTCTATAAAGTAATTTATTGAAATTAATTAAAAATTATATTAAGGTAATAGATAACTTCAGGAAGAAATGACCTCTTAACTATATAGAGTCTTCCAATCCATCAGCAAAATATATCTCTTTCAGTGTTTTGATCTTCTTTGATTATTTTCATTCTTATTAAACATTTTATAATTTTCACTACTAGATTTTGTACATGGTTCTCTTTAGATCAATTATAAATGGCATCATTAAACATTTTTTCATTATTTATTGTCAGTGCAATGAAATGTATCTTTAAATTTTGATATTATATTCTACATCTGCAAAAACTCACTTTGTAAGCAGCCCAGTATTTAGACTTGGAAGTCCTGCCCAGACCATGAAAACTTTCCAGGTGGTCTCAGCCCTTCCCCTAAGGAAAACACCCCAGGACAATACTCTCTCCTCAGTACCACATGGGTTACCTGGCCTGATAACATGGCCTTCCTCCAAGACAGGAAACCTAGGGGAAGCTCCCCTGCCCAGAACGGATCCCAGTCTGATAACAGTGAGTGGTAAACCTGGGAGGGAATTTTTCTAATCTACATTCAGCATACTCTTCGTCCTGGAGGAGGAAAGCAAGGCGGCAAAGAGAAAACTGGACCCTTTCTGAGCAAAGCTCTCCGCTGAGCTCTCTGCCTGGCCTGTCAGATATACTCTTCCCATTCAGCCACGTAATCTTACTTTCCCCTGGTCTGAGTGACTGGGCACTCTTTTTTCCTTCTGTTCTGATGGATGCTCCTTATCCCCAGTAAACTTTCCAACTTTGCTCTCTGTCTCACTATTGAATTTTCTTGCTCGAAGACAAAGAACCCACCACTCATCTCCACTGACAATACCTGTAAGAATGGAGATGATATTTTTGCCTCCATGAACACCAATTCAATATTCATGAGAATTTTAAATTGTGCCATAGAAATTCTAGTTGGCCATATCAGGCAAATCTGTGAACATGACAGTGCTCTGGGCCACAGGCAATTATTAACACACCAAGGTAGAAGCAGTATGTCTTCAGAAACTGTAAGTAAATAGGGAGAGAAGTATAGCTGAAGAATTGAGACAGAAAGAGTAATTTTGACTTTGCTACTTCAACTGTAGTTTTTGGTTCTTCATAAATTTTAAATGTATTTCCTACAATTATATTTTGTGTTAGTGTTAGCAGGAAATTGGTGTTGCAGTAATTATTGTTACCTTAATTCTTTGTCTCAAATGGAAGAAGAATTTCCAAGCAGACAGCAGAAAGATTTACAAAGATTTATTAGAGTCAAAGAACCTCCATCCAGAGAGGCTTCCAAGAGAGGAAAAAACCCAGAAGGCCTTGTAGCATTTGGGTTTTTTAAGTACAATCTTGGGAACAAAACTGTCAATCAACAAGGTGGAGATAAACTCAACAAAATACCTGATTTGTAATTCTCCATCCAGTCTGGCTCGCATATGATTTAAAAAAAAAAAATCATCCATAAAGATGAGGAAGAAATCATCACTCCTTTGCTATTCTCATGGTAAATTTGTAAATTTGGAGATTCCTAAGGAAGCAAGACACTTTGATCTGCTTAAGATAAACTTTGGAGGGAATAGGCACCTCACTATTCCAAATTACTACCAGGAAAACCCACCCTGACTGCCTTTACCCATTTGACTCTTCACATTAGCAACCCTCACTTTCTTTCTTTTTTTTTTTTTTTTAGCATAGATAATTTTAGTAGTTTCTATTTCTCGTGTCCAATTTTTTTTCTTTTTTTTTTTTTAAGATTTATTTATTTATTTGAAAGGCAGAGGCAGAGAGACAGAAAGAGAGAGAGAGAGAGAGAGGCCTTCCATTGATGGTTCACTCCCCAATGGCCACAACAGCTGGAGTTGAGCCAATCCAAAGCCAGGAGCCAGGAGCTTTTTCCAGGTCTCCTACACCAGTGCAAGAGCCCAAAGACTTGGGCCATCTTCTGCTGCTTTCCCAGACCTTAGCAGAGAGCTGGACCAGTTCATGGTGCCCATATGGAATGGGCATAAAATTTTTCTACATAGAGAAGATAGATTCTACCTTTGGTATTAATGGTGCTAACAATCTAGCTTCAGTTCGAAAGGTCTTCATGCTTTAATTTAATCTGCCAGTATTATTAGGGACTTTTCTTCTCTTTCCTTGCATTCCATGAGTAAAAGTTAAAAAAGGAGAAAATGAGTATTAGAAAAATATGTCAACTATGTAAATTACTTGTTATGGGCGTAGACATCGAACTTTAGTATAGTAGGATCTTCAGGTGGGCTTCAAATTTCCTATCTGCCTGTAGTAATATTCCAACTATTAGCAAGATAATTGTTCTGAGGTTGGTATTTTTCCCTTATAAGACAAAATAATGTTTTGGATTTTTCACTATTTTCCTAAAAAATTCTTGAAAACATTGTCTATGTTTAAGTGCAAAGTTCATGTTACATATTCCTGAATATCACAAAATTATCTCACTGTCAATATTTTGGAGAATTTTTAGAGACTAATACATTCTATAGAGGAAAAAACTCAAAATTTGTATGAATCCATAGGATGCTAACATTCACATTAGTGTAATAAGACAAAGAGTAAAGTTTAAAAAATACATGCTGTTAAATACAGACATTCCTCTGGTAAGAATTATATCCTATAGTCTTTAAGGAAATGCAAAAAACCTATTTAGTTCCAGGTATAGCTAACTACTGCCTCACTTTTCTAAGTAGTAAACAAGCTCATATTTACCTCTATGCTATTGGTCCATTATCTAGGCATATACCTAATCAATGTAATAAAACTAAACAAAGAAAATTGATATGGCAATTTAAGAAATGTACATTTGTCTAGATGAAAGTTATATCTATTCAGTACACTTGCTTTGAAATTAGCCAGATTGGGTTCCAGAGCTGATTTTATGTCTTATACATACTGAGTTATTTATATTTTAATCTTCCTATATTACTGTCCTAGGCTGTTAGAGAGCTGGATTTCAAATGTGAAATGGCTTAAAAAACCATGTATTTATAGCTTATTATTTCTGTGGGTTAGGAGTCCAAACACAGTGTAGTTTAATCTTTTGTTCCGAGTTTCACAAGCCCATGATTGCATATGAGGTTGGGGGTCTTGCTTCAGGCTTCGTGGTGGTTGACAGCATTCTACTATTGTAGTGGACAGTTGAGATTGTCCAGTTCTTCAAGCTGCTGGTCATTTTCTGCCCAGAGACTCTCTGTGTATATGGCAGTTTGCATCTTCAATGCCAATAGGAGTGTCTCCTACATATGGTAAGCCCATCTAAGGTAAAGTCTATTTGATTAACTCAGAAATATCTAATTTGGAACATCAGTTACATCTGAAAAGGTTTATCAAGCTTATCATATAACATAACCTAATCACGAGAATGAAATCCTATCATGTTCCCCACCCTCTCAAGGGAGTTTATGAAGAGAGTGTGAGTAATTCACAAGCATCTTATAATTCTGCCTATCAAACATTGTTTTATGTGATTATATCCAAAACTGAACTAATAAAGTTTGCAACTTAATAGGATTTATATGCTTTTAAATAAAATGTATGAAGGAAAAATATAGTATCAATAAATTGTATATGTATGATGGCAATTATAATTGATAGTAGCAGATATTGGAAAAAGCAACTTATAAAATACTATATATAAAGCAACATATCAATATTTTATAATAGCCAAAATAGCTGAATGATGTCATAGACAATTTTTATTTTCTAATTATATCTATTATTGTATTAATATTATTATAAAGTCTTATCTACAATAATAATATAATAATATATTAATGATATAATAATTAATATCGTTATTAAGTGTCATCTACAATAACTAAAGACACATAGTATTTATCAAATGCCAGGACACTGTTATAAATCATTTTCATAAGTTAACTCATTTAATCCTCATGAAATCCTGTATGCTGATTATTATTAATATTGCTATTTAAAAGCAAGAAACTGAGGCCAAAAGAGATTAAACTAGATGCTCAAGGTTGCCTTGGCATTAATATTTCAATGAAATTAGTAATTTAGGCAGCATGGCTCTTGGCACTCCTTTATTTTGCCTTTCTATGAATACAAATTTTTTTAGTAATAAGAAAAATAGTAGAAGTTACATTGTTTAAATAAAGGGCAACACTGTGGCAAAACAAGGGCCGCTAGGTTTTTTTTAAAAAAAATTAGAGAAGGAAACTGAGCTGGGAGTTCTCCGAATCTCCTTACATCTCCAGATTTTCTTTCTTTCTTTTTTTTTTTTTTAATATAGTCTTTTAAGTAGAGCTTCAAACAGTGACAGAACCACTACAGTGGACGGGAATCTGCTACAGACTGAACATATCACAGAGGGAGGGAGCGGCAGACTATTCCTGGGAGACAATCTGCACTTTCCCATCAGCTCAGTTCTTGAGGTTGAAAATGGCCTTATCTTTGTTCTGAATTGGTTTGCTCCTCTCCAAGGGCTGCCTTTTTCTTTTCTATTTTTTTTTCCTTGCTAGATCATTTTGCACAGGACTCCCACATAGATGTGTTAGCAAAAAAACCTGTTCCCCATAGCGAATGGTTCCCACCCAAACAGGTAAAGAAATCATTCAACTTCTGTAACTTTCTGCAGCATTTTCGGTGTGGTTTTTGGAGTTTGATTCAAGCAGCACCTGATGGCATATTACAGGATGCCTGCAATGAGGCGTGATTTACTTTTCATCCCTTCATGTGCATGTTTAATGTGTAAATTAACAAAACAGCTTTGGTACTCTCCTCCAAGTTGAGGTTCATATGAATTCCCTTGACAACAGCTGCTCAACATTTGTGTATTCTTAGTCACTACTGTCAGAGACAGAACTCTGCTTTCTCCTACAATTATATCTTTTTATCAACTGCTTCCTGCTTTGTTTGCTTTCTGACCTTTCTTTTGTCCTTTGCAAGTACACATATTAAAGTAAAAATAACAAGGCCAAATGTTTCATTCTTAAACCATGCTCTGATTTTGATTTGAACTCTGTGGGTGAGTGGAAGCAGAGAAAGAAAAGATGAGTGGTCAGAAAAGGTAGAGATAGCCACCTGGTTTTATTATTTTTATCATTTTTTGTACCATGACATAATCAAAAAAGCAAAGTAGAGTATTCCTTAGTTTGTTCATTTTTCATTTATCCCTCTGATATTTAGTGTGTTCAGAAGTGGAGCTAAAAAATGTGCAAATGATGGAAACAAAGCACAAGAGTTATAATAAGAAAATATTGGTTCTCCCTGGCACTTAAACTCAGCATTGTGAAAATTAGCAAATTATTGAACATTCATGAAATATTTTTTGATGATCTACCACCTGCTAGGTGTTGTGCTAATTACTGGGGAATATACAACATATTTATAGATAGTTTCGACTTTCAGGGATATTGTGCATCAAGAAGTCACTCATTTTGTGATTATACTAGTTTCTTCACCTGGAACCATCATAATAGTTCTTTCTACTTAGTGATCTATATCCAAATGCAGACAAGCTCAGTCTAGCCCCTGGCCCATAGATATTTTTTTCTTCCACTAACTATCACAGTTTATCAAATAACACCAAAGCTCACAAAGACAGAGGGGTTCAATATCACCTATAGACTACTAGTACAAAATACTGAGCCCCTTGTTTCCTTCACTTTAAATCAAGAGGAAAAAATCTCAAATTGGTAAAATGTAAGATACATTAAGACTATAAGCAGAAATCACATATGTAACCTGAAATGCAGTGTTTAGTGTAGGCTGTTAACACACTCATACATGTGCTAGATCAAAACTGCTTCATTTGGCTGGCGCCTCAGCTCACTAGGCTAATCCTCCTCCTGCAGCGCCGACACACTGGGTTCTAGTCCCAGTTGTGACGCCGGTTCTGTCCCGGTCGCTCCTCTTCCTGTCCAGCTCTCTGCTGTGGCCCGGGAAGGCAGTGGAGGATGGCCCAAGTGCTTGGGCCCTGCACCTGCATGGGAGACCAGGAGGAAGCACCTAGCGGCCATTTGGGGGGTGAACCAATGACCTTTCTCTCTGTCTCTCTCTCTCTCACTGTCTAACTTTGCCTGTCAAAAAATAAATAAATAAATAAATAAAACTGCTTCATTTATGAAGAAACATTAGTAGTAGAAAAAACCTCCCTTTCAGACTAAAGGGAAAGAAAGTTTTTAAGTGAGAATATAATTTTCCTCATGGGCATTGTCTAACTTCGAAAAACTACTACAGAACATGCCTGTGACTATAGACTTGTAGTTCAAGCCACCGAAGATTAGAGATGGGACTTGAGCACTCCCTTGACTTGCATCCTCTGGTCTGCTTTAACACAAACCAGGAGGAAAAGAAAGCTAGGCATCAGAAGCAATGGGTGGCAGGCCTATTAATGGCTGATCTGTACAGTGATCTGCCCTCAAGGAGACCCAACAGGCCAGTCCACTGCAGTGGCTTTCAATGTGGTAAGCCTGGGCTTCAGCAGAAGTCAGCTTGTGAAGAGCCCTGGCAGCTCTGCCAAGAGTTGGATCACTGGAAATGGACCTGCCCTGGAGTTGAAGGATGCCCAGGTCAGAGCCACAGATCTTATTGGCTCTAAGCTGAAAAGCCCTTCACTCAGCCCAACTTCCAAAGTGACCACTGCAGCTGAGGGGATGGTCAAGTAGGGTCAGCAACATTGCAGGCAGAACTGTAAATTTCTTGTTAGAGATGCCACCTGCCTTTACCTGGCCAGCTCTCCTCCCAGGCCAGCCAAGTAATGAAAGTCAACAGAGTGCCTTCCCCCAGGTGGTTCACACCTCCCTTAGGATGTACCCCATGCAAAGAGATAGATAGGTATGGGCCTCTTAACTTACAAGGCCTAAAGCCCAACAGATTATTATCAAGCCCCTTCTGTCAGGTCCTATTTGCCTCTCAATCAGAAATCTTAATTGTAGCTTAGACAGCACCTTTCTTAGCTCCTCTAATAAAGACTCTGTCCTTTGTTCTAGACCCTGTCTAGCACACTTGGGCCTCAAAACTTCGTAATCATAACCTCTACTCTACCTCCAATGGCTCTACTCCCAACCTGTGTGTACTCATGGTCCTCTTCCACACTTAATGCTGTATAATTGTTCAGACCTGGTTAATGCCACTCTTAGGATCATTGGTTACTATCCTCACCCTGTCTTTTATGACCTTGTCTAAATATAATCAGAGTCGGCGAACTTGGAAGGCTTCCATAGCCTTGGTAACTCATGACTAGAGCCTAGGGTAATTACTGGCACCATATACTAGAGTGTCAATTTGTTGGGTCAACAACAGGAGTCACTGTGCACTTGCTCCTCATGTGGGATCTCTGTCCTTAATGTACCGTTCATTGTGACTTAATGCTATAACTAGTAATCAAACAGTATGTTTCACTTTGTGTTTCTATGTGGGTGCAAACTGTTGAAATCTTGACTTAATATATACTAAATTGATCTTCTGTATATAAAGAGAATTGAAAATGAATCTTGATGTGAATGGAAGGGGAGAGGGAGCGGGAGAGGTGAGGGTTGTGGGTGGGAGGGAAGTTATGGGAGGGGGAAGCCATTGTAATCCATAAGCTGTACATTGGAAATTTATATTCATTAAATAAAAGTTAAAGAAAAAGAAATCATTTGGGATTAATATACAACAAAATAGAAGACAAGCAGTCATAGCCTTTGTTCTTTTTAGAAAAAATGTCATGTCAAAAAATAACAAATATTGAGTTGAAAAATAATTATAACTAAAAATAATGTTAAAGATACACACATGATGAATATTTTATATGACAACAAAAAAGTGGTTTTGGGGTGAGGGGTTAAAATGTAATTGTATGAAGTTAAGTTGTTGCCAGTGTAAAATGGACAACTATAAAATGTTTCCTATAAATAACAAGAAAACTACAAAAATACTTTAAAAGTTACACAAAGGAAAAACATAATTGAATCAAATTCTATCAATAGAGAGAGAGCAAGAGAGGGAAAGACAGGTAAAGGAACTGTAAGAGCAGAAGAATAAACAAAAAGGTAATAGTAAATCTTTCCTTAGGTGTAATCATCTTTAGTATAATGGATTCAACTCCACAATCAAAACATAGATGGCTTAATGAATGCAAAACCAGACCCACTTATATCCTGTCTACAAGAGATTTTAGATTTAAAGGGACATGGAATCTAATAGTGAAGATTTTAGATTTAAGGACACTTAGAAGCTGTAAGTGAATATTGAAAAAAAAACATTCCTTGCAAATTAAAACTGCTTGTATGAGACAAAATGGTCCTTGAGTAAAAAATTAGAGTGAGAAGCAAAGAATTATTTTATAATGATAAAATGTAAATACGTCAGGAAGATAAAACAATGGCAAGAATATATACACTCAATATCAGAACACCTACATAGTAAAATTGACAATATGGGAGAAAGAAATCAAACAAAAACGATAATAGCTGGTTGCCACAAAACCTCCCTTGAATAATGAGAATACCTAGACACAAAATAAAGAATAGAATTGGACAGCACAACAGACCAATGGTCTGAGCAGACATGTATAGAACATTCCATCAGCAGCAGCAGAAGGCACATTCTTCTGGAGCATACATAGAATATTCTCCATAATACATCACATGTTAAATCACTGTAGAAATTTTAACAAATGTAATAGAAGGAAAACTAGAAAACAATTTAATAAGGATGTTAAACAGCACACTCATAATAGCCAATGTGTTGAGTAATCAACATAAAATTTAGAAAATATCTTGAAGCAAAGAGGAAAATAAACAAAATTTGTGGAGTTTAGCTAATGCAATATTAAGAAAAAATACGATAGTAATATTTGATACTTTATAAAAATAAAATCCTCAAAAACCAATTTAATATTATGTGTAAGAAGAACTAAACAAAGGAATAAACCCAGGAAAATGGAATACATAAATGTTAACATAGGAAAAAAACAGAATAGAAAAACAATAGGGACACAAAACTTTAGCTAGAATAAAGTAAAAAAGAGAGAAGAATCAAATAAAAACTTCAGGAATGGAAGAACAGACAACTAATGCCAGGAAAATATAAAAGGGTAGTAAGAAATTACCATGATGTATTGCATGTCAACATATTGCATAGTCTAAAATACATGGGTAAATTGCCAGGAATATAAAATCTACCAAGACTGAATAATGAGGAAATAAAAAATATGACAAGATCACTAAGAAGTAAGAAGTTTAAGTTAGCAATTAAAATTTTCTCAATGATACAAAATTCAGGACTAGTTGGCCCCACTGTGTATTTTACTAAATCTTGAAAGACTAATTAACCCTAATTCTCAAACTCTTGCAAGAAGTCAAAAAAGAAAGAACATTTTCAAACCAGTTTTATGAAGCTGGAATTATCCTCATATGAAAGCCCAACAAGGCCACTATGAGGAAACTCTTGGGCAATATTTTGCAGGAATGTAAATGTAAAAATCCTCAGCAAGATATTCACAAACTGATTCAACAACACATTACAGTGTTCATATATTATAAAGAAATGAGACTTATTTCTGGGTTGCAAGGGAGGAAGAACACATATAAACCAATTAATATGATGAACATATTAACAGAATAAAGGATAAAAATCACAGTAGCATCCAAATAAATGCAGAAGAAAGCATTTGATAAAATTCAACATCATTTCCTTTTAAAAATTTCAATAAACAAGGTATAGATATAATTTTACTCAGCCTAATGAAGGGCATATGTGAAAAACCCACAGATAGCATCTTTCTGAAAAGCAAAGTACTGAAAAATGTCCTTTCAAGACAGGGGACAAAGCAGGAATGCCTACTTTTTCCACTTCTTTTCAACATAATACTGGAATTGTAGCCAAAGCAATTAGGAAAGATAAGAAATAAAATGCATCCAAATTAGGAAAGAAAAAATAAAATTATTTCTCCTTGCAAGTGACAATTGTAGATTAGAAAACCATAAATATTTCACAATAAAACTGTTATGATTAGTAAATTCAATAAATCATACCACACAAATTTAACATGCAAAATTGTATTTCTTGACACTTATGATGAACTGGCTAAACAAGCAAACAAAATGTCAAGGAATTCAGAAAGCAATGCCATTTGTGACAGTATCAAAAAGAGTTCTATACTTAGGAGTAAATGTAACCATAAAGATAGAAGATTTGTACACAGGGAACTATAAAACATACATGAAAAAATTAAATAAAATATAAATAAATTGAAACTTTGTATTCTTAAAACATCTACCCACTCAAAGCAATACACAGATTCAATGTCAACCCTATGAAAATCACAATGGTGTATTTTACAGAAATAGAAAGAACAATGCAAAAATCCCTATGAAACCACAAAAGACCACAGGTATCCAGGAGAAAATCCCTACATTCTACCATAGTTCAAACAGTGTGCTATAGAATAGGATTAGACAAATAGAACAGTGGAACAGAAAAGTGAACCCAGAAGTAAATCCACACATAGGTGCTCAAATAATCCTCCACAAGAATAATTAGCATACACACAAAAAAAAGGGTTGTCTCTTTAACAAATGTTGCTGTGAGACCTGGAGATGTGAAAACATTGTGATCCCTGCACAAAATTAGTGGTAATGTAAAATAGTGTGGCTACTTTAGAAACTAATATGGGAGTTCTTCAAATAATTAAAAACAGAAGTAACATATGATCCAGTAATACTATTGCCAGATATGTATCTAAATATTTTAATCTATTTTTAATGATTTATTTATTCTTTAAAAGGGAGAGAGAGAGAGAGAGAGAGAGAGAGAGAGAGAGAGAGAGATCTTCCATTCACTCATTCACTATGAAAACAGCCCCAATAACTAGGGCTGGGCCAGGCCCAAAGCTCTAACTGGGCCTCCCACAAGGGTGGCATGGACCCACTTGGGCCATGCTCTGTTACCTGCCCAAGCGCTTTAGCAGGAGCTGGACCAGAACCAGAACAGCAGGGATTTGAACCAGCACTACAATATGGGAACCTGTTGCTGTAGGTGGTAGTATAGATCACTATGCCATTAAGCCTAAAAATATTTTAAAAAGATGCCTTTTTTTTAAGTTTTATATATCTGAAAGGCAGAATGACAGGTAAAGAAAGGGAGAAACAGATAGATAAAGATCTTTCATCCTCTTGTTCACTCCTCAAATGGTCTCAACTTCTGGGGCTGGGTCAGGCCATTGTCAGGAGCACAGAACTCCATCTGGGTCACCCTATGTGGGTATCAGGGCACAAGCACTGTGCCATCCTCCACTCCTTTCCTAGGTACATCAGCAGGGAGCAGGATCAGAAGCAGACTATCTGACACTCAAAATGGCGTTTCAAAATTGGTTACTGGTTTAACCTACTGAGCCACAACGGTTTTCAATGAAAAGGGCATCTTGAAGAGATACCTACTCTTCCATACTCACGTCTGCATTATTTACAATAGCCCAGGTATGTTGACAACCTAAAGGTCCATTGACAGATGAATATATAAAGAGAATGTGGTGTATAAACACCAAAACAGCCTTATAAAACAGTAAAGCCTCCACATGAGTGAATCATGATATTATTTAATTGAAATAAATCAGTCACAGAAAAACAAGCACTTTATGGCTCTACTTAGGTGAATTAACTAAAATATTTGCGCTCACAGAAGCAGAGAGTATAATGGTGACTACCAAAGTCTGTCAGGAGCAGAGATGGAAGTTGCTAACCAAGTTCTAGTTTTGCCAAATAAACACTTTCCAGAGATTCTTTTGTGCAATAATTTATCTATAGATAACAATATTGTCTTGTACATTAAAAAAATAAAATAAACTTGTCAGTAGGGTAGATCTCATGTTAAGGCTTCTTACAAAATAATAATAATAATAATAACAACAACAACAGAAGTCATCTGTTCCCAACACCATTCAACAAACTGAAGTATATAATGTGGTTTACACATAGAAAGAAAATGTACTGATAATAATGAGAATAAAAATGGCTTCAATTTAGTGAATACTTTACCATATAGGCATATTCAAATGTTCTTGTACAGAATTATGTCATTGAATTATCATAGAATTCTATAAGTAAATTTCACTTTATAGATGAAAAAATTGAGAATTAGAAAAGTAATGTACACGCTAAGGATGGGATGGGGAAAGAGAATGTTAAGTGGTCCACTGAGTTTTTAAATATAGGCATCTTTTTCCTCGAGAAACTAAATCAAACACAGATCCTAATATAGCTTATGTTTATGTCTTCCTTCTTTATATTTATGACCATCAACTATACCACATTGCTTCTAAGCTTTTCCTCATTCCAATTCTCTGACATTTTCTTACAATTCACTTCAGCAGAAATAAGAATTTCAGCTGAGTAAGGATCCTGAAAGAGCTATTCCAGTGTCAATCATGATATCTGTTCACACCTCTTTTCCAGCTATATCTACAAATGATGCAAAGAACATGTAGAATTGAGGTGAAGTGTGTGTATGTCTCCCCTCTCCCAATGCTCCCAATGCAGAATTATAAGCATACATAAATCTATGTAGAAATAGTGTATAAATCAAAAAATATAAGCTCAAGAAATTCAACAAGACAAACATTCCAGTTAAGAAATGGGCAAAGGACTTGAACAGGTATTTTTGAAGAGAAGAAATTAAAATAGCCAACAGGTAATTGAAAAAATGTTCAGGATCACTAGCCATCAGGGAAATGCAAATCAAAACCACAAAGTGATTCCACCTCACTCTGGTTAGAATGACTCTCATACAGAAATCAATGAATGACAAAGGATGACAAATCAATGAACCACAAAGATGTGGATGAAAAGGTATCCTAATCCACTGTGGGTGGTAGTGTAAACTGTTAAAGCCACTGTGGAAGACAGAATGCAGACACCTCAGAAATCTGAAAATAGACCTACCGTAAGTTCCAGCCATCCCACTCCTGGGAATTTATCCAAACCAAAAGAAATTGTCATATAAAATAGTTATCTGTATCCAGTGTTCATTGCAGCTTAATTCACATTAGTTAAGATATGGAATCAACCAAGACGTCCATCAGTTGAAGACCGGATAGAGAAATTATGGTATATATGCACTATGGAGTACTACCCATTGTTAAAAAAAAAATGAAATCTTGTCTTTTGCAACAAAATGAATGCAATTTGTAACCATTATATTTAGTGAAATAAGCCAGTCCCAAGAAGACACATACCGTATGTTTTCCCTGATCCAAGATAACTAATAAAGTACCTAAAATGTAATGTATTAGAATGAAATGGACAGTTTGAGATCTGATGATTATTTATAGCCTATAGCCCCTGAATCTTCTGTTGAGGAAATGTTTTCTGTTTTTTTTTTTTTTTTCATACTATTTGTTGCACTCTTACTTAGTGTAGGGTTCACTTTTCAGTTATTAACTAAACTGAAAGTAGCTCTTTGTAAAAATTAAGAGTGGGGGGCCGGCGCCGTGGCTCAACAGGCTAATCCTCCACCTTGCAGCGCTGGCATACCGGGTTCTAGTCCCGGTCAGGGCACCAATCCTGTCCCGGTTGCCCCTCTTCCAGGCCAGCTCTCTGCTGTGGCCAGGGAGTGCAGTGGAGGATGGCCCAAGTACTTGGGCTCTGCACCCCATGGGAGACCAGGAGAAGCACCTGGCTCCTGCCATTGGAACAGCACAGTGCGCCGGCCGCAGTGCACTACCGCAGCGGCCATTGGAGGGTGAACCAACAGCAAAAGGAAGACCTTTCTCTCTCTCTCTCTCTCTCACTGTCCACTCTGCCTGTCCAAAAAAAATTAAGAGTGGGAATGGGAGAGGGAAGAGGAAGAAGGGTTGGAGCTTAGGCAGAAGGGAAGGTAGAATGGTAAGTATCACTATGTTCCCCAATCAGTATATATGAAATACATGAATCTTGTATAACTTAAATAAAATTTTAAAAATGTTGTTTTAGTGGAAATTCTCCATATATACCATCAAATAGACAGATATTTTAGATTAAGTGTTCAAAGTTTTGGTAAAATAAGATAAGGAAAATATTTTACACAGTGACAATGGTTTTCAAGAATATTTTAATGCCTAGGAATCCATTGATTTGTCTCAGGTACTACTCTAGGTTAGATGGGGAGGGTTTATGTGAGGAATAGGAGGTGGAATGAGAGAAAAATGAGCAGATAGCAGATGACTCAACTCTAGCCCAAATGGACTAGTCTTTCATTTTCTGGTTCATATTCCATAGCTGAGTTTTGTGTTTTTTTGGGGGGAGCAGCAAAAAGAATATTGTTGCATAAAAATGAATGGAAACCATTTGTATATAAATTCTTTCTTCAAATTTTAGTTGAAAGTCTCTTTCCAAAGAAATCTTTGACAGGTGTTCAGCTAAAGAATCCAATTTCTTTGATTCTCAGTTTAGTATTCTTTCTACTAAATACATTAAATACATTAGAATTAAGCAGTAGGATTCATATGCATACTTCTAAGCTTTGGAATTTTCTCTATTACTTGCTCATGTTCTGTGATCCTAATTGATTTATTGATTTATTCAATAAAGCAGATGCTGCACATAATGAGCAGTAACTATAAACTCAAATGAACTCAGCACAGCTAAGAGAGAAAACTTGCTCTAAATTGATAAATTATACATGTGTCCATGTATTTAAAATTCTTGTATTAATAAACCTTTAGAAACACACTGAATGAAAGCAGAGGCTTGATTCATTCGTTACATTTAATATATTTTGTATAAGACTATTTTTGTACTAAACTTGAAAGGACAGTTCCATATTTGTGATGCTTCAAGTGTTTAGACACTCACATAAATTTCCTTCATTCTTACAACAAATAAAATTGTACTTTAAACAATTTGCTAATGGTCACACATTTCTGGAAAGCATTGTAACCAGGATAAGGTAACCATTAATGATTATAAACCCACCTTCAATCAGGGATGACTTATTTTTCAAGAAAGACACCTAGTGTTTTGAGTGACACACGTGGACCTCTCTTTCTGTGTACTCTGATCTGCCGTGCCATTTCCAAAAACCCCAGAATATATTTGTGCCCACACAGAAAAAAATTGAGAGTTTCATTCTTCTGAAACTCAGTGTCTGGCAACCTTGTGGCCCAAATGTGGTTGTACACGCCCAATGAGTGTTCTTTATTCATTTTCAGCCAAGTTCATGGTTTAAAACTTTTTTGGATGGCCTCATTGTAACTTAAATAGAATGATATCATGCTGAAATACATGGAACATGGTTTCCTAGAGGAAAATTTAAGATTTCTTGACTTGTTTCAGTGGAGTTTTAAACATAATGGGATAAAAAGCCTCCCTCAGAGAATAAGCTTTCTACCTTTGATAAGATTTATCTGATGCTACATCTGAATTCTAAAGTAAGAAATCTCTAATTCATTTGGCTGCCCATTTTTTGAAGATTTGGTGAGCTTAAACTCTAGGTTTTGATTTTTTGTCTTTTTTGTTTCATTCATCATAAAGATGTGATAGTTGTTTTCAAGGTAACTGCCTGTCGTAGAAATACTATATTCCAGGCCAGAGTGTTATTTAGGACGTCTGCCATTCGATGAGTCTGCTGTGTATCCCGCTTCCCATGTTGGATCTTTCTCTCCCTTTTTGATTCTATCAGTTAGTATTAGTAGACACTTGTCTTGTTTGTGTGGTCCCTTTGACTCTTAGACCTATCAGAGCCATCAATTGTGAACTGAAATTGATCTGGACTGGTGAGATGGCATTGGTACATGCCACTTTGATGGAATTGTATTAGAATTCCCTGTCACATTTCTAACTCCATCATTTGGGGCAAGTCTGATTGAGCATGTCCCAAATTGTACATCTCCTCCCTCTCTTTTTCCACTCTGAAATTTAACAGGGATCACTTTTCAGTTAAAATTTAAACACCTAAGAATAATTGTGTGTTAATTACAGAGTTAAACCACTAGTACTAGAACAACAACAACAACAACAAATACTAAAAAGGATAAAGTATTACATTGTACATCTAGAGTCAGGACAAGAGCTGATCAGGTCACTGTTTCTTATAGTGTCCATTTCACTTCAACAGGTTTCCCCTTTGGTGCTCAGTTGTCGCCGATCAGGGAAAACAAATGATATTTGTCTCTTTGGGACTGGCTTAATTCACTCAACATGATGTTTTCCAGATTCCTCCATCTTGTTGCAAATGACTGGGTTTCATTGTTTCTTACTGCTGTTAGTATTCTATGGAGTACATGTCCCATAATTTCTTTATCCAGTCTACTGTTGATGGGCATTTGGGTTGGTTCCAGGTCTTAGCTATTGTGAATTGAGCTGCAATAAACATTAATGTTCAGAGGGCTTTTTTGTTTGCCGATTTAATTTCCTTTGGGTAAATTCCAAGGAGTGGGATGGCTGGGTTGTATGGTAGGGTTATGTTCAGGTTTCTGAGGAATCTCCAGACAGACTTCCATAGTGGCTTAACCAGTTTGCATTCCCACCAACAGTGGGTTAGTGTCCCTTTTCCCCACATCCTCTCCAGCATCTATTGTTGGTAGATTTCTGAATGTGAGCCATTCTCACCGGGGTGAGGTGAAACCTCATTGTGGTTTTGATTTGCATTTCTGATTGCTAGTGATCTTGAACATTTTTTCATGTGTCTGTTGGCCATTTGGATTTCCTCTTTTGAAAAATGTCTGTTGAGGTCCTTGGCCCATCTCTTCAGTGGGTTGTTTGTTCTGTTGTTGTGGATTTCCTTGATTTCTTTGTAGATTCTGGTTATCAACCCTTTATCTGTAGTATAGTTTGCAAATATTTTTTCCCATTCTGTTGGTTGCCTCTTCACTTTCCTGACTGTTTCTTTTGAAGTACAGAATCAGCCCTTAAGGCATTCGGATCTGGCTGAAGAGCCCATGAGAGTATTGTAGGCATGGAAAGCCATGATACCATGGAAAAGGAAAAAAAAAAAAAAAAAAAGAAGACCTAAATGAAAGATCTCTGTGAGTGAGATCCAAGTGGTAAGAACGGGGCCATCAAAGAAGGAGGTACCTTTCTCTGAAGGGAGGAGAGAACTTCCACTTTGACTATGACCCTATCGGAATAAGATCAAAGTCAGCGAATTCTAAAGGCTTCCATAGCCCTGGCAACTCATGACTAGAGCCTAGGGAGATTACTGACGCCATGAACAGGAGTGTCAAATTGTTAAGTCAGCAAAAGGAGTCACTGTGTACTTACATTCCATGTGGGATCTGTCCTTAATGTGTTGTCTAATATGCAGTGATGCTATAACTAGTACTGAAACAGTATTTTTACACTTTGTGTTTCTGCGTGGGTACAAACTGATGAGATTTTTACTAATTATATACTGAATCGATCTTCTGTATATAAAGATAATTGGAAATGAAAAAAAATGTGTTAAACTGGATATGGCATAGAAAATTAATTAATTTAAAAAAATTATGTAGGATTTCTGTCTTTAATGTGCTGTACACTCTTATTTAATGCTATAACTAGTACTCCAGCAGTATTTTTTTTTCACTTTGTGTTGCTATATGGGGGCAAACTGTTGAAATCGTTACCTAATACATACTAAACTGATCTTCTGTATATAAAGAGAATTGAAAATGAATCATGATGTGATTGGAAGGGGAGAGTTAGCGGGAAAGGGGAGGGTTGTGGGTGGGAGGGAAGTTTTGGGAGGGGGAAGCCATTGTAACCCATAAGCTGTACTTTGGAAATTTATATTCATTAAATAAATGTTTTAAAAAAATACTATATTCCAAATATAGGGAGCCAGGAATATGCATATTGTACATTTTTCTATCTTTTAAAGATTTATTTATTTTACTTGAAAGTCACAGTTACACACAGAGAAAAGGAGAGGCAGAGAGATAGAGAGAGGGAGAGAGGGAAAGAGAGAGAGAGAGAGAGAGAGAGAGAGAGGTCTTCCATCCACTGGTTCACTCCCAGATGGTTGCAATGGCCAGAGCTGCACCAATCTGAAGCGAGGAGCCAGGAGCTTCTTCCAGATCTCCTACGTGGGTGTAGGGGCCCAATGACTTGGGCCATCCTCTACTGCTTTCCCAGGACATAGCAGAGAGCTAGCTTGGAAGTGGAGCAGCCGGACTCGAGCTGGTGCCCATATGGGATGCCAGCACTGTAGGCAGTGGCTTTACCTGCTATACCACATTGCCAGCCTCATACATTTTTCATATGATTGTGATGTATATTCAAATTAGGGAGCACCACTTGAAGAATATTTTTATTTTGCACAAGAATGTTATATTTAGCTTTTAGGATACACTAGGAATGTTTTGTGCATCACGTATTCTGCTTGTATATCAGACAGGTTTGAAGGTCAATCTTGGTCAGTATCAGTTGGTTCTATATTCTGGGAAAAAAAGTATGTATAAATCCAAAGTAGTGAGGTAGTGCTGTTTTTGATGTATCAAGGAAAATGTTGAGTAGGCTGTTTCTTCTTTTGTTACTTTGAAAATTTAGTCAACAGCATATTGAATAGTCATTGTGTGGGCTAGTAAAACAGAAATAAAATGCTTCTTTCCATTAAGGATTAATTTGCCACTTATTATAATGGAGGTAGGTGCTGTTCAATAAAGGGAACTGTCTGGTAGACTTCAGCCATAAGGATTTCTGTTGGGGTGTAGCAAGCAAAGGGAGAGACAGGACACAGGGACTCTTCTTCTGACAAATGCCACCGGACAATCCCAGAGTGCCTCTTTTGTTGACAAGGATTATATCAGCCTTCTATACAGCACAAGTACATGCTCATATAACTCTAAGATTACTTGATAATCTTCAGAACATGATTGTCAAGACATTGGTGGGATGCCTTGTGACTTGGTTTACTAGCTAAACAAGTCTGGGAAAGTGCTGTGTGTCCTCATGGGAGCTAACGGACCATGAAAATTCAATGTTGTTCTTGAACATAGGTCATTTACTATCCTTAAACTCTTCTTGCATCCGCAGCTTGTGTCCAGGAAGATGTATCCTCATTGAGACAGCTTTGGCAGAAACTAGGCTCCCCACATTCTCTGGCCACAACCTCTGTCCAGGGGGATGTCTTCATTGAGAGTGCTTTATCAGAAGCTCTGTTCCTGACAGGTTTCTTCATTTCAGTGCTTTCCCTGAAAAGCTAAGCTATGAGCTTAGAACTTCAAACTTAGAAATTGTGTTCAAAAGTCATTGTAAGACTTTCTTGGAGATATTGGCTCAATTTTTGATAATAGGCAAAAAAGTAGATGATATGTTGAAAAAAATCTCCTTTTTTAGGAAAAAAATATTGATTAATTAGAGGGGAAGAGAGAGAGTGAGAGGGAGAGGGAGGAGGAGAACGGGAGGGGTAGAAGGTAGAGAGAGACTGCTTCCACTGATTTACTATTTGCAATAATGGAACCAGGAGTCAAGAGCTCAATTGATGTCTCCCACGTGGGTGGCAGGGACTAGCCAGCCAGGCCATCACTTGCTGCTTCTGATTGTGTACCTCAGAAGAAGTTGGAATTGCTTGTGGAACCAGGAATCAAACTCAAGAACTCTGATAGGGAATGACAACATCTCAAATCATTTCCTTACCACTATACCAAACATCCACCCTCTCAAAACAGGATCTTAGGAGGTCTCCAAAAGGATAGATAAAACATCATCTCAGCTCTTTCTAAAACCAAGTGCATTTGTAGCTTTAATTATTTGCCCAGATGTGGTATTTTAGTTTGAAAAAAAAAATTCAAGAAAATTGAAGGCAGACAAGTGAAGAATAACTAAGATTAGGCGAAAGATGGAGCTTCTAAGTGTAGACCTTTTCTTTATAACAAATACACAACTTTCAAAATTTAGAGATAGTGTATCCAGTCACATCCTTTTTTTCATGTTTTTCACACATATTACCTGACCCTCATTGTGTTGTGACTTCCTCTTTCTGTAATCCTCCCCAGTCTTCCAGTGTTTACTGTTCCTATTGTACCCATTGCAATTCTGTCTCACATTCCATAGCTTTTATCCTTAAACATTCTGTTTCCTATGAGCAACCATCCTCATAATTTGTTGTCTCTGTTGACAGTCTGACAAAAAATGCAAAAGAAAGTTTTATTTTAATTAAAAAATTTTAAAGATTTATTTTATTTATTTGAAAGGCAGACCTACAGATAGAGAGAAGTGGAGAGACAGACAAAAAGATCTTCCATCAATTGATTCATGCCCCCAAATGGCTGAGATGGCCAAATCTGGGTCAGACCAAAGCCAGGAGCCAGGCACTCCATCCAGGTCTCCCATTTGTAGGGTCCAAGTTCTTGGACCATTTTTCACTTTCTTCCCGGGTGCACTAACAGGAAGCTGATTGGGAAGCAGAGTCATTGAGAGTCTAACTGGTGCTCAGATATGGGATGCAGACCTTTTAGGTAGAGGCTTAATTCTCAGCCCCACAATACTAGCCCCAACAGAAAATTTTAAAACTGTGTTTTCAAAAGTTTACTAAAAATCTGTTTGCTATTATAAAGGGATATTGCATAAAAACCCTCAATATAGAAAAATAAAGACAGGAAAGATAAAGACTACATAATTAAATGAGAGGAACTAGATTTCAATGTTTGAATTCTAAAATATTAATTTATTATAAAAACTGTAAAACTGTAAACTTTATACATCATAATCTTCAAAGAAGTATAACATATTAAGTAGAATAAGGTGAAAATAGAAATAAGTTGATAGAGTTTAAATAATAGTTGAAAAACCGTTTTAACTGTATAATTTTTTTAATTAATGTATCTAATTGAAAGGCAGAGTTACAGAGAGGTAGAGGCAGAGACAGATGGAGAGATATCTTCCATCCGCTAGTTCACTCTCCAAATGGCTGCAACAGCTGGAGCTGGGCCAATCCGAAGCCAGGATCCAGGAACCTCTTCTGGGTCTCCCAATTTGGTTCAGGGCCCCAAGCATTTGGACCATCTTCTACTGCTTTCCCAGGCAATAGCAGAGAGCTGGATCAGAAGTTGAGTAGCCTGTACTTGAACTGGTGCACATTTGGAATGCCGGAACTGCACGTGGCTTTACCTGCTATGCTGGCCCCTAACTGTATAATAATTTTAACATGAATTTTTATCAATTAATAAGCCTAGGAATAATGAAAATTGAATACATCTTTCCAAGTTGAAGGGAGTTCATTGCTATGTTAAAGGTCAAGGAAAACATGGAGTAACACTGACAGTTGTTTAACATAATTTAATCTAGCAACAATTTTTAAAAGATCATTAACTCCTTTTTTATGCATTATATCTGTTAATAAGAAAACATTAAAGGAGACTCCAGGATGAATATATTAGTAAGCAATGCAATTTTAATATGACCCTTAGAGGAAATAAGGTATTATTCTAAGAGTTGATCTTCAAAGAGATATTTATGTTGTAATAAAAAAATTTGACCCATGATATATAAATTTAGAAATTTAGATGTTGTATTAATATGTATTATAAAAGACTTCTAACATATTATAAAATGATTAACATAAACTGTATCTTTTAGCTTTATGATTTTTTTTCCAAAACAATTTTGTTTTTCTGAGTATTCACCAGAGAGTAAGATATTTCAAGAAATCTGAATTCTTAGCATATATGAAATTTTGCATTTTGGGGGGGTAGTATATTTGGACTTTAGGCTGACATTGTCAAAAGAATCCATCTTCTAAATTCCCTCTGGATAAAAATGTGAACAATAATATAATCACGATTGTAGGAACAAATCACATCAGCAATGACCTAATAGATAAATAACTTGATTTCCATGCAGTCTGCTGTAAGGAACTGTCCTCTTGCTTGTTACAAGTTCACACAGCTAATACAGGCAAGACATGAAGGCTGTTTAAAGAAGATATCTTTTACCATGGGCACAATTTTGAAAGCTGTGTTTACTCATTTGTGTGTGTGTGTGTGTTTGGTTTTCAGAAATATACTTCACAAATAACAAGGAGAAATTTTAATTTGAGTGATACACACATTTTTGGACATTCTATCTAGATTTATCAGATAATCAAATATTATTTTGTATGAAATGTGGCAATAGAAATCTGACATCTAATAAACATAAATAAAGTGTTATTTATATCAAATATCCAGTGGTTTATGAGCCCTTATCAATGTAGATTACCTCTCTGCATGTAAAAACTGTTTTCTGTAGTTTCCAAAAATGAATGCTATATTGAATTCACATATGAGTCAGCCAATTCCAGATACTGTGTGATGAAACCCTTTTAAAACATGCTCCAGGGAGTGGGCAATTAACCTACTGATTAAGATAGTTATATTCCACATTGGCGCATTTGGATCTGATTTCCATCTCCAGCCCTTGGCTGAAGCTTCTGACAATGCAGACCTGGGGAAGTGACAGTGAAGGCACAAATAATTGCATCCCGCCTTCCATGTAGGAGATTTGGATGGAAGTCCTGGCTCCTGGATCTAGACCCAGCACAAGCCTGGCTATTTTGGACATTTGGGGAGATGAATTATTGAACTCATGATCCAGCTCATATGTATCTCTGGAAAGTGTATTTGGAGAATGTTCACATTGTACAATAGTCAAAATACTTTTCCAGTTCTCAGTCTTTGGCCTACTAAGAATTGCTGGCTTCAGAAAGATGTTTGGGTATATATACTTTATTTTTGCATGGGAAATGAATGTGACTGTCTAATATGTGCTCCCAAACCATCTCTGTTTGTGCTTATGCTCTTATAAAGTTTCTCTGGAATTATTCCACAATTTCTACTTCAACCACAATCTTCTGTGATTCTCAAAATTTGACTAAGATGTCAAGAGGAATCTTAACCACTGTGCCAAATATCTCCCCACCCCAATACAAATCCTGAATTAAATACAAGTTGGATACAATTTAGACAAAATGTGATAATAACACTTATTTTCTGTTCTACTAGGTTGCTTTGCTGATTTCCACTCACTATAGCAACAGAAGTTTGGACACTACTTTATTAATTATGTTCTGAAAAACACTAAATTAAAAATTATTATGAGGAAATATGTTTTAAAGTAAGACAAAAATAGCATATAGCATGGAGTAAAAATCAATATTGATAAATGAAATCAGGGAAAATAGCACATTCGGGCAATAAATAAAACCATATGCAATATACAGAATCGAGATCAGCTTTCAAAACAAGCTGTTTTAAAATGTTCTGAACCTTCACTTTTTTATATTTAATTACAAGGAATTTCCATAGATGTTATGCGTCATCAGAAGAATAAGCCATCCTGTTGAACACCATACTAAGAATTGGCAAACCAGTCTATTCAGAGAAGACTGTTTAAGACAGTATTCAATAAAGAAACAAAGAACAGGCTTTTTTCCCTCTTTTGCAAACAAGTTACTCACAGTAGGTAAGCTACTTAAGAAACATTTACCCTTGAGATAGTTATAAATCATAAGACATTTCAATTGGTGTTTTTCATCCTATAGTACTGTTAACAATATGATGAGCATTTGTGGATATTTGGTCAAAAACAAATGGCAGAATTTACAGATTAGGATGATTTTGCATTGAAAAAGAAAGTGACTAGAAATAATTTTACATCTTGAAAAGGTGATTTTCTTTACAATGTATTCTAAGTTAACAAATACCAGAATGACAGTTTTATGGAAGGAAAAGAGAAAATTATAATACAATATGAGAAAGAAAAACATTTTGTGGAACATTAGCTGTAATACATTGCTAAAATTATTAGCACAAAAAACTATGTTAACAGCTTTTATTCTCATCCAGGCATCAATGTGGTTGGTGTTGATAACAGTTAAGAAACATTGTACTTCCCTTAAAAAGGAAGGAAGGAGGGGCCGGTGCCATGGTTCACTTGGTTAATCCTCTGCGTGCTCTGCATCCCATATGGGCGTCAGGTTCTAGTCCTGGTTGCTTCTCTTCCAGTCCAGCTCTCTGCTGTGGCCCGGGAGGGCAGTGGAGGATGGCCCAAGTGCTTAGGCCCCTGCATCGCATGGGAGACCAGGAAGAAGCACTGGGCTTCTGGCTTTGGATCGGCACAGCGCTGACCATAGTGGCCATTTGGGGAGTGAACCAATGGAAGGAAGATATTTCTCTCTCTCTCTCTCTCTCTCTCTCTCTCTCTCTCTCTCTCTTTCTCTCTCTCTCTCTATCATTGCCTATAACTCTGTCAAATAAATTTTTAAAAAAATGTAAGGAAGGAAATGTTGTGATTAGGCTTTGTTATCAGGCTGGGAAATAATTTTGATAGTTTGCTCCTAGGAGCCACAGGTGGATCATTACTAGGGTCAAAGTGCTCCAGTATCTGCTGCTCATGGAGCAAGGTGAGGCGTGGACACCCGGCTGGAAAAGGTCTGTAGAAACCAGCCAGGCCTACAAATTTGGATTTGATTAGATTTTCTCTGTTACTAAATCTTTCCTGAGTTTGTCTTCCATGGGAAATTCTTTATGAAGGAGTTTGTCTCTGTGTGTGTGTGTGTCTTTATCTCCTTGGTAATAGTAGTAAAGGAAGGAGTTTGTGTGTGTGTGTGTATCTTTATCTCCTTGTTAATAGTAGTAAAGAAGGATTCAAAATGAAATCAGCATATGAAAGAGCGATCTGTACCCCATGTTTATTGCAACTCAATTCACAATACCTAAGATATGCAATCAATTAAGATGTCCATCAGCTGACAACTCGATAAAGAAATTATGGTATATATATATATACATATATATATATATACATACTATGGAATATGACTCATAATTATAAAAAAATAAAATCCTGTCTTTTTTTTTTTTTTTTGGACAGGCAGAGTGGACAGTGAGAGAGAGAGAGAGAGAGAGAGAGAGAGACAGGTCTTCCTTTTCCGTTGGTTCAGCCCGCAATGGCCGCTGCCCCCGGCGCACCACACTGATCTGAAGCCAGGAGCCAGTTGCATGCGGGAGCAGGGCAGGACTTGGGCCATCCTCCACTGCACTCCCGGGCCACAGCAGAGAGCTGGCCTGGAAGAGGGGCAACTGGGACAGAATCCGGCGCCCCGACTGGGACTAGAACCCAGTGTGTCGGCGCTGCAGGTGGAGGATTAGCCTATTGAGACGCAGCACCGGCCAAAATCCTGTCTTTTACAACAAAACAGATGCAACTGGAAACCATTATACTTAGTGAAATAAGCCAGTCCCAAAAAACACATACCACATATTTTCCCTGATCCAAGGTAACTAATAGAGTAGCTAAAATATAATGCATAGGAGTGAAATTAATGTTGTGAGAATTAACGATTGTTTACAGCCTTTATATCTACTGTTGAGGAACAGTGTTTTGTTTTTTGTTTTTTTATACTATTTGTTGCACTCTTTACCTAGTGAAGGATTAATCTTATGAGTACAAAGTGAACTGAACATAGATCTTTGTAAAAGGAAAGGGAGGGGGAAGAAGAAGGGGAGCGAGTGAAGAAGGAAGAGTAGGGTGGGAAATGTCACTATGTTCCTAAATCTGTATAAATGAAATTTGTTTATCTTAAATCTGAAAAAAAAAAACCTTCCTTATTGCTTTTCCCATTGTCCTTGGGAAAACACCCATAATGATCTGTATGTGCCAAAACCAAGTGTGAGGAAATTTTGAAATAAAACCTATGCTCATGGGATTAATACCTACAATATACTTTCCCTAAAAGGTTACAGAAATGCTGTCCCAGCATGCATTCCTCCAGAAAGTGTGACGAATCTATTAAATGACAGTACCTAAAAGCCTGGCATTGCACGTAGAACCCAGTAACAGAGCAATGTTAAGGGAGACCAGCTTCTGGCTGATCTCTGAACCAAGAAGCAAAAGAGATAAAATAATGAGCTTCTTAGAATGTATCTGGCTTCCCATCCCCATTTTTGCCTATAAAAATGTGATCAGGATTCACTGATTTGTACAGTTACAGTTGGCTCTTTCTGTATTTCAGATAACACCATTATATTAAACAAAAATTATGAGACAACTGTTTGTCCGTTAATTCCCATGCTAGTCCTCCAGCAGAACATCTCACTGAAATGAAGTCTCTTGTGCTAAATGCCGCATCATCAAACTAAAATTTTAAGAAGCAGACCAAGAAAGATAATTTTTCCCCAGAAAACAGTCAATCTGAGTCAGTCTCTTTAACTCTTTTAAAATGGTACCTGAAGAAATGTGACATTAGCCATTTTTTCTGGTATTCTGTTTCTTGTTTACACCTTATAGAACCTATTGTTCTGCTATTATCACCAGTAGAACCTCTCAACTCATCTTAGAGAATAAAGGCTGCCTTGATTCATGACTCACAAGCAAAAGCTAATTAGAACTATAACTGAGTTTATTGTAATTTTCTCTTTTGATATCACAATGATTGCCTTTTCAAACAAGCTTTCTCAGATTATATTAACCAAATTGATTTATTTCCCTAATTACTTATCTCATCAACTTATTTCCTCTGTGGTCTTGTAGTCTATAACTATTTGGCTGGTGGATTGGTTGGGGGGTTTGTTTCTTTGTTTATATTTGTCTGCTTTGTTCATTGACTTGTTGCCATAAAATATAAGCACCAAGAGAACTTTAGTACCTGTTTTAGTAATTACCAGCAACTCACAGAATATAGCTCAAAACAAGCTCAGAATAAATAATAAATAATTATTGATGAACTGACAGAATGAGATAATGAGTATCTTATAAAGTCCACTCAGTGTGAATATAGATATATATTTATATATTTAAAGTGATTCACTATGTACTACCCAAATTAACATGCTGCTTTCTTTTCAGTTGCTTGAAATGGCACCCTTTTTACCTTGTTCTCACTTTTTTAAAAAAGTCATTTGAAAAATATGAAGAGGAGAAAGATGGGAAGAGAAAGAGAGAAAGAAAAATCTTCCATTTGCTGTATCATTCTGAAATCTCAAAGACCCCCTAAAATTTACACTGAAACGTGGCCCCTGAAAGTTCTCTAGAAATGCTATCCGGGGTGCCACATGTGCTACCGGAATTTGGGGTGCCATGCGATTTCACCACAGGCTTATTACTAAGTCCCCAATATTAATAAGCCCAAGAGGGTTCTTGCCTAATATTTAGAGGAGAATTCTGAATACCGGCACAGATAAACGAGGCAGCATGGTCCGTTTTAAGCTTTTATTTAGTGAGAAAGATGCATAGGAGAGTGAGAGCTTTATTTAAGAGAGAGGTAATTAGGAGTTCATACCGAGCATCAGGAACCAGCCACATGGATGAGCGTCTAGGCCTGTATCTGGGCCAAGAAGCCTAGAGCACATGGCCTGAAGGACATGCGCCCTGGAGGCGGGAGGCTACAGCAAGCCCCCTCCTGACAAGAGGGCAGGGAATAAGAGCAGGCCTGGACCACACTGTGTCCTGGCTTTTACCCCACTTACAAAGGGGAGTGGTTAATTAACCTGATTGGTGGGCACCCAGGTGTGGCCAGGTAGGGGCATGAGGTCACAGGGGCGTGGCGAAGGCATGGTCTTCCAGTTCACAAATTAATTAATTTTAGCCTCTATGCCTGCCTACTTCAATTCTACCAGGTCTGAACTAGACCAAAGCCAGGAGCAGAGAACTCCACTTGGGTCTCTCATTTGGGTGACAGGGTCACAAGTACATGAGCCATCACCTGCTGGCTTTCCAGGTTCACATTGGCAGGAAGTTGGAATCAGAACATCACCAGGACATAAAACCAGGCACACCAATATGGAACTCAGACATCCCACGTAGTATTTTTACTGCTGTGCCAGATGCCTGCTCTTGCCCTGTGTTTCTTAAACTGTTATGTAAGCTGGTATCCCAGAAGGATGCATGCAAATAAAGACAAACAATGATACATTTTTGAGCAGGTGTTTTCTTTTCTTAAAAATTAGTGAGGAAAATAAACTACTTCTTTAAAACTTTTAAATGCTAAATGTAGATATTTCTAAGGAATGGAATGCAAATTCACTTGAATCTTTGAGATAAATTTAAAAGAATCTCTTGTGTAGAGTAGTAAATCATTTAGGAATACCTGGACAGATTCAGAGACAGTTATATGTTCTCTTTTTTTCTTACTGGAATAATAATAGGTAAAACATTTTGTGAAGTATTTTTAGGGCATTTTGTTCTCTCTGCAGTATCAATTATATTTTTTTTGAGAAACAAAGCTTTATTCCCTTGCAAATTCAATAACCTATTTTAAGATGATTTATTATATTGCATAGGAATTTCAAATAACACAAGTTATTTCTACTTGGCAAAAAAAAAAAAAAACAGAAAAAAATTTAAAGTAAATTGATGAATGCCAACCCAACATGGTATCCATGCATGCTGTCTTAAAAGGTGTAGATTTCTCCTTGTTAATCTGCACTTTAAATGGCCTTTGCTAGAAATGCAGAAATTGCCCCCAGAATGTTATCAATAAAAAAGCTTCATTGTGTTTACCACTGCAGGAAATCTTTTTGTTCATGTCTCTTTCTAGCTCTCCTTTGTGCAACTGCTTGGCCAATTTAAGATGTTTTGCTCATAGATGATTAGGGGAAGACTTGGAATACCTTTTTTCCTTAGGAGAATGATCAAACACCACTTGCAGACAAATTTTTCTGAATAGAAAAAATCTTATTAAGTCATTTTCACTTACATTCCAGTGCCGTGTGTAGAGGATCTTAATCACACAGGAGAGTAAGAACACACACATCCAAGAGCGAAACGGGGGAGCAATATACTTCAGGCCCCACAAAGAAGTGGACTGGGGATGTGGCGAAAGGGCAGCAGTTGAGAAGAAAAGAGAAAGCAAAGTCAGGTGCTTGCAGGAGGAGCCTTGAATGAAGTCAGGCGCAGGAACATTGCAGTCATTTCCTGTAACATTTTGTTTTTTTAAACTATTGATTATTTTTGAGAAAGAGGCATTTTTAATGATGAATGCACTATCACTGTGTGGTGAAACACACTTTTGTGATCCTTTTAAAGATCCTTTATCATTTCTGACTTTCACAAGGACAACATAGTCTCTTAAAAGTTATTTTCAAGGAAAGAAAAAGCAACTGATGTTACATTCTGAATTAAGGCCCCTGCTCTTAATTTGAAGGTAGGCCAAGCAGAGAAGCCTACTCTCCTAAAATTAACTTTCCCCATAGTTCATTAAGAGTTGAAAAGGTTGCTGCTCTAGGCACATTGCCGGAATGATAAAGTCATGTGCAGGTAATACTGACTGACAATCTCTGAGTCTAGGAAAGCCCATAAATGCTCTCTTTGCATCTCTAGCACTAAAATCCCATTACAGAAGCATTTGCCATTTTATACACAGACGGACGATGGACTGGAGAATTTCAACCCTAACGACCAGGACTGCCAGTATATCTGATTTAACTCTTAGAATAAACAAAGCACACAAATACATCTTTAAAAAAATTTACATAATAAATCCAGAGAAGTCATGGTTAATACTTTTGCATATTTACTCTCTATTGACTTTACATTATTAAATTGATATTTCACAAAATATTTTGTAGGAGAGACATAAACGTCTATATTACTTTTCATTTTACACATACTTCGTATGATATCTTTAATACACAGGATTCCATCTCATAATTATCCATCCCTTTACTTTCAATAGCCAGACATGTCTATTATATGATATGACTGGAGGTAAATGGATCAACTAATTAACTGAGTAATTCTGATTTATTTTTATTTAACACAGGTGATTTTTCTTTTTCCAGTTTATATTCTTATGAAAATTGCAGCCACTATCTATATTTCTCTTACAGAAATATATTTCTATCTAACTACTTTTCATTTTTATTCGAGAAGTGATGAGAGAGAGAGAGAGAGAGAGAGAGAGAGAGAGAGAGAGAGAGATAAAGGCACAGAGCTCCCATTAGCTGGTTCACTCTCTGCATGGCAGCAATAGCCAGGAGTGGGCTGGGTTGAAAATGAGAGCCAGAAACTCAATCCTGATCTTCCATATGAATGGTAGGAACACATTTACATCAGCCATCACATTATTTGATGCCCTGCCCTCCCTATTACTTGAGCTGCTACCTGCCAGGGTCTGCATCAGCAGGAAGCTGGAGTCAGAAACCAGAAGACATCATGCTGAGCAAAATAAGCAGGACCCAGAAAGCAACTATGGAATGTTCTCTCTTATATGTGGGAGCTAAATTTGAAAAAAAAAAAGAACACAGAATAAATAAAGAAATGTCTGTGTTTATCAGTATTGCTGTAAATATAGTTTTGTAAATGTTTTATCCCTTATTAAAATCAATGATTAAGGATGTTATAGTACTATAGTTTTAATGATCTATGATTACTTTAAAATTTACTGTATGTAGGTGAAATGATCATTTTTCCATTCTATTATTATTTAAAGCCATTGTCTATATTAGAGTCTTTTGCTTATTAAACTTATTCGGTGAAGTATTAAGCCTTTTTACTGTAATATAAATTTCAAATATGTTATCTCAGAAGCTAACATGAAAGAAAGAAAGGGAAATGGAAGAAAGGTAGAAGGGAGAGAGAAGGAGGAAAGGAATAATATTATTTTCTTAGAAGTATATAAAAAGTCTGTTGAAAACTAATTAAAATTTAAAATTATTTTTTTAAAAGAAACCAAAGTCAGGTATCAAATCCAGGCACTAAAATATGGAACTTGGGCATCCTAATTGGTATCTTTATTGCTATTCTAATTGGCCCCACCCCCTGCTATGTAATTCTTTAAGATGTATTTCAGACGAAGAATTATTGGGTCAGATAGGCCTCAAAATTTTGGGTAGTTTTGTGTGACG